>NC_044034.1:162994337-163613087 GCF_901765095.1 Microcaecilia unicolor | reverse complement strand
CAGTTTCTTCTCCTGTTTGCTGATGCTGCAAAGCATGAGCAAAATTGTCAATGTGTCGGTTCCTGTAAGACTCCACAGCATTCTTGGGATAGTGTATTAATACACAAGACCTACATCCAGCAGAAAGTTAGGTGACAGATGTTCAGAATATGTCTGCATCATCCGATTCCACAGAAATGTATTCCTACAATGAATCTATTCTTGGCAAGTTTGTCTACGCAAGTGCAACCTGCAAACACGGTGTCATGCAAGATACAAAAGTGGAGATGAATGTGATGCTTTATTCATGTATTTGGGGCAAGGTTGACCCCAGGGTCAGGCACACACATTATTTTTTGTATGTCTGAGGCTATAAAATTACAATCACCTTCACAATCCTCTTCCCGAGCAAACCAAACAGGTATAAAAGATCCTTGATGGCTAGCTGTATAGTTTCTGGAGAGGCACACCAAACCCAAACAAGAAAAATAAACGAAGGAGGCTGATATGGGTTAGAATAAAAGTATCCATTTAGCAGGTCCTCCACAGGCACACAAAACATACAGAAATAGAACTATGTAAGCAATAAGCACATGGGAGCACATTTAAGCTGCATTAAGTATGAACTACCCTAAAATCAGAGGTCAAGAACCTTGGTATACTACTAGACTCATCACTCATTCTGACCCCGCAAATTCAAACAACCTTCAAAAATTGTCTCTATCGCCCTCAGCAGCTACAAAATCTCTCTCCATATATTGAAAAGATGAGTCTGACCACTGTGGTCCATTCCATGATAACATCACAACTAAACTACTGTAATGCCTTGTACACTGATCAAACCAAAAAGAGTTTGCAACAGCTCCAACTAATTCAGAATGCTGCAGCACGACTGATCGAAGGCTGCATGCAGCATGACCACATCACATTCTTCCTACAAAAACTACATTGACTACCAGTACCTTACAGGGTGAAATTTAAAACTCTATGATTGATTTCCAAGGTCCTTAGACAAAATGGGCCAGAGAACTTCAAGAATAAGCTAGGCATTCCTTTGAGACCTCTAAGATCCTCTTGAGGAGCATCACTATGTGTTCCTTCATCAAACAAATTGTATGATGTGAGACCCATTAGCGAGCCTTCTCAGAAGTAGCCCCTACACTCTGGAATTTACTCCCAGAGGGCCTACATATAATGTGAGGCTACCTCTAATTCAGGAAGCAGGTGAAATCCTGTCTCTTCTCCCAAGCCTTTAATAATAGGGTGTCTGACTATACACTCATTCTGCACCTGGACTAGCTTGCTACACACACTGTAACAGATCAGTTCCTTTTATCTTGTTTAACTGTACAAAGAACTTGCCTTGAGTTTAGCCACCCATCTATTTATCTCAACAATACAGTATAGGGGGCGAAGCACTTCTGTGTATGAAAGAAGAGCTGGATTTGGGGGTGATTGTGTTCGAAGACCTTAAGGTAGCCAAGCAGGTAGAAAAGGCGACGATCAAAGCTAGAAGAATGCTTGGGTGTATAAGGAGAAAGATGACCAGCAGGAAAAAAAGAGATGATAGTGCCCTTGTATAAGTCTTTGGTGAGGCCTCATTTGGAGCGCTGTGTGCAGTTCTTGAGACCACACCTACAGAAAGATATAAACTGGATGGAGTTGGTCCAGCTACCAAATCGGTAAATGGTCTGCCATAAAACATATAGGGACAGGCTTATGGACCTCAACATGTATATGCTGGAAGAGAGGCAGGAGAGAGGGGATATGATAGAGACATTTAAATACCTCAGTAGCATTAATGTACAGGAGGTGAGTCTTTTTCAAATGAAGGAAAACTCTGGAATGAGAAGGCATAGGATGAAGTTAAGAGGAAATAGGCTTAGGAGGAATCTGAGAAAATACTACTTCATGGAAAGGGTGTGGATGTATGGAGGTCGTGGAAACGAGGACTGTGTCAGAATTTGAGAAAGTGTAGGACAGGCATATGGGATCCCTTAAGGAAAGGAGGAACTAGTGGTTAATGAGGAAGGGCAGACTGGGTGGGCCATTTGGCTCTTATCTGCTATCATGATTCTATGTTTCTATATTTCTATTTAACTGACTCTGTACCACACATCTTGTCCCCATCTACTGTATATATCTGCATTTGGCCTCACAGCTATATGGTAAACTGTATTGTAAAAAAGCATTAGTTTCATAACTATGTAATTGAATGTTCTAATGTATGCTTATTAGATATTTCATTAGTAGTATGCTGACATAGACTTTCAGGCTGTTAAATATGTATAATTTTGATCCCATTTCATGGTAGTCCTATTATGCCATACTTTGTATTGTTATTTGAATATTTTTACTGCTATAACTATCTATTGCTCATGTTTGATTTATTCTTACTGTACACTGCCTTAAGTGAATTCCTTAAAAAATGCAGTAAATAAATCCTAAAAATAAATAAATATTAGGATTCAATTTGCTGTTTTCAAGTTTACCTCACTTATTATACTTATGTTTATAGTTGGTCACATTACTATTGTTATGCTGTTAACAAAATTGCAAGTTTTACATTAAATTATCCCTGCTGTACACTGTCTTGGGTGAATCTCTTCATAAAGGCGATTAATAAATCCCAATAAATAAATAAGCAACTAGTATGGGTTTTACCACACAATAGATGTTAATGTGGATTCATCCTAATGGAATCAGCCAGTGCAGAAGAAAAACATGCCAGCTGCTTAGCATTGGTAAGGGTAGGTTGTGGATGTGACAAGGACAGACTGGAGAAGTGTCTGTCAGTGACAGCTAGAGTATGAGTCAGCTGCCATAACTGCTGATAGCATGGCTGCACTTAGCACCACCTCAAGACGTGACAGTAAGTGCAGCTGCACTATCGACAGTCTGAGAGCATGATCACATTCTTGATGGCTAACTCACGATCACCCCCCTCCCCACCAATATCCACACCCTGATCACAGCTCCCTGATCCTTCCCAACACTGATCACTGCTGCTGGTCCTCTTTCCACCCTGATCACGGTTTCCCAATCCCAAGGCCCAACCATGACCCTTTGCTGCCACCTCCACCACTGCTACTGCTTCTCTAGACCAGCAGTAGGGTAGCAAAACAACAGAACCCAGGCATGGGGCTGTAGCCTATATGTATGATATTGCTGGCTCTGCTTGTCTGATTTCCCTTCCAAAATTGGGGCAGGAGCAACAGAGCCAGAACCAGTGTGCATAGAGGCTGAGACCCCATGTCTTTTTCTTTTTATTGCTACAGAGTGCCAGGGAGGAGGAGGAATAAAAGATGCCAGGAGTGGATGGAAAAGGGGGAGAAAATAGATGCTAAATAGAAGGAGGTAGATACAGGATGCATGAGGAGAAAACGGGGAGATGCCAAATGGAAATGGGGAAGACAGAGGGGGATATGCTGGATGGAAGGGGGAATGAGGAGACGCCAGATAGAAGGGGGAAAGAGAAAGAGATATGCTGGATGGAAGGACACTAAATAGAAGGAGGAGAGGGGATACTGGATGGAAGGGGGAGAGATAGGGAAATTCAAGATGGAGGAAAAGGAGAGAGAGGGGAGATATCAGATTGAGGAGGAGAGAGGAGAGTTGCTGAGTGGATGAGGGAAAGGAAATGCTGGATGAAGAGTTTAGACAGAGGGGAAATGCTGGATTTGGGAGCGAGAGAGGGGAGATGCTTGAAGAAGGAGAGAGAGAAGGGAAATGTAGAAGGAGAGGGAAGAGAGAGAGAAGGGAGATTTTCTGGATGGAAGGTGGAGAGGAGATCTGGATGGAAGGAGGAGATGTAAGATTGGGTGGGGGAGGAGAGAAAGAGGAGATGCTGGGTGGAAGATATAGATAAAGAGGTGAGATACTGGATGGAATGGGGACATTCTTGATTGAGAGGGAGAGAAAGTGGAGATGCTAGATGGAAGGTATAGAGAAAGAAGGGAGATGCTGGATGGAAGATGGGGAAAGAGGGAAGATACTGGATGGAAGTGGGAAAAGATATTCTGGATGGAAAGGGGGAGAGACAGAGGGATGCTGCATGGAAGAGGGAAGGGGGATGCTGGATAGAAGAGGGACACAAGAGAGATGATATATTGAAGGGGAAAAGGATAGAGGGAGATTCTTGATGGAAGGGGGAAGAGAAGAGAGGGGAGATGCTGGAAAGGGGGTAAGATAAAGTTAGTAAAAGTCTGGGGAATAAGAGGAAGTGATACCAAGCTATCGAGAAATAACCCATGAGAACACTAGACATGCCATATTTAATGTGTAAGGGCTGTATCTTTGGAATTCACTCCTAGCTTCTCTTTGCCTTCAGACTTGTTTAAAACTGACCTTAAAACACACCTTTTCAAGGATACATATAAATGAGTCTCCATCTGCAGTGAGTGGACCAGGAGGTACCTGGAAGACACCTGTAGCTCTCCCTCTCGTTCTTTTCTCACTTTTCTGTCCTATTAACTATAGTAGTTCTCCCCCTACCCTAATAGTCATGTCTGAAATTCTTTTTGTATTGTCTACCTTGTTCATTTTCAATGATATTTAGGATTTTAAGCTGCCCTGAAGGCTGGGTAAGGGAAAACTGCATATAAATGCAGTAATATGAGTGAAATTGAAGTCTGGATAGTAAGAATGAATAAAATTTAGACAGAGAATCAGAAAAATAAATGGAAGAAAGCTGAAAGGAAAAGATCAATATATAAGATGGATATCGAGGAGGAAGTGAAGACAGAATGATAGAGAAAAATATCAAATGGATACGAAATCCTAGCAAGAAAATTAAGGAAGACAGAGGAAAGCAGAAACCAAAGAAAAGGACCAGACAATTAGGAACATTAAATGGTCAGACAACAAAAGTAGAAAAAAGAATTTTATTTTTAATTTAGGATAAAGTATTGTGATAGCTGTGTTAGTCCACTCAAAGGGCCCTGTTTACTAAGCCGTGCTAATTCTAACTTTTTGCACGTGCTGAAAATGCTAGTGTAGGCCTTAAGGGTTATAAAATAAGAATAAAACAAAAAAATGGAAATAAAGTGATATCTTTTTATTGGACTAAATACATCTTTTGATTAGCTTTTGGGTCAGGATGGTACAGCATAAGAGTAGTATACTATCCTGACCTGAGGAAGGAGGTTTTTGCCTCTTAAAGCTAATCAAAATAAACGTATTGTTAGCCCAATAAAAATGTATAACCTTATTCTCCATTTTTTGTTCTATTTTTATTTGCTAATTTATTTATTTATAGGGATTCACCCAAAGTGGTGCACAGTAGGTACAGTTTAACATAAAACTTATAATTTTGTTAACGGCATAACAATAGTAAAATAACCAAGAATAAACATAAATACAATAAATGAGGTAAACTTGAAAACAGCAAATTGAAACTTAATAATAGATCTACCATGAAATAGTATCAAAAATATACACATTTAACAGCACTGGAATTCAAATACCAGAGATATAACACAATGTTAGTTTAATACTAATGATACACCTAATAAGAATATATTAGAACCCTCAATTAACATAGCTATGATACTAATGCTTTCCTATAGTACAGCTTACCATATAGCTGAGGGACCAAGTGCAGATATATATATAGATGGGGACAAGATGGGTGGTACAGAGTCATTTGGGATAAATAGATGGGTGGCTAAACTCAAGGCAAGTTCTTTGTATAGCTAAGCAAGAGATGAGGAACTGATCCAAGTTACAGTGTGTGTAGCAAGCTAGTCCAGGTGCAGAATGGGTGTATAGTCAGTCACCCTATGTATTAAAGGCTTGGGAGAAGAACCAGGATTTCACCTGCTTCCTGCAGTAGAGGTAGTCTCGAGTTATATGTAGCCCCTCTGGGAGCAAATTCCAGAGCATGGGGGCTACTCCCGAGAAGGCTCACTGGCGGGTATCACATCATACAATTTCTTTTGACGAGGGTACAGATAGAGGGGCATAATCGAACGACGCCGGCCAAATAGATGGCCGACCATCTTCGGGGCCGGCTCCGCAAGGGGGCGGAGCCAACCGTATTTTCGAAATACGGTTGGGGCCGGCTAAATCGATCGCCGGGTTTAGAGGAGATGCCCGGCTTCATTTTTCAGCCATAATGGAAACTGGGCCCGGCCATTTCAAATCCAGCGAAATGCAAGCCATTTGGTCGTGAGAGGAGCCAGCATTTGTAGTGCACTGGCTCCCCTCACATGCCAGGACACCAACTAGGCACCCTAGGGGGCACTTCTAGAAATTAAAAAAATAAATAAAAATAGCTCCCAGGTGCATAGCTCCTTTACCTTGGGTACTGAGCCCCCCAAATTCCCGCCAAACCCCACTCCCCACAACTCTACACCATTACCATAGCCCTAAGGGGTGAAGGGGGGCACCTACATGTGGGTACAGTGGGTTTTAGGGGGGTTTGGAGGGCTCAACATTAACCACCACAAGTGGAACAGGTAGGGGGGGATGGGCCTGGGTCCACCTGCCTGAAGTGCACTGCACCCACTAAATACTGCTCCAGGGACCTGCATACTGCTGTCACGGAGCTGGGTATGACATTTCAGGCTGGCAAAAAACTTTTTTTTTTAATTTTTTTGGGTGGGAGGGGTTGGTGACCACTAGAGGAGTAAGGGGAGATCATCCCCGTTTCCCTCCAGTGGTTATCTGGTCAATTGGGGCACTTTTTTGTGACTTGGACCTAAAAATAAACGGACCAAGTGCAGCCAGCAAAATGCTTGTCTGAGCCGGCCATCTTTTTTCCATTATGGGGTGAAGCTGGCTATCTCGTAACCACACCCCACCCCGCCCCCGTCCCGCCTTCTGTACCCTCCCTTGAAGATTGGCCGGCTCTGCAACGAAAAGCAGTTGGGGCTGGCTAAAATCGGCTTTCGATTATACCGATTTGGCCGGGATCAGGAGATCGCCGGCCATGTCCCGATTTGTGTCGGAAGATGGCCGGCGATCTCTTTTGAAAATAAGCTCAATAGTGATCCTTGAGAGGACCTTAGTGGTCTCAAAGGTGTGTAGTAAAGGGCTAACTTATTCTTTTAGTACTGTGGCCCTTTTTGTCTGAGGGCCTTGAAAATCAGAGTTTTAAATTTCGCCCTGTAAGGTACTGATAATCAGTGTAGCTTTTGCAGGAAGGGTGTGATGTGGTCATGCCACTTGCAGCCTTCTATCAGTCATGTTGCAGCATTCTGAATTAGTTGGAGCTGATACAAACTCTTTTTGGTTTAGCCAGCGTACAGGACATTATAGTAGTCTAGTTGTGATGTTTTATCATGGAATGGGCAACTGTGGTCAGACTCATCTTTTCAAAATATGGAGAGAGATTTTGTAGCTGCCGTAGGTGATAGAAACAATTTTTGAAGGTTGTTTGAATTTGTGGGATCAGAGTGAATGATGAGTCTAGCAGTATCCCAAGGTTCCTGACCTGTGATTTTAGGGGGAGTTCATACTTCCCAAAAGGTTTTTTGAAGTTGGGCATTTGTCCATTTGTGTTTGGTATCCAAAGAATCTCTGTTTTGTTTGGGTTCAGGCAAAGTTTGTTGTTCGCCCATTCCTGAGTTGTGGTTAGGCAGGCAGTCAAATTACTCAGAGCTGTGGGTAGATCTGGTTTAATGGGTATGAATAGCTGCACATCATCAGCTAAGATTTTGTAATGTAGTGATTGGAATATGTAAGTTCTTGAAATTTACCTCTGCTGTCTTTAAATTTTGCACAGTACAGGGAACATGTGCCACTGTTTCCCTTTTTTTTCTTAAATCTTGTTTTAGTTATTTGCATTTATAAGAATTCAGAAGCAGACACACTTGTTCAAAGCAATCCAAAGTTATAATATCAAGGTTAACAAATTTAAACAGAAAAAAAATCCCATAGAAAACTTAAACATATTTCAGATAATATAACCTTTCCTTAGACCACAATTTGTGTTTTTTTTTTTTTTGGGGGGGGGGGGGGGGGGGAGTTGAACAGAAAGATAAGGTGCTCATATTACGGCAACATACCTAAAAGTAAAGGCCCTGCCTAAATTAACCCCACATTCCAAATAATTCAATCATCCAAACTAAGGGACTCTTTCACTGAGCTGCACTAAAAGGGGCCATGCGCTATGATTAGGGCGTGGTTAGTCCCATGTGCTGAGGCCACTTGTAGCGCTGCTATGAAATGGCCACATTTCCCTGTTTTCCATTATTGTCTAGGTGCTAATTTCCAAATTTGCTTGTGGCCATTAGCACGTGAACCCTTATCAACACCATTTAGTAGGTGGAAAGGGTTCACATGCTAATTATGTGCTAATCGGTTGGCATGGCAACATAGCTGCGCAAACCGATTAGTGCTGGGCACACCTCCTCTCTGCCCCCCAACATGCCCCTGGGGAAGCATGCACAGATGCCTGAACTATCGCAGGTAGTGCATTTTGGTCAGCGGGAAGCATATGGGAGTGCTTACCACCGCTTAGTAAAAGGACCCCTAAGTTGCTTTAATACTACCAGATATCTTCAAGTCCAAAAAGGATTTAAGATGTTTCAATGTGAAAAAAGAATATTTCACATGCTTTTCTATTTGATTTGCCATTTCTTGTTCACTGGGGACCTGTTCTGATCTTCACATTGGGGCCCTTTTACTACTACTACTACTACTTGACATTTCTAAAGCGCTACTAGGGTTACGCAGCACTGTACAATTTAACATAGAAGGACAGTCCCTGCTCAAAGAGCTTACAATCTAAAGGACAAGTGTACAGTCAGTCAAGTAGGGGCAGTCAGATTGGGGCAATCTAGATGTCCTGAAGGGTATAAGGTTAGGTGCCGAAAGCAACATTGAAGAGGTGGGCTTTGAGCAAGGATTTTACTAAGCTGCGGGAGGGCCTCTGCGTGTGCAGTGTACACCAAAACAGGACTACCAACCGGCTAGCGTTCCCCCCCCCCCCCCCCCATGGTAATTTCAGATTTGGCGTACATTCATTCTAGCAGTACAAATTATTTTTTACCGAGTGCAGCATTTCCAGCGGTAATTCCGGCAGTTGGCGGGCGCTGAACAGTTACCACATATGTAGCGCATGAGCCCTTACTGCTAGATCAATGGGTGGCAGTAAGGTCTCAGGCCGTAAATAGGCGCACGCTAGTTTTAATTTTAGCGTAAGCCCATTTCCCGGCCCGTTAAAAAAAATGCCCTTTTTCCCCAGACACGGTAAAAAATGGCCCAGCTGAATACAAACTTATGAGGAATTATAGGCAGGCACCTAGGTGGAGTATTGGGCCATTTTACCTTTTGAAAATTTGTCCCTGAAGCAGGCAGTAGCTGAAATATGTTGGTTTAATGGACTAGTGAGAAAGTATTTCGGATTTAATAAATCCACTGAATATAATGTTGTCTTGTATTTATTAAACACATTTAAAAAGTAATTACTGGCTCATCATTGCTGCTTTGTGCATGTGACAAATTTGGATGCAGCATTTTGAGGTCCTTTTACCAAGGTGCAGTAAAAAGACCCCTATGCTGAGGTCCCCTTTTACTGCAGTGGGTAAAAGGCCTTTTTAAAAAAAAAGAGAGAGATGGCCGTGTGGTAAGTTAACCACTTGCTGCGGGGCCATTTCCTGGGAGAGCCCTTACTGCCACCTATTTAGGCAGTAACTGGGCAGCATGTAGCATGGCCCGATTACTGCGGGTAAGCCCCCGGTATTAAAAATTGTAAGCATTTTTGAAGTGCCAGTAATGGTGTGTGGTGGGAACAGGCATTTCTGCAGGGCTCCTGCAGTAGCTCGACGGGAGTGCTAGATCATTGAGCAACAAGCCTGTGGTGGGCTTGCTATACTTTATTAAAAGGCCCCTTTGTACCTCTTATCCTTTGTATACAAACCAGGGCTGCTGAGAGGGGGGGCAAAATTCCCCAGGGCCTGATGTCCAAGGAGAGCCCAGCATCCAAGGGGGCCCGCTGGGTGCTAGAATTGCTCTCCCAATCCTGTGGGCGGCAGCGCCGCAGAGCACAGAATTTCCATCCTGCCGCATCCTAACAGCCTCTTTGGACGCAGCAGGAAGGAAGGAAGGATTCTGCTCTGAGGCGCTGCTGTGCACAGGAACAAAAGAGCAATGCTATCACTTGGCCCTGGGGAAGTTTGCTGTGCACAGTGACAGGTGGCGGAGCAGGACAAGTAAGCGGGGCAGGCCCGGTAGGGGGGGGGGGGGTGGGCCTGTCTGGAGAGAGAGCAGGCCTGGAAAGGGGAGGGCCCAGGGGGGGGGGGGGTGTTTGCCCCGGGCCTGGCTTTGTCTCTCGGTGGCCCTGATACAAACGAAACTAGTAGAGTAGCTCTTGTGGAAACTTCTGATAATGAGTCTTTTAGAACTGCTGACAAATCTCGAAGAACATTCTCTCCTTCCAAATTTTGCAATTGACCTTCTGGAAAGACCCCTAAGTTCTTAGTAGGCAAATAATAAATCTTGTTCAGTGGGGGAATTTCACATTTTCTTGAAAATATTTTTTAAACAGGTCCAACGGGGTCACTCCTACTGCATTAGCAAAGTTCAGAATTCTAAGATTCTACCTTCTGTTAAAAAAGTTCTCCATCTGTTCCATTCTATGATGCATATCAATGTTATCTTTCACAACTGCAACAATAGTATTTTTAACCAACTTAATCTCAGTCTGAAATTGCTGAATGTTCTTTGTAAAATCTTGCTTAAACCTTTCAAATGTCTGATAGAAAATCAACTTTACTCACTAACACCCCCCCCCCCCTTTTACAAAGCTCTAATGTCGACACAGTCAATTCAAAGTGAATGAGCTGTGTTGGCATTACCGTGCGGCTTTGTAAAAGAGGGGGGAGGGGTAAATTTGTCATTTCCTGGGTAACATAGTAACAGATAAAGATATGTATGGTCCATCCAATCTGCCCAACAAGATAAACTCATAGACTTCACTATTGAAGTATTCAATTTTTGAATGGCTTTCCAAGGAATCTCTATTGTTACCACTGTGGAGGAGGTAGAAATACTTTCCCCAACACTCTTCACTACATCCGCCATCTCTGCAGGCTTGCTCCCATCACCACTACCACCTTGCATGGTGACTTCCACCTGTTTGGAGCTGTCTCAGTGGGACACAATAGAGGACTGAATTCCAGGGGGGACAACATTTTGTATTGCACAAATGAGCTAGAGGCTTCTTCCTCCAGCTTCAAAGCCAAGCGTCCTCCGGTTATTCCTTGTGGGTTCTGGACTGCATAATGGTTCATAGATTGGGCCGGTGACAACATCTGAGCCAGCGAAGGTAAGCTCTTGATGCTCCCTTTTTCTTCATATGTGGCGTAATAGGAAAAGGAATAATTCCAGCTTAGAAATAGATAGCCTGAGATAGCCTGCACGTCCAGTCACCATCTTGGCCAGTCCTCCCCCTGTTTCTCTTTCTCTGGTGTTGTTGAAATTTTTGAATATAATGTGGCATTATGAGAGATAATTGTTGAAAGCAACATGTATGTTGGCAGGCTTTTAGAACTAGTGATTGAGTTTTGACCCAAGAAACTTGAATGCTATGGGTTTAAACTGAGGCCCTTTTTCTCCCATATATTTCTAAATATTTCGAGATACCTGTCCATTGGGGAAATTCTATACATGGTGCCAAAAGTTAGGTGCTACTTCCATACTGAATTTTTGGCAAGAAAAAGTATTCTAATGGATGCAAGGCACGCAAAAAACCCACTTACGTGCCTATTTATAGAATGGAAAACAGGAAGGGTGGAAGAAAATGTTCCAAGGCAATCAGACAAAAAGGAAGTCCATGCTTCTAAAAAAATCTATTCTTTACTAAGGGGTCCTTTTACAAAGCTGCGGTAAAAAGTGGCTTGCGGTAGTGTGGGTGTGTCTTTTAGGCATGCGCTGGGCCATTTTTTACCACGGCTGGGAAAAAAGGCCATATTATAAACTATATATTTAAACTAGCATGTGTCTATTTATATCCTGAGCCTTACCACCATCCATTGACCTAGCAGTAAGGGCTCACACGCTACCTACACGGTAAACATGCAGCACTGCCGGTTACCGCTGGGAACGCCTCCTGTGGTAAAAATAGAAAATTACTTTCTACCACAGGATTTGGTATGCGCCAAAATTGGAATTACTGCTGGGTGCACATGCTACCCTGGTGGTAGTGATGATTGGGTGCGCGCTACCCTCACATTAGCCCTCCCGCACCTTTATAAAAGGGCCCCTACGTAATCAAACAGGTGTACAGTCTTAACCCGCCAAAGGTGTAGACAATAATGACCCAACACAGGACTTTTTCAGTATAAAGCCTTCCTCAGGGATCACCTTATATAAAATACAAATGAAACATGACTGTAGAACATGCCAGACTAAAGATAGATATCAGAGTGCACCAAAGTGAACTCCTTGAGTCGTACAGTGGTGTCCTCCATCAAAATGGGTAGAGCATGTAAGTGTTTACGTGTGGATCTGCAAAGAGGGCGTGGCCATGGGAGGAACATGGTTGGGCCTGGGGCGTTCCCTTAAAATGTGTGCAGTTTTATAGAATTCGGGGGGGGATCTGCGCCTAACTTGTGCACTGGGATTTACACCTGGTTTCAGTTGGTGCAACTCCTCATGCCCAAAGTTGAGTGTGAATCCTGGTGCTACTTCCTATTTTATAAAGGACACCAATCCCGGAACACCCATAATATGATGCTACTCAGCATCAATATTTTTTGATGACAAATTTTGAGCGCCATTTATAGAATTTTCCCCATTATGCATAATTTCTGGTTTTCTTCTTTGTTTCTGGTGAATATTACATTTTCTGATAAAATTAAAACTTCAGCATTTACTTTGTCTCTTTCAGAAGAAACCAAGACCTCAAAGGTAGGGCAACAGGAAATGCCCAGAGAACACATCTATACTGGCCATTTCCTTATTGCCATAAATTACATGAAGATACATGGGAGGGTGTTGTACCCAAAAATGGATTAAGAGAAAGCAGAAGGATGCATGTCCCTGAATTTTAACTTTGGAAGATATATGTTGCATTGAATCCTTGGAATTCCAGGAACTCATCAGTGTGGAAAGTGAGAATCAATGAGTTTCCAGAGAAGAGCATAGGGAGCATCCCGTAATAGCCACAATACTTGCCTAGGAAGCCATCTGAATCTGAGATAGTCAGATAGTCATAAGTACAATCGTCACTGTCTTCCAGCTCAAAGGAATTCATCCTGAGGTATATCTGTGTGGATATGGCAAAGGCACATTGATTGGTCTACAAGAATGAATGAAAACCATCAATGAGATGAATACAGGAAAGGTCCATGAGGGATGTGGATGGATGTGGAGCCATGTGAGAAGACTCATTGCAAGGCCTCATTTGCATAAGTCAATAGGAGCTGAAAAGTATGGGCCAGCCTGGATGAATGCAGAGGGAGAGGAATGGCCAGCAGTAAAAAGAAAGTGATAGTGTCTCTCTGCTAAGAACTCATTTACTGTCCGATGATCAGAAGCAAACGCAGGCGCTAGAGGCTGTTAGCGCCATACTAGTGCCTGCATTTGCTAAAACCACATGATCAGAGCCCCCGAGCGTGTGAAACAACACGCTTGTGGGCTTTGAACGCAACTAGCATGAAAATGCATGCAAAACAGGGCTATTAGCGCAAATAGCATGCAAGTGCATGCTAAACCTATTCATCCCCAAAGATAGGCTCGCTGGCCAAGGCAAACCCTACGCCAGCTCGGAGCTGGTGTTAGGGTTTGCAGACCATTGGGGAGGAATGGTGAGCCCTGTCCAGCATGCATTTGCATGCTAGCAGGCCCCCATTCCACCCAGTGAAGCAACCCACCCCTGGAACCGATGACACCCCCAGCGACAGGGGGCTGGAGGTTCAGCGGACCTCTGGTCCCCCTGACACTGGTACAGGGAGGGCTGGAGATCCAGTGGGTCTCTAGCCCCCCCTAACCTCACCCCCAGCATTAGCAAGAAGTAAGTCCCTGGTGGTCCAGTGGCCCGCTGTCAATCCCCTACCCCTACCCTACCCCTACCCTTACCCCTACCTTGAGCTGGAGGAGGGAAGTGGCCTGCCTCCTTCCTCTTCCTTTGCCGCTGCCTACAAAATGGCAGTGCCCAGCCCTGCCCAGTGTATCCTGAGATGCACTGGGAGGGGCTTCATACCATATAAGGGAGTTTCTCAGGGACTTACGTCTTGCTAATGCTGGGGGGGGGGGGGGGCTGGAGACCCACCGGATCTCCAGCCCTCCCTGAACTTGTGTCGGGGGGACCTCCAACCCCCTCTCACTGGGGGGGGGGGGGGGGTTGTCGGTCACCTACTGGGCCACCAGGGACTTGTGGGCATTTTATGTTTCCTGATTTCTGGCCCTGAATGGAATTAAGCCATAGGAATAAGTGAAGAGATCTGAAACCTCTTTGCAGTGAGAAAAGTAATCCCATGCTTATTACAGGTTTACCTATTGATATAAAGCCGTTTTTCAATGCTATATTTCTCAGCATTTGAAATAAAAACCTTAGGTTAATAAGTAACAACAATAACTTGTAATTATTTTGCAACTTTTCCCCAGACAGGATTACAAAGAACTTTACAATTCCAGAGCCTGAACTACAGGTTCTAGAGCCAAAAATTTTTAAGGGTTTGTCACAAACATTTTGTTTTTTGCAGAGTTTGGGTTAGTGTATCGGCCACTCAGCAATGGCTGTTGCTATCAGGATTGCCTTGAGATACTTAACTAATTGATATAGATTCATTAATTTCCTTCTCTGCTCATTGTGCAAGAGATATCTTTCTCCTTTCCTTGTAGTTTGGATAGATGGAATCAGAACTCACAGGTCTCCTGTGCTCATAGTTTAATCATCTCTGGGCCAAGAGTGTTGGAGTCCATGTGACTGGCCAATGCATGGGTCTCAAATTTAATCACATCTTACCTTATTTCCAAGGGGTGCAATGATGGTCCAGATGCAGTCAAGAGAAGGTGGATACTCAGAAGGGAAGTTTGGTGATGTCACAACTCCCTTAGTGCTGGTGAGTGTGCCGCCACAGTTCACTAGAGAGCAAAGATATTGCAGGTTATGGGACATCACAAGACTGACGATTAGAGACAGGGCAGGTGCAGTATGCTGGGCACTTGCAGATCCATTTCTGTCTCTTTTAGGAAAAAGCTGTTTTTGGAAGTTATGCTGTCTTTTCCAGATTGCTGATATTTCTTCATTTATGAAAGAACATTTTGGCTGATATTTGCTTTATCAACCTATCTTCAAAGCATATCAAAAGAATATGATGGAGGGGGTGTAGTTATCAATGTGGGCTACCATTAACATGTGCTATTTTACCACTGTCGTGTTATCACAGGGCTCATTTTATGCAATTACATCTAGTTACTAATAACTGGGGTTAACAGCTAAATATCACATCTTAATGGTAGCCCACATTGAGGGCTACAAAATCCTGTGTAGTGTAGAACAGGTAAAAGTGAATTGATTTCTCACTTTCAAAAAGTACAATGACCAGGGGACACTCAATGAAATTATATGGGAAATACTTTTAAAACAAATAGGAAGAAATATTTTTTCACTCAAAGAATATTTAAGCTCTAGAAGTCATTGCTGGAGGTAGTGGTAACGGCAGTTAGTGTATCTGGGTTTAAAATAGGTTTGGGCAAGTTCCTGGAGGAAAAGTCCATAGTCTGCTGTTGAGATAGACATGGAAGAAGCCACTTCTTGCCCTGGGATTGGTGGCATGGAATGTTGCTACTATTTGGGTTTCTCCCAGGTACTTGTGACCAGGATTGGCCATTGTTGGAAGCAGGATACTGGGCTAGATGGACCATTGGTTTCTGACCCAGTATGGCTATTCTTATATTCTTATGTAACACCCCCCTTAATTAAAGAGAAAAGAAATGTATCTAGAAATTGAAATCACTGCTACATGTAATAAAACTGAGCCACGTATAGGACAAACAAGCCCTTGTGACATCACTGATGAGGCTGGCTCTTAGGCATTGGTGGAATGAATCACAATATCAGTACTGGTTACCAGATACTGAAACTCTTCATATTAAGAGGGAAAGTTATCAACATGAGCTACTCTTAAGACATGTTATTTTACCACTAACTCATGCTGTTTTAGCAATGAAATCTAGTAACTAATAACTGGGATTAACAGTAAAATAACATTTCTCAACAGCAGCTCATAATGATAACTTCCCCCCAAACATGCCTTTTGTCTTCTTAAGTGTCTAGAGTTCATTCATCAGTTGTGTTTTTTTAAAACCCTTTAGAAATTCTGTTACACATCTGAGCTATGCTTTAAATTTCACCCAAACTGCCTCTGAAGTGCAAGAGGGCCAAAGAAAGGGAGAGCCACTCCCTGCTCTGGGGGGCCTTGTTGTGAATGGACTATAGGGTAGTATGTAATCTAGGAGGTTTGCAAATTCTAGTTATTATTAGTGCTTTTTGAAACTATGAACCGAAGGCCCCTTATCGTATTTCTGCATTGATAGATAAAAAATATGCTACCACTTAAACCAATTCCATTTATAAATACCAGATCTTTTGCAGGGAATGGGAGATTTAGATCTAAATGAGTGAGAGGACCCTCTTTTAGGGTTAATATATCAATTGAATATAAAGGGTCGGAGTTCTCCTATATCCCCATACCTATCTATTATATAAATGTCAGATCAGTGGTAAATATGGCTGTGCTAATATGAGAATGGATTGAACTAGAACAACCTGGGTTGGTTTTCATTACTGAAACTTGGCTTCATTTTAAGGAGGACCCAGTTCTTAATGTTTTATGTCCTAATACCTACAAGATCTTATATATAGTTAGAGAGGGAAAGAGAGGGGGTGGGCTGGTCTTGATATATAGGTCATTTTTTCATATTATTATTATTTATTAGGATTTATTTACTGCCTTTTTGAAGGAATTCACTCAAGGCGGTGTACAGTAAGAATAGATCAAACATGAGCAATAGGCTATTACAGCAGTAAAAATATTCAAATAGCAATACGAAGTATGGCAAAGACTATTTACAATGTCAACACAATACGTAATAGAACATTTTAATACAGCTGGAGTCCAGCCACATCACCCCTTCTCTGGAGATGATGGCTTGTTCTGTTCAGGATGACACACTGCAGGGAAAATTGGGATGTGTGCTGTTCTATTTTCTTCCAGGAAAATTAAATTCAGCACAAGATGATTTAGGGATTTTATTTCTGGGGCTAATTTGATGGTCAAAAATTTATTGTTATTGGGTGATATTAATATCCATGTAGATAATCGAGAGGACTAGGGATTCAAAGCACTGGTAGATGCATTGCAACATCTGGGGTATTATAGGGCGGAAGGTGGTCCAACTCATGAAAAAGGCCATTAGATTGATTTTTTGGCATATAGGTTTCAGTCTCAAGGTGATTTCCAAATCGAAGATCGTGACTGGATACCTACCATCTGATCAGATAACTTTAGATTGCAATTCGCTCTTAAAAGCATTATTGGGCTCATTTTTGAAAGAGAAGGATGTCCATCTTTCTATATAAATCGGAAGATGGACGTCTTTCTCCCAGGGACGTCCAAATCGGTATAACCGAAACCCGATTTTGGACATCTCCAACTGCAGTCCGTCGTAAGGATGTCCAAAGCTCAAGGGGGCGTGTTGGAGGCATAGCAAAGGCAAGACTTGGGCATGCCTAACATTGGATGTCTTTGACCCATAATAAAAAAAAACCAAGGACGTCCCTGACGAACACTTGGACGTTTTCACCCAGACGTGTTTTGTTTACGAATAAGGCACAAAAAGGTGCCTGAAATGACCAGATGATCACCGGAGAGAATCGGGGATGACCTCCCATTACTCCCCCAGTGGTCACTAACCCCCTCCCACCCTTAAAAAAACATATTTTAAAATATGTCATGCCAGCCTCAGATGTCATACTCAGGTCCATGACAGCGCATGCAGGTTCCTGGAGCAGTTTTAGTGGTGCAGTGCACTTCAGAGAGGCGGACCCAGGCCCATACCCCCCCTACCTGTTACATTTGTGGAGGAAACAGCAAACTCTCCAAAACCCACCACAAACCCACTGTACCCACATCTAGGTGCCCCCCTTCACCCGTAAGGGCTATGGTAGTGGTGTACAGTTGGAGGTAGTGGGTTTTGGGGGGCTCAGCACACTATGTTCCTGGGAGCAATTTATGAAATCCACTGCAGTGTCCCCTAGGGTGCCTGGTTGGTGTCCTGGCATGTCAGGGGGACCAGTGCACTACAAGTGCTGGCTCCTCTCACACCCAAATAGCTTGCATTTGGACGTTTTTGACATGGACATCTTTGATTTTGAAAATTGCCGAAAGTCAGAAACGTCCATGTCTAGGGACGTCCATATTTAAGGAATTGGATGTCTCTGGCGGTATTTTCCAAATGAAAGATGGACGTCCATCTTGTTTTGAAAATACGGGTTTCCCCGCCCCTGGATTTCACCATTTTGCAAGGACGTCCAAATCGCAACTTGGACGTTTCTTTCGAAATTGCCCCTCCACTTCTCCAGGGGTAAGATTGAAAAAAGAACTATTTTGGAATATAATTTTAGATAAGTTAGCATCACAGGGTAAGAGTAACGTAGATTTTATGGTTCAATTGGATAAAATTTGTGGTCAAGTTCTGGATGATAGTGCTAGCTCAGAAAAAGAGGGGTTCCGGTAAGAAAAAATGTATTTGGTATAAAGAGAAATTGTTAGAGTTGGATAGAAAATGTAAGAGATTTGAGAGACTTTTGGCATAAGGGGCATCTGGATACACAAAGACAGCAATGGCATGAAGTTGTTGGTATATAAAAAGCTGCCAGAAGACAAGCTAAGTCAGATTATTTTTTCTAATTATGTTGGGGAAGAACATGTTGATACTAAGAAACTTTATTCTCTGGTAAACCTCTCACCTCTTGCTTAGAGTATTGAAATTTGCTTCTCACAGGTCTCTCACTAAGCCATCTTTCTCCCCTTCAATCTGTTCAAAATTCTGCTGCATGACTTATATTCCGCCAGTGTCGCTATGCTCATATTAGCCCTCTCCTCGTCACTTCATTGTTTCCCTATTTATTTCCGCATATAATTCAAACTCCTCTTATTGACTTACAAGTGCATTCGCTCTGCAGCTCCTCAGTACTTCTCCACTCTTATCTCTCCCTACAGTCCTCCGTTCATTGGGTAAACCTCTCTTATCTGTACCCTTCTCCTCCACTGCCAACTCCAGACTCCGTTCCTTTTATCTTGCTGCACCATATGCCTGGAATAGACTTCCTGATCCAGTACGTCAAGCTCTGTCTCTGGCCGTCTTCAAATCTAGGCTAAAAGCTAACCTTTTTGAGGCTGCTTTTAACTCCTAACCTCTATTCACTTGTTCAGTACCCATGTCTGTTTAATCATTCCCACCTTAGTAATTCTTTTATCCCTTATTTGTCCTGTTTATCTGTCCTGATTAGATTGTAAACTCTGTTGAGCAGTGACTGTCTCTTCATATTCAAGTGTACAATGCTGCATATGTCTAGTAGCGCTATAGAAATGATAAGTAGTAGTAGTAGTAGTAAACACTTTAATGAGCACTAAAGAACTACTGGAAGTTAATAAGGTGGTGCCTCTAGCAGAGGAGCTTATTTTTTAGAACTAAAATTGAAAAAGTTAGAAAGGAGATCTCACCACAGCTAACCATCCCACTAGACTTTATTCAGAATCTTGATTTAGCTAATAACTTTACTCATGCTGATAGAGTTTGGGACAATTTCTCTATTCTTGCAGGTACCTTACTCCAACAATGTTTATTCAGATATTCTAAATCTTATTGCTTATCTGATGTTTGTCAAGCAAATTTGATGTCTCATGCCCGCCCCCACAGATTATGTGGTTTCTGTATCAAGGATTAATGTGTTTGTTTGTCTGTGTCCAAACTCATCCAGCCCCCGAAGAGCTACAGCCACTAAACCCAGCATGCAGACTCTACCTGTTATTGTTATTGTCAGGGTTGCCAGGTGGAAAATTTTTTCCCCACCCAAATCAGCCCAAATCCAGCCCAAAACCCGCCCAAAGTCAAACCCCGCCCCTGACACCCCCACCCCCGCCGTCATCAACCCTGCCCCCGCCGTCATCAACCCCGCCCCCACCGTCATCGGCCCCGCCTCTTCCATCACCGACCCCGCCTCCCCGTCATCAGCCCCACCCCGTCATCGGCCCCGCCCAGAATGTCACTAACCCCGCCCAAAACATCACTAACCCCGCCCAAAACGTTACTAGCCCCGCCCCCGCGGCCTGAAAAAACCACTCAAAAAACCGCCGAAAGACCCAAAACAAGCCCAAAAAACCTCAACCCGCCGCAGGCAAAAATTTCCCGCGGCGGGTCGCGGAAAACCGCCTAATTGGGCGGGAAAACCGCCCACCTGGCAACACTGGTTATTGTGTAGTTTGAAGTGACTCAGTTCACGGGACACTCGGGAGAGGGGGAGCAATACCTCCATCCATTAAATGAATAGGCTGCTCGGAAAGTTCTTTCTTGCTGTTGCTAAGCAACAAACTGCTTTCTTGCTGTTGCTAAGAAACAAACTGCTTGGGACAAGTTGAGGGTCAGACAGAGACTAGTGGGGAGAAACACAGACAGTAGCTGTGCAGTTATCTCTCATTCTCTAATACCCTCTTCCCTAACAATTTCAGTACAAGGGAAGTGCAGAGACAGGTGGGAACAGGGTAGGGAGAAAGTATTGGGGTCAGACTAGGAAGTGTGTGTGTGTGCATGAATTCACTACCCTGCCAGGGGAACGCTCCTTGAAAAGGGCAGGAAACTGAATTTCAATATGCTTTTGAAAAGAAGGCTGTGTTTTGACAGGAAAATGGTGAAAGCCAAATGGCAGGCACTTGCTAGATTGAAAGAAAGAACTAACCCCCCCCCCCCAAAAAAAAAAAACAAAAAAAAAAACAACAACCTAAGCAAATTGATCAGAAAAGTTAGTGCTAGGTAGGAATCCAGTCTCCACATTTTCTGATTTAAGGGAGTATTAAACTCAGTGTCAATGTCACCCTTTCTCACACACCCTTCAGCAAAACACCCCACTCACACTCGTTCTCACACACCCCTTAGCCAAACAACCCCACACACCCCAGAATAGCATACCCCCACGCATACTCATTCCTCAGTACCACACCCCCACTCACACTCACTCGTTCTCACATACCCCAGAGTAGCACACTTCCACGCACATTCACCCCTCAGCAGTAAACTCCCACTCACACACCACAGAATAGCACACCCCCACTCAAATTCATCTGTTCTCACACACCCCTCAACAAAACACTCCACTTACACCCACCTATTCTCACACACCCCTCAGCAAAACACCCCCACTCACACTATTCTCACATTATTATTATTATGATTATTATGATTAATAATAATAATAATAATATGAAATTGTGTCACTGTATTGGAGATCTTAACCATCCTAATACTCATATTAAATCCAGCATCATCGATAGAGCTGTCTGTGCTAATGTGACTAATAGATTCACAAGGAAAAAGGGCAATACCTGAGTTATAGGAGGCGCTGAAGTAGTTGGACGCATTCCTGCCATCACTGAAAAACTCCAAAAGCATGTGGTAGCTGGAAGCAACTATTGCCAAGGCTTGTCTCACTGCACAAGCCCTGGCCAGTAATACAGGCGATGTCCTACTGTCTCCATCATAAACTGTGATGTAGTTGGAGAAGCAGCTTGGGGAAGGCTGGATATAAAAGGTATTAAACTTCAGGACAACCTGAGAGGGAAGACAATTGAATCCAAACATTAGTGTGTGAAGAACTCATGTGTAGTACAAACACAGCCCCTGGTTTCCTGTGGCAACTCAGGGGTAGATTCTTTGGTATGAGACAGCAAATTCTTTGGCAATATTTCTGAAATTATTTGGCAATTGTGCAGCATATTTTCTGAAATGTGAATTATTTTGTATATTAAATGATGAAAATATATTCTACATAATACAAATAAAATAGTTTTCCAGCTTTGCTTAGTGTATGAATAATTTATTTATTCTTTGGGGATTTTAATAGATGAGGAATTTCAGGGATTGATGTAGAAGAAGAGAAAATGTGGAGGGAGGACTGGACATTGGGAGGAGGAAAAGGGAAGGATAAGGAAGGAAAGTACCGCACAGATACCGCATGACCCTTACAGTAATTTCATTGTTGATGCGCATCAGCTATGCGCGCCCAAAAAATATTTTTTATTTTCTGGTGCACATCAGAAGAAGGTGGGACATTGAGCGAAGGGAAGACTAGTACAGACGTCGGGAGCGCCGCCTCCTTCACTGATGCTGCGCCATTCGCTGCCCTGCCAGCCGGACGGAGGTAAATTTAAAAGAGATTTTGTTGGGGGGAGAAGAGGGCGGGCAGTTGGGACATGGGAGCAGGAGGGCAGGGGAGAGAGGACAGCGATCATCTTCACGGGGGGGGGCACACGCTCCAACCGCTTGTCTGTGGGGGGGGGGCGTGGCACCCGATCCCCTGCGGGGGGCGCCACCCCCGATCCCCTGCGGGGGGCGCCACCCGATCCCTTGCAGGGGGGCGCCACAGACCCTTGGCACGGCCCTGAACACTCTCATCCTTCCTGTCTCATCAGCTCATAACCTTGGGGTCATCTTCGACTCCTCCCACTCCTTCTCTGCACATATTCAGCAGACTGCTAAAACCTGTCATTTCTTTCTCTATAATATCACCAAAATTTGCCCTTTCCTTTCTGAGCACACTACCAGAACCCTCATCCACACTCTTATCACCTCTCGCTTAGACTATTGCAACTTGCTTCTCACAGGTCTCTCACTTAGCCATCTCTCTACTCTTCAATCTGTTCAAAATTCTGCTGCACGACTAATATTCCGCCAGTGTCGTTATGCTCATATTAGCCCTCTCCTCAAGTCACTTCACTGGCTTCCTATCCGTTTCCGCATACAGTTCAAACTCCTCTTATTGACCTATAAGTGCATTCACTCTGCAGCTCCTCAGTACTTCTCCACTCTTATCTCTCCCTACAGTCCTCCGTTCATTGGGTAAATCTCTCTTATCTGCACCCTTCTCCTCCACTGCTAACTCCAGACTCCGTTCTTTTTATCTTGCTGCACCATATGCCTGGAATAGACTTCCTGAGCTGGTACGTCAAGCTCCATCTCTGGCCATCTTCAAATCTAAGCTAAAAACCCACCTTTTTGATGCTGCTTTTAACTCCTAACCCTTAATCACTTGTTCAGAACCCTTATTTTATCATCCTCACTTTAATATTCCCTTATCTCGTTTGTCTGTCCTAATTAGATTGTAAGCTCTGTCGAGCAGGGACTGTCTCTTCATGTTCAAGTGTACAACGCTGCGTATGTCTAGTAGCGCTTTAGAAATGATAAGTAGTAGTAGTAGTAGTAGACTTTCAAAAACAATGAGTGCGTAGTTGAGAGGTGAAAGGGTGTTTGATGGGCAGGTGAGGGGAATGTCTGCAATGATCTTCTCTCTTTACCCCCAAACCTGAGTTCTTGTTCTCCTCGCTACTTACAGTGGAGCCCGTTGTTGGCCAGTAGGCGCGGGGGGGGGGGGGGGGGGGGGTCAACAGTTACCCCATTCATTTTTTTAGTGGCTCATGGTCCGCATCTTGAGTTACAGGCACAAGGGCTGCCTCATTTTTTCTTCTGCTGACAAGATGAACTTCATCAGCCATGACAGCTCCTCAGGCCTCCTCCTGTCTTTAGCTGCTGGTGGGAGGAGCTCTGTCAACTGACCAGTCTCTGTTGTATTTTTCATTGTTGTTATTGTGTTATTTTATGACTGTGGTGATGTTGCATGCTTTGTTTTGTTATGTAATTTGCTTAAAGATTGCTGATCATAGGTGACACATCACATTTCACAATACACTAAACTAAACTCCTGAACATATTTTTAAAATTCTTGCTCACCTGTGGATGTTTAGAGCTGCCCTGTTCTGAAGGAATTCGAATCAACCACAGACAGCTGCCTCTGGTCCAGCGTGATGGGGAGAGGTTGAAGGAAAACCTTCCAGTAGGTTCACTGAGCAACGTCCGGCAGAGATCTGGAAGAACAAGGGTGAAATAAAGCTGGGGTCCTGGGGACTTAAAGAAGTTTTACAAGAGGGGCTTATCAGAAAGGGAAAACTCTTTGAAAATGAGTTTGTAAACTTGAATTCAGTTGTTGTGTAACCTGGGAGTCTCTTTGATGGGTGTTTGCAGATGGGAACAAGTGCATGAAATTGGGATAAAACTCTGAGTCATGCTGAAGTAATAATTTTGTAACACGAAAAAATGAAATAGAAAACACTCAAGAGCCAAAAGGAATTATCCACAAATGTCCATAACAGCATAAAATTCATCAAAACTTGTACATAAACTATTTAATCTGAACTGTGATATCTGTAAGTGTTTCCCAGACACATATGTACCCAATCTGAGGCTCTGGATTGATGGACAAATTACTTGCTTTTTAGGAGGTCACAGGACACACACGATCAGAGAGCACTCAAACGTGTGTGAATATTGTGGGTGGTGGTGGCTTGGTGAAGCTCCTTTAGTATCAATAGCTGTTGTGGGCAAAAAATTGCAATTAGCATGTGATCCCAAGCTCCACTCCTGATATGTGCATTTGTTTGCAGGGCAGCTCTAAACACCCACAGGTTAGCAAGGAAAAGGGGACCACTTACTGCAGTTGTACAACTTGTTGATTTTGGCTATGTCCAGGTTACTGAGTCCATATCTCTGTCCGATGGATATGTTCGGGTCAGGAATGGGTACAATTGTTGCCATGCCAGCTGTGTTAGTATAAGAGTATCTGTAAACAATCAGCAAGAAGGTTTCAGTGTTTGATGAAGACCACGGTGGAGGGGGGTGGTGGTACAGTTTGGGAGGCAAACAGGAACTCTTTGCCGTTTAGAAGATACATGGAAGCATGCACACTGTTTATAAAACCTACAGGAAGAGGACATATATATCTTAAAGAAGGCAGAGGGGCTTATAATGGGGTGGGGTGTAATGTATGAAAAGCATGCAGTGGGCATGTATACTATTTGGAAGTCACATGTATAATCACTATTGTTTGGAATGCATGTCAGAGATGTGTAATGTTTGGGACGCATGAGAGGTAAAATTGTGTAATAATCTTACCCTATATATAAGGGGCAGTCAGGGCCCCTGTTCATGCTAATGTGAGCTGTAAAACTGTGTAATAATCTTACTCTATATATAAGGGGCAGTCAGGGCCACTGTTCATGCTAATGTGAGCTGTAAAACTGTGTAATAATCTTACCCTATATATAAGGGGCAGTCAGGGTCACTGTTCATGCTAATGTGAGCTGTGGAGGAGTGGCCTAGTGGTTAGGGTGGTGGACTTTGGTCCTGGGGAACTGAGGAACTGAGTTCGATTCCTGGTACAGGCAGCTCCTTGTGACTCTGGGCAAGTCACTTAACCCTTCATTGCCCCATGTAAGCCGCATTGAGCCTGCCATGAGTGGGAAAGCGCGGGGTACAAATGTAACAAACAAAAAAAAAAACTGTGTAATAATCTTACCCTATATATAAGTGCAGTCAGGATCACTGTTCATGCTAATGTGAGCTGTAAAACTGTGTAATAATCTTACCTTATATATAAGGGGCAGTCAGGGTCACTGTTCATGCTAATGTGAGCTGTAAAACTGTGTAATAATCTTACCCTATATATAAGGGGCAGTCAGGGTCACTGTTCATGCTAATGTGAGATGATTGGCCCTGCAAGAATTCTGAAGTATTTAAGGCAGTGACTTCGCTTACTATGTCTCAGTTTGTTGCACAGGGCTCAGAATGATGTCATCACTCCCTGGTACAAGCTATGGAAGATGAGCTCAAAGGCCCACAGCAAAGGGTCAGTGAAGTTATTTTGGGGTTCTTTTACTAAGCTGTGATAAGCACCCTGTGGTCATTTTTTAATCTGCGCACACAAACCACATGCTAATTTTTTTTTTGTTTTTTAGTGCAGAGGGAGTGTGTCTGAGAGTGGAGAGAGGGTGTTTCTGTGCATCTACATTACTGTATGCTAACTGATTAGCACAGGATTAATGCATGAGCCCTTGTCACTGACAAAATAGGTGGCGGTAAGTGCCCACATGCTAATATTTTTTAATGGCTGTGTGCTAATAGCAAAATTAGCACATGGCCTTTAATTAAAAAAATATAAAATCGGCTATATTTCACCTGCAGTAAAAATGGCCTTAGCTTGTGGAAAGACTCATGTAAAGGCACATTAAGGCCACTTTTACTGTGTAAAAGGACCCCTCTAATAGCTATTCAGGGATAAGGAATTTGTTTTCTGCAGCTCATAAAATGATGCAGCTGGGAAAGCAGTCACTTACCTGCCCATATGCATGACTGAGTTATAATCATATGGAAGGCCCAGGTTATTGGAGTCTGTCTGCCGATTCAAGTTGTAGTGGTCGCCTACAAGTTAGAAGATTAATTACAAGCTGATCTCATTGGAAAAAAAAATACCTAACAGGGATCCCTGGCATCTCAGGCTCCTCCATCAACTGTCTATTTAACTCTGTTTTGTTTTAAGAAATTGTTTGTTATTTTTTATTTTTTTTAATTTCTAGTTATAGTTTTACATTTTATATTCTCAGGTTGTTAGCGTTTATGATTATTTTAATTTATATTTGTTTTTATCTTAACTAAGGTTCATGCTATGTTTAAACTTTCTTGTTATTCTTGAATTTGTCACTTTGATGTTTATTAACTTAAGGCAGGATATCAACTGTAATAAACATAAATATGAATATAAACTGGTCAGGTGAGCCAGAAGACCCATCTCAAAGCCTCACTAGAGCACTGCTGAATTTGATTACCAGCTTAGCTTCTCACTCCTGAAACAGTCATAGCTGCTAGGCTACAGCAATGCACACCATCCTTGAGCTGGACGACTGAGCCAAAGACTGTCCTAGTGGTCACAGCTCTGAGGTCTCCAAACAGCTCTACCATATCTGGTTCCCAAAATGCAACACAGCACACCAGCCAATCGTCACACACTCTGACTTTTACGCACTTTCAGAAACATATTGCCACTGAATTTTGACGTAAGCGTCCCGGTCACTCCTGTTGTTTTCATGGATGAAGCCCAAGGCGTGGGACAACTCATGTTCAATGATCCCTTTCTCCAAGCAGCCTTGCTGTTCCAAGTTCAGGGCCTGGCCACCGCCAATCTTCCCGATGTAAGACCAGCATCTGCATGACGACACCGGATATCAGACCGAAGCACTGAGGACCATCGTTGGACTAAAAGAAAGACATGGAGGGGGCAGAGGGAGGATGCACTAAGATCATAGAGTGCAAGTTGGGGTGATTGCTGATCACACATTCTGCATGGGTACATCTGTAGTTTCCAGCACAGGTCTGCTCCTTTGGTAAATCAAAGTCACTTCAATATTATCTGAGTACACAGTGCTGGGGGGGGGGGGGGGGGGGGTGGCTCCCTCATCCTTGCATGCTGCAGGAACACAACAGGGTGACTCTTTCTATTTCATTCTATGGATGCTCAATCATTTCAAACCATGTTGGAAATGTTTCATGTGATTAGAACCCAAACTGACAGGAAATAATCTGAAATTTAATTTTTTTCCTGTGTTGTCAATAGTGTACATTATTGTGCAATACTATTGAAAACATTGCCCTCAGAACAAAATTAATGTAAACAACCTAAAAGAAATGGAAAATCCTATAAGCAATGTGGAAATTAAACAAAGCAAAAATTTTTGACCTGCACATCCCTATCCCATTCTTTCCCCCATGTATCTCTCCCTTTTTATGGAAGGGGAAATGTTTCCCATATTGTGGTTCTCAAATTACCAACTTACCCAGACCTGGGGCTGGAGGTAAGCTGCAGGAAATTAGTCTCTGCTGTGCGGGGAATGAAGCGAATGCAGGTCATGGTGGTGAACTCCTGCATAGCTGCGGTTATCCTTGCTCTATCATCCACAGCTATGAGAAAAAGGGGTACAGCTCAGTCAAACAGCAGAAGGATATGAAGATGCAATCTTTGCTGCCAGAGCTTTTAACAGTAAGCATGGGACTTGTCCCCAGTGGCTCAGAGGTCTGTGGTCCATAGGGACAGATGGGAGACCTCAGGAAAAGAGACTTACAATAAACTAAAGAGAAGGTGTAGGGCACATGGACAGTTCCATCACTGGATTTGGGCCAGAAGCAATTGCCGGTCGGACAGTTCCAGGCACTGCGAATGGACCTCAGGGCAATATCCCCTTCTGACAACTTCTGTGGAGACTCTGGAGGGAGACAAGTGAGAACAGAGGGTCAATGTCTGCTCACATTTGGTACAAATTGCCTGGAATATTTTGTGGGCAGGCATTTAATAAATGCTAATAAATAAATAACATATCCAAAATTGTTCCCAGCATCCTACTCAACTTACATATCTTTAACTACTTTGCAAACATATTTAAGTGATATGGATCTTCAGATATAATAACACAGGTACTGCAGAATCAACTTATTTTAAGCAGCCGAGTGTGAATCATCATTGATCCAAAAGGATTTTTCAAGAATTTTTTCTTTACATAACACTGCAGTAAAATTAAACCTCTGGCAGAGGTTCATACTGTTTTTGAAGCTTGAAACTAAGTAATTTTATTTTTACTGCAATGTTATTTAAACAAAATAGTCTTGAAAAATCATTTTGGATCAGTGATGATTCACACTCGGCTTCTGGTGGTTACCACCGGGTTAGCACGGGAGCCCTTATCGCCATCTCAATGGGTGGTGGTAAGTGCTCGCCCTCGAAATGGCCATGTGGCAAGTGGTTCACTTACCACTTGGCCATTTCTTTTTGAGAAAAAAAGACAGCTTTTTCCCCGTTGCGGTAAAAGGGGGACCTCAGTGCGCATCAAAACACGCACTGACGCTAGTGCAGGCCCCCTTTTACCGCAGCTTAGTAAAAGGACCCCTAAATTTGTAGATACCATGTGGCACTGTGCTCGGAGTTACAGTTAGGAGACAGTAAATAGTCCCATGCTAACTACAAAAGTGGCATGTGCTAATCACAAAATTCTCCACCCCAGGACATATCCCCTAACACAAAAAGCACTTAACCCATGGTTTACTGACCAGTAACTGCCAAATTACCACAAAGCCCCTTAATGAGGTTAAATGCTTAACACAGTTTAGTAAAAGGGTCTCTCAAATACTAAGAATGTATGATAATTTTTATGTCCAACAGATCTTCCATTAAATCCTATCAAATCTAATTAAGGAAAGAACATCTTGTCAACAAAGGCTGGAGAATGTCTTAAACAAGCCTTAGAATCAAAAAATCATTCAGAGGATTGCTGAAAAACAACTTTATAGTCCCTGCCTGATTGACCCTAATCAAAAGTTGCAAGATCAGCTGATCAGAGGCAATCCTACCATGTATAATAAACTTCTTGTTTGCCTCTTTTGGATTAATAATGATGCTTGATTATTTATCTAGATTGTAAGTTTTCAGGAACCTAAAAACAAACAAACAAACAACAACTAAATACAACCCAGACATCCAAGCCACATGAATTTCTCAAGTACTAAAGCAATTCTTTCATAGCAAAAGCAAAGTTTTGCTTGTATAAAAACAGCCTTTAAGCAGATACCAGGTTTCGTTTTAATTTTCTGAAGTTCTCCTTTCTGAAATTATCCCCAGATTGCCCTGTGCCCTACAATCAATCCCAGGAGCAGCTTTAGTTTTGGCAGTGTCCTGTGTGAGCACCAGAAACAGCATCATCTATGGCCAGAGGATGCCCTTCTCCAGGGGGCTGCTGCAGGTGCTGGCACCCGATCAAAGTTTCAAAGCTGTGGTGCCCAGGCTGCATGCACCTAAAGACAGCCTTAATTCAGTCTCTCAGAGCTTCCTCCCTTCCATAGGCACCCTACAACCCCTCAATGTCCCTTAACTCTCCTCCCTTTTTGAGTCATCTCCTCAAAAGTCCCTCCCCTGCTATACTCCTCTCTCCACCCCACCATCATTCCCTTTCATCTCCTCTCTTCATCTGCACAATCCAGCAGGAATCAAGACACCTGCAGAAGAGAGTAAAAGGGAGAGACAGACAGACAGAACTACACACTTAAGACAGAAACACTTCCCATGCCCCAGAGTTACCTCGATTAAGTCTTAAAATTTTATTGAAAATCATCTTTTCGTCCTCAGCCTGGGAATAAAATGGCAAATAAATCCAGCGCCCTGCAAGGAGATAGTAGCATGGAATCATACTTTAGCACTATGGTGCCCTTCATCCCAACAGTAGCAAATCCTGTATGTATATAACCAGTTCTGGGATGGATGCACTGCAAAATCTCTCACCTTGCATTAAAGTTTGCAAAGGAGGAAGGAAAATATGTGTGCAAGAGAGTGAACTAGTACCTGTGGTGGAAAAGAACCAGTGATCATTATCAACCATTTATACTTGGATATACTGAGGGTCTGAGGAGATAAAGTGAGCTGTTCAATGTCATATAGAAAGTTTGGGCAGCTGGAATTAGAACTGAGATGCAGTTTTATTTATTATTATTGTATTTTATATATTGCCTAGACCTAAGCGGTTTACAATTTTCTTTTTCAGGTACTGGTACTGTTCCCTAATGGACTTACAATCTAGTATTATATTGTACCTGGGGCAAAGGAGGGCTAAGTGACTTGCCCAGGGTCATGTGGCGCTGCAGAGGGAATTAACCTGGTTCCCCAGGATCTCAACCCACTACCAAGTGTTATGCAGCAGTGGAAATTGAACCCAGTTCCCCAGGTCTACAACCTGCTGCACTCACCATTAGGCCGCTCATCCACTCTGAGTTAAAGTGACTTGATCAGACTCACACAGAATAAGGGCAAAATCCAGAACTAGACCTGAGAAACATGCAGGAAATACACCAGTCTCCCCCCCCCCCCCCAAGCCAGTAGCAGGGCAAGATATGACCTTGTATCCCAAAAGCTCTTCCACTTCATTTTAGAGCTGTGAACCTTCTGGAGCACTGATCCTTCCTTCTTTACCTGATCTCAGGACTTCCAGATCTTAATACAATTCTTAATAACCAACAGGATGGGTAAAATATAAATCACACTCACTTCCTTCTTCTGCTCTCCTCATCTGCAAAATAAAGAACAATTGAGTAACGTTTTTGGACAAGGTCACTGCCGAAATGACATGTTTATTTCACACCACCGGGTAGAGAGGTGGGGAAAAGAAAAAGCATCTCGCATGACTGTATGCTTCAGTGAGAAAGAATTTAACTCATTTAATCAATGTCATCATGATTTTCACTCTATTTTAAACCAAAACCCAAATCACTTGTAGTGAATACTCGTCAGTGAAAAGTCGTGCAATTGTCCTGTGCGACTGTGAAAGAGCCATCTTCTATATATATAAAAGGCAAACCCAACGTTCTGAAGCCTCCACGGAAGTTGAGGCGCCCGAGATATCCGGTGTGCCCTGGAGTGTCTGCACCGCTCTCGCGTCAAAACGTCATGACGCGTCAAAACGTCATGACGTCGAGGGCGGAGCTATTGACACTCGAGGGCCGAAACGGCCCACAGCGAACAAGGCAAGTACTTTCGAGGGACGGAGGGAGGGGGCCCCTTGCTAGCGCCCGTTTCATTCCGCTCAGAAACGGGCATTATTTCCTAGTTTCTACAGAAAGGACTACAACACCCAAATTCTAGAAAAGACACCTAAAATTGGTCAAACAAAAGCGCATCCAGTTATAGAATAGGCTGAGTTATGCATGTAACATAATTAGCTAATTGGCACTAAATTAGCACTTAATTGGAGCTAAGAACCAATAATTGGCATTAACAAGCACTAATCAGCATTAATGAACAGTTGTGTACATTACTGGCATGCCTCTTTTCTCGTGCACAAGTGCAAAGGAGGCATTAATGTGGAAGGGATCTGAGTGTGTCAGGGTGTTCTGTGTGCACTTTATAGAACAGATGCATTTACTCACCCAACTGTTGATTTAGGGCACCAGCATTTACACCAGCCATAGACATGGCATAAGTGGTGGCACTTAGCTGCGGATTTATGCTAGTATTCTGTAACAGATTTGGTGCACAATTCTGCCATTATAGAATTCTGGCTTAGAGCTCAGGTTTTTGGTGCCTAACTTTTAACGTCATTTATAGAACTCCAACCCCCCCCCCCCCCCCCCCAATGCTCAGATCCTCAGCTGAGGTAAAGATATGGAATGAATTTACTCCCTCATCCTATAATCTCATGCACAAGTTTAAGCATCTTGTGCACAATTTGTGCACGTAAGTTATTGAAAACAAGCAGTAACGCACATAAGTGATGCCATTACTTTGACACAAATAATCAATAATTGGTACTAATTGACATAAATTTATACTTAAGCATGTAATTACCCTTAGGGGCCCTTTTACTAAGACGCATAGGCATGTACAAATGTCCTACGTGCGTCAATTTTGAACTACTTCCCGTCTACCGCATGGCCTAGGCGGTAATTTCATTTTTGACACGTGTCCACTACGTGCGATGGAAAATATTTTTTATTTTACAGCGCGTGGCGCTAACCGAGCGGTAATCAGCATTGTGCGCACATAGACCATTACCGCTCAGTTAACACTTGAGACCTTACCGCTAGGTCAATGGGTGGCAGTTAGGTCTCAGGCCCAAAATGGACGTGCGCCAATTTTCATTTCGCTGGATGTCCATTTTTGGCCAAAAAACCCACATTTTTTGCAGGCGTGCTGAAAAATGGACCTGTGCACGCCCAATACATGCGTCTACACCAGAGCAGGCCATTTTTTAGCACACCTTAGTAAAAGGACCCCTCAGTTCCTAATCTGTCATCATAGCACGTAACTTCTATCAGGCACAATAGCACGGTGAAGAGCACGTGAAGGGGTAGAGGAGTGTAACTTTATAGAATAATGTCATTTACAGGTGCAACTGTTGCATTTAGGTGTGAGCATTCATGACTGCTGTTGACATGGAGTAAATGCTCACGCCTAAACGGTCCATAAATGCCAACTTACACTAGTGTTAATGACATGCATAGCTGACTTTATAGAATTTGCACATTAGCATCTGATAATTTGGTGCCTAGCTTTAGACAACTTTTCTTGAGTTGACCCATTAATCCCCGGGATTCTATATATCGCACCTTAATTTCTGTGCGGAAATTGAAGCATATTCTATAACAATGCATGCAACTTAATTGTTTAATTAGATAATCAGCGCTGTTAATTGGATGTTAACAAGCAATTATCAGCAATAATTGGAATTAAGATTTATGCGCTTGATTTGCTAAACGTATTTTGCAACATGGTGCACATAAATTCTAAGTCGCATAGTTGAAAAGGGGGCAAGGCCATGGGTGGGGCAGGACGGGATGTTGGTGTTTCTAAAATCTATGCGTGTTGTTATAGAATACACCCACTCTGCATCTAATTTAGGTGTCAGGATTTATGCCAAGTAAAACATGGCGTAAATGGCTGTTACTAAATTTGATCATGTGGAGAGGTGCTCGACGTAATTCTATATACTGCAAGTAGAGGAGTGTGGTAGCCGTGTTAGTCCACTCTTAAGGTTATCAATAGAAATCAAACAAAATAAAACATGGAAAAGAAAATAAGATGATACCTTTTTTATTGGACATAACTTAATACATTTCTTGATTAGCTTTCGAAGGTTGCCCTTCTTCGTCAGATCGGAAATAAGCAATGATAAGCTTATTTCCGATCTGACGAAGAAGGGCAACCTTCGAAAGCTAATCAAGAAATGTATTAAGTTATGTCCAATAAAAAAGGTATCATCTTATTTTCTTTTCCATGTTTTATTTTGTTTGATTTCTATATATACTGCAAGGAAATGTAAGCCTATTCTATAAAATCTAGGCGTACTATAGAGAATATGCCTAGGTGTATTGTTTTTTCTGCGCAGAATTTTCAAGTGCCATACATAGAATCTAGCCCAATGTGCCCTCATATCTCCATGACTCACCAGGATAGGAAAGCCCAGGGTAACATGAAGCAGAGCCACAAGGATGACGACTTTCGACACTAGTGCCATCCCTCTAGGTGTGTAGCATGTGGGATCTCTCACAAGCTAGTGATACCAGCACACACTTTCATGGGAAGCAGTGACCCTGCGACTGAAAACAGCTCTTGGTTAGTGTCATAAGAGTGCTCTGCCTTGATAAAAGGGTTGCCTGGCACCCCTATTCATTTTACTGTGCATCTCATTGATCACTCAAAGTTGTTGGAGTGCACCATCAAAGTTCACTTTCACTTGTGACCTATTAAGAATGAAAAGCAAAAGGCTCCATAAGAGGCTCCTACCATTATGAAGTATTGTTGACAGTGCATTCAGATATATTGATAGGAATACTTATTCCTCAAAATTCCAGTTCCTTTCCTGTCTTACATTTTCAAAGAAATAATTTTTCAACAGGAACCTGAACTAAGAAGCACTAGTTGCTTTATTTTCACTGTTGCTACAGTCAGTAAACTCACCAGTGTTCACTTATTTCCGTGGAATGTTCTCCATGTTTTACTGTTACATTTTGTTTCATCTAGTTTGTTGCTCTGTCTTTCCTGGCCCAGTAGCACAGAAACCCCACAGTCTCCAGTTTATAAAGTCAAGCCCCTGGAATTGTGGGATATGATGGTAGAGTTGATTGTAGCATGAATATTATGTAGGGCATCTACATATAGGGGGAGGGGGGAAACAAGTTTTGCTTTAAACCACCCTCTGGTTTGATTCCTAATTCCCTGTACCGCCTTCTCTTCCTTTCCCTCTACTTCCTTCTCTTCCTTCCAACATTTCCCTCAACTTGCTTGCTGGACCAGTCCTCCGTCTCTGTAGTTCCATACCTGGTCCCCTCGCCTTCTTCCACTTCATTTTTTACTTACTTTATAATCTAATGAAGTCTGATGTCCCCAGAAGCAGCAGTTCCAGCAGTAGCTCCGTGTCTGCCTAGGGTGACACAATTTGGGGGCAGCAGTTAGTGAGTCTACAAAAGACTCATTGCTGCCAGTACAAGGCCTTGAGCATCTTCACATGCTGAAAGCCTGTTGGGTCCCACCTCCTCCAAACTTCCTGTTTCAGATGGAGTGTAAACCAGCACTCTTTGAGCATGTATGAATGCTCAAGGTCTCATCCTTGCAACAGTAACTCACACACACTGACTACCTCTCTGGTCTGCCTCAGATGGGTTAGGAAAAGAAAGCTACTGAACATCTCGGAGAGGGAAGGAGGGAATGGGAGATGCTGGACAACTCAGGGCAGAAGAGGGAGAAGATGAGATATGTTTGATACCATGGGGAGGGGAGATAGAGAAGGACTGGCAGGGCTGTCCCAAGAGTATCTAATACCATAGGTGAACCTTCAATTATGCACCCCCCCCCCCACCATCATGGGGCAATTCAAGGCCCTGTTCCTTGTCCAGCATGTCCCTTTCTCTTCCCTATCATTCTGTAGTCCAGCATCTGCCTTCCTACTTCCTTCTTCCAATAAGGTGTCCTGCATCTCCTCCTCTCTATCTCCTCTCCTTGAGGTGTCCAGCTTCTCTCTGCTTCCCTAGCTCCCCCCCCCCCCCCAAGGTGTTCAGCATTTCCCTTCATCCCCAAGGTGTCCAACATCTCTCTCACCATGATATGTCCATAATCCATCTGTTTCCATGCTTCTCCCCCCCCCCCCCCCCCCGGTCAAGGTGTTCAGCTTCTCCCTTTCCCTCCCTCTTCATGGTGTCCAGAATTTCCCCTTTCTTGCCTCTCCTCCCCAAGGTGTCCTGCATTTCCTTTTCCCTCCTTGCCCCTGAGGTGTCCAGCATCTCCCCTTCCCTTTCTACCACCTTAAGGTGTTAAATGGGCACATGGCTGAAGGTTTGCCTAGGGTGTCAGATACCCTTGGGTTGGCCCTGGATATGTCCAGAAAAGAAGGAAAACCTAAACTAGCTTCGTATGGGACAAAACTCCCACCCATGTGGGATATACACGCAGACCAGAATGTTTTGAACTGGATCTCAAAGAATGGATGAAGGTTCATAAGCTCAAAATTAACCCCAATAAGAGAGCAACGGAAGGCAACAGAAGTCACTCAGTGTTTCAGAAACAAGATAGATGGTTTTACAGTTAGATGACCAGCTGTCTGTAGACAGACATATTTCTACCACAGTGAAATTATCTTTCTTTGACCTTTGACCACTGTGACAGTTTAGATCATACATGGGTGAACTAGATCCATTGACCATGACATATTCATTTGCTCTCTCATATGCTAGTTTGCCAAAAGGGAAATGAAAATGATTTCACTTTACAGCTGCCAAGAAAGTGTTGGGGAATAAAAAATATATTTATGTAACCCTCCCCTCCCCCCATTAAGACAGCATAAAAAGTTCAAGTCAAAGAATTAACTACAAATGTCTTCATTCTGTTGATTAACTCGTTCATCCATATTCTCCATCTGAAGGTTTAAGAAGATTTTGGCAAGCTCTGTTTACAACATTACTGTATCCGGCTATAAAACTATCACTGTCTAAGTATTATACCTTTCATTGTTTAGTCCCAGCCCTCCAGAAAAGCCTTCCAAGGAGCCAGCAGACTGAATCACATTATTTTAGATTTTACAAATTATTGAAATCATGTTTTTTTTCCAGCTTTTTAAAAACCATGTTCTGTATGGTTTTGGTTCCAATTCAACAGTTCAGTCTTCATTCAGTTTTGCAAATAGAAACACTTTTTAGTTTTGAAAGTATTACCTTCTGATTATTTATTTGTTTTTACTGAATTCAGTACTCTTATTTGTTTTGGAGACCATCTTAGGACATTTGATATACGTGGCATAGCAAATGTAATAAATAAATATATATTGATTAGTGAATTAACATTGTCATTTGGAAAATAATATAGTTCCTCATGCTTGGTATCTCTGGTTGTATTTTCTGCTTTGTTTTCTTCCCCCTTTTTAATCTCATTCTTGGCTCCACTTTTGTTTGCCAATCTTTTCTCTCTTTTATTTGATAGAATAGTCGAATGGTTAGAGCAACAGAAGTTCCAATCCTGCTGTGTCCCACTGTGATCTTGGGTGAGCCATTTAACCCTCTATTGGCTCAGGTACAAACTGTAAGCCCTCTGGGGAACAAGAAAATACCTATCTTACCTGAATGTATCTTGCCTTGAGCTGCTATTGAAAATGGTATGAGCAAACTCCCTTCCCTTTTGTTTTAATTTCTATTTCTATTTTTTATCCTTGCTTTATTTCTTTTCCTCTTTCTCCTGTCCTCGCTCTTTCCCTTCACCCCTTTTCAGTCTGTCTCTCTCCTTTTTTTTTTGCTCTCCTCTCTTCCTTTTGTCCTGCTTTGTTTCTCTTTCTATTTTTCTGAACTCTTTTCCTTACCTGTCTTCCTGGTGCACATTTCTCCCTTCTTTCTATGTTCTCTCTGGCTTCTTTTCTTCCAGCTCTCTCTCTTATCCTTCCTTTCCTTCCTCCCTTCAGAGTATCAGCTCTACAACCCCAACAGTATGTCAAGTCCTGACAGCCACACAAACAAAAGGAACCAATGCTTGCCTTTAAGTCACTTTGCATCTATTCTGAGTACAATTAGCCTCAACTTGATTTGCCTTGGTACCTGGACTTAAGAAGGAAAAGGAGTGCACAGAACAGTTAAAGGTGCTTTCTCATGGACTGTCCTCTTTGATGGTCCTTTGCCAAGCACAGCCATTGAAGGAGGAAGATGTACCCCCAAAGCAAAAAAATACATGCAGGGTTTTTCCTGAAGGGACAGAATACTCTTTTGGGCTTCTCAAGTATATCAAAAGCATCCTGAATCACCACAGTCAAACCACACTCACAGTAGTTGTTGTTCAAATTCTAGATTCCTTTACTGGCATCCCTGTGAAAGTGTCCCTGGATCCAGGGCTGACCTGGCTTGAGTCCCCCTTTGACAGGTTCCATCAGTCCCTGAATGCTAGGTGCCTGGCGCCTCCACCTGAGGAAGAAGGGTATTAGCAGGTGGGATTTTCCTCCCTTCCCTCTAAGAAAAAAAAAATCCAAAACAGAAGTATCTGTGAACAAGGCTGGCTAGATATATTTAAAAGTTTATTTGATTTATACAATGCTAGGTTTACCAAAAATAAAAGAACAATCATCTTTTACATAACACGTTCCCTCTAAAACATCAATTAACCATTCAGACAATTTGTGGTACCTATCCCAGAATAACATTACCAAGTAGATAAGGAATAGTGATTTCATACTCCCCACATCCCATCACTAGATGTCCTCCCAATTTTCCTCCTTCCTCCCCTCATGACCCAAGTTTCACCCATAGGCTGCTGGAGTACAAGTGGAATAGTGGCTGCTGGAAGTCCTGTTAGGATCTGTGGTGCCTGGCCTGCCCGTGCTGCTCTGTGGTCTGTCCTTAAACTCTGTCTCTCAAAGTTCCACTTCTCCTGATCTATGGGTTCATTGTTTCTCAGCTGCCAGGCTTCCCTCTCCTTGGAGGGGGCATTTCTCACCTTTGCCACTGCAGCTTTGCTTGAGTTGCCTGGGGCCATCTGCTGCTCTAACTCTTCCCCTAGGGCCTAGGCTGTCTTTTTTCTCCATCTCTGCCACTGGACCCCTGCCTGGGGCAGTCTGCCATTGGAGCCCTGCCTCCAGACACCACCTCTGCATTGCCACCCCTACCCCAGCACCATCTCTCTGCTGCTACCATTCTACCTAGGGCTGTATCCTCTGGGCACTGACTCACCTCCTCAAAATTTAGGAGACCCTTCCCCTACAGGAGGAGTTTCTATTGGCATGATCCAAGACCTAGTACCTCTAGTTTTGTTTTTGGGTTTCTTTTTGTGAAAGTTTAGCTTTTCATGATTCCAGCTCACAGATCCCATGGATTGCAGTTCAGCTTTCCTGGTCTGCAAAGACCCTTCCCCTTTCAGCCAAGAGTAGAGAATGACACGGAGACAAAGTTTGTCCCTGTTCCCGCCCTGTCCCCGTGGGTTCTGTCTCTATCCCCATCCCATCCCCACAGGCCCTGTCTCCATCCCCACTCCATCCCACCAGGTTCTGTTCCTGTCCCCACCCCATTCCCATGGGCTCTGTTCTCATCTGCAGAATCCTCAAACAACTTATGATTTTATACTTAAATCTTTTTATTAAAGTATAAAAAGGGAGTTTAAAATGGCTGTCGAGTGAATCGGACGTGTGTTTGAGCTCTCGCAAAATTTTCCTTGTGCTTGAAGCTATGCCTAAGAGAAGGGGAAGAGCCACAGCCCTAGCCTCTCAATGGCAGAACCCCCCACTCCTATCGGCCCGATTTATGCTTTTTTGCAGAGGACTCCTGATCCTAGAACAAGCCCACCCTTGGCTACGCCACTGCTCCGAGGTAGTTGAAGGCCTACAGGAGAGTCCTGGGCTGGAAGTTACGTTGAGCCCTGATGATAGAGCACCTCCTCCTCTGCCTCAGCCATGTGGAACTAGCTCCCCAAAGCTGGCGTCTCCGAATCTGAGTTCCAAAGTGGTCACAGGAATAGGAAGACGAGAGGCGATATTAGATTAAGCAGAAGCTATGTTAACCATGGCGGTCAAAACAGCGACGGCGGAGGAAAATGCCTCATGTTTGGCAGGTATTCTCATACAGCAAACAGAGGTAGAAACTATTTCATTTGCAATGTTACAGACTGCTAAACCTCCCGAAGTGATATTAGATAGCCTTTGGACTTTGATTGTTGATTTGGGGAGGGCATTAGTCCCCCAGATTCAAAAGATAAAACAAGATTTTGGATAAGTAGAAGAGAAGGTTAAACTATTGAATTTACAAGTCCAAAAACAAGAGAAGGATATTCGACAAGTTCAAGATGTACAAAATGCTATGCTTAAGGACTTAACAAATTTAAGACGGAAGACAGAAATTTTGGAGAACTATTCTAGAAACAATAATTTTTGATTTACAAATTTTCCTTATCTACTATCTGTGGCTCCAAAAGAGATGTTAAAATCTTATTTTAAAGACATTTTTCAGATAGGGGAGGAAAGTATCCCCCCCTTTGCTCAAGTCTACTATCTACCTTCCAGAAATTTACCTACACAGGAAAATCAACCCTTAGATGTAATGGCTTTATTAGAAACTTCAGATACTGAACAAATAGTACCTGCTGCTTTGGTAGCAATGGTAGCTTTAACGCTGGACAAAATATGGATATTAAAAATGTTTTATAAAAATCGAGAAAAATTATTTAAGGGATTAAAGATTTCTGTTTATCCAGATGTCTCGAGGGAGACCCAAATGTGCCGGAAAAGATTTCTTCAAAAGAAACAAGAAACGATTCAATTGGGAGCAAGTTTTTTTCTTAACTTTCCCTGCAAATGTTTAGTTAACTACCATTCTGAAACATTTATATTTTATGATCCCTCCCAATTGGAGTAATTTATTACAGCGAGAAGAGTAGTTGGAGTAGAACCTCCAACGATAAGTAGCTCTTGAAATATTATATATAGGATCAAGCACATAACGTTAACTCTCTTTAACTATATAATGTTTATTCTTCAACGATGACATTTTGAACTCCATTTGTGGACTTATGTTTGGTTAATAGAGAAAAAGAAATATGCTTTATTATAATTTGTTGAGATGTTAATTAAGATTCTTTAACCAACTTTCTGGACAAGTTTGATATGCTTGTGTATATTGATAAATTTAATAAATAAAATGAAAAAAAGTATAAAAAGGAACAATATGCTGTACAACTGTTTAAAAATCACAAACAGAAAACAATAATAATGACGAGCAACAATACTAACCCCCCCCCCCCCCACCATTCAAAAATTGCTGACTTCTACTAGCCCAAGGAATCTTAATCTACCCTGTTAAATCTCTAGGGGTACAAAATACAATCCATTCTGTATGTCTTAGTGGGGAAGAAATATGCACTGTGAAGCACTGTTATGAATTTTTAATCTGTGTATGAATAAGTCATCACAATCTCAGGATTCAATCTAGCTCTCTTGTCTTCCACAATCCTTCCTGCATTAGAAGATGTCTTCTTAGACGATGTTCTGGTAGTAAGAATGTACAGGATCCCTCATGCAAATTTTGCTTGTGGTCAGCATGTTTGCTTGTTTTTCCAATCAACCAAAATATTGTTGTCTGCATCACTCCAACATAAATAACAGTCTAGTTCATTAACAGGCTTCAAAGTAGAAAATGACTTCCCTATGAGTTCTGTCCCCATCCCTTTAGGATCTGTCCCCGTCCCCTTGGGCTCTGTCGCGCCCTGTCCCCCTGAGCTCTGTCCCTGTCCTCATCCTGACCACCCCATCCTGGTGCATTATGAGACTTGCAGCACTGATTTCAATGGGCAGGATTAGGCACTACAAATCCCACACTGCTCTGAAATGCAAGTAAAAAAAAACCAGATCTGGCCAAAATATTTCCAGCCTGAAACTGGGTAACTTGGCATCTCTGAGTCTGCCAGGCTTTCCGATATAATTCTGTCCTTCTCCTCTCTGACTGGTTAGAATCCACACACTCTATTAAAGGAAAATTCTTCCAGATTTGCCCTTTCAGTCTCAGGAAATATCACAGGGGATCTTCTTTCTATGGGTGTTTGCTTCACCATTCAGTGCAGGCCGGTGTAATAAAGCGTAGGAGACTTAGCACACAGCTTAGTGTGGGTTCTATGCACTCTTATAGGTGTCCTATATTGATTAATTGGAGTTATTCTTTTTTAATTAATTAATTAATGTATTTATTTTGATACCACTTAGAAACTTTCAGTAAACATTTTAGTTCAGAACAAACCCTGAGTTTTGGGGGAATGGATGGGAGAGATCAGATGAGTGATCCAAGGAGCCAATGGCCTCTCAACTAAGCTGATCCTGATCTAGAACCCCAAATTCCACAGAGGTGAACTGTAAATATTACAGTGCTGCTTCCTTGAAGTATGTACCCCCAATTTCCAACACAGCAAACTCAGAAAGTGAGGGGCTACATAAGTAGGAAACACAATAAGAACAGCTAAGTGAAGGAAGGCCCAAGGAAATCTCAATGAGGATTGAAGAATTAGCATTCCACTCAGAAAGCCGATCGATTGAATGACTTCATAAATGATATACCCCTACATCAGGGGCTCTTAACCCAGTCCTCGGACTCACCTAGCCAGGGCAGGCTTGGGAAACCCTGTTAGAAGGAAAGTTGCTTTTTGCAGCATCTTAGTTCTCTGACCTACTTATTTATTTATTTACCGCTGTTTTGAAGGAATTCACTCAAGGTGGTGTACAGTAAGAATAGATCAAACATGAGCAATAGGCAATTACAGCAGTAAAAATATTCAAATAACAATGTAAAGTATGGCATGGAGGGGCATAATCGAACGCGAACGCCCATCTCCATGGGCGTCTATGTCCGAAAACGGGTACGTGAAGAAGCAGGACAGACCGTATTTTCGAAAAAAATGGGCGTCCATCTTTTGTTTCGAAAATACAGTTTGGACGGACCAAATGCCATGGATTTGGTCCTTTCTGAGCTGGGCATTTTTTTTTTTTTTTGCGATAATGGAAAATAAAAACGTCCAGCTCAGAAACGTCCTAATCCAAGCCATTTGGTCATGGGAGGGACAAATGTACAACACTGCCATTGCTCTTAGGGGTGAAGGGGGCAACTACATGTGGGTACAGTGGGTTTCAGAGGCCTCCCATTTACCACCACAAGTGTTGCAGGTTGGGGGGGGATGGGCCTGGGTCTGCCTGCCTGAAGTGCACTGCAGTACCCACTAAAAGTGCTCCAGGGACAGGGCTTGTTGCTGCTGTATAACCTTGGCACACCAGTTGACACCTGAAGATTAATCTCGCTGAAAATGTCCTTTAGTTGAATAAGCACCTTTACTCACAGTTAACTGCAAATCAGAGGTTGTGCTCCACTGACAACGAGTCTCGCAGTAGGTCCGAGCTGGCAGAATGGTGTACAATGCCCTCTTTCAACAACATTCAAGGTAAGAACTAAGTGCTATAACGTGGCTAACACATGAACAGGATCTAAAACTGGCTTACAAAAATGGCCACTACCTCATGGACTACCGGAAACAAAACAGGGCACACTCTGACCCAGTAAGCAGAGGGAAAAGCACAATGGGAGTATAGCCTACCAACTACCAACATCGTGAGCATTTAACACAAGCTAGTGGAATCACGGAGCCCAATACCCTACACCCACCACAATGCATTGCTGATGTGACTCTGCAGTGCCCTTAACAGAAAAGGTGTCACACTCACCCGAGACCCACATCAGAACCAGGGAAAGGCTGTCAGAGGATAGAACACATTCTGCTGTCATGGAGGTGGGTACGGAATTTGAGGCTGGCATACAGGCTGGCAAAAAAAGTTTGTAAAGTGGGTTTTTTTTGGTGGGAGGGGGTTAGTGACCACTGGGGGAGTCAGGGCAGGTGATACCCGATTCCCTCCAGTGGTCATCTGGTCAGTTGGGGCACTTTTTTGGGACTTGTTCATGAAAAAAAGGGTAAAATAAAAGTGACCCAAAATCGCGGTAAAAATGCCTTTTTTTTCGATTATCAGCTAAAGACGCCCATCTCTCCTCGGCCGATAACCACACCCCAGTTCCGCCTTCACCACGCCTCCGACACGCCCCCGTCAACTTTATTCGTTCCTGCGACGGAGTGCAGTTGAAGACACCCAAAATCGGCTTTCGATTATATCGATTTGGGCGCCCGCGAGAGAAAGACGTCCATCTCCCGATTTAGGTCGGAATATGGGTGTTTTTCTCTTTCGATTATAAGGTGGATAGCATACTACTTACAATGTCAACATAATATGTAATAGAACATTTTAATTGATAGTGAAGGGTAAAGCAAAAATGGAACATATAGATAGGTAAGAGAGTAAGAAAAGTTAGAAAGTAAGGTGACTAATATAAAGAAAGCTGCACATGAGGTCAGAGAGATGGTTAAATACGATCTCAGCTAGGGTAGGAGTGGATAAACATATCCTGATGCACTATGTGCAGCCCATGTCACTCCTTGTGTGTGTGTGTGAGACTAACAAGGTAGTTACTTCTTCCATTAAAGGCTTGGTTGAAGAGCCAAGCTTTCACCTGCTTCCTGAAGCAGAGATAGTCTTGTGTTAAGCGGAGCCTTTCAGGCAGTGCATTCCAGAGTGTGGGGGCTACTTTGGAGAAGGCTCACTTGCGGGTATGCAACAACAAAAAGGAGATAAAAACCCTCAGGAAACCGTGAGATATAAGACAAAAAAGTGAGGAGAACGAATGAGGATACCAAAAAATGTATTTATTCATATAAAAAATGACCGAACACGGCCCTTTTCGGCCCAAAGGCCTGCCTCAGGGGTCTTTTACAACCTCAGGTTTTTTAGGAGAGGTGTATAACAGGCTTGTTCCTGGCAATTAAGTTAAAAAAAATTTTTTTTTTCGAAGAGAGGAGACCCAAGAGGGTTCTGCTATACCACATTTCCCACAGTGCACGTTCTACATCATACTACCTGTGGTTGTAAAAGACCCCTGAGGCAGGCCTTTAGGCCGAAACACGGCCGTGTCGGGTCATTTTTTATATAAATCAATACATTTTTTGGTATCCTCATTCGTTCTCCTCACTTTTTTGTCTTATATCTCACTTGCGGGTATCACATTGTGTAATGTCTTTTGGAGAGGGTGTGGTTAGTGATAGTCCTTGAGAGGACATTAGTGTCCTTGGCAGTGTGTAGAGGATCATCCTATTCTTCAGGTACTCAGGGCCATTTCCTTTAAGGGCTTTGAAGATCAGGGTTTTAAATTTAGCCCTGTATTGTACTGGTAGCCAATGAAGTTTTTGCAAAAATGGTGTGATGTGGTCACGTCGCTTACAACCTTCTATGAGTCTTGCTGCAGCATTCTGAATCAGCTAGAGCTGGTGCAGGCCCTTTGTAGTCAGACTGTTGTATAGTGCATTGCAGTAATCCAGTCTTGATGTTATCATGCACAACTGGGATAAGATTTACCTTCTCGATGAAAGGAGAGAGGCAGCTTAGCTGTCGCAAATAGTAGAAGCAGCTCTTGAAGGTTGTTTGGATTTGGGGAATCAGAGTAAGTGTTGACTCTAACTGTATTCCAAGGTTCCTGACTTGTGATTTGAGGGGGAGTTTGTACTTCCCAAAAGAGATTTTGATGTCAGGTATGTATCCACTTGTGTTAGGGATCCAGAGAAGTTTGGTTTTACTTGGGTTCAGGCAAAGTTTGTTGTGTTTAGTCCATTCTTAAATTGATGCTTCCGCCTCCTCCAACATTAGACAGGTACAAGAATGGTATGGGATTTGCGTTACAAGACGTATGAGGAGAGACTTGCTGACCTGAACATGTATATCCTGGAGGAAAGGAGAAACAGGGTTGATATGATACAGACGTTCAAATATTTGAAAGGTATTAATCCACAAACGAACCTTTCCGTAGATGGGAAGGCGGTAGAACTAGAGGACATAAAATGAGATTGAAGGGGGGCAGACTCAAGAAAAGTGTCAGGAAGTATTTTTTCCCGGAGAGAGTGGTGGATACTTGGAATGCCCTCCCGTGGGAGGTGGTGGAGATGAAAACGGTAACGGAATTGAAAAATGCATGGGATAAACATAAAGGAATTCTGTTCAGAAGGAATGGATCCTCAGAAGCTTAGCGGAGATTGGATGGCAGAGCCGGTGGTGGGAGGCGGGGCTAGTACTTGGGAGGCGGGGCTAGTGCTGTGCAGACTTCTACGGTCTGTGCCCTGAAATGGCAGATACAAATCAAGGTCAGGTATACACATAAAGTAGCACATATGAGTTTATCTTGTTGGGCAGACTGGATGGACCGTGCAGGTCTTTCTCTGCCGTCATCTACTATGTTACTCATGTTACTATGTAATCAGTTTATTCAATACTTGTCTCTGTCATGTCTTCCCTGCCTCTGAACAGAGACCCAGGTAAGGGGGAAGGAGAAAAGCAGGTGGGATTTGATATACCTCCATTCGATGGTTACAGTCATAGAAGTTTACTTATTATACAGGTACTTATTTTGTACCTGGAGCAATGTAACAAGGGGTTCACAGGTGTTTGCTTGGAATCCAGCAAAAACCTGTGGAAATGATATGCAGCAGTTTCAGCCCTCAGAGATAAAGAACTTCTACATAACTGAAGAGGGGGGCGGGGCAGTTTCAGAGGCAAGAAACACAAAGGAAAAAGACTCAGTTAATGCATTTTGTCCATAGAGATTACCTTTATCTTGCTAAAAAGGACAGACCCATAATCCCACACTGCTCTGATGACCCAGAATATACCAGATCTGGAGGCAGGGCAGATTGTATCTGGTTGTGAGAGAATAGCTTGGCTGACAGGTGCAGAGGTGACTGAATCATACCCTAGGGGTGTTGGATTGACATCTGAATAGGCAGAAATGCAAGTAGCATGAGTGCCTGGGCATTGTAACACCTGCTGGAGCCCCTCCAAAATACACAAACCAAGGCTCAACAGGATGAACTAATTTCTTTATTCTTTCAAACTCTGAGGTTGTTCAGTTCCAGACCTGCCATACAATAATACCTCAGCAAATTATTGGCAATGCATTCTGAATAAATGGCCTTTAACAGCATAAGGCTTTAACTCCCTTGTGTCACTGGCTTGTTTGCAAAAGCAGTTGAGTGTTTACAGCAGCACTGGTAAAATGTTAAACCATTATGTGCAGAGTTCGGAGTACCTGGCTCCATTACCCCTAAACACTGATTTTCCTGGTACCGCACACTGCATTAACACTGAAAGGTGAATTTCCCTGCAGTGTGCACTGCATTAACATGACATGGTGACTTCTGCACTGCACACAAAATTAATATTGAGCAATGATCTGCTTGGCATGAATGCTGAATGATGATTATATACCTAGTAAATCAAACAAAATAAAACATGGAAAAGAAAATAAGATGATACCTTTTTATTGGACATAACTTAATACATTTCTTGATTAGCTTTCGAAGGTTGCCCTTCTTCCTCAGATCGGAAATAAGCAAATGTGCTAGCTGACAGTGTATATAAGTGAAAACATTCAAGCATTACTATGACAGTCTGACAGGGTGGGAGGAGGGGGGTGGGTAGGAAGTATGCATGGGGACATCAAAGCATATCATTGATATTCTAACAGGATGGGTGTGGATAGGTGAGGGGAGGGCGATCAACAGAGACATACAGCTTTATGGTTTATAATGGGCTAGGAACCCCAGATCCTTGTTAAGTCCTTTCTGTTGGGTGTTAAAATATTCAATCATTCTGACTTCAAAGGTCTTACGTTCTTGTATGGTTTTAAAGTTACCTTACAAGAACGTAAGACCTTTGAAGTCAGAATGATTGAATATTTTAACACCCAACAGAAAGGACTTAACAAGGATCTGGGGTTCCTAGCCCATTATAAACCATAAAGCTGTATGTCTCTGTTGATCGCCCTCCCCTCACCTATCCACACCCATCCTGTTAGAATATCAATGATATGCTTTGATGTCCCCATGCATACTTCCTACCCACCCCCCTCCTCCCACCCTGTCAGACTGTCATAGTAATGCTTGAATGTTTTCACTTATACACACTGTCAGCTAGCACATTTGCTTATTTCCGATCTGAGGAAGAAGGGCAACCTTCGAAAGCTAATCAAGAAATGTATTAAGTTATGTCCAATAAAAAAGGTATCATCATTTTCTTTTCCATGTTTTATTTTGTTTGATTTCTATTGATAACCTTAAGAGTGGACTAACACGGCTACCACACTCCTATACCTAGTAAAGAAATGTTTTTGAAATACATTTTATTGAAATTTATAATTACAATTATAACAGATAAACAGTGTACAAGGTATAGCGATATACAATAGCACATTCAAGAGTAGAAATAAGTACAGCATAAACCAATTAAAGATAAACAATAAGATTTTAATATGGCAATTATCCCATGATGAATGACATTGCAATATTGTATTTGAACGTAGGTCTGTGTCATCCCAGTGTGTGATGCTTGAGGGCAGAGATACTGATAGAGGCAGCAGTTTGACAGACACCTCATGGCACATTGATTCTAATATTTGTCACAAGCAGTAACAAAGACTGGCCTAGTGGTTGGTGCATTGAGCTGAGAACCAGGGAAGCTGGTGTTCAAATCCAGCTGATGCTCCCTGTGATCTTGGATAAGTCATTTAGGCAACCTTTAACTAAAACTTAGGGGTCCTTTTACTAAGCCGCGTAAACATCTACACGCACCCAACGCGTGCCAAAATGGAGTTACCATTTGGCTACCATGTGGTTCTTGTGGTAATTTCATTTTCGGTGCTCGTCCCAAAATTTTTTAAATTTCGGATGTGCGTGCCAAGTGGCATTTGACGCGCATAGGTCATTACCACGCCCCCCCCCCCCCCCCGGCTACCACATGAGTCTTTACCGCTAGGTCAATGGCTCGTGGTAAGGTCTCAGACCCAAAATGGATGTGCAGCAATTTTGATTTTGATGCACTTCCATTTTCGGCAAAATTTTTAAAAAAGGCCTTTTTTACAGGCACGCTGAAAAATGGATCGACGCGCGCCCAAAACCCGCACCTACACTACCATAAGCCATTTTTCAGCGTGTCTTTGTAAAAGGACCCCTGAGTGCACACTAAGTGGTCCTTTTACTAAACTGTGCTAGAAAGTGGCTGGTGCTGCAACACGTGGGTTTGCTGCAAGCTCTGGCCACTTTCTAGCTTGGCTGACAAATGGCCACGGTTGGTATTTTTTTTAATGGCAATGCGCTAATTTCCCAATTAGCACGTGACCATTACCACCAGGAGCCCTTACCACCACCTATTTAGGAGGCAGTAAAGGTTCCCGCACTACTCCTGTGCTAATCGGATAGCACACAGTAATGTGCCCGCTCTACCCAATTAGCACAGGCATGCCTACTCTCCGCCCTCAGACACGCCTCCTGCAGCAAAAATATTTGTTATCATGGGAGTAGCATGCACTGCTGCCCAAACTACCTCTGGATGCCTCAGCATGTCCTGCGGTAGTGCCCTTTTACCACACGGTAGACCCAGATTATGGAAAAGCACCTGAGAAAATTAAGCCCTTTCATAGCAGTTTAGGTTAGGGTGAGGGTTGGGGAGGGAAGCAGGGTGTTGAACTAAGTATGGATTCAGGGCCGCCGAGAGGAGGGCAGAATTCCCCGGGCCCGGCCTCCAAGGGGGGACCGGCGCCAGGTCTCTCTCTCTCCTGCTCCAAACTGGCCCCAAGTGATCACATCCTGATAGGAGCAGGACAGAGAAAACTCCGGCGCTGGGCCTCCCTCTAGCGCTGTTCTTTGCTCGCCTCTACCGCCATGCTGAGTGGCTGCTTTTCCCTCTCAGGCACATGCTTGGTTTTGAAATCGAGCATGCGCAACGAGAGAAAAAAGCAACCGCAGGGGCAGGGCAGGCATAGAGTGAAGAGCAGCATTGAATTCTTCCACTGGCAGGGCATCAGGATCCCCACCAGCCCCAAGGTATCTCAGTTGCAGCAGTGGTGATCCTGGGGGGAGGGGGCGGGAGTGGTGATGATGTGGAGGGGTGGCGACGATCCGGGGGGGGGGGGAGGCAGTGGCGGCAGCGGCCCTCTCCCGGCTCAGTCTCTCGGCGGTCCTGTATGGATTCATACAGTGTGACAAGGCGGTGGCCGTAGCGAGAAGGTTGCTAGGCTGTATAGAGAGAGGTGTGACCAGCAGAAGAAAGGAAGTGTTGATGCCTTTGTACAAGTCGTTGGTGAGGCCCCACCTGGAGTATTGTGTTCAGTTTTGGAGGCCGTACCTTGCTAAGGATGTAAAAATAATTGAAGCGGTGCAAAGAAAAGCTACGAGATTGGTATGGGATTTGCGTTCCAAGACGTTTGAAGAGAGACTTGCTGACCTGAACATGTATACCCTGGAGGAAAGGAGGAACAGGGGTGATATGATACAGACGTTCAAATATTTGAAAGGTAATAATCCACAAACAAATCTTTTCCAGAGATGGGAAGGCGGTAGAACGAGAGGACATGAAATGAGATTGAAGGGGGGGCAGACTCAAAAAAGATGTCAGGAAGTATTTTTTCACACAGAGAGTGGTGGATGCTTGGAATGCCCTCCCACGGGAGGTGGTGGAGATGAAAACATTAACGGAATTCAAACATGTGTGGGATATACATAAAGGAATCCTGTGCAGAAGGAATGGATCCTCAGGAGCTTAGCCGAAATTGGGTGGTGGAGCCGGTGGGGGGAAGAGGGGTTGGTGGTTGGGAGGCGAGGATAGTGCTGGGCAGACTTATACGGTCTGCGCCAGAGCCGGTGGTGGGAGGCGGGGCTGGTGGTTAGGAGGAGGGGATAGTGCTGGGCAGACCTATACGGTCTGTGCCCTGAAAAAGACAGGTACAAATCAAGGTAAGGTATACACATATGAGTTTATCTTGTTGGGCAGACTGGATGGACCGTGCAGGTCTTTTTCTGCCATCATGTACTATGTTACTATGTTATATTAGTTATCCACCCAGAATGATAGAGAATCAATGAAACCCCTCCCTCCAGCCCCCAAGGTACTTGGCAAAGAAATGATATCCTAGAAGCCGACAAGCTTCTCTGGCTGCAAGCTGGAATATATCCTTGCAGTGTGGTAGATCTGGACAGACTGGATGGATCAACTGGTATTTTCTTGTCATTACCATAGGAGCCGACTCTGTGGATGCTGTGGGTGCTTGAGCACCCCCAATATTGAGAAAATTCCTTGTATGTGTCCAGGGAGGGGTTATTTCCACTGGGCTTATCACTCCCAATAATTTTGAAAAGTTGGCTCCTATGGTCATTACGTACTATGTTCTATTGTATTACTATGAGGCAGCAGGAAAGCTGGGACTTGTATGTGGTTCTTACTCATCTCTGTGTATCCTCTGCTTCAAATACAGGTGGGGGACAGTAACAAAACGGCAGCTTTCTAATACAAGCAGCTCGGCAAACCTGAGTATAAGTCAGCTGCAAGAACCCCTGGACTCTGGGTTACAGTCAGAGCTCTTTCTCAGTCATGTGATGAAAGCACAACACTGTTCATGCTTAGCTGTTAGGATTAGGCATTTTGGTCTGGCTGGGTTGCTTGGTGGGAGTGCTGTGTACTGCCATATAGAGGAATCTGCAATTTGCTTTCAACTCAGGTCTTCACCTCCCCAGATCATTTAGGGATGAGGATGCTAGGGAAGCAGTGTTCACAGTCCAGGGAGAGAGGCATGGTGAGTCATAGTCAGTGTGCAATGGTGACACTTAGTGGCTGAATTTAGGCTCATCATTGCTGGGTTCAGGAAGGTGCCCTGATATGTGGCCTCCAGTGCACGACTGTCAGTAAAGAAAGGAAAGAGTGAAGAAAGCTGGGTGTGGATAGCAGAGCAAAACCTTCCAAGCCATTTTATTCTTTCCTGTAGTATTTATTAGGATTTACCACTTTTTTGAAGGAATTCACTGAAGGCAGTGTATAGTAAAAATAAATCAAACATGAGCAATAGACAACTACAGCAGTAAAAATATTCAAATAACAATATTTTATTTATTTATTTGTTGCATTTGTATCCCACATTTTCCCACCTATTTGCAGGCTCAATGTGGCTTACAATGTTCCGTTATGGCATTCGCCATTCCAGAGTAGAAGTTACAATTGGTGTTACATAGAGAATAGGTTGACATGATAAAATTAAGCATACAGGCATAGAAAGAAATCAATCAAAATAGAGGTCGAGTGGTAATGTGTTGTAGTTACAGTTATTGAACGTTGTGGTATGCCTTGTTGAAAAGATATGTCTTCAGAGATTTACGAAAGTTAGTTAGTTCGTAGACTGTTTTTAAGTTACGTGGTAGTGCATTCCACATCTGTGTGCCCGTGTATGAAAAGCTGGACGCATATGTTAGTCTGTATTTCAGTTTTTTACAGCTTGGGAAGTGTAAGTTAAGGAATGTGTGGGCTGACCATTTAGCATTCCTGGGTGGTAAGTCAACAAGGTCTAGCATGTAGGCTGGCGCACCTCCGTGAATGATTTTATGAACTAATGTGCAGATCTTGAACATGATACGTTTCTTAAGTGGCAGCCAATGTAGCTTTTCTCTTAGGGGTTTTGCACTTTCGTATTTTGTTTTTTCAAATATGAGTCTGGCTGCAGTGTTCTGGGCTGTCTGAAGTTTCTTGATGATTTGTTCTTTGCAGCCAGCATAGAGTGCATTGCAGTAGTCAAGGTGACTCAGCACCATTGATTGTACCAAGTTGCGAAAAATGGCCCTCGGGAAGAAAGGTTTCACTCTTTTAAGTTTCCACATTGAGTGGAACATCTTCTTAGTTGTATTCTTCACGTGACTTTCAAGTGTAAGATTTCGATAGATGGTAACTCCGAGTATGGCATAGTATACTACTTATAATGTCAGCACAATATGTAATATAACATTTTAATTGACAGTGTAGGGTATAAGCAAAGATTGAACACATAGATAGGTAAGAGAGTGTCGCGTGCTCGCGGACCTTGGCATGCTGTCAGGCTTCTTCCCCGGGAGCACTGGGTTCGTGAGCCCATGGGCCACTACCGTGGAGCGGCAGTGGCAGGCAAGATCACCTCCAAGGTAGAGATGAGACAAAGCTGGACCAGAACCCCGGACTGGAGTTCTACACCGGAATACACGGAACTGGAACGCACCGGACGGGTGCGCACTGGAGTGGAGCCCACTGGACTGGAACACACTGGAGGGCCCCACAGGACTGGAACATACAGGAGTGAAACCCGCTGGACTGGAACACACTGGACCGGAACACACTGGACCTAGGCTTCACCTACGCTTGACCACCTTTCCCCGAGGGTTAAGCCCTAAGGTTCTGGCAGCCGGTAGGACTTACAGGAAAACCCGGAACTGGAACTTGCAAGCAGGAACAACAGGAATGAAGATCCAGGAGTGCCCCCTGGCACCTAGGCGCAGGCAAGGCCGACAGGCAGGGACTGTCCGGGTTCTGGCAGTCGGCAGGTTTAAACACAATGACTAGTAAACTGTACCTAGGCTAATAGAAACGCTATACCCAGGCAAACCAATCATACACAAGAAACATACACAGAGCACACTCAGGAGACTTGAAAGCTATACACCAGCTAACAACAAAGCTGTGCCCAAGCTAACAAGTCATGCACTGGAAACAAACACAGAGCACTAGCAAAGCTATACACCAGCTAACAAGCCACACGGTGCCTAAGCTGGCTAGTCTAAACAAACACAGAGCACTAGCAAAGCTATACACAGGCTAACAAGCCACACGGTGCCTAAGCTATCTAGTCAAACATAGAAACTCACACAGAGCAAACACTGAAACAGTGTACAGAGCACTCTATACACCAGGGCCCTAAATGAAATGCAAAGGCCAGGGCTGTAGTCTCTAAGTGATTAATAAAGCCCTTCCACACCACAGACACAGCTGCAGCAATCACCTTGCATCCAAACAGAGGCTTGACACACAGAGCAGTCAGCCCAGCGGGAGCCATCTTGGATACTGGCATAGAGGAGTCGGCGGCAGCCATCTTGGAAAAGGCATAGCCCACACAGGTGAGGTTCAGTAGGGCAATCAGCACACAGAGCCAGAGAGAAACTAAGACAGAGACAAGCAGAAGCCAGCACAGCCACTGACTCCCAGAAACAGGGTACGTCTGAGGGTGGTCACGGCCACAGACGTAACAGTACCCCCTCCTCAAGACCCCCCTCTCGGTCTCCCTGAGGAGTTCAGGTGTCCAGGGGTAACTATGGTGAAACCTTCTGATGGGTCTCAAAAGCCAGACATAGATCACTGGACTGGAAGTCACAAGGAAGTTCAAAACTGGCAGACAAAAGTAGCACCTGTGACCAGGAGGCTCCTTCGAATCACCACGGGGCAACCTCAGGAACATGGATGCATCAAGAGGAACAAAATTCAAAAGTAACCCTTCCCAGAGGGAACCCACAATGTCCTGGACCTCTTGGCAATTCCGTGTAATGGCAAGAGCAAGGCTGAAGCCACTACCCCAGCTGACATCAGAAGCTGGGCTGGGGCCCAAAGTGGCATCCCAGTCTTGACAGGAACTAGAAGTCTGAACAGAAGCAGATCTGGAACTGAAACCTGGGTTGGCATCCAAAACGGAGCCGGGATTAGGACCCGGACTGGAATCAACCCCTTGACTGAAACTGGAACTGGATTCAGGAGCTTGACTGGAACTGGAACTCGATCCAGACTCAGCATCTTGACTGGAACTCCAACTCAATCCAGGCTCAGCATCTTGACTGGAACTACAACTCGATCCAGGCTCAGCATCTTGACTGGAACTGCAACTCGATCCAGACTCAGCATCTTGACTGGAACCGCAACTCGATCCAGGCTCAGCCTCTTGACTGGAACCGCAACTCGATCCAGGCTCAGCCTCTTGACTGGAACCGCAACTCGATCCAGACTCAGCATCTTGACTGGAACCGCCACTCGATCCAGACTCAGCATCTTGACTGGAACCGCAACTCTATCCAGACTCAGCATCTTGACTGGAACTCCAACTCGATCCAGGCTCAGCATCTTGACTGGAACTGCAACCCGATCCAGACTCAGCATCTTGACTGGAACTGCAACTCGATCCAGACTCAGCATCTTGACTGGAACTGCAACTCGATCCAGGCTCAGCATCTTGCCTGGTACTGCAACTCGACCCAGACTCAGCATCTTGACTGGAACTACAACTCGATCCAGGCTCAGCATCTTGCCTGGTACTGCAACTCGACCCAGACTCAGCATCTTGGCTGGAACTCCAACTCGATCCAGACTCAGCATCTTGACTGGAACTGCAACTCGATCCAGACTCAGCATCTTGACTGGAACTCCAACTCGACCCAGACTCAGCATCTTGGCTGGAACTCCAACTCGATCCAGACTCAGCATCTTGACTGGAACTCCAACTCGATCCAGACTCAGCATCTTGCCTGGAACTGCAACTCGGTCCAGACTCAGCATCTTGCCTGGAACTGCAACTCGATCCAGACTCAGCATCTTGCCTGGAACTGCAACTCGATCCAGACTCAGCATCTTGACTGGAACACCAACTCGGTCCAGAATCAGCATCTTGCCTGGAACTGCAACTCGATCCAGGCTCAGCATCTTGCCTGGAACTGCAACTCGGTCCAGACTCAGCATCTTGACTGGAACCCCAACTCGATCCAGAGTCAGCATCTTGACTGGAACTGCAACTCGATCCAGACTCAGCATCTTGACTGGAACTCCAACTCGATCCAGACTCAGCATCTTGACTGGAACTCCAACTCGATCCAGACTCAGCATCTTGACTGGAACACCAACTCGATCCAGACTCAGCATCTTGACTGGAACTGCAACTCAATCCAGGCTCAGCATCTTGACTGGAACTCCAACTCGATCCAAACTCAGCATCTTGACTGGAACTCCAACTCGATCCAGACTCAGCATCTTGGCTGGGACTGGCACTTGGTCCGGGACTACTAAGCCACCTTCTTTCAGCTTGGGCTTCAAGAGTATCCCGTAGGGTTGGCTCCGAGAGGAGTTGGAAGCGGTAAAAGAACAGCTTGGTAGAGGGATCAATAGCAGAAACTGGGTTTTCTTCAAACCCAAGCCAGGAGACACGCCTTCTTTCCGCTGTAGCTTCAGGAGTATTCTTCAGGACTGGATCAGACAAAAGTGCAACCCGGTACTCCTGCAGCGTCATAAACGGATCCAGCTCAAAAATGGGGTTGGAACTGGGATCCACACTGGTACTAGGAGACTCCGTAGACAGCGCCACTTGAACTGGACGCAGAGACTTGGCTTGACGCGCCCTCTGGACTGGACTCGGAGGCTCGGTCAGGAGCATCCCTCGGACTGGATTCAGAGGCTTGAGTGGAAGCGCCACCTGAACTGGGATCGGAGGCTCGGTCAGCAGCGTCCCTCGGACTGGACTCTGAAGCTTGGCTGAACGCGCTGCTCGGACTGGATTCAGAGGCTTGCCTGGACGCTCTGCTTGACTGGGACTGGACCCCTGCTGGGCCCAGCGCGTGGAATTCCCAAGACGTCTTCTCTCAGCGACAGCTTCCGGAGTATCCCACAAAGCTGGATTCAGGACAAGGCTGCGGCGATATTCTGAGAGCGTGATGAAAGGGTCCATATCTGAAACTGGGTTTTCAGTGATTCCAAGCCACCGGACACGTTTTCTCTCAGCTGCCGCTTCAGGGGTCTTCTTCAAAACAGGATGAGACAACAGTTTCCCACGATACTGACGAAGAGTCATAGAAGGATCAAGCACAATGACGGAGCTGGACCCCAGCTGGGTCGGCTGGGTGGGGGTTCTTGCCGGGCTCATGGCCTTTGCATTCTGTCGCGTGCTCGCGGACCTTGGCATGCTGTCAGGCTTCTTCCCCGGGAGCACTGGGTTCGTGAGCCCATGGGCCACTACCGTGGAGCGGCAGTGGCAGGCAAGATCACCTCCAAGGTAGAGATGAGACAAAGCTGGACCAGAACCCCGGACTGGAGTTCTACACCGGAATACACGGAACTGGAACGCACCGGACGGGTGCGCACTGGAGTGGAGCCCACTGGACTGGAACACACTGGAGGGCCCCACAGGACTGGAACATACAGGAGTGAAACCCGCTGGACTGGAACACACTGGACCGGAACACACTGGACCTAGGCTTCACCTACGCTTGACCACCTTTCCCCGAGGGTTAAGCCCTAAGGTTCTGGCAGCCGGTAGGACTTACAGGAAAACCCGGAACTGGAACTTGCAAGCAGGAACAACAGGAATGAAGATCCAGGAGTGCCCCCTGGCACCTAGGCGCAGGCAAGGCCGACAGGCAGGGACTGTCCGGGTTCTGGCAGTCGGCAGGTTTAAACACAATGACTAGTAAACTGTACCTAGGCTAATAGAAACGCTATACCCAGGCAAACCAATCATACACAAGAAACATACACAGAGCACACTCAGGAGACTTGAAAGCTATACACCAGCTAACAACAAAGCTGTGCCCAAGCTAACAAGTCATGCACTGGAAACAAACACAGAGCACTAGCAAAGCTATACACCAGCTAACAAGCCACACGGTGCCTAAGCTGGCTAGTCTAAACAAACACGGAGCACTAGCAAAGCTATACACAGGCTAACAAGCCACACGGTGCCTAAGCTGGCTAGTCTAAACAAACACAGAGCACTAGCAAAGCTATACACAGGCTAACAAGCCACACGGTGCCTAAGCTATCTAGTCAAACATAGAAACTCACACAGAGCAAACACTGAAACAGTGTACAGAGCACTCTATACACCAGGGCCCTAAATGAAATGCAAAGGCCAGGGCTGTAGTCTCTAAGTGATTAATAAAGCCCTTCCACACCACAGACACAGCTGCAGCAATCACCTTGCATCCAAACAGAGGCTTGACACACAGAGCAGTCAGCCCAGCGGGAGCCATCTTGGATACTGGCATAGAGGAGTCGGCGGCAGCCATCTTGGAAAAGGCATAGCCCACACAGGTGAGGTTCAGTAGGGCAATCAGCACACAGAGCCAGAGAGAAACTAAGACAGAGACAGAGACAAGCAGAAGCCAGCACAGCCACTGACTCCCAGAAACAGGGTACGTCTGAGGGTGGTCACGGCCACAGACGTAACAGAGAGTAAGAAGAGTTAGAAAGTTTGGACTAATTTAAGGAAAGTTGCACATGAGGACAGAGAGATGGTTAGCATATAGATAGGTAAGAGAGTAAGAGGAGTTAGAAAATAAGGTGACTAATTTAAAGAGAGGTGCACATGAGGTCAGAAAGATGGTTAAATATTATCTCAGTTAGGGTATGAGTGGACAAACATGTCCTGCTGCAGTATGTGCAGCCCGTGTCACTCCTTGTGTGTGTGAGTGAGACTAACAAGTTAGTTACTTCTTCCGTTAAAGGCATGGTTGAAGAGCCAAGCTTTCACCTGCTTCCTGAAGTAGAGATAGTCTTGTGTTAAGGGGAGCCTTTCAGGCAGTGCATTCCAGAGTGTGGGGGCTACTCTGGAGAAGGCTCTCGTGTGGGTAACACATCATGTAATGTCTTTTGGAGAGGGTGTGGTTAGTGATAGTCCTTGAGAGGACCTTAGTGTCCGTGGAGGTGTGTAGAGGATCACCCTATTCTTCAGTAGTTTTCTGTTGTACTTTACTTGCTCCAGTATGCTGTCTTTATTTATTTATTTATTTATTTATTTATTACATTTGTACCCCGCGCTTTCCTGCTCATGGCAGGTTCAATGCGGCTTACATAGTAGATAGGATTTCAGTGTATTGCGGAGAGAAGAACAAGCTGTAGTAAAGCTGTAGTAACGTAGCAGATAGAAGTAGTTATTTGCTATCACAAGAGAAGGGGTAGTGTAGGTGGGAGAGTTAGGGTGGGGATGATTTGTGTTAGTTGGGAGATTTGATGTAGGAGAGTAGGGGGGAGGAGTTGTGGGAAGATTGGTGGGAGGGTGTGGGAGGGGGTCTAGCTCATTGTCATTAACGCTTGGTTGGTTGTTGTGTGGATGGGTACATAGGTTTAAGTTGGATCATTTGGGTAAGCTTGTTTGAAAAGGTGGGTTTTCAGCAGTTTCTGAAAGGTTAGGTGATCGTTGATTGCTCGAATAGATCTTGGTAGGGCGTTCCAGAGTTGGCTGCCTATGACAGAGAAGTTAGATGCATAGTAGGTTTTGTACCTGAGTCCCTTGCAGTTGGGAAGGTACAAGTTGAGATAGGTTCGCGAGGATTTTGATCCGTTTCTGGGTGGAAGGTCAATTAGTTTGTCCATGTAGCTTGGTGATCCTCCATGGATAATCTTGTGAAGTTTATTCGTTCTTTGATAGGGAGCCAGTGGAGCTTTTCACATAGAGGTGTTGCGTGCTCAAATTGTGACTTACCAAAAATGAGTCTGGCTGCTGTGTTTTGGGCAGTCTGGAGTTTTTTCAGAACTTGGGCCTTACAACCAATGAAAATACTATTGCAGTAGTCAGCGTGAGTGAGTACTGTGGATTGTACCAAGCTGCGGAATGTTTTAATGGGAAGGTATGGTCTGACACGTTTCAGTACCCACATCATGTTGAATATTTTCTTCATGGTGGCAATTGCGTGGTTTTCAAGAGATAGATGGTTGTCTAATGTTACTCCTAGAATCTTCAGGTTGTCAGATACGGGGATCGTGACGTCAGGGGTGCTAAGAGTAGTTGGGAGGAGTGTGGAGAGTGAGGATGATAGGATTAGGCATTGCGTTTTCTCTTTGTTCATTTTCATCTTAAAGGCTTTCTACAATCTTAAAATCCCTACTTTTCTAGGATCTTGGGATCCTCCAGCTCAGAGCCATCTCCAGGCAATATAGTACATGACTAATACCAAGGTTAATATATTCTTTGAACCAACCTGCATAAATGTTAGGAGATTCATGTGGACACTCCTGGATTTCCCATGACTGCATTTATTTTTAATGTAGTAAAATATATTTGAATGGCACAGATCAGCAGAGCTTGAACACGCTGCAGTTTTCTTGTGAATCACACGGGAACCAGCTGATGTGAATTCAGGCTGCAGAAATCCTGTTTGAATGCCAGCAAAAAGAACATTTATAAATCAAGCACCCAGTGCGGGGATCTGCTGCCACCTAGTATTTTGAATCCAAAACTACACTAACGCCATTTGTGAGCTTTAGACAACTGGGGTTCTGCTCTGTTTGGAATTTCTTTTGGATGTGGCTGATCATTCCATAGCCATATTTTTACACCCACCAGACAAGGCTTAACAAAGATCTGGGCTTTCTATCCCACTATAAACCATAAAATTCTGCTGCTCTCTTATCAGCCATCCGTCTCTCCCTGTCTCTTACCCACCCAGTTCTCCCTGTTTCTCACCTGTGAGACTGTCATTGGAATGCTTTTGTGTTTCACTTATATATTCTGATATTTGTCAACATTTGCTTTTTTATGATCTGAAGAAAAAGGGTTATCTTGTTTTATTTTGCTCACACCTTTTTCAATAGTAGCTCAAAGTGAGTTACATTTGGTATTTCTCTGTCGCAGGAGGGCTCACAATCTAAGTTTGTAGCTGAAGAAATGGAGGGTTAAGTGATTTGCCCAAGATCACAAGGAGTAGCAGAGGGATTTGAACCAGCCACCTCTGGATTTCAAGACTGGTGCTCTAACCACTAGGCCACTCCTCCACTCCCAGGCCATACCTCCACTAAATAAATGATAGTCCACTAAAAAAGGTAGACTGAGTTGAAGTAAATCGATTTTTTACTTGTTCCAAAAGTACAAAGACTAGAGGACACTCGAAGAAGTTACATGGAAATACTTTTAAAACAAATAGGAGGAAATATTTTTTCACTCAATTAATAGTTAAGCTCTGGAACTCGTTGCCAGAGGATGTGGTAACAGCGGTTAGTGTATCTTGCTTTAAAAAAGGTTTGTACAAATTCCTGGAGGAAAAGTCCATAGTCTGCTATTGAGACAGACATGGGAAGCAACTGTTTGCCCTGGGATTTGTAGTATGCAGTGTTGCCACAATTTGGGTTTCTGCCAGGTACTTGTGACCTGGCTTGGCCACTGTTTGGAAAACAGGATACTGGGCTAGATGGACCATTGGTCTGACCCAGTATGGCTACTCTTATGTTCTTATTATTTATTTCTACTTATTACCATAGCAACAACCAAAAACGTTTTGGCTTTGGCGCCAATGCGTTTCTGCTGCCAGAATCGGGAATGGTTTGTCTGCATTACGAGTTATATTCTACCAGGGATCCTTCAGCATTGCAAATATTTTGGACTCCTGAAGCAGGCCATTAGGCTGAAACACGGCCTGTGTAGGGTACCTTCCGTGTTTTAATAAAGAACAGGGTCCTACATTGTTTTATTAAAGAACTGTTTTAATCCCTTGATTATACGCCACATTGTTCTTTTGCTTTTCACCTTTTGGTGTTTTTTTTTAATCTCCACTGTTTTGGTTCCACCATTCATTCCATGTCGTGCGCAGCACAGTGATCCAGTCCTGCACCTCACTCCTGACCCCAGCACTCCATGCCATTCCAGTACTGAATCCCCATTCAGAACTTTTCAATTATTTTAGTTTTATTTTAGCACTAACAAATAAATGAGACTATTGGATCAGTGGTATGTCCTACATGCTGCCTTGAAAAGGGCCTGGGTTTGATTCCTGCATCTGTCTTGTATTCCCCAGGCTAGGGAGGCAGTGTCACAGGTATTGGTAATGGACAATACATTTGATATTGCCTTTCTGTAGCAGAAGCAAAGACTTCACATATTATATACAGGTGCTTTCTCTGTCCCTAGTGGGCCCCAATCTAAGTTAGGAAGGAGGGAGGGAGGGATTCTCAGCTTTTGCACAATGGATACAATTAAACATTATATGATAAGGCATGTAGAAAATGGCTCTTGTACAATTTTTGCAGCTGAATAGACACATATAACTATGTGTGTTGACAGGATGGCATGTGCTTACATGTGCACCATGTATAGGCATTCCCAGAGTTGTAGTTTGGGCAGAGCTGGGGTGATGTTGCAAAGCACAGTATGGAAGGAATTCTATATATGGTGCCTTAAAAATCAGCGCCGAAAAACCACACGGTTAGCATGATTCTATAAACTATACCTAAAGTTGCACGTAGTTTATAGAATACGCTCACATGCTGTTCTTGCGACTAAAATGTAGGTGCACCCTTTTAGACCACCTAAAGCCAGCCACAGATCAGGTGTAAGTTAGACACAGATCGGGTATATTCTATAATAGTGCTCATAGTTTTTTAAATGCCCACAACCCACCCATTCCATGCCCATGGCCATACCCCTTTTTTGACTACACACATTAGAATTTACGCATACCACGTTGTAGGATACATCTAGAAAGTTGCGAGCGTTCATTCTAATTAAAGTAAATTAGTGCTGCTAATTGGTTGTTAAGTACCAATTATTAGCACTGATTGGCTTGTTAATCAATTAAGTTGTATGCACAATTTGGCCATGCGGCCATATTAGCGTGACAACTTCAATACAAGCAGTGAATCGTGGTACAAACACTGTTACTACTTCTATATGCAAAAAAAAAATAATAATGATAAGGGAAGAAAAAAGACCTCACAAAACTGTGGTGCATATCACAAAGATGGGGAGTGCTGAATCAGCAATTCCATATGCACACAGTTAAAAATGGAAAGGGAAATGGGACTTGATACACTGCCTTTCTGAGGTTTTTGCAACTACATTCAAAGCAGTTTACATATATTCAGGTACTTATTTTGTAACAGGGGCAATGGAGGGTTAAGTTAGTTGCCCAGAATCACAAGGAACTGCAGTGGGAATTGAACTCAGTTCCCCAGGATCAATGTCCACTGCACTAACCACTAGGCTACTCCTCCACTAACATTAATCATAGGTCAAAAAAACTTCCACTTCAACAAATGCTTAAAGATGCAATCAAAATCAAAAGTTGCAATCAAGGTGTGACAAAGTAGAAAATTTCTTCAACTCTAATGTGTCATGCAGGTGAAGTCACAAAATAAAGTCACTTATCTTAATGAAATAATGATCCAATGGATGGTCGCTGAGCTTTGGCAAGACAAAAAGAAAAACAGTATGGTCCCAATGGACTCGTTTCGCTCCAAGCTTCTTCTGGAGACCTCACTGTGCCCTGAACCTGCAATCTGCTGCCCCCAGGAAGCATGAGTTATTTCCATAAAGTGGGACCTGTCCATGCCCCACCCATGCACCTCCCACTGAGAATTCCCCCTTGCAGTTATGTGCTATTTTTTTGAGTGAATCCGATCTGTTAGATTTTACATGCCTTATTAGCGTGCATAACTTAAGGTGCCATATATAGAATTTGGGAATATCTGCATAGTCCATGCACACATTCACACCTTCAGGGCAGGTCTACAGTTGTGGTAAGAATTTGTGCACTATTGGGGATCATTGCACCAGCCTGTTTATAAACGCATGAAGGCACCAATGTTGCCTTCATTGCTTCATAAAATAGGTGTCTTTATAGAACTTTGACATAGGCATCCTGTTATCAAATTAACCCTCACATGGCCAAAGCCAGGGTTGTGGGAGAAGGTCCACGGACTCCAAAGACAAAAAGGGGACAGTCTTATAGTTGAGAAGATTTATTGATCAAGGACTCAACACAATGCTGTGTTTCAGCCCCAATGGCCTGCATCAGGAATATTTTTGATAAAAAGATTAGAAAATCTTCAGAACTGATATATTCAAAATAAATCAGTCTGATGGTCTTGAGAAAGACCCTTATAATGGACATATAAATCTGATTAGCAAAACATCAGATCCAATGCCAGGGTTTACATTAGCCTAGTTTCCAGAAGATGACAACAGTGGCTGGGCTGAGCTGGCAGAAAGGTATAAATATAGGGAAAACCTTGCACTTTTTGTCCTTTAGATTGTAAGCGCCTTTGAGCAGGGACTGTCCTTATTTGTTAGAGTGTACAGCGCTGCGTAACCCTGGTAGTGCTTTAGAAATATTAAATAGTAGTAGTAGTAATAGTAGTTTTTCTGTGGTGCCATAGGCCAAATGAGGCCAGTTTCAATAAAACACATTACCCAGTAGTCATGTGCCTAGGGTCCCACAAGGTTAAGGAGTTTTCCAGCCCCTTTGGTTGACTGTTACATAGATAGCCACACATATAAAACCCTACTTGTCTTTTATATGTGTGGCTTCTGCTGGTGGATACTGTAGCCTGTGCTGGTTAATGCACATCACATGTTGTCAACTGGCCACGCTGCCCATGATGTGGCTCTCAACTTATAAGAAAAGGCCCCAAAGTCTCGGTGCTGAGGGCCCCTGAGGGTCTTAATCCAACATGGAAGCTGGAGGTGCCAAAGTTTGGGCACATTCCCCCCCCCCCCCCCCATCATCATCAAAAAATTAACATATACTGTGTACAATTGTCAAGAAATATCATGATGTAAGAAACAAATGGAAACACCAATCCATACAGAGACCCCTTTATCATCCATAGCATTATGTTTCTCTATAGCCTCTTCCAGATCTCTATCATGTTAACATCTTTTTCTTGCAGGTTTTACCTGCCTCCAGCGCCTGTTTTAAAACGGCTTCACCAGGCTTTTCCAGTTGTTTAATGCAAACAAGACTCCCAGCAGTTATTACTACGTTTGTGATTTTATCTTATCTGACAGGTCTCACGAAAAAGTGACCACAGGCAATCCATCTCTTTAAACCCGGCACAAGCAGTCATTGGAGCCGACTCTGTGGGTGCTGTGGGTGCTTGAGCAACCCCAATATTGAGAAAATTCCTTGTATGTGTCCAGGGAGGAGTTATTTTCATTGGGCTTAGCACCCCCAATAATTTTGAAAAGTTGGCTCCTATGCAAGCAGTTCCACACTTATGGTTTATGGTTTATTTATTTATAACCCCCCTTTTCCAAGGTGGAATACAGAAAGCCACACGTTATAAATATATAACACACAACATCAAAGCATAACACAAATCAGGCTCCAAAGGCATAAAACCAAAACATTAGAGACCTATGCTATAAAGATCTTCCAAATTTGGGCATTAAACTCCTACATTGTCCTATATTAGCACAGAACTATGGAACGCACTGCCAAAAGGTGTGAAAACAATCTACGACCATCTAAAATTCAGGAAATCACTAAAAACCTACCTGTTCAATAAGGTGTACCATACCGACCCGATATAAATGCCTCAACTCTGCAACACAGCAAAACCATAGATTGTATTGGACACTATATAAACTCCCTTATCTTTGACCCCTAATGTGCCTGTATCATACCTACCCTATCCGACCTTAACATCACATTGTATTTGTTCCCCTACCGGACTTGGCGATCGCTTTTACGGTACTATGTAAGCCACATTGAGCCTGCAAATAGGTGGGAAAATATGGGGTACAAATGTAACAAATAAATAAATATATAAATGGCATCTGGGCACCCAGATTCCATTATAGAATAGAATGTAAGTTGGTATTTGTGCACCAAAATGTAGGTACTATCACTTATGCCGTGTAAAAGGCTGCGTAAATATTGTGTTTTAGCGCATTACATATCATGGGACCTGTCCATGCCCCACTCATGCACCTCCCACCAGGAATGTCCCCTTGCAGTTATGTGCTCTTTGATCTGTGTACGGACATTCTAGAATACCGCTGAATGCGCAAAGCGTGCTTACGTGTGTGCATTTATTTATTTATTTACTACTACTACCAGTATTACTACTAATCATTTATATAGCGCTACTAGATGTACGCAGCGCTGTACACATTATATGCAGGTACTTTATCTGTCCCTAGAGGGCTCACAATCTAAGTTTTTGTACCTGGGGCAATGGAGGGTTAAGTGACTTGCCCAAGTTCACAAGGAGCTGCATTGGGAATCAAACCCAGGTCTTCATGCCATTAGGCCACACCCCTTTTTTGACTGCACGCATTAGAATTTACGCGCACCACGTTGTACCTAGAAAGTTGTGCAAGTTAATTCTAATCAACGCCAATTGGTGCCGCTAATTGGTTGTTAAGTACCAATTATCGGCACTGATTGGCTTGTTAATCAATTAAGTTGTGCAGGTAATTTGGCAGAATTGCAAAACTTTCTATACTGCTGTAACTGACAGGCAGAACAGGCTAAGGTAGAAAGCATGAAAAGGAAATCCATTAATGTACAGAAAAGCAGGATAGTTAAGTCTGAAAGACAAGCATAGCTAAAAGAAAACACACACACACAAAAGAATAGCAGGGTTGAATGGGTACCACTAGCAATTTCAATCAGGCTGTTTCCCCAAAAGCTAATCAGAAGAGCCAGGTTTTGAACTCAATTTTAATTTTAAAGGGGGGGGGGGGGGGATTATTCCAGGTGCGAGGAGCAAGAAAAAAGAAAGTGCTGTGACATGATTTCAAGTGAGCACGTTTTGGACAATGCAAAACTAAACAGTGATTGTTTAAATAATGGAGGGTTCTGAAGGGGCAGTAAAGAGAGACAGGAAAGATAGTCGGGGATACCAAACCTGAAGGCTTTAAATGTAAGAGTGGCAATTTTTTAAAGTAATCCTTTCTTGGGGAGCCAATAATATTGTTTCAGCAGGGGTAAACATAAACATAGTAAACAACTATGTTTACTATGTTTCAGCAGGGGTAAAATATGATCAGAGTGATGGGCATGACAGAGTAACCTGATGGCGGTGTTCTGGAGTGATTGAAATTTCTTTAATGAGTGAAGGGGCAAACCAGCATAAACAACATTACAATAATCAAGACGGGTAGTAAAAAAAAGGATTAATGCATGAAATTGTGGAATATCTGTGACGAATTGCTTGTAATTGGTGGAAGACTAGAAAACTGACTAGTCAAGAGTGAGATTTAGGACAGAAAGGACAGAGAGGATTCAAAGGTTACACCTAAATAACGAAAAGTAGATACTGGTGTAATAGAAGTGCCAAACAGAGAAATGGAGGATGGAGGGGGAAAAGTTATGCCAGAAAACCAACAGGCCACAGCTTTATCTGGATTAGCACTAACTGATGAATCCAGGCACATCTGTAAAGGAGGGAGGGAGGGAGGGAGGGAGGGAGGGAGATAGGGGAAGAGGTAATGGGGTAGACAAGAATGTCATCAGCATAAAGATAGGCAAAGATTCCAAAGGATTGAATGAGAGCAGCTTGAGGACTAGAAGAGATTAAAAGGAAGAGGAGAGAGTATTGACCCTTGGGGCACTCCAGGATGTATTTCTCTCCACTCAGATGTTGTGTGGGAGAGAATGACCTGAAATGTGCGATTAGATAGAAAAGAAGTGAACCAAGAAAGATTGTTCCAGGATTCTAGAATCTTAGTTTACAAATGGTGCCTACATTTAAGTGCTTAGAGATTCCCTGAGCATTCTACCAATGGGGCAGAGTACAGCAATAGATAGTTAACTGTCTCAGAGTCCTTTTCAGGATTGTCTGCCTGTTTTTTAGAGACTCGACCAGCTAATTTACATCTCTCACTTTTGTACCTTTTCTAGTTTAGAGACTCCACAACGCACAGCCCTGTCAGTGCATCTTATTCCTGCTATTCTAGTCTTGTCTCTATATACAGCCATGCCAATGTACCTCACTCCTGCCTGCAGCACCCCGACTATTCTATCCCAAGACACCTACACACAGCTCTGTCAATGCACCTCACTCCTGCCTGCAGCACCCTGACTATTCTATCCCAAGACACCTACACACAGCTCTGTCAATGCACCTCACTCCTGCCTGCAGCACCCTTGCTAGCCTATCCAAATACCCCGAAACACCCCTCTGCCAATGTACCTCACTCCTGCTCTGTAGCACCACTGCTATTCTAGTCCTAGATAGAAAACCCTGCCAATGCACCTCAATTCTGCACTGCTGGACTTCTTCCTATTCTAGTACTGAATCCTTTTCAGTATTTTTTATAATAAACAGTAGGGAAATATAATATTTGTGATCCAGTTTATCACCAAAGAGAACCACCCATTAAATAATTTTCATCCCAAGAATAAGCCTCAGAAACACAGCACATGGATAGTTATCAACAAATTATCTACAGGGCTGAGGCAATGAATTCCAGGCTTCTGAGATAGCCACTTAATACCACCTCTTTCCTCTCTGAAATGGAAAAGGTTTTGAAGGGGAAGTGGTGGGGGGTTAAGGGGTAGGCTGGCAATCCTGGTGTCAGGCTGAGGGCACCTAACTTTGCAGTCATAATCTGAGAAACACTATATTTCAGCATTTTTACCAGGGAGAAAGAAGAAATGTCCTTAACTGACCATGCAGCAGTGGGGAATGTAAATTTTGCTTGAAATGGGTCTATTTCTGACTCTTTTCCTCCCCAACTTCTGGGGGGAGGGTTGCACAGAAATTCCAGAGGACTTGTCAGATTGCTTGGGATAGCATAAGCATCATTCCAACAATGTCACTCTAGGTCAACGGGAAGTACCCAAAAGTAGATCTATTCCTTGTTATTCACTCCAAGGGAAAAGCAATGGTTTTCCCAAATCTACTTGGCTAATTTCCTCCTGGAACTTGTCTAAACCTCCTTCAAACCCAGCTACACAGTCTCCTGCCTTTTTACCTGCATTATCTGTTATAATCAGAACTGCCTGACCCAACCCAGAGGCCTTTTAACCTTCAAAGATAGGAGGGGCTAGGAGAAGAGGAGCATACCAGGCACCAACTGGCATGAGAACATGGAGGGAGGGATCTTGTGTTACCTCTATCCCCACTAACCTGAAAGAAGCAGGTGTTAATCACCCGCCCCGGGCAAGATGAGAAATATTACAGATACTAGAAGTGAATTTATATACCAGCAGAATAGATATTTATCACCACTGGAACGCTGGGCTCAGTGCCCTCCCACCCAATCGCAGAACAACGCACAAACTAATTAACTCATTAGGTGCTAACAATCAATTATTAGTATTAACAAGCACTTAATTGGCAGTAATTATGAGTTATGCGGGGATCTGCTCTACGCCCTATTCCATAACATGCGTGCCTAAATTTCATAGTGCACAATTCCAAAGGGGGCATGGCCGTGGGAGGCACATGGGCAGGTCAGGGGCATTCCCAGAAATTAGGTGCGATGCTATAGAATACTGTACTTGCTCACCTAACTGCCATAGTGCCATCAATTGTGCGTGAGCATTTACACCAGCCTTTGACAAGTGTAAGAGCTGACACCCAAAGTTAGGCATGAAATGCACACTAAGCTACTATTCTGTAAAGGTTGTTCCATCATGCATAGGACTAGATTCTATATATCACACCTAAAAATTGGCATTGAAACAAAATACGCCTAGGCCTATTCCATAAAGTACACCTAAATTTAGGCACACTTTATTGAATAAGCTTAAATTTCAACACGGTTTATAGACTACACTGAGTGCCGGCCCATGTGACTAAATTTAGTCGCAGACAGTTGCGTCAAGTAAAACTTTGTGTAAATGCTGATGCCTAAATTACAAGTGGACCAGGTGTATTCTATAACCGTGTGGGGAAATCTTGCCTGACCAATTTACTTCAATTCTTTGAAGGAGTAAACAAACATTTATTTATTTATTTATTTATTTGTTACTTATATCCCACATTTTCCCACTCATGCAGGCGCAATGTGGCTTACAGAGAATTAAATAAGAGTACAAAGTTAAAAGCTTAGGCAAGCATAAAAGAAGCAAATAGGAGGGGAGAAACTAACAGCATGAACTAGGCAGGGTAAGGGACAAGGGATGCATCAATCAACATGGTAAGTTGGGGGGTAAGTTTTAGCAAAGAGGAATGTCTTTAACAACTTCTTAAAAAGGGCATGGTCCACTTGAGCTTTAAGGTGACGAGGTAACGTGTTCCAGTGTTTGGGACTCCAATAACGGAAGGACGAGGTGAAGATTTTCTTGTACTTGACACCCTTACAATTCGGAAAATGGAGGTGGAGATAGGACCGAGCAGCAGGGTTGGCATTTCTAGGCGGAAGGTCGATCAAGGGGAGCATGTAATCCGGGGCAGCCCCATAGATGATTTTATGTGTTAGGGAGCAGATCTTAAAAGCAATGCGCTCCTGTACAGGCAGCCAATGAAGTTTAAAGCGCAGGGGTTCGGCGTGTGCAAAACGCCTTTCTCTAAGGATGAGCCTCGCCGCAGTGTTCTGAGCCATTTGGAATGTTTTCAATAAGGAGGCCGGGCAACCCACATAAATGCCACTACAGTAATCCAGATGGGATAGGACAAGCCAGTGGACAAGGGTACGAAACAAGTCTCTGGGAAGGAGGAATCTGATGCGCCGAAGCCTCCACATGGCCTGGAACATTTTTTTGGAGACCAAGTGTACATGATTAACCAGCTGGAGATGTGAGTCCAGATGCACTCCTAAAAGCCGCAGGCTGTTGGCAATCGGGAGGGCAGAGCCCAGAACTGGAAGCATTGTGTCAGATACATGAGCGTGCGTGGACGAGAGGATGAGACAATGAGTTTTTTCCCTGTTTAGCCTGAAGCGGAACACCCTGGCCCAATGTTCTAAAGTGGAGAAACAGGCATCTATGAGGTTGGCAACTTCTGATACTGTGGAGTGAAAAGGGATGTAGACTGTAATATCGTTCGCTTAGATGAAAGGGTTGAGGTCCAGGTTTGCAAGTGCTGTGGCTAAAGGCATCATCATAATATTAAATAGGGTAGGTGAAAGGGGAGAGCCCTGAGGGACCCCACAGGAAGCATGCCACGGTTCAGAAGTGTAGGAGTTCACCATGACCTGGTAGGACCTTGAAGTCAAGAAACCCTTGAACCAATGCAAAACTGGCCCTCCTATACCAAAAGAGTCCAGTAGGTGGAGCAGGAGTTCATGATCCACCATGTCGAAAGTGCTAGACATGTCAAATTGCAGCAGAAGAATCTTCCGTCCAACAGATAGTTCTCGTCGAAAGTTAGATAAGAGGGTGACCAGGACAGTCTCCGTGCTGTAATGAACTCGAAAACCTGATTGCGAATGGTGGAGGATATCAAAATTAGTGAAAAATTCGTTGAGCTGAACATTGATCAGACTCTCCATCAGCTTGATAACTAGAGGTATCGAAGTCACTGGGCGATAGTTAGAGATGACATCTGGCTTGATCTTTAAATTCTTTGGGATCGGAGTGAGAAGGATGTTTCCATGACCTGGCGGGAAAAATCCTGCGCTTAACATATAGTTGAGGTAACAAGTCAGATCTTCGATGTAACATTTTGGTGCGACTTTTAGGAGATGGGTCGGACAAACATCTAATCTACAGCTTTTATTTGTGAATTTACGTAAAGCAACAGCCACCTTGTCGGGCAACAGGCGATTGAATTTGATCCAAAAGCGGTCAGCAGGGCAAGCACCCGAAGGCACGGCCAAGGATACCAGGATGTCATCCACATCAGAGAGGCAGCTGACGGTTGAAGACCACAGGGTAAGAATTTTCTCCTTGAAGTAAGATCCAAGTTGTGTAGCTGAAGGAGGATCAACACTGGAGCGTTCTAGCTTGCGAGTATCTAGAAAGGTGTTTAGCAGCTGATATATCTGTCGGATGTCCCGGCCAACCGCCTGCATCTTAGATGAAAAGTAGGTGCGCCTTGTGAATTGGATGGCGTATTTATACTTGCGGTGACTATTTTTCCAGGCCTCCCGAGCCAGATCAGATTTGCATTTACGCCAAGTTCTTTCCATACGTCGTACCTCACATTTCAAAGCTCTAAGATCTGTGGTCAAAGGGGAGCCGGTTGATATTGTATATCTGGATTTTCAAAAGGCGTTTGACAAGGTACCTCATGAAAGGCTACAGAGGAAATTGGAGGGTCATGGGATAGGAGGAAATGTCCTATTGTGGATTAAAAACTGGTTGAAGGATAGGAAATAGAGATTGGGGTTAAATGGGCAGTATTCACAATGGAGAAGGGTAGTTATTGGGGTTCCTCAGGGGTCTGTGCTAGGACCGTTGCTTTTTAATATATTTATAAATGATTTAGAGATGGAAGTAACTAGCGAGGTAATAAAATTTGCTGATGACGCAAAGTTATTCAAAGTCGTTAACTCGCAACAGGATTGTGAAAAATTACAGAAGGACCTTGCGAGACTGGGAGACTGGGCGGCTAAATGGCAGATGACGTTTAATGTGAGCAAGTGCAAGATGATGTATGTGGGAAAAAAGAACCCGAATTATAGCTACGTCATGCAAGGTTCCACGTTAGGAATTACGGACCAAGAAAGGGATCTGGGTGTCGTCGTCGATAATACACTGAAACCTTCTGCTCAGTGTGCTGCTGCGGCTAGGAAAGTGAATAGAATGTTGGGTATTATTAGGAAAGGTATGGAAAACAGGTGTGAGGATGTTATAATGCCGTTGTATCACTCCATGGTGTGACCGCACCTAGAGTATTGTGTTCAATTCTGGTCGCCGCATCTCAAGAAAGATATAGTAGAATTGGAAAAGGTGCAGCGAAGGGCGACTAAAATGATAGCGGGGATGGGACGACTTCCCTATGAAGAAAGACTAAGGAGGCTAGGGCTTTTCAGCTTGGAGAAGAGACGACTGAGGGGAGACATGATAGAGGTATATAAAATAATGAGTGGAGTGGAACAGGTGGATGTGAAGTGTCTGTTCACGCTTTCCAAAAATACTAGGACTAGGGGGCATGCGATGAAACTACAGTGTAGCAAATTTAAAACAAATTGGAGAAAATGTTTCTTCACCCAATGCATAATTAAACTCTGGAATTCGTTGCCGGAGAACGTGGTGAAGGCTGTTAGCTTAGCAGAGTTTAAAAAGGGGTTAGACGGTTTCCTAAAGGACAAGTCCATAAACCACTACTAAATGGACTTGGGAAAAATCCACAATTCCAGGAATAACATGTATAGAAAGTTTGTACGTTTGGGAAGCTTGCCAAGTGCCCTTGGCCTGGATTGGCCGCTGTCGTGGACAGGATGCTGGGCTCGATGGACCCTTGGTCTTTTCCCAGTGTGGCATTACTTATCTACTTATGCACTTAGATTTTAGAAACACCCATGACCCACCCATTCTATGCCCATGGCCACGTCCCCTTTTGAACTATGTGACTTAGGACCCTGTTTACCAAGCTGTGCTGTAGGCGCACTAGCATTTTTAGTGCACGCTAAAAATTAGCGTGTGCTAACGCAAGAGACACCCCATGCTAATTTTTAGCGTGCACTAAAACCACTAGCGCACCTTAGTAAACAGAGTCCTTGGATTTTACGCACATCACATTATAGAATACGCATAGACAGTTCTGCGAGTAAATTCAAACTAATGCCAATTAGTGTCAATAATTGATTGCTAAGTGGCAATTATCAGAACTGATTGGCTTGTTAACTAATTAAGTTGTGCACACAAATCCCGGAGACAGTGCCTATCTTTGGGCAGACATTTACAGACTCTAGCCCAGTGTGTCTCCGCATTGCAGCACAGCATCTCATATGGGATCTGGTCATTTCTAGCTCTGTGATTCACACTCAAAACAATTTGCAGTATAATGAGTGTCAACAATATAGTAAACTAATACAAAATAACCAAATGACACTGTGTAAATGGCTAGATAGCTGCTACATAAATTTTATATGAAAAGAATCCCCCAGAAACCTATCAGACCTTACGTCCTAGGTTTACAACGGATACAATGAGAGCCGTTGATAAATTTCTATCATAGGGATTTTTTTTGAAACCTCTTCTTATATTTTTCACATTTTTCTAAGTGCTCAGTGCTGTGTTTTTAAACTGTGCAATTCTGACTAGAACCAATTTAAATCCAGGAAAGCGCCAAACAGATATAGTGCAACACTTAGCTTTAGTCCTACAGTGCCACCGTTTCACCGTTCTGTGGTTTCCTCAGGGACTGGCGTTGCAACTGTTTTTCAATCAGCTTTCCATAATTTTCTAGTAAGTATTCCTCTGGTAAAATTATGGAAAGCTGATTGAAAAGCAGTTGCAACGCCATTCCCTGAGGAAGCCACACAACGGTGAAACCGTGGCACCGTAGGACTAAAGCTAAGTGTTGCACTATATCTGTTTGGCGCTTTCCAGGATTTAAATTGGTTCTAGTCAGAATTGCAGCTCCTTGTGACTCTGGGCAAGTCACTTAACCCTCCATTGCTCCTGGTACAAAATAAGTACCTGAATATATGTAAACTGCTTTGAATGTAGTTGCAAAAACCTCAGAAAGGCAGTGTATCAAGTCCCATTTCCCTTAAATAGATTATCTATAAATGTTATCTATCCAACGATTGTCAATAAATATGCACTTAAGTACAATTATTTATTGGGATTTATTAACTGCCTTTATGAAGAGATTCACTCTGGGGTTTTTTTTTAAACTTGTGATCCTGCTGTTTGTGTCATCTAATATAAGTAGGACATTGATTCAGAGGGAACAGTATATACCTTATATCCTCCTGAACTATTAGCACAGAGACACCAGCCCCGTTCAGGCAGCGTCCCTTCCCTGGAGGTCTCTCATCCAAGTGCTTTCCAGGCTTAACCCCCGAGACCTCACAGAATCAGAGACCACAGTGGCTAGGATGGATCCTCTTTGTGAATGTAACCACAAAACCAGAAAAGAGACAAAGGAATCTCAGTGACATTAGCTGAGGGTCAAATTAGTAAATAAACAAAGAGATCAAATGAACTTGCCCCAATGGGGTAGTGAGACCTGGCATCTGCCTCCCAGTTTCATTAGACTTCTGTCTTTTGGTTCAGCAGGGCCACTTCCCATGCAGGAATTGCTAATGAAGCCAGGAATGTCTCCTTCATCCTCCTCATTTGTGATCTCAGACCAGGGTTTGTCCTAAGGCACAAGAATGCTTACACCAGATACTAGCTAGCTGTCCATCTCCTCCATAGCCTGATATGAATAAAAGTGGAACCTGCTCTTCTAAGATGTGGTTAATTACAGAAGCCCTTCAGCTACAGATTTCTGTACACCACCCGTCACCTGAATGAAGATTGATTGCTTGTTTATTTTAGGAGAACAAGACAGATATTTGACCTGAGAAGTTGGTCAGTAAAATCCTTTCCCATCTGATCTTCCATGCCCCTCTCTCCTCCCCCAAACCTCCACTCACTACTACATATAAAGAGCAGTTCTGGTACCAGGACCTCCAAGGGGAAGGCTGCAGGGGTGAAGCACGATCTGCTAGACTCTTCAAAGGTCCTAGTCCATCTCATTGGAGTGTAGACATGACCTTCAAGATACCTGTGTCCTTGCTTATTTGCCTTGTTTCTGTCACACAAGAGAAACCTCTGCAAGTGAGTCTCCAATGCTCTGTTTTCACCCCTTTCCCTCTCTCTGCTGCCTTCTCATTAGTATTGTTTTCATAGCACTCTAATTGCCATATGTGGGTGTTGAAGGGTTTGTCTGCCTTCTGCTGTTTATCACTGAGTGCAACAGTCCCAAAAGAAGGGGCTAAGGAACAGATATCTCTGAGAAGAGACTAGGAACATATGCTGGGGATGAGTCTTTGTGTTATGTAAATTGATCTATATTTATTCAAATGGTACCCCATGATGTCATACTACAGCTGGGCTGCCAATAAACAGGCAGCTCAGCAACTGATGACATCATGCCTTCCTTTTTGACAATGTCAAGAGCTAATGATTTTAGACTGCAATGGGGTGTAACCTGATTTCTTCACGGAAATGGTGGCGGAGACATGGAATATCATCCCCCCTCCACCCAGGGGAGATGGTGGAGGCTGAAATAGAGAAATCAAGAAAACCTGGGAAGTATTGAGGACCTTAGGCTATGAAGGAGTGAAGGGAAAAGTGGAAATCCAGGGCTAAGGCATTATACCAGGAATCAAATTGAACAGATGAGGTGGGACTTTAGATCTTTATCTACCATCACCTTCTGCATTTCTGGGTTTACTTTGTATTGTTCTGGTGGTTGATATTTGTCATACTATGCCACACCTTGTATTGTTATTTGAAACTAGTAAAAAAGCCCCGTTTCTGATGCAAATGAAACAGGGGCTAGCAATGTTTTCTTCTGTGTGCATGTGGGAGTGTGTGTGTCCCTGCCCTCTGGCCTCTCTCACCTCCCCCCTCTGAGTCCTTCACTGTTACAGAGCCAGCGATTTCATTTCGTGCTCTGCTGTTTTCCTTCACTGACTGTGTTACAGAGAGGGCGGGGCAGACACTCATAGGGAAACCGGATATCTCGCCCCCTTCACACTTCTGGCTGGAGGCTTCATAGAACGTTGGTGTTGCCTTTTATATAGAGAGATATTTTGCTATTGTAATCATCTATTGCTTATGTTTGACTTATTCTTGCTGTACACCACCTTGAGTGAATGATTTCAAAAAGGTGGTAAATAAATCCTAATAGATAACTGATATTGTTTTAATATTTTCAAAGCCTAGTAGGGAATTTATATCTGTGGGAAGAGCTGAGGAAACAGAAATTTTAAAAGAAGCCACAAGGTATAACTGACAGAGTTGTTTGTATAGCTTGCTGCTGAGACAGGGGATTGACTGAAGGGTGATAAAACCGGATTGTGAGCTCCATGTGTAAGGCCCTGAATATCAACAGTGGAAGCATTAGTTAATGATTCAGATAGTCCACAAGGTTCAGGGTGCAGCTGGAGACTGACTTTTCCAGTTCATTTCAAAACCTTCTGGGGTCCTTATGCATTTATTTTTGGGGATTTATTAACCGCCTTTATGAAGAGATTCACCTAAGGAGTTTACAGCTGGTACAGTTTAACATAAACTTATAATTCTGTTAACTGCATAACAATAGTAAAATAACCAAGAATAAACAAAAATACAATAAATGAGGTAAACTTGAAAACAGTAAACTAAAACCTAATAATAGAACTACCATGAAGCAGTATAAAAAATATACACATTTAACAGCACTGGAATTCAAATACCAGAGATATAATACAATGTTAGCATAATACTAATGATACACCTAATAAACATGCATTAGAACATTCAACTAACATAGATATGATGCTAAAGATGTTTTACAATACAGCTTACCATATAGCTGAGGGACCAAGAGCAGATATATGATTGGAACAAGATGTGTGGTACAGAGTCAATTGGGATAATTTGATGGTTAGCTAAAATCAAGGCAAGTTCATTGTACAGTTAAGCAAGAGATAGGGAACTGATCTAAGTTACAGTATGTGTAGCAAGCTAGTCCAGGTGCAGAATGGGTGTATAGTCAGTCACCCTACTTATTAAAGGCTTGAGAGAAGAGCCAGGCTTTCACTTGCTTCCTGAAGTAGAGGTAGTCTCGAGTTATATGTAGCCCCAATTCCAGAGTCCGGGGGCTACTCCTGAGAAGGCTTGCTGGCGGGTATCATATCGTACAATTTCTTCTGATGAGGGTACTGATAGTGATGATCCCTGAGAGGACCTTAGAGGTCTTAAAGGTGTCTAAAGGGCTAACTTTACGTACTCTGGCCTATTTTGTCTAAGGACCTGGATTTAGGAAAACAGCAGTGAAATGATCATATTCATCCAGTGTGTTTTTTTCTAGCAAAAAGTTGCCGGTACTCAAATGCTAGGCAACCCTTCAGGGGTGGAGTAATCACTGTGGGACTCATCCCACAATAGCCAGGCCCCCTGCAACCAGTCACAGAATCTATGACAAGGCAGAATTGGTGTGTAGAGCCTGAGCTCCTTCTTTAAAACTTGTGGTCCATGGGTCAATTTTAGCAGACAATGGAAAAGGTGCCGGTAGTCAGTACCCCCAAATACCCCCTTAAAAAAAGCATCTATAGCTCCTCCCCATTGTCCTGTACTTGCCCAATACCCTCCCCGTCGGTTCTAGTAAGGAGAATTGATATTTCCACTGGTCTCTACCTATAACCCTGCTGGTTGTCTGCTATTTATAGAGTGCAAAAACCAGCCTAAGGTAATTTCACAAGTCTACAAATACATTTTGCACTAAAGGACAATTTTTTTTTTTATTTCATTACAGAGTTCTGCAGACCAAAAAAATCAAGGTAAGCATAATTTCATATTTTTACCAATAATGCTGGTCTGATGTCTGTATTCAGCATCAAGATTAAAACATCCACAAATTAGGATCTGTCAAAGCTACACAGAAAGGCGCTACACTGCTCCCAGGCAATCAGTTCTGAAATTCAGCCAAGATCATGCCTATTGTGTCTCTCCAGCTGTAGATGCATTTTGGGATGCTCCAGAGAAGGAGAGGGACCTTTTCAGCATCATTGAACAGTACACAAAAGGTAAGAGTTTTGGGGGCTCATTTTCAAAACAGAAAAATGTCCAAAAGTCGCTATTTTTGAAACCCATTTAAAAAATGGGTTTCTACGCAGTTTGTATACAGTGCAACTAAATCACAAGGGGGCATGTTGAAGGCGGGATTTGAACGTTCCCAAAACTTTGAAAGTTTTTCTGCCATAATGGAACAAAGCTAGATGTTTTGATCCAGACTTGATTTAATCATGCCTAAGTTACAAAAATGTGCCTTAAATGATGAGATGACCACTGAAGGGATTAAAGCATGACCCCCCCTTACTCCCCCAGTGGTCACTGATCCCCTTCCACTTCCAAAAGATGTGAAAAAAACCGTATATACCAGCCTCTATGACAGCTTCAGATGTTATGGCCAGTCCTATTAGAGCAGCAAATAGGTCCCTGGAGTAGCCTAGTGGTTGATGCAGTGCACTGTATAGAAGGGGACCCAGGCCTATATCTCTCTCTAACTTGTGGTGGAAAATGTGAGCCCTCTAAAACCCACCAAAAACCTGCTGTATCCACATATAGGTGACACCTGCAGACATAAGGGATACTGTAGTGGTGTACAGTTGGCTACAGTAGGTTTTTGGTGGGTTTTGGAAGGCTCCCCATATAAGCAGTAACAGTGAGATGTGTACCTAAAACCTTTTATTGAAGCAGGGGCGTAGCCAGACAGCAGATTTTGGGTGGGCCTAGGCAAGAAGTGGGTGGGCACCAAGTGTTCTCTCCCCCCCCCCCCCCCCCAAAAAAAATATCTCAGCTGGCGGGACAATGCTTCTCTCCACCTTGGCAGCCTGCAGCAGGCATGAGCTGAAAAATGAGAATTAGCAGGTGTATGTATCGTGGAGAGCAGTGTTTTTGTTACCATCAGGATGAAGTCTTCAGCTGGCGGAGCTTGGGATCACCAACAGCTACTGCTAAATGTGTGCTACTGTTGGGTGGGCCTGAGCCCTAACTGGATGGGCCTTGGCCCACCCAGGTCCACCTGTGGCTACGCTGCTGAAGTCCACTGCCTAGGGTGTCACACTGCTCTTCTGGGATGTCTGTGTGACCAGTCTACTAAGAATGCTGGCCCTCCCATACATCAAGGTTCAAGGTTGCATTTATCTGATTGATCACCTAGGACAATCATATACAGAGATGGTATGCAGGTGTCCCTCTGGATTGATAAATACTGTTAACAAAATGAACCTCAAACCTCCTAGCAGGGAATCATACAAAGTTATTGCTAAACCCCTGCTTAAAATAGGAGTAGAGTACTATCATGGGTTCTATTTAAGAGAGTCAAGAAAGAAAAAATCCCAACGTAAAAACTCATAAAACATGAGAAAACCGATGGGATAAAAAACTCAATCCCTCTCTCAAAAATTCTATATCAATCTTACAAATGGACACCTATCATCTAACCATCCTGAAAAACTGACAAAAGCCAGTAAAGGACTGTCTAAAGAGAACCCTCAAAACAAGGATACACCCTGAGATATGCTAAGGTACTATTTGTTGTATAATAGAGCAAAACAGTGGTAAATATAAAACTTTTTTTAACATTTTAACATTTTAAATCATCTTGAAACTTTGCTTATACATACTGCAACAAGTAGAAACCCACTCAGGCTTAACCCCAGATATCACAAGTGTGGAATACTTAGCTTTAACCAGGTGTAACACCCACAGGCGAAAGACTATAACCAAAAATCCCACTCTAAGGGACTCCGGAGTCCTATATGGTTGCTGCAGCGGCGAAAAAACGCCAGCCCCTCGACAAAAGCGCCTTGTTTCGCCAACCTCGTGGCTGCCTCAGGAAGAGCGCTACAAAACCATCTAGATAAACCAAATTAACACTGAAAACTAAATCGTCAGCTGTATGGAACCTTAAAGATGGTGCAGGAACGAGAACTCTGAGGAGAATGGAGCTTATAATACACCCCCCGAATAGAAACGGGGTGACGTTACAGCGTGACGTATCAAAACGTAATGACGTCACAGCGTACATACATAGAAAACGTCATGACGTCACGACGTATCCAATCAAAATACTCAAATAACGAAGAGAATCACACCCCCCTAAGAATACTTTCAATGTCAATAAAAGGCATTCCATTCAATATTTCTATTTAACCCACGAGGGGCTACTGTATCAAGAGTGTAGATCCAATGTTGTTCTCTACGCCACAGAATTGTTTTTAAATCCCCCCCTCTCTTACCCATATAAATTTGATCAATGATCATGCATTGAAGCTGATTAAACTGATGTTGAGCTTGCTCACAGTGTCTAGTCATAGGAGCTTCCATTTTACAGTTGGTAATACAATGTCTGTGCTCAATAACCCTGGTTTTAAATTGACGAGTAGTATGTCCCACATAAAGCAAGTTACATGGGCATCTAAAAAGATACACCACATTTTTAGATTCACACGAAGTTGTATGTCTTAACTTGAAAGACTTTCCATTTGTAGATTTAAATTCTGAACATTCACATGTAATGGAACAGATAGAACAATGCCCGCATTTTTTGTGTTGACCCTCCGTTTGTCTGATATCAGACCATACATCTGCAAAACTCAGTTGGTCTTGTAGATTTTGATTGCGAACATAAGTGAGTCTAAGATGATGATCCTGCAACGCTTCCTGGGTAAGCATAACATTCCAATGTTTCCTAAGTATGGCTGAAATTTGAGAAGATCTATTTGTGAATTTCAAAACACACGACATGATCTTATCATTGTTCTTAGATCCACCTGGCTGGTCATCTTGAATCAAGAGATCCCTATGTTGACATAAGGCTCTTTTATATGATTGTTTAATAAGTTTATTTGGGTATCCTCTATCCTGAAACCTGCCACGAAGTTTCTCTGCTGATTCTCTAAATGTTTGTGTAGTGTCACAAATTCTGCGATACCGCAAAAACTGCGAATAAGGTAAACTGCGTTTTAAATGGTAGGGGTGCATACTGTCAAATCTTAATAGTGAATTCCTGTCTGTTGGTTTTACAAAGACATCTGTCTTCAACATGCCACCATCTTTCTTGACTAAAACATCCAAGAAATTAATACTTTTAACATGAAAATTACTTTCAAACTTAATAGTAGCGTGGCATGTATTAAGATTAGTAACAAAATTTTGCAATTGTTGTTCAGAGCCCTGCCATATTAAAAACACATCATCTATATATCGCCCCCAGTATTGTACCAAAGCAAATCCTGGGTGGGAATATATGTACTGATCTTCAAACTGCCCCATAAAGATGTTAGCAACAGAGGGGGCAAACGACGCTCCCATGGCTATCCCAGATGTTTGTAGATACAACTCATTTTCAAAAATAAAATGGTTATTATAGAGAGCCAGTTGAGTAAGGTGGATAAGAAAATCCGTGGGAACCACATGTGGACGAGGGCGTTCTTCAAGAGCTTTCCTTACTGCCTCTAGGGCTTCCCTTTGTGGTATAGAAGTATACAACGAGCACACATCAAGAGTCACCAACAGACTATCATGGTTGATGTTCAGTCCACTCACCACTTGTAAAAAATGAGAGGTATCTCTGATATATGCCGGTATATTTTGCACAAGGGGCCGCAAAAAATAGTCCACATACTTGCAGGCACGTTCAAGTAAAGAATTTCTAGAGGATACAATAGGTCTTCCAGGAGGAGCTTGCAACCTTTTGTGGATCTTTGGAACTGTATAGAAAATAGGAATGACCGGATGGACAGGACACAAAAATAAACTTTCTCTCTTAGTAAGGAAACCTTGTTGTACAGCTTCCTTGATTATTGTCTGTATGTTCATTATTAGACAATAAGTAGGGTCCTCCATAAGTTTACTATAGATGTTACCATCCGATAGTTGTTGCCGAATTTCCACCAGATAGTCCATTTTATCTTGGACTACTATCGCACCCCCTTTGTCTGCTTTACGTATCACAATTGATTGTTCACTCTTTAGTTTGCGCAGAGCACAAAATTCTTGGCGTGACATATTACCTCTACCATAAAACTGAGTATCCTCAAGTTTTTGTATATCCTGCAGAACCAATTGCTTAAATATCACCAGAGCAGAATTCAATGGACCAGGAGGGATCCAAGTACTTCTTGCTAAACAGTCTGAATATGATCCCTTAGAATCTTGACTATTATGGAAAAATAATTTCAACTGTAATGCTCGTAAAAATTTTTCAAAGTCCACTCTAAATTGAAATGGAACATGTCGATTAGTGGGGACAAAAGATAACCCACGAGCTAAGACATTCTCTTCTATTGGAGTCAAAGAATAACTTGAGAGATTGATTACAGCGAGTCGTCTCTCCGTCGGGATCTCGTTCCTCTGTAACTCGATTCCCCTCGATTGCGGGCTCTCCAACTGTTCCGTCCTCGTTGGTTTCCACGTCTGGTGGAGATTCCCCGATGTGGTTCCCCATCCGTTTTTTCTTCTCTATCTTCCTCACCACTAGAGGTATTTGATGACAATTGGAATCCTACATGTTTACCTTTTTCAAGAGTCTTATTAATATTTGTTGGTTTCTGCCAACTGTAAACATATCCCTCGCTGTAATCTTTCTGGTCCCTTTGTAGGGACTCCTTTTGATAGGTTGATATTTCATTTTCGAGTTTATTTTCTCCTATATAATTTAGAGGTATATCTATTATTAGGTGGGGAAATGGCACAAAGTTGGCAGAGTGGGAAGAGATTTTCTGAGGACGAAAGATCAGCTATTTTACAAGCTCCCACCCTCTCCCAGATGGGGTCTGATGTGGGGTTTGAAACAGAGTGGTCACAGATATTATTAGAGTTTAAGGATTTAGTTAGATTGGAACTCCACAGTGCTACCTTGGTCGATTATTGTAAAAAAGAGATTATACCTAGGGGCTTGAGAATGACAAAAGCCCCGAAATTGTTTCCAGATGATCTGGACTTTGTTACACAGTGGAACAGCATTCTGAACCAGTGCTCACTAGACCTGATGTTATTGCTTATCCAGGCTATTCAGGTTAAAGTATCACAAAATAAACCTAATTTAGAGGAAAAGATGGAACATCTCAAATCCCTTGCGGACTATGATAGATTCAAAGAGGACTTTGATATTAAACTTGACAAATTTAAAAAAGAAATCAAATCTGTTAAAATCAAAAAAATACAAAGGGACCAGAAAGATTACAGCGAGGGATATGTTTACAGTTGGCAGAAACCAACAAATATTAATAAGACTCTTGAAAAAGGTAAACATGTAGGATTCCAATTGTCATCAAATACCTCTAGTGGTGAGGAAGATAGAGAAGAAAAAACGGATGGGGAACCACATCGGGGAATCTCCACCAGACGTGGAAACCAACGAGGACGGAACAGTTGGAGAGCCCGCAATCGAGGGGAATCGAGTTACAGAGGAACGAGATCCCGACGGAGAGACGACTCGCTGTAATCAATCTCTCAAGTTATTCTTTGACTCCAATAGAAGAGAATGTCTTAGCTCGTGGGTTATCTTTTGTCCCCACTAATCGACATGTTCCATTTCAATTTAGAGTGGACTTTGAAAAATTTTTACGAGCATTACAGTTGAAATTATTTTTCCATAATAGTCAAGATTCTAAGGGATCATATTCAGACTGTTTAGCAAGAAGTACTTGGATCCCTCCTGGTCCATTGAATTCTGCTCTGGTGATATTTAAGCAATTGGTTCTGCAGGATATACAAAAACTTGAGGATACTCAGTTTTATGGTAGAGGTAATATGTCACGCCAAGAATTTTGTGCTCTGCGCAAACTAAAGAGTGAACAATCAATTGTGATACGTAAAGCAGACAAAGGGGGTGCGATAGTAGTCCAAGATAAAATGGACTATCTGGTGGAAATTCGGCAACAACTATCGGATGGTAACATCTATAGTAAACTTATGGAGGACCCTACTTATTGTCTAATAATGAACATACAGACAATAATCAAGGAAGCTGTACAACAAGGTTTCCTTACTAAGAGAGAAAGTTTATTTTTGTGTCCTGTCCATCCGGTCATTCCTATTTTCTATACAGTTCCAAAGGTCCACAAAAGGTTGCAAGCTCCTCCTGGAAGACCTATTGTATCCTCTAGAAATTCTTTACTTGAACGTGCCTGCAAGTATGTGGACTATTTTTTGCGGCCCCTTGTGCAAAATATACCGGCATATATCAGAGATACCTCTCATTTTTTACAAGTGGTGAGTGGACTGAACATCAACCATGATAGTCTGTTGGTGACTCTTGATGTGTGCTCGTTGTATACTTCTATACCACAAAGGGAAGCCCTAGAGGCAGTAAGGAAAGCTCTTGAAGAACGCCCTCGTCCACATGTGGTTCCCACGGATTTTCTTATCCACCTTACTCAACTGGCTCTCTATAATAACCATTTTATTTTTGAAAATGAGTTGTATCTACAAACATCTGGGATAGCCATGGGAGCGTCGTTTGCCCCCTCTGTTGCTAACATCTTTATGGGGCAGTTTGAAGATCAGTACATATATTCCCACCCAGGATTTGCTTTGGTACAATACTGGGGGCGATATATAGATGATGTGTTTTTAATATGGCAGGGCTCTGAACAACAATTGCAAAATTTTGTTACTAATCTTAATACATGCCACGCTACTATTAAGTTTGAAAGTAATTTTCATGTTAAAAGTATTAATTTCTTGGATGTTTTAGTCAAGAAAGATGGTGGCATGTTGAAGACAGATGTCTTTGTAAAACCAACAGACAGGAATTCACTATTAAGATTTGACAGTATGCACCCCTACCATTTAAAACGCAGTTTACCTTATTCGCAGTTTTTGCGGTATCGCAGAATTTGTGACACTACACAAACATTTAGAGAATCAGCAGAGAAACTTCGTGGCAGGTTTCAGGATAGAGGATACCCAAATAAACTTATTAAACAATCATATAAAAGAGCCTTATGTCAACATAGGGATCTCTTGATTCAAGATGACCAGCCAGGTGGATCTAAGAACAATGATAAGATCATGTCGTGTGTTTTGAAATTCACAAATAGATCTTCTCAAATTTCAGCCATACTTAGGAAACATTGGAATGTTATGCTTACCCAGGAAGCGTTGCAGGATCATCATCTTAGACTCACTTATGTTCGCAATCAAAATCTACAAGACCAACTGAGTTTTGCAGATGTATGGTCTGATATCAGACAAACGGAGGGTCAACACAAAAAATGCGGGCATTGTTCTATCTGTTCCATTACATGTGAATGTTCAGAATTTAAATCTACAAATGGAAAGTCTTTCAAGTTAAGACATACAACTTCGTGTGAATCTAAAAATGTGGTGTATCTTTTTAGATGCCCATGTAACTTGCTTTATGTGGGACATACTACTCGTCAATTTAAAACCAGGGTTATTGAGCACAGACATTGTATTACCAACTGTAAAATGGAAGCTCCTATGACTAGACACTGTGAGCAAGCTCAACATCAGTTTAATCAGCTTCAATGCATGATCATTGATCAAATTTATATGGGTAAGAGAGGGGGGGATTTAAAAACAATTCTGTGGCGTAGAGAACAACATTGGATCTACACTCTTGATACAGTAGCCCCTCGTGGGTTAAATAGAAATATTGAATGGAATGCCTTTTATTGACATTGAAAGTATTCTTAGGGGGGTGTGATTCTCTTCGTTATTTGAGTATTTTGATTGGATACGTCGTGACGTCATGACGTTTTCTATGTATGTACGCTGTGACGTCATTACGTTTTGATACGTCACGCTGTAACGTCACCCCGTTTCTATTCGGGGGGTGTATTATAAGCTCCATTCTCCTCAGAGTTCTCGTTCCTGCACCATCTTTAAGGTTCCATACAGCTGACGATTTAGTTTTCAGTGTTAATTTGGTTTATCTAGATGGTTTTGTAGCGCTCTTCCTGAGGCAGCCACGAGGTTGGCGAAACAAGGCGCTTTTGTCGAGGGGCTGGCGTTTTTTCGCCGCTGCAGCAACCATATGGGACTCCGGAGTCCCTTAGAGTGGGATTTTTGGTTATAGTCTTTCGCCTGTGGGTGTTACACCTGGTTAAAGCTAAGTATTCCACACTTGTGATATCTGGGGTTAAGCCTGAGTGGGTTTCTACTTGTTGCAGTATGTATAAGCAAAGTTTCAAGATGGTTTAAAATGTTAAAATGTTAAAAAAAGTTTTATATTTACCACTGTTTTGCTCTATTATACAACAAATAGTACCTTAGCATATCTCAGGGTGTATCCTTGTTTTGAGGGTTCTCTTTAGACAGTCCTTTACTGGCTTTTGTCAGTTTTTCAGGATGGTTAGATGATAGGTGTCCATTTGTAAGATTGATATAGAATTTTTGAGAGAGGGATTGAGTTTTTTATCCCATCGGTTTTCTCATGTTTTATGAGTTTTTACGTTGGGATTTTTTCTCTCTTGACTCTCTTAAATAGAACCCATGATAGTACTCTACTCCTATTTTAAGCAGGGGTTTAGCAATAACTTTGTATGATTCCCTGCTAGGAGGTTTGAGGTTCATTTTGTTAACAGTATTTATCAATCCAGAGGGACACCTGCATACCATCTCTGTATATGATTTTACAAGTAAACTCCTTTTGATAGGTTGATATTTCATTTTCGAGTTTATTTTCTCCTATATAATTTAGAGGTTCACCTAGGACAATGCCATCAAAGTGATTTACATGTATTAAAATCTCTAACTTACAACAGAATACAATGTGTTTAGGAAAATTGCAATATAAACAAGGGAAAGCAGAGACAGGTAAAAAATAAAACAATAAAAACAAACCTACTGCATCTCATAGAATCCTAAGGCTAAAGCAGTCCGACAATTAGAAAAAAAAATTTTCAGCTAATAAAAACTGACTGAAACAGGTGTGTTTTAAGTAAAACCTTAAGGGGGTCTTTTACAAAAAGTTGGAAAGCCCAATGTGGGCTTACCAAACGCTAAATTGGAACTTCCGCTGGACCAACTGGCCACCAGTGAGTGCATGCCATTTCTGGGGGAAAAGGACCCCCCCCAGAAATGATTTGTGTAGCGGTAACCCAGCGGTAATCGGGCATCTCTGCGCACTGCCCAGTTACCGCCAGATTACTGCAGGAGCCCTTATCCCACCTCAATGGGTTCTCTTACCACATGGCCATATTTGTCATGGGGCTTTTTACCCACTGTGGTAAAAAGGGATCTGGTGTGCAGGAAAAATGGTCCCTGCCGCTATCAGAGGGCCCTTTCTCCCGCAACTTGGTAAAAAGACCCCTGAATGAGGAGAAGGAGGGCTTTGTACGTAAAAGTATGGGCAGATTGTTCCAAAGTGTAGATCCCACTACACTAAACATCACCTTCCAAAATGTGGTGGATGAAATTCCGTGCAGCGAAGTGGCAAGCAATAGTGACTGCTGGCTGGAACGCAGAGCTCGTCGGGAATACAGGGCTGTAAAAAAGGTGACAAAAACTCAGGTAACCTTGTATGAAATATTTTCAGCACCAGAAGCAGTATTTTATAGGTAATGCGATATTCTAAATGGCAACCAATGTTCAACTTTTAGCAATGGAGTCACGATATCGTATTTTGTAGCATGAAAAGGTAACTTCAAGGCTACATTTTGTATCAGTTGCAGTCATATGATCTCTCTCTGGCCAATGCCCCTGAAAACAACATTGCAATAATCGATCGGTTGCATAACTAAAGCATGAATTACAATATGTAATACTTACATAAGTACATAAGTATTGCCATACTGGGACAGACCGAAGGTCCATCAAGCCCAGCATCCTGTTTCCAACAGTGGCAAATTCAGGTCACAAGTACCTGGCAAGATCCCAAAAAAGTACAATACATTTTATGCTGCTTATCCTAGAAATAATTAAGGTCCCTTAAACAAAAAATAACACAACCTTGGTCTATTCACTGTTAAATAGGCAAATAGGTAGTAAAAATAGACAATATTGGTCCACACGTGTCTCAAATTGGATTTGAAAAGAGTTTCACAAAAGAAAGCGTGACACAAATGCAGTCAACATTCAATGGCTGGATGACTGCCCTTTTGTGGTTGTTGTAATCATGGGCCAAACCCCCTCCTCCAAATACAATGATGTCTTTTTTAATGTTTTCAATGTTTTTTGTTAATTATTCTCAACGTTAAACTTCTCAATGTATTCAATCCAAAGTTAAAGGCGGTAAATAAACAGCAAAGTATAATCACTTAAAGGGGGATGATCAGAAGCAAACACCAGCGCTAGAGGCTGTTAGCACCATACTAGCGCTGTCGTTTGCTACTGCTCCATGATCAGAGCCCTCAAGCGCGTGAAACAACGCGCTTGAGGGCTCTGAATGCAACTAGCATGCAAATGCATGCTAAACATTTTCTTCCCCAATGATCAGCGACCAGCGCGCCAAAGATTGGGTCCCTGGCCACAGCAAACCCTATGCCAGCTCCGAGCTGACATTAGGGTTTGCAGATCATTGGGGAGGAATGGTGAGCCCTATCCAGCATGCAGTTGCATGCTGGCAGGCCCCCATTACCCTCAACAAAGCAAACCTGCCAGCGACAGGGGGCTGGAGGTCCAGCGGACCTCCGGTTCCCCCCCAGGTTCAGGGAGGGCTGGAGATCCGGTGGGTCTCCAGCCCCCCCCCAACTCCCCTCAACATGTCCAAATAGTCCCTGGTGGCCCAGTGGGTGACCAAACCCCTCCCCCCCTAGCGACAGGGGGGCTGGAACTCCGCTGTACCGTCGGTCCCCCCCGATGATCCCCCCCTAGGTTCAGGGAGGGCTGGAGATCTGGTGGGCCTCCAGCCCCCCCAATCCCCCAGCAAAGGGTCCCTGGTGGTCCAGTGATCAATCCTACCCACCCCTCCCTACCCCCCTACCTTGTGGGTTGGAGGAGAGAGGTAGCCTGCCTCCCTCCTCTTCCTTTGATGCCACCAGACTGTTTGGACAGGTTTAGGGGCGTTAGGGGGGGCTGGAGACCCACCGGATCTCCAGCTCTCCCTGAACCTTGGGGGGGATTGTCAGGGGGACCGGAGGTCTGCTGGACCTCCAGTCCCCATTGCTCGGGGCAGGGGTAGTTGGGGCCTGGTGGTCCCATGGACCTCCAGCCCCTGTGTTTGACAGGTTTGGGCTTTTGACAGCCCAGACCTGTCAAAGAAGTGCAAGAGGATTGTGCTGAGCGCATGCTCAGGCACAATTCTCCCGCACTTCTACCCCATGATCAGAGATAATTGTGTGCTTAAATTTGCATGCAATTATCTCTGATCATCGGTGCGGTAAAGTCTCTTCGCTATTTTAGAGCGCTGTTTGGAACAGCGCAGGGCTTTTGATCATCTGCTTGTTAGCTTTTACGTTCTGATGGCTCATCAGACTTCAACAGGTACCCATTTCGCTAGGGCTTTATCAAGAGATCTGAGCCTGTGTGAATCTGTCAGGAGAAAGCAAGCAGTGAGTACTCATATTGATCAGTGGACTTGAACTTCTCTTGGGCAGGGCTTCAACTTATGTATTAGTGATCATGCATTCCGCCAGAGATTGTACTGCAATGGTGGTAGCATTCTTTATACTATGGAGCCTGGAAGGGCTGTCACCGGATCTGATGGTGTTAGAGCGGCAAATGCTATTCGTTCACATGTAGCTTTCCCAGTGCATATTGGTGTTAAGACCGGTGGGTTCTAAAGATTGTAGACAATATATCCACCGGAGTTCTCTCTGTAAAAAGATCCTGTTGGTGTCACCTCCTCGTCTTGAAGGAATCACACAATCTATTGTCATGCACATTAAATCTTCAAATTTGTGCAAAACCTGGGCGCAATGCTGCACCAATGGGGCACCGGGGAGTCTTTGAGTAATGTGGGAACAGTGTTCTGTCAATCGTGCATGCAGGGACCTACTGGTTTTGCATACGTAAATCTTGTGGCAGGGACAACTGATTATATAGATGACATTACTAGTTGAGCAAGTTGTGCGATATCTGAGGGAGTACGTCTTCTTGTCCACCCAATTCAAGAAGCTGTTAGCCTGCATGGTTATATCGCAGATTTTACAACTGGATTTGCTACACTTGAAATGACCCACAGGCTGCTGTGCACCAGTGATATCTGTCCTCACTTCTGGTAGTAATGGCGGACTTAATAGCTCTTTGAGATTTCGTGATCGGAAGAGAGTTATTTAGAGGTGCTGATCCTTGAACAGGGGATGTGCCCTCATAATCCCCCAATGTCTCCTTATTATGCATGCTGTGATATCGTTACCAGACGTGTATCGCATAACAAAAGTGGTCATGGGATCTGTTTTGGGTAGCTGTTGTTTGCCCCACCTTTAACTTTGATTGACTACATTGAGAAGTTTAACGGTGAGAATAATTAACAAAAAACATTGAAAAAAATATTATTAAAAAAGACATCATTGTATTTGGAGGAGGGGGTTTGGCCCATGATTACAACAACCACAAAAAGGCAGTCATCCAGCCATTGAATGTTGACTACAATTGTCACACGCTTTCTTTTGTGAAACTATGAGGCTTCTTCTCCCCCTCTTTTCAAATCCAATTTGAGACACGTGTGGACCAGTATTGTCTATTTTTACTATTTATCCTAGAAATAAGCAGTGGATTTTCCCTAAGTCCATTTTAATAATGGTTTATGGACTTTTCCTTTAGGAAGCCACCCAAACCTTTTTTAAACCCCGCTAAGCTAACTGCCTTTACCACATTCTCCGGCATTGGAGTCCAGAGTTTAATTACATGTTAAGTGAAGAAAGATTTTCTCCGATTTGTTTTAAATTTACTACTTTGTAGCTTCATCGCGTGTCCCCTAGTCCTAGCATTTTTTGAAAGAGTAAACAAGCAATTCACGTCTACCCGTTCCACTCCACTCAATATTTTATAGACCTCTATCAAATCTTCCCTCAGCCATCTTTTCTCGCAGCTGAAGACCCCTAGCCACTGGACTGAACTGGCCCTTCTGTGCCTTCTAGAGACTATCTGTTAATGCTATGGCAGAAAATTCAAATTTTAAAACTATGGGGAAAAGAATATGGAGACTAGCTAATAAAATTTGCTTGCTTCTTCTTCTTTTTTTTTTTTAATTTCTAACTGTGTTTATCGATATCCTACAATTCTTCTTTTAAACCCTAATCTTTAAGTTACAAAGCACAGAGTAAAATAATGTCACTTACCCACAGAGATGTCCTCTTCTCTCAGAACATCTCAGAAAGCTTTTTTTTATCAAACAAGTGCTGAACTGAACGAATCTGAGGTAGCCTGAAAAAACAGACTTTAATGACCACTGAAATATGAGCCTTAAAAGAGAGGGTAGAATCCAGCAATACACCCAAAACCCTGACTGTATCCCTAGGCTGTAGGGACCTATCACCAAAATCCAAAGTAGGCAGTGGAAATACTGGATGAGATTTACTGAATATTTGAAGACGTGTTTTTTGTAAATTAAGAACTAATTTATTCTTTTTGAGCCAGAACTCTATCTTTCTGAGTTTAGTCACAACCTCTACCAAGGAGGAATCATCTAGCATGCCCAGAGGCACAAGAATTTGTACGTTGTCAGCATACAAATATGGTATAAATCCTAATTTTTGTATTATCCCAATGGCTTGTTTTTGTGCATTTTTCCTTTGGGCTTATTTTTTCCCCAAAAAAAATGATCCAAAAAGATAGACACACTGAGCACAAAAACATCTAGCAAATGGCCATTTTCGAAACAAAAAGATGGACATTTTTCTGTTTTGAAAATGGCCATGTTCACTACTGGATTGAATTTAGATGTTATATCAAAAATGCCCCTTCACATTTCACATCATGCAGCGTGAAATGATGTTTGAAGGGCACTTATTTCACCTCTGAAATAGATCCAAACCTCTTCAAATGCTCAACCCATGTCATACGTTTCCAGGCATGTCTTCTACTCTGGCAGTGTGCTGCACATAGGCAGAGGATTTGGTGACTGGCAGAACACCAAAAACCTCTCTAATGCTGCTAGCTTGTTAGTTCTTATTTTATAACTTCCTTCCTTCACTAATTCCTCATCTCCTGCCACACCAGGAAATTTCCTACTCAGCTCTGACAAATGCCCCTCCAGATTTCCTCTTTCCAAACAATCCCCTTAGATAGGAAGAAGGCAGATAAGTTCCCAAGATCTTGGAGAATGACTCAGACTGTGCTGGTAGTCTGACCAACCCCTTCCTCCTTTCTGACTAATCTCTTCATTTCCCCTCCTAGGAACCAGCAAACAGATGCACCATGGGGACATTGCCCTACATTCCAAACACTCTGAAGTTCAGTTCTGGACCAGATGTACAGATGGAACAGTCAATGTTCCCTACACTGTTTCCTCCGATTACAGTAAGTGCTATCTGGTCATAGATAACATTGAGTGCTACTGCTGTAGAGTTCATGGGGGCAGACAGAGAGACGTGGCCATCCCATGTGTCCCAATATCAATCACCAACTTGCTCCATATATTTATAGGCCACATATCCCATAAGAACTTATCAGAGTAGCTTACAATAGTAACAGATTTTTCCCAGATTCTATATTTATCTATTGTAACCTGCCTAGAATTGTGGGATAGTGTGGAATATAAATTTTTATATACATAAATAAGTAAAGGTCATCCAAAATTGTGCACGATCCCGAGTTCCACGTGCAACTAAATTAGTTAATGAGCCACTCAATAATTGACTGGTAACAATCAGTTATTGGCATGAATTGAAATTCCTTTGCAGTTGTGTGCACAACTGCCTCTGCGCAATTCTATAAAGCACCGCATTTAAATTCTTTCACGTGCAACTCAAAAGGGGTCATGGCCATGGGAGGGATATGGGTGGGTCATGGGATTTCTCAAAAGTGACGCTTAGTATTACAGAATTGGGGAGTGCGCGTCTAACTTGTCCACCAGGATTTACATCTGGCGTCAGCAGGCGTAAGTCCTGGCACCTTATTTTAGTCTCGAGAATTGGCACTATGCCCTGTTCGATAAAGAATGTTCACCCCAGGGCACCCTTTATAGAATAGCGCTGAGCAAAGATCTGAGTGGGCACCATTTACTGAATCTAGTCCTCGGTGTGCAATCAGTTCATTGATCTGTGACTATGGGGTTCTATATACAATTCTTGGAGACCTCAATATAGGAGTAGGTGAACAATCATTTCTTGGAACTGTCTATATATGCAGTTTGTATATATAAGATTATGGGGCTCATTTTCAAAAGAGAAAATAGTCTCAACAACGACATAAAGTGGTAGTTGGACGTTTTTAATAGAAAAAGGTCCAAATCACAATTTTCAAAACTCAGATTTGAGACATTTTTCTCTGCAGTGCATCAAAATCACAAGGAGGCATGTTGGGGAAGTATAGGGGGTGGGATTTGGGTGTTCTCAAAACTTGGAAGTTTTTCTGTCATAATGGAACAAAGCAAAAACATCCAGGGCTAAAAGTTAGACATTTGGTCTAGATTTGATTCAATCACACCTAAGTCACAAGATGACCACAGGAAGGATTAAGGCATGAGCTCCCTTACTCTCGCAGTGGTTACTGACCCCCTCCCACTCCACAAAGATATGAATGAAACAGTACATACTAACCTCTATGACATCTTCAGATGTTATGGCCAGTCCTGTTAGAGCAGCAAGCTAGTCTCTGGAGTAGTCTAGTGGTTGGTGCAATAGACTTTAGAGAAGGGGAATCAAGCTCATATCCCTTTTTAACTGGTATACTTGTGGTGGAAAGTGTGAGCCCTCCAAAACCCTACTGCATCTACATATAGGTGACACCTGCAGGCATAAGGACTATTGCTGTGGTGTACAGTTGGGTACAATAGGTTTTTGGTGGGTTTTGAAGGGTTCACTATACAATATAAGGGGGTAATGGTGAGATATGCATCTGGGACCCTTTATGAGAAGTCCACTGTAGTGCCCCCTAGGGAAATGTTTCCCAAGTCTGTCCTGGAGTATCTCCTTGCTAGTCAGGTTTTCAAGATATCCACAATGAATATGCATGAAAGAGATTTGCATACAATAGAGGCAGGGTATACAAATCAATTTCATGCATATTCATTGTGGATATCCTGAAAACCTGACTGGCAAGGTGGTGCTCCAGGACCGACTTGGGAAACACTGCCCTAGGGTGCCCCACTGCTCTGCTAGGATGTCTGTGTGGCCAGTCTACTAAGAATGCTGCTCTCCCCTCCCCATACATCCCAATAGCTTGTTTTCAGTGTTTTTCCCTGGATGCTCCCCCCCCCCCCCCCGAAAATGGTCCTAAAAGATAGACAAACTGAGCACAAAGACATCTAGTAAATGGCCATTTTTGAAACAAAAAGTTGGACATTTTTCTGGTTTGAAAATGGTCATGTTCACTACTGTATTTTTCGACTTTTTTGCACAATGTCCAAAACTGGATTTAGACATCATATCAAAAATGCCCCTTCACATGTACTAGCATTTCTTAAGGTGGTCTAAAGGGAGTTATGTTTGCAATCATTTTTAGGGCTGTGCATATGGGGTTGTGTATGATGATTTCCTGAATAACAAATGGCATTTTGCCTGTAGTAATTTCCTGGGACTGTATGCAGTCATTATCTGCCAGGTTTAATTGTTTTCAACAGCTGTAAATAGGGCATATACAATGATCTGCTGAGTTTGTGTATAGATATCTATATGAGCTCATGTATAATCTTTTCTTTCATTGTGTATGTAAGGTTTTGCATGCAGTCTTTTTCTATGGTTTTTCTTCTCTTTATTGGAACCGGTGATAGTATCCTACTCCTGAAGAAAATAGTGGAAGGTGCCAAATTGTTTTGCTGTGTATTCCCTATTAGGAGGTTTGGGGTTCCTAATCGATTTATTTAAAACGATTATGGTTATGTAACCCTAGAAATTACAAGGTGAGACACCCGGAAAACCTATATTTCAAACTTTGTAGGTATTTAGAATTTAAATTGAGACGGTTTGAAATTCCCAAGTTTAAATAGTATTTCCTACATATAATATATCTAATATATCCTGGGGTGGGGTGGGGTTTGTGATTTTAAACAGATGTGTACACTTACAAGTACAACATATCTGCGTACCCTGCAAGGGGGACTGGGGAGGTTGAGTAGAAATCAAGGACAATTGAGTAGTCATTTTATTGTTTGTAAATATTGTTGTATGCTGTAACTTGCCTGGACATTTTGTAATTAACTTTAAATACATAAATAAACGTAATTCACATCTGAATCAAGCTTTGATGGTGAATCTCAAGGCATTGACCCCCCCCCCCCCCTTTTTGTTTCCCTTGGTTGGTTTTTGTTTTTTTGTGGAAGGTGTGGACCCCCCCCCCCTTTTTGAATCTCAAGGAACTGCACCCAGGATGAGCAGGAGTGAGAGATCATTTCCCTGGTCATAATGGAGGGCAAAAACCTATTTCCAATATTTCCATTCTTCCAAACAAATACAGAGAAAAAAAAATTCATGGCAGAGAGATGCAAAATGCTTGGTTATTCTGCACTCTTGATGAATTGCATTTGTGTCTTTCATCCTCAGCTGCACAGGATCGGGTCCTCCTCTCTGCAGCCATGCAGGAGTATGCTACCTTGACTTGTATTCGATTCACAAATCGAAAAAATGAAGACAACTATATAAACATTATATCTGATACTGGGTAAGTGCCAAAGGCAGGGTGCCATATGCAAGACTGGTAGAAGAGGATTAGGTGCCCTAGGAGAATCTTCAGCTTTGCAACCAACCTCAATTACTTTTCAGGTCCTAGCACCATCCTTGAGATCTGAATAACTAAATTCAACAGTCATGATAATCTCATTGCCACAATCCTGCAAAAAAAAAAAAAAAAGTCCATAAATCATTATTAAGAAGGACTTGGGAAAATCCACTGCTTATTTCTAGGATATCACAAAAATGATCACCGAGTGTGTATGAATGAGTAACCATGAAACAAGAGCTGTTGAAATAACTAGGTGGATTAGAGTCTCATATATTGCACACGATTATTCACATCTCACCCAATGGTGGATCACTTGTACGTTTGTGTTTGCTAATCATTGACTCAACCTCCACCGCCCTATGGCTACCAATTCATTCATAACTGTTAGTTATCATTGAGAAAACGTTAAATGCAAGACCCAGACCACATCAAGTTCCGATGGCGTTTCTGAAAAAATTAGCCGAGATTGCCTTATGTAAGAACTTCTTTGCATTTTGGAAGGACATCTATTTACAAAAGTCCGGGGTTGCCATGGGCGCTACCTTCGCCCTGACTTTAGCCAATTTATACATGGCCTGGTTTGAAGATCTTTGGCTAGCGATGTCTCCCTTTAGTGAGTGTTTGGGCATCTGGAGGCATTATATTGATGACGTTTTTGTTGTATGGCATGAAAGTATTGAAGAATTACAAGCTTTCCATCTGTGGCTCAATCAGTGCCATCCTAGGATTCAGTTTACACTCACGTGGTCTGCTGAGAAGATACATTTTTTGGATATAGAAATCCATCTGTTAGGGAATCAGTTTGAAACCAAAGTATTTACCTAAAGTACTCACCACAATACGTTCTTAGAATATGGTAGTTGTCACCCGATGGCACTGAGACGAAGCCTCCCGTTTTCACAGTTCCTCCGTTTCAAATGTATCTGTACCTCAAAGGAAGATTATAAAGCACATTCAGAGGTGTTTGGAGCGAAGTTATTGCAAAGAAATTACTCACAGAAAGTTGTGAAGCGTGCCTACACTAGGACAAAACACAACAACAGGGATTTGTTATTGCAGGACAGACAATGCCAGGAACAGGAAGAGCATATGATGACATTCATAAACAGATATACTCCTGGTGGTGAAGTTACAGCAGGGATAGTTAGACGTCATTGGGACATTATTAGATCACATCCCGTGTTCACTGATTGTAACCTGAGGACTGCTTTTTTGCGCTCCAAAAACCTTAAGGAACTATTGAGCCCTGCAGTTTTGCCTGACACTCCTATTGAGACCTGTGCAGCCTCCACTTTGTGTGGCCATTATAAATGCATGAAACCACGCTGCAAGACTTGTCCTGCTACGATCGAAGGAACAAGCTTTATGCATGGTGACAAGACCTACACCTTGAAAGGCAGCACTACCTGCCGCACTCCGGGGATCATTTATTATATCAAATGCCCATGCGACAAAATATATGTAGGCAAATCCATTAGGTCCCTACATGAAAGATTAATTGAACATCGATCACGTATAGCTGCACAGAATACAGGAGCACCCTTAGTCCAACACTGGGTGTCTCACAAGCATACCATTGACGATCTGAAATGCATGGTAATTGAGCAAGTGGTCCCATCCAGTAGAGGCGGTGATTTTAATAGAAGGATCTTGCAACGTGAAACTTTCTGGACTTTTACTTTAAATACTATTGAACCCCATGGTTTGAACACTTACACACATTGGGGTTGCTTCTTTTGAATGTTTGACAGATTGTTGATATAATTTGTGACGTATCAATGGGGGCGGGCTTATAGACAGCTGTTTCCTGTTGTAAGTATGAATAAGAATGCTGAGCGCCATTTTAAGTGCGAGAAGCGGTTGAGCACACACAGCCACGACATGCTGAAATGCGGTAAGCCAGGGGCATTATAGTTGAGAAATATTGAGTAAAAGTGATTAAGTGAGCATTATTGTTTAAGTTTGTAGATGTGACTGTGCTCTCTTTATTGCTAGATGCGGCGATACTCCCCCTTGAAAAGGATTAATGAAACGGGGACCTGTAGGGGTGCAAGAGTTCGCCAGCCTACACAAGCTAAGTGCTGAGGGTATTGTGTATCGAGTGCTTTAAAAGTCACAAGTACCTTGTATCATTCAGCCTTAATAATTTTGTACTAACGGGGTTGAATGAATTGGTAGCCATAGGGCAGTGGAGGTTGAGTCAATGATTAGCAAACAGACACGTACAAGTGATCCACCGTTGGGTGAGATGTGAATAATTGTGTGCAATACATGAGACTCTAATCCACCTAGTTATTTCAACAGCTTTTGTTTCATGGTTACTCATTCATACACACTCAGTGATAATTTTTGTGATATAAGTCTGTAACTGAGTGAGGTCACTATTATATTGCCAATAATATTTCTAGGATAAGCAGCATAAAATGTATTGTACTGTGTTGTGATCTTGCCAAGTACCTGTGACATGGATTGGTCACTGTTGGAAACAGGATACTGGGCTTGACGGCCTTTTGATCTGTCCCAGTAAGGCAATGCTTATATTCTTATCTTCTTCTAAACATATAATTGGACATCATTGGCCCAATTTTTGAAGCACTTATCCGATATCAGCAGTAGTCTGTGGGCTGAGTGAGAGTGATCTCTGGTTATTCAGCCTGGAAAAGATTAGAACAGTAAAAAGACTGTCCGGATAGTGGGCTGAATATCGCTGTTCTCCAGATACTGCCAGCCAGTGCATTTTTTTCTAGCAAAAAAGGTGCCAGTACTCAAATGCTAGGCCACCCTTCAGGGGTGGGGTGATCACTGAGGGACTCACCCCACAATAGCCAGGCCCCCTGCAACCAGTCACAGAATCTATGACAAGGCAGAATTGGTGTGTAGCCTGAGCTCTTTCATTAAAAATAGGAGTCCATGTGTTAATTTTATCAGACAATGGAAAAGGTGCCGGTACTCAGTACCTCCAAGTAAAAGCCCTGGTCCCAGCACTGACCATCCCATCTGGATATTCAGCACTGGCCACTATTTAGATACTGATACTGAATATCTGGACTTTTTTCTAGCCACAGTGGCCATCATGTAAAGAAAATGTTGACTTCCCTGGCTGAATATTGACACTCTCATTTTTAAGTACTACATTTTGTTTGATATATGTAAGAGAAGGAAGTGAGGTGTGTCTGTTTGTGACTGGTGAGGCGTGCTCCCCATTAGTGAATGTATTTGTAATCTTCCTGAAATCCAGCTATAAGTACTATGAGCCCCACCATTACCATGTGACCCTTTGACTGCTGCATGATGGGATAACAATGGGCTACATGGGCTGTGTGGGTAACCCTATGTGGGTGTGTACACAGTGGAGGCAGATCTACAGTGTGAGGCAAAAAAAGTAACTGTCTAGAGTTTTTTTTAATGTTTTCTCAGCAACCACTTAGAATTTCAATGTGAAACTGTACAGCTTTATTTGTTGTTACTATCTACATGTATATGCTGAGTGGAATGAGATTATCTTTAAACATGGCAAAGCTACAGACCTTTTAGTGTGACCACTCAGCGATTTTTGCGCATTCAAAAATGTTTGCATTGTAAAACTGCCATTATTTGGAAAAAAAAAAAAGAAGTACCAGCGTACTGTTAATGATGTCACAGTGACATAGCTTTTTGTCTGGGGAGCAATGCTGGAGGCTTATCACAAGCTCCACCCAAAGCCGCAATTGCTAAACTCAAGGAAACACTGCAGATGATCTGGAACAGCCTGCCACAGAGACTGATTGACAAGGCTAGAAGGTCCCAAAGCAACTGAAGGCCTGTGTTAAAGCTAAGGGTGGACATGTTGAGCATTTACAGTGACTGCGAATTTCTGACACATTGTTAATTGTATCGTTTGAATGATTTTATTTACTGTGTTTTAGCTTAAACATTTTTAACATGCAAAAATCACTAGGTAGTAACACTGAAATGGCAGTAACATCAACATAGCTTAAGATCATGAGACTTGGGTAGATCCAAGATGGCGTTGTATGCAGAAGCCTGGACCGGAGCTCAGCTCTGAACAGGTTTACCTTTTTCTTGGGACATCCTTCCACACTGCAAAATGGGGAAAAAGAGAGGCAAGAGCCGGTAGCTTCCTCTGGCATTGGGCAGGACCCAAGTTCTGAGACAGGCAACCCTGACTTCAGCTGCCATCCTAGGTGACCTCCTAGTCTACTTAATGGTGAAACTGGCCCTGAGTAGAGCCTGAGCTGGCAGTCAGCAGTTTTCCTCTAACTCAATGACTTATGGGGGTGTCCATGTGCTGGATTGTGGGTGTTCTGAGCTCATCCTCCCCTCTCTGCCAGGAACTCAAAGAACTGTGTCTGTTAGTAACATCAGATTAGGGTGCTCCCCAAAAACCCCCCACCTCACCTCCCTAATGAGCCTCCCTCTGTTACTGAGATATTAACAGGACTCTTCCCATTTCTTTCCAAGCTGTTATTCCTACCTTGGCAGAATCGGGGGCTCCCAGGATCTGTCCCTGCAGAGGAGCGGCTGCTTAATTGCCGGAATTATCCAGCATGAGCTGAACCATGCGCTGGGCTTCGATCATGAGCAGTGTCGCGTTGACAGGGACAACTTTGTGCAGATCTACTGGGAGAACATTGCTGATGGTACCGTTTAAATCTGTGTCAAATTAAACAGAATCATTTCTTTGGACTAGAAGGTTCCTCACCACAAGTATGACTTGGTAAAGGGCTTCAATTCTACTTCTCTGTAATCCTCACCAAAAAATTCTTGGAGTTTTGGAAGTTTTCTGTTAAAGGAATTTTCTTTTCTTTTTCATTGCTTGCCACCCGATCTCTAATACATCAGCACACACAAGCTGTGTTACTTACAGCCTGAATCACTAAGAAGGTAATTCTATAAATTGTCGTATAAAGATAGGTGTTGATTGTGCATGTAAGTTATACAATAGCACTTACATGCTTGTGATTGGCGTCATTAATTGGCAGTTATGAGCTTAAGTGCTAGGGAATATTCTATTACATATGCACCATCGATTAGAGCGTTAGTGTGAGGGGGTGTCAACATGGCTTTGAGATACTAAAGTGTAAGTTACACGAACTTCAGGGCACAATTAAGCACCAACAGTCACAACTTTCACTGACGGCACAACTGTTGGGGCTTAATTTTAGGTGCCAATGCTCACTTACGCTAGTATCCTATAATGACATCTTGGAACCAAAAAGCCATTATAGAATTGGCACTAAATACATGGCATTGGACACCTAGATCTTGGCACCAATTTATCGAATTGCCACCTAAGGCTTTTCTCCAATGTTGTATCTGCAGGAAAAAAAGCTTAGAGGACCAGGCCTACAGTGCAAGCTATTAGACAATTTGGTACATTTTCAGCAAAGGAACTCACATCACATAGCTGAGAGCCTGCTCAGAGTCATTTTCAAACATAAGGTACCTCTTGGCATTGACTGACCAGTTAGCTTAGCAGGGTTTAAAAAAAGGTTTGGCTAACTTCCTAAAAGAAAAGTCCATAAGCCATTATTAAGATGGACTTGGGGAAAATCCACTGCTTATTTCTAGGATAAGCAGCATAAAATGTATTGTATTGTTTTGGGATCTTGACAGGTACTTGTAACCTGGATTGGCTAGTGTTGGAAACAGGATACTGGACTTGATGGACCTTCGGTCTGTCCCAGTATGGCAACACTTATGTTCTTATGTTTAATCACTCACTCAGTACGTACAGGAAAAGAACGTTCAAGAAAAAGTTTCAGACTAGAATCTAAGATTTAAGCTATGATAATAGATTGTCTGCCATAGTCTCCTTCCTAAATGTTTATTTATTTAGGAACATTTCTGTCAAGTCAATCCCAAGACCTGCTCCTGGTGGCTAAAGAAAATGCAGTAATGTGCCCGGCTGTTTAAGCATCTCCTAAACCTGTCTCCCAAATACTGACACTTTCATCTGTTTTTTCAACAGGTTACCAGAGTAACTTTTTTATCTCTGACCTGGACACACTGGGCCTGGAGTATGATTATTCCTCTGTGATGCATTATGGGAAGTAAGTCCCTCATCCTACTGCTCTTTCAAAGACACTGAGTGACAGAGATCCCACCACCATGGGGACCCACCAAAAGGAGCAGCTGAGTCAGGCCATTTTTAAAAATTCCTCTTTTGAAGCCTTATTTTACATTTAGAAGCTAATAGAATGTTTCATAGCAGGAATGAAAATCCAGGTCTATCCCTCCCCCCAATCTCTTCCTTATTGAAGGAATCGAGTAGGTAACAGGGGAATTACATAGCTTACTGTCTGTGCATTGACTGCTCTGATCCTGAAGGCATTTTCAGCTGATATTTGTAGTTTGACACCTGAGGCTGCAGAAACTTGAACATGATGGCTTGGGACGTACACCGATTGTTGGCCAAGGGTGTAGTCTGGCATGGACCCCCCTTAGCATTCTCGCCCTGCATCTCCCCTTTCTATCCCCCAGCTCTCCTCCTTCACTATTCCCAGTATTCTTGCCCAGCATCTCCCCCTTCACTAACCCTAGCATCTCCCCATTCACTAATCCCAGCACTGTCCCCCAGCATCTTCCCATTCACTAGCCCCATTATCTCACCCTGTACTAACCCCAGCACTCTCCCTCATATCTTTCCCTTCACTTAGGATTATCATATGGCTGCAGAAAAAGGACAGATTGAGCCAGTCTGGGTTTTACTTCCATTGCTTTCAATGGAAGCAAAACCCAGACTGGATCAATGTGTCCTCCTTTTTCTGGAGCCATATGGTAACTCTACCTTCACTAAACCCAGCATCTCCCCATTCACTAACCTCAACACTGCACCCCAGCATCTCTCCATTCACTAACGTCACCATTGTTCCCCAGCATTCTCCCCTAGTATCTCCCCCTTCATTGACCTCAGCACTCTTGCCCAGCATCTCCCCCTTCACTAACCCCAGCACTGTCTCCCAGCAATTCTCCTTCATCTACCTCAGCACAGGAGCAATGGCACATCTTTATGCTTGGGGGCCAAACAAACCAATCTACACCTATGCCCTCTCTACTACTACTATTTATCATTTCTATAGCGTGACAAGGCATACGCAGCGCAGCTTCTTCATTGCTGATGCTATGTGGCATAAAATGTTACTCATGCCATGTTCTTGGTGGCCCACCCCATTCCACTGCATATATGGGAAGAATCAGACAAGCTCTTACATCTCATTTTGTATCAATAGCCCAGTATTCTGCATTCATGTGTCCCTGCATGTTAGCATATCCACATCTCTACAGTCCCTGAGATGGGCACCATAAAAACTTTTATGGATGAGCAAGATAGTTAAAACTACAAAAATGGATTGCTCAAGAGTGCCTATTTTACTGCCTATATCGACTCTGCTCATTTCTAGTTAAGTCCATTACTACAGATGTTTAAATATTTAAGGACAAAAGTCCTTTTAAAGTATTCAAGTTTTTTTGTGTCCCATCATCACTTGCCCGCTTCCATGTCAGTTGCCTCCTCCTGTTTACTATGACCATGGCTTCCTTCTGTTGAGCATGTTGGTGGTGGAGGAGAATGTGTGTGGCAGCTGCTTTTTTTGTGTTTGGCATGCCTGCAAAGGGAGAGAGAGGTCTGTCCTACTCTGATGACATCATCCAGCCATGACTGCAGTAACTAGATGATGCCACTGGAATGTAACATGACAGGATGATTTTCAGAATATATCAGTTGTAATCAGAAAACCCACTTTCTCACCAGGGCTATTTTAATAGGGATTTTTATGGTTATAACCATGAATCTGAATCTCTTTGAGAATCCCTCACTTGCTTTTCCATTTCCAATTCTTTGTGTATAGATATAAGTTCTATTTTCTGTATTTCTGTGTCTCTATACAGCCTCCTGACCTGCCCCTGCATTCAGAAACGCTCCTCTTCCCAGTCACAGATTCAGTTACCCTGTGCACAAATGTTTACTTGCGTAAAGGTCAAACAGTGGTCCAAAATGCAATTTTAATGTGTGCACACATGATCACCTGTGCAAAATGTGGAAAATTGCCATTCTTAAGTGTCCCGTGGGAAACACATTTTAATTGTGTATCATGTTTAAAGTTAAGGGATAGGTTTTGTGGGGGTACTGAGAATAGATATAAAAGAAAACAAAACAGTCATTCGATCTCCCAAAAATGCAGCACAAGTATGCATTTTGGAGCATGACACACAGGTGTCCTTCAACTAAAATGCATTACGTTTTGGTCTTAAAGCACTATAATGTAAAATTTTAACATGCAGCAAGCTGAAAAGTAATGCTGCATTAAGAAAGGGGGTACCCACTGTTTTTCTATTGCAAGTTATGCTTTAACGTTCAGATTAATGTGTGATATCTGCTCTTGGCAATGCGGAAGCACTAACTGGCCTATGATCAAAAGCAAACACACCGGCGTTTGCCTTTGGCCTAAGATCAGAACCGGCGACCGCATGTAACAACGAGCTCGCCGGCTCTGAGTGCAAGTAGTATGCAAATGCATGCTAAACAGGGCATTAGGTATTCATCCCCAGTGCTCAGTGGGCAGCGTGCCAAACATTGGCGTTGCTCATGCGGCAAACCCTATGCCAGCTTGAAGCTGCCGTTAGAGTTTGTGGCGCATTGGGGAGGAATGGGGACCCCTGTCCAGCATGCATTTGCATGCTTACAGGCCCCCCTCCAGAAAAGGGGCTGGAGGTCTGGTGGACCTACAGCCCCCAACACCCCACCCCCGTTCAAAACAGTATCCCTGGTGGCCCAGTGGGCACTACTCCCACCCTCCCTGGTGGCCTAGTGCCCCCCTAGAACTTCTGTACCTTTTGAAGCAAGAGGAAAGAGTAGCAATCCCTTCTCCTCTGAGTTCCATGCCCGTTGCATCCTGGGATGTGCTCGGTGAGGCTTCAATACCATTCAAACATGCGTGGGATAGGCATAAAGGAATCCTGTGCAGAAGGAATGGATCCACAGAAGCTTAGCTGAAATTGGGTGGCGGGGGGAAGAGGGGTTGGTGGTTGAGAGGCTAGGATAGGGGAGGGCAGACTTATACTGGGTCTGTGCCAGAGCCGGTGATGGGAGGCGGGACGTGGTTGGGAGGCGGGAAATACTGCTGGACAGACTTATACGGTCTGTGCCCTGAAAAAGACAGGTACAAATCAAGGTAAGGTATACACATATGAGTTTATCGTGGGCAGACTAGATGGACCGTGCAGGTCTTTTTCTGCCGTCATCTACTATGTTACTATGTTACTATGTTTTGACAGGTCCAGGTTTTCTTTTTTGACAGCTCAGATCTGTCAAACAACTTCTGTGGGAGGATCGTGCTTTGGGTGCATTCCCAGGCACAGACCCCCTACAGATGTACCCCAATGATCAGAGCTAATAGCGTGTCTAAATTTGCATTCTATTAGCTCTGATCACTGGGGCTTTATTTTCTCATGCTGTTCCAGCGCTAATTTTACAACACTGCTCGGAACAGCACAGGGTTTTTGATCATCTGCTTTGTAGTGCCTCCTATTTAATAGGTGGTAGGTGATCCTGTGTTAACTCTGCACTATCTAGTTAGTGTACGGTAAGTGTAAGCACTGGTTGGTTAACACTTCCATGCTCATTGCCTGCCCAAGTCACACCCCTGACAGAAAATTCAGAAATATTCAGTAATGTGCAATTTAACGAGTGGAAACAGGTAAATTACTGCAAAACTCATTAATGCAGTCACACAGTAACCTGTTTTCATGTGTTGACAATGTGTTACGTACTCAATGTCTTTCATAAAAAGACACCACAGAGTGACCAACACACAGAGGTAGCAAGTTATAAATAGAGAGAGATGAGTTCTTTTCTCTTTGTATCAGGGGCATAGCTACATGGGGCCACGGGGCCCCCGTAGCTTTGGCCCTGGACCCCCCTGCCGACAACCCTCTCGACCCCCCCTCCCGCCATCAACCCGCCGTCGCCGTCGCCTACCCCAACTCCCGCTAGCCAAGGTCCTCTTCTTCCTTTGTTCTGTTCCTGAGTCTGACGTCAGCAAAGGTAGGCGATGGTGGGGGAGGGTTGGCGGCGGGAGGGGGGTCAAGAGGGTCATCGGCAGGGGGGGTCAAAGTTGGTGGTGGTACTCGTGGTGGCAGCGGCAGCAGGGGGGGTTGGCAATGGCGGGGGGGAGGGGGTGTTGGCGGCCCTGGGGGGGGGGGGCTAAAATGTGCCTCCTCACCTCGGGCCCTGGACCCCCCTCCCACTGAAGTCTGGCTACGCCCCTGCTTTGTATGCGAATAGAATGTTCATTCTCTCTATCTGTGCACAGGTTTTTGTTTTGTGCTCTTTGGGCTAGATATTATATATGGTGCTTAAAATGTATGTGCTGAAAAACACCCATATAAGTGGTAGTCTATAAGCCATGCCTAAAGTTTTGCGTAGTTTATAAATGCGTTTGCACCAATGAAAATGTGGTGAAAATGCCTTGCCTAAATGTATGCATGGAGCACCCATAATCTTTAATTATAAACGTAACACAAAACTATGCCCCTGCTCTGCCCTGAAATACCCATGACTTGCCCGTTTCTGTGCCCCCTTTTTTGGACTGCACATAAATTTTAGACGTGGATCCTGTACCTAAATATACATGCGCTAGTCCCAATTAAATATAATTACTGCCAATAACTGCTTGTTAAAAAGCCATTTATTGGCACTAAATTGGCTCATAATTCTATTAAATTGTGCACGCAAAGCGGGAACATGCTTAAATTTCCACATGCAATTTTTGGTGACCTTTATAGAATCAGGGGGTTTGCGTGCAAATATGAGATCAATCTGTCAATTTTCTTTTCACTCTCTCCCTGTACAGATATGCTTTCACAACTAATTACCTCAAAGCAACCATGAAACCCATCCCTAATGAATTCCTTCCCATCGGACAAAGATATGGACTCAGTAACCTGGATGTGGCTAAAATCAACAGGTTGTATAATTGCAGTAAGTGCCTCCTTGAAATCCAAAATCATTATCAAAAGCATTTTGTGAGGCACATCAGTTAATGTCCTTTATTCATTTACTGTCCTCTGCTGCAGACAATAGACTGTTGTCTGCAGTTTTTGAAAGTGGTTATTTTTTCCCCCCCACATATTCCATTTCTAGGGATGGGCTGACATTTGCTGCTTTCTTTTTCACTGCCCCCTTTCATTGGAATTCTCTCCCATAAGACATTCACACTGAGTCTTTGTTTAAGAATTGTAAATCAAAGTTGAAGACCTGGTTGTTCCTAATCCTTTTTTCTTAACCTGAATTTATTGTGTTCTCTAACTATTGTCCCTTTTCCCCCCCTAATTTAAATCAAATTAAATCAATTCTTGTATACTGAGTTCAGTACGGTTTACGTTCTAGGTGACACAAAAGCCAATAATGTTAGTGTGAGGTATGAGAACAATTAGAGACCACTGGAGTAATGCATGAGACCAAAAACATTATAGGAAAAGATAATGGATGATACGAGGAGGTAGAAGTCATGACGGATTGTTATGAAGCAGCCTTTGGGAAGAGAAAGGTTTTTAGCCTTTTCCTGAAGTTGAGGTAACTGTTTTCTGTTCTGATGGGAATAGGTAGGGAGTTCCATAATTTGACTCCAAGTACGGGGAATAGAGAGCTGAAAATCATCTGATTTTGAATTGTCTTTTGAAACGGTGTCCTTTTTCCTGCCCCCTTCTAGTTATAAGTTGTTCTCTTCTTCCTATTCTCCTTCCTGCTCTTCTTGTCACATTTTGTAATTCTTTTCCTTTTCCTAAAACTGTTTTAATTTATTGTAAACCACTGAATACTGCTAGTCAATCATGGCAGTACAGCAAATCCTAATAAAATATAAACTATAACTACATCATTAACAACAAAAAAAGGAGACGAAACCCCCCTCCCACACACACACACTTTCCCCCTATTCTATTACAGTTGCCAAAAAATGCATGTGCAGATTTGGGCATGTGCCCAATTTGTGCGTGCAATTTAATTGAATAATGAGCCAATTACTGCCAATAATTGGTTTTTTAACAAGCAATTACTGGCGCTATATGAAATCAATTAATATATATGGGTGTAAATGTAGGTGCGTGATCTGTGCTTAAATTTTACGCACATCCCGGAAAAGGGGTCTCAGAAATGGGAGGGTCATGGGCATGGATTCGATTATATGCGGAATTATAGAATATGGTGGTTCTGCACATAAATTTAGGCAGGTACATTTGCACTATGTTTTCATTGGTGCAAATGAACGCACCTAAATTTATGTGCAACCCCTGTGATTAAGTGCTATTCTGTAAACTGCACTTCGCTTTAAGGGACCCTTTTACTAAGCCACGTAGTTGCATACGCGCATCAGCAGTATTCACAATGGAGAAGGGTAGTTAGTGGGGTTCCTCAGGGGTCTGTGCTAGGACTGCTGCTTTTTAATATATTTATAAATGATTTAGAGATGGGAGTAACTAGCGAGGTAATTAAATTTGTTGATGACACAAAGTTATTCAAAGTCGTTAACTCGCGACAGGATTGTGAAAAATTACAAGAGGACCTTACGAGACTGGGCGGCTAAATGGCAGATGACGTTTAATGTGAGCAAGTGCAAGATGATGTATGTGGGAAAAAAGAACCCGAATTATAGCTACGTCATGCAAGGTTCCATGTTAGGAGTTACGGACCAAGAAAGGGATCTGGGTGTCGTCGTCGATAATACACTGAAACCTTCTGCTCAGTGTGCTGCTGCGGCTCGGAAAGCGAATAGAATGTTGGGTATTATTAGGAAAGGTATGGAAAACAGGTGTGAGGATGTTATAATGCCGTTATATCGCTCCATGGTGTGAGCGCACCTTGAGTATTGTGTTCAATTCTGGTCGCCGCATCTCAAGAAAGATATAGTGGAACTGGAAAAGGTGCAGCGAAGGGCGACTAAAATGATAGCGGGGATGGGACGACTTCCCTATGAAGAAAGACTAAGGAGGCTAGGGCTTTTCAGCTTGGAGAAGAGACGGCTGAGGGGAGACATGATAGAGGTATATAAAATAATGAGTGGAGTGGAACAGGTGGATGTGAAGCGTTTGTTCACGCTTTCCAAAAATACTAGGACTAGGGGACATGTGATTAAACTACAGTGTAGTAAATTTAAAACAAATTGGAGAAAATGTTTCTTCACCCAACGCATAATTAAACTCTGGAATTCGTTGCCGGAGAAAGTGGTGAAGGCGGTTAGCTTGGCAGAGTTTAAAAAGGGGTTAGACGGTTACCTAAAGGACAAGTCCATGAACCGCTACTAAATGGACTTGGGAAAAATCCACAATTCCGGGAATAACATGTATAGAATGTTTGTACATTTGGGAAGCTTGCCAGGTGCCCTTGGCCTGGATTGGCCGCTGTCATGAACAGGATGCTGGGCTCGATGGACCCTTGGTTTTTTCCCAGTGTGGCATTACTTATGTACTTATGTAAGTTTTGAACTACTGCCCAGCTAACGCGTGGCCCGGATGGTAATTTCCTTTTTTAATATGCATCCGCTATGTGCACTGGGAAATTTTCCAGTGTGCGGCGCTAACCAGGTGGTAATTGGAATTATACACATGCTGACAATTACTGCACAGTTAACGCATGAGACCTTACCGCTAAGTCAATGGGTGGCTGTAAGGTCTCAGGCCCAAAATGGATGCGCGCCAATTTTCATTTTGCCACACGTCCAATTTCGTCCAAAACAAAAAGGCCTTTTTGCAGGTACGCTGAAAAATGGACCTGCAAGCATATATATTTATTTTTGTAGCACCGGTGTGTATCTGGCGGTAATCAGGCAGTGCCATGGGCTGCCCGGTTACCGCCGGTCAACACGGGAGCCCTTACAGCCACCTCAATGGGTGGCGGTAAGGGCTCACCCCTGAAATGGCCATGCAGCAAGTGCCTCAATTGCTGCACGGCCATTTTTAAAAAAAAGAAAGACCTACCTTTTACCCCCTGCGGTAAAAGGGGGCCTCGGCGCACATCAAAAACACAAGCCAATGCCAGCGCAGGTCCCCTTTTGCTGCAGCTTGGTAAACGGGACCCCTAGCTGGTTAGTGGAAATATTCAGTCTACTAACTGGCTAAGTAAGTGGATAAAGTTAGGAGAACAAAAATGCTTTTCTGCCAAATTAACTGGATACCAGTCTGAATATCTGTCAGTGCTCAGTTAACTTCCGAGTTGCCACACAAACCCAAACATGCCCCAGCATTGAATATCTGGGGTTAGTTCAACCTGTGGTTGAGTGACTTTCAAATGGCTTAACATCAGGCCTATTGTTGCTACTGAAGCACGGGGGTGGGGGGGGGGGGGGGGTAGGGATAATTGATTTGCTCAGCGTTACACAGAGAGGCAACGGCAGGTTTGGGATGAGAACCCTAGAATTACAATTCATAGTAACACTTTTTTAAGGTATATCAGAAGCAGGAAGCCTGCGAGGAAATCTGTGGGACCGTTAAGTCAGGCAGGAGTAAAAGGAGTGCTCAGCGAGGACAAGGCTATAGCGGAGAGATAAAATGAATTCTTTGCTTTGGTCTTTATGGAAGAAGAAGATGTAAGAGATCTACCTGTACCTGAAATGGTTTTAGGGGTGACAATGCAGAGGAAGTGACAGAAATCTCGGTGAACTTGGAAGATGTACTGAGCCAAACTGATACGTTAAAGAGTGATAAATCACCCAGACTGGATGGTATACACCCCAGGGTTTTGAAAGAACTTAAACATGAAATTGCTGATCTGCTGTTAGTGATCTATAACCTGTCATTAAAATTGTCTGTAGTACCTGAGGACTGGAGGGTGGCCAATATGATGCTGTTTTTTAAAAAGAGTTCCAGGGTTGATCCGAGTAATTACAGACTGGTAAGCCTGACTTCAGAGCCAGGCAAAATAGTGGAAACTATTATAAAGAATAAAATTACAGAACATGTAGACAAACATGAATTAATGGGACAGAGTCAGCATGGATTCAGCCACAGGAGGTCTTGCTTCATCAATTTGCTTAATTTCTTTGAAGGCGTGAATAAATATGTGGATAAATGTGAGCAGGTTGATGTAGTATATCTAGATTTTCAGAAAGCTTTTGACAAAGTTCATGAGCAACTCCTGAGAAACTTAAAGAGTCATGGGATAGGAGGCAATGTCCTTTTCTGGATTAGGAATTGGTTATTGAACAGAAAACAGAGGGTAAGGTTAAATGGTCATTTTTCTCAATGGAGCAGGGTGAATAGTGGAGTGCCACAGGGATCTCTACTAGGACTGGTGCTATTTATTTAACACATTTATAAATGATCTGGAAATCGGAACAACGAGTGAGGTGATTAAATTTGTGGATGATACAAAACTATTCAAAGTTGTCAAAACACATGCGGACTGTGAAGAATTGCAGGAAGACATTAGGAAACTGGAAGACTGAGCATCCAAATGGCAGATGAAATTTAATGTAGATAAATGCAAAGTGATGCATATTGGGAAGAATAATCTGAATCACGGTTATCTAATGCTAGGGTCCATTTTAGGAGTCAGCACTCAAGAAAAAGACCTAGGTCATTGTAGACAATCCCCTGAAATCTTCTGCCCAGTGTGTGGCGGCGGCCAAAAAGCAAACAGGATGCTAGGAGAGGGATGCAAAAGAAGACCAAAAATATTATAATGCCTCTGTATCGCTCCATGTTGTGACCTCACCTCAAGTATTGTGTTTAATTCTGGTCGCCTTATCTCAAAAAGATATATCAGAATTAGAAACGGTTCAAAGAAGAGCGGCCAAAATGATAGAGGTGATGGAACTGCTTCCGTATGAAGAAAGGCTAAAGAGGTTAGGGCTCTTCAGCTTGGAAAACAGACGGCTGAGGGAGAATATGAGTGAGGTCTACAAAATCCTGAGTGGAGTGCGAGTGGAGGTGAATTGGTTTTTCTCTCGTTCAAAAAGTACAAAGGTCATGAAATTGCATGGGAATACTTTTAAAACAAATAGGAGGAAATATGTTTTCATTCAAAGAATAGTTAACTCTGGAACTCGTTGCCGGAGGATGTGGTAATAGCGTTTAGTGTATCTAGTTTTTTTTTAAAGTTTGAACAAGTTTCTGGAGGAAAAGTCCATAGCCTGTTATTGAAATGGTGATGGGGGAAGCCACTGCTTGCCCTGGGATGGGTAGTGTGGAATGGTGCTACTAATTGTGTTTCTGCCAGGTACTTGTGACCAGGATTGGCCACTGCTGGAAGCAGGATGCATTGGTCTGACCCAGTATGGCTGTTCTTAAGTTCTTTTCTCCAGGTAAAGTGTTCTGGTCTTCCCCCTATTCTAACCCTACCCCATTCTAAAATGACTTTTCCACTTTCTAGGGTGGACTGTGACTCTTCTCAAATGATGTTAGAATTGATTTATACCTAACAGGGTTATACTAAGAGAGGCAGTTCTCACTTCTTGCATTTTTCCTTGATATTCACTGCTTTCAGGGTATTAATGTTTTGTATCCTTTGATGCACACTTTCACTATTTTTAAAATTTTCTGTATTTAGGTGTCTGTAGTACTCTGCTTTTTGAATTTAATGGAAGCTTTGTGTCTGCCAACTATCCATCACAGTACTCCCATAATGCCAACTGTGTCTGGCTGCTTCGCATACCAAGAGAAAAGGTAAGCCAGGGGGGAGGGGTTGTGAAACTCATTGGAGGTACATTATCCTGCACCAGCTCTTCCCTCGGGCTACTTGAAATCAACACATCTTATGATAAGGAAATTCTTAGGCAATGAGGAATAAAATAAGAGAAAGAGATACATATATAAATCTTTACTCAGAAAAAAATAACCGAGAAAAAAAATGGATCAGTTTCTATATAATAGACAAAACATGAATGAGCACATTGCACACCACAGAGTGCCAAAGGTCCATTTCTTTTATTTCTTTATTAGGATTTATTTACCTTTAAAAAGGTGCTTACATCTAACGTTTTCATTTTGGGTTCTTCATTTTCAGGTTCTCCTGCAGTTCGATGCCTTTGATGTCCAGTCCTCTTCTGGCTGTTTCTCTGACTATGTTAGGGTTTATGATGGAGACAGCCGGACATCTCCTATCTTACTGAACAGAGCTTGTGGGACTTGGATGCTCCCCTTGCTGATAGCTTCTGCCAGCAAAATGCTTGTGGAGTTTGTAACTGATGGCTCCATTACAGCCAGTGGCTTCAAGGTTTCCTACAGTTCTGGTACTGAATGTTCTGCTGATACTTTGCATTGCTCTCATTTTGTCTGAGGATCAATGCACACTGGAGTTTTATTCAATGCAAACTACTAGGTTGTCACCTAGAGTGAAGCAAGGCACAATGTATACTACACACATTGTTCAGTGTTTCTCAAACTGTGCGCCACAGCAAACTCGCTGGGGTGCCGCAGCAAATCCCAAACTCGCTCCTGCCTGAACCACTACTGCAAATGGCAGCGACAGAACAACAAACCCCCAGAAAAGCAAGCACAGGGCTGTAGCAGCCTTCAAGCATGTGCTGTCAGGAAATTGATGTCAGTGGGGCAGAGGACCAGCAGAGCAGACAGCGCATGCCAAAATGCTGCTGTGCTCCCGCACTTGTTTTTTGGGGTTTTTTTTGTCGTGGCCACTGGGGACAGGGAGCAGACGACCTTTGGGACTCACAGAGGTGACTGCCAAGGAGGTTGGATGAAAACAGGAGACGAGATAAAGTAAAAAGTTGAAGCCAATAGGACAGTCTCTGTTTCCTTTCCCATTCAAAACAAAGCAAGCAAACCTATGAGCTGCTGTATCCAAGTTGTCATTCTTTATTGTTGGTAGCATTTTTTAATTTAATCTTACTTTTATTTTTAAACATGTGGGCTTGTGCAGCATATAGATGTACAAAAAGGAAGTATAATAACAGAATAACAACTTTTCATAGGTAGAGTAGTAATTTGTTATAAATCGTAATCAGTGTGTCATTTGGAGGGGCTGGTTATAGGGACACTCTAGCACTTTTAAATTTGTGCAGAGAAAAAGATGGAGACCCGTGTGGCCGGGGGGGGGGGGGGGGGGGTGGGGCAAAGATCAGTGTGGCCAGGGGAGGGGGCACCGCGAAAAACTGCTCGGACACGAAGGGTGCCATAAAGTGAAAAAGTTTGGGAACCACTGACATTGTTGTCATTCTAATTAAGCTAGAGTGGAGGTCTAATGGTTAGTGTAGCAGACTTTGATCCTGGTAACTTGAGTTTGATTCCTACTACAGCTCCTTGTGACAGTGGGCAAATCACTTCACCCTCTATTACGCCAGCTACAAAATCTTAAGATTGTGAGCATTCTAGGGACAGAGAAAGTACCGCCGCCAAACAAACAAGTTGACCTGGAATGGAGAATCAGGAAGCCACTTGCTTTCAAAAGCTGACGTATATAGGTTAGCCAAAGTGGGGGCGAACGTCGCCCCCAAGGCGACTCCAGATGTCTGCATGAAGAATTTGTCACAAAATTTAAAGAAGTTCTTACATAAAGCCAGTTTCGTAAGAGATAACAAAAAAATCAGTAGGTACATCACGTGGTCTCGGTCTTTCATCAAGTGTTGCCATGACTACTTCTTTCAGTTCCTCCTGTGGGATCATGGTGTATAGGGACTTTATGTCCAATGTCACCATGATTAGATTAGTGTCTGGCAGTTGTATCTCCTGCAGAATCTTCAAGAAGTGAGTCGTGTTTTTGATGTACGATTGACTCCTCTGAACTGCGTCTTTCAAGAATGAGTCAATATAGATGGCAGCAGGGGCGTAGCCAGACCGTGGCGGGAGGGGGGGTCTAGAGCCCGAGGTGGGGGGGGCACAGTTTAGCCTGCCTCCCCCAGCCGCCGACCCTCCCCCGCCTCCGTCAGGTGCCTTTGCTGGCTGGGGTTCCCAACCCCCGCCAGCCGAAGTCTTTGTCAGCGCCGGTTGACTCCGGCGCCTTCGCTCTGATGATCTATTTCTGACTCCTGACGTCCTGCACGGGGTTACATACAGGACATGCACGCAGGACGTCAGGAGTCAGAAACAGATCTTCAAAGCGAAGGCACCGGAGTCGACCGGCGCTAAAGAAGACTTCGGCTGGCGGGGGTTAGGGACCCCTGCCAACAAAGTCACCTGGTGGCGGTGACGGGGGGGGGGGGGGGTCAAAAGTACAGGGGGCCAGGGCTTAATCTGTGGGGCCCCATGTCCCTGCGGCCCCACCTAGCTACGCCCCTGGGTGGCAGTAAAAGCTCATGTGGTAATGGCCACATGCTAAAAGTGGCCTCAAGGTGCCACACACTAAAAATAGCACTACTTAGTAAAGGAGCCCCAAAATGATTTGTACAGATGTCTTTTAAATACAATTACTGCAAACTATCAGAATAGCCTCTGTTACAAGAAAATATAGCTGCTTTTCAAGGAATATGTCTATTTTTTTAACAGGGGAAAGGATTTAACCTGGCAGTTTCCTACTGCATCTTTGGGCTTCTAGTGCAATTAGAACCAGCCCTTACTGGACCATGGCATCATCAGCCTTCATTCAAGTTATCTGGGTTTATCCTTGATTTTTACATCTCCCTTCCAACTCATCCCAACCATTGTAGCGACAACTCTCTGCTGGGGCTGCAAACCACGGCACTCTCTGGAACTCAAACATAGACTCCAAGCCTAACCACTAGGTGTCACCAGTGAGCAACAGTTAAGATGCTCTCCACTCCCCAGGACCTCTGAATGTTGCTTCTGCAGTATCACCACCACAATTTAGGGGGAGGAGAGAGAGAATGGTACAGTGGGAAAAGAATGAAAGTAAGAGAATACTGCCAGTGGTACCTCTGTCTCTCAACCTCCCCCTCTCTGATACTTTCTCCATGTTATGAGGGTGGCAGAGGAGGCATCTGCAGTTAAAAGCTTTCTTATGCTTTCTGCCAGCAAAGGGGAGGATGGGATGGACTGAGAATGGTGCTGTGATTGAACTCTGCAGCTGGTAGCATGGGGTAGAATGACCATGGTAATGCATGACACCAGGCTGTTACTTTGATTTCCCCCTCTCCATGGATGGCTTTGCATCTGAGTACCAACACCTCTCAGTCAAGAAATAAAGTTGTGATTAGTAATAATGTGGCATACAAGGTTATACGAAAGCCACCAGCTGTTTGGTTTTTTTTTGCAAACTTATGAATTTTAAATTACTCTCTGGTTATGTCTGTTTCCACTGCTCGCCAATGCCCCCGAATGCTGTGCGGTCTCACTTTCATTCCAGTGATTCTCTCTTTGTTTCTCAGGAAACAAAAAGAAAACATTAAAACCATCCAGGAATATAAGACTTTTGAAGTGAAAATGAACTGAGTTTCTAATGCATTAGAAGCAGCAAAATTATACTGCTTTGTCACCTTCTGATCATCCATCCTTCGCTCCCTGTCCCCACCCCCTCCACCCCCACCTTTCCCCTTGAGTTTGTCATTGGATTGTTGGAGTGGAAGAGTAGCCTAGTGGTTAGTGCAGTGGACTTTGATCCTAATGAACTAGGTTCAATTCCCACTACAGCTCTTTGTGACTCTGGGCAAGTCACTTAACCCTCCATTGCCCCAGCTATAAATAAGAAAGGTGGTATTTCAAGTCCCATTCACTTATATATTCTGATATTGTCATCTTTTGCTCATATAGTTCTAACCAGAGGAAGGTGGTTCTAGCCTTCAAAACCTAGTGAAAAAATATATTAGGTTAGCCCCACAAAAAATGTATCACCTTATTTTCCATTTTTAGCTTTTATTAACCTTCATTTCTTGCTTTCTCAGTGACCTGTGGTGGCACTCTGACAGCAGCTAATGGAAACTTTTTCTCCCCGGGCTCCCCATACTATCCTCCCCTGACAGACTGCACCTGGACAATCATTGCCCCAGCTGAATATAAGGTGAGGGAGAAAGAGGCACATGGGAAGGGGCTGCTCTAAGAAAATAATAGTACACAAATGGGAGGTAAAATTCATGCAGTCCCTGCACAGAGAGGTTATTCTCGCAGTACTGCAAATAATGTAAATGCCATATAAGAGAGAGAAATAGAAATGAGGACAGGACAGAGAAGCAACACCATGCTATAACTTATGGGTTGTTTTTTATTTTTTTGCCCTGACACAGGTGTTACTGAATTTCACATCTTTCAGTCTGGAGAGGAGCAATGGATGTGTCTATGACTACTTGATGGTTCGAGATGGAGGAAGACTCACTTCCAGTTTGTTGGGCAAATTCTGTGGTACAGAAGGGGTCCCAGCTCTGATCTCCAGTGGAAGCGCCCTGCTGCTGCAATTCCACAGTGACGGATCTCAGGAGTTCAAGGGCTTCCTGGCACACTATACATTCAGTAAGTCCCGGTTGCGCTCATCACTTCTATTCTAAATCATTCTCATGAGGGAGAGTTACTAGGGGGTCTTTTACAAAGGCGCACTAGCAGTTTTAGCGAGTGCTAAAAACGCTAGCGCGTCTTTATAAAAGGACCCCTAGAGGTTTCAAGGTCAATTCTAGAAATTGGCTCCTCAGTCTAGGTGTCCCAATGCCATGCCCTTAACACCAACTGTATAACGGCATCCTGATGCAAGATTCCATCATAGAATACTAGTGTAAGGTCAGCATTGGTGTACCCTCTTATGCCATGTCAATGACAGGCGTGTCGGTATGTCTAGGTGCACCAGGTGATGCATATAGTTTATAGCATTCTATGAGCTATGCACTTAACTGAGAGACACACCCATGGTCTACCCATGCTCCACCCACTTGTGCTCCCTCGTGTTTAGGCGCTATGGCACTTTGGCACTATCTTTTAGATTAGCGCCTGTCAGCGTCATGGTGTCTTTGATGCACATAGGTAGCACCTACCTCTAGCTGCCTCTTTCTAGAATTAGCCCAATGACTGCTCTCTGTCACAAAATGACTAGAACCCACCTGGGGGGGGGGGGGGTGTTAACCCTGTGTCTACCTAAAGGGTCTATCCCAGCACTGCTCAGGCCTGATACCTCCTGCGCATGTGCTCTACACTGGTATACTCTTCCAACCCCCTGCTGGGTCCCACTTGCCTCTGGGTGAGTCTCCCACTCTCAAGTTATTCCCCAGTGATTTCTAGGTTACTGGGGCCACACTCTCAGCGGTCCCACAGTTCCTGGAAAACTCATAGATCCAACACACAAACCTCCAGGATTCTTAGTCCAGGACAACAGAGCCATAGTCACAGTCTCCAAACTTGATAAGCAAGGGGTGCTGTTGGTCAGGATTGAGGTACATTGGCATAACAGTGTTGGTTTCTCAATACTGCAACAACAGATGTTTCAGAGAAGGAATGAGTTGCATGGGCAGATATATCCCGACATTTCCAGATTACATTTTTGAGCTGCACTGAAGGCCCACCTGTTCTCAGGGATGGCAGGGTGACTATGGCTGATCAGTATGAGTTGTGGGTGATCTCCTTTTCTCTCTCCTCCGGTTTCTTTACTTATTTTCCCCTTTCCTATCCATGTTTGTATTTCTTTTCTAATTCTGGTTTATTTAATTTTATTGTTAACCACTGTTGTTAATGAAGATCTTTCAGCTCCTGTCATGTTCCTCACAGAGCAGTGTATTTTTATTTATTTACTAGTAAAAAAGGCCTGTTTCTGAAAGAAATGAAACGGGCGCTAGCAAGGTTTTCCTCGGAGTGTGTATATTTGAGAGAGAGTGTGAGTGAGAGTGACTGTGTGAGAGAGAGAGAGAGAGAGAGAGTGAATGTGTGTGTGACAGAGAGAGAGTGAGACTGGGTGCGAGTGTGTCTGTGAGAGAAAGAGTGTGTGTGTGCGATTGAGAGTGTGTGCCAGGGGCCCCCCTCCCTCCCAGTTCCAGTATCCCCCCTCCCTCCGTGTTCCAGGGTCGTCGTCCCCCTTCCCTCCCTCCATTCCTCCGAGTTCCAGGGTCGTCCCCCCTCCGTCCCTCCGAGTTCCATGGTCGTCCCCCCTCCCTCCCTCCAAGTTCCAGGGTCGTCCCCCTCCCTCCGAGTTCCAGGGTCGGTCCCCTCCCTCCCTCCGAGTTTCACGGTCCCCCCTCCCTCCGAGTTTCAGGGTCCCCCCTGAGGGGAATAATTGAACTGCGCCGGCGAAATAGATTGCCAGCGATCTATTTTGGCAGCGCCGCAAACAGCTGGCCGAACCGTATTATTGAAAAAGATGGCCGGCCATCTTTTCTTTCGATAATACGGTTTGGCCTGGCCAAGTGCCAGAGTTCGCCAGGTTTGAGATGGGTGCTTTTGTTTTTCAGCGATAATGGAAACTAAAAGTGGCCATCTCAACCCCGGCTAAATCCAAGGCATTTACTCGTGGGAGGAGCCAGCATTTGTAGTGCACTGGTCCCCCTGACATGCCAGGACACCAACCGGGCACCGTAGGGGTCACTTCTAAGTATTAAACAAAAATATACAGATAGCTCCCAGGTGCATAGCTCCCTTACCTTGGGTGCTGAGCTTCCCAAATCCCCCCAAAACCCACTCCCCACAACTCTACACCATTATCATAGCCCTTATGGGTGAAGGGGGGCACCTACATATGAGTACAGTGGGTTTGGGGGGGGGGGGGGGTTGGAGGGCTCAACACTTAGCACCACAAGTGTAACAGGTGGGGGGGGGGGGGATGGACCTGGGTCTGCCTGCCTGAAGTGCACTGCACCCATTAAAAACTGCTCCAGGGACTTGCACACTGCTGTCAGGGACTTGCACACTGCTGGCATACAGGCTGGCAAAAAAGGTTTTTATTTTTTTAGTGTGGGAGGGGGTTGGTGACCACTGGGGGAGTATGGGGAGATCATCCTCCTTTTCCTCCGGTGGTCATCTGGTGAGTTGGGGCACCTTTTTGAGGCTTGGTCGTGAAAATTAAAGGACCAAGTAAACCCAGCAAAATACTGATTAACGCTTTTGAGAGATCGCCGGCCATCTCCCGATTTATGTCGGAAGATGCCCGGCGATCACTTTCGAAAATAAGCCTGCCTCCCTCCTTCCCTCCGAGTTTCAGGGTCCCCCCTCCTTCCCTTCTTCCCTCCGAGTTTCAGGGTCCCTCCTTCTTCCCTCTGAGTTTCAGGGTCCCCCCTCCCTCCCTCCCAGTTCCAGGGTCCCCCTCCTCCATCCTCCCTCCCCCCAGTTCCAGGGTCCCCCCCTCCTCCCTCCCTCCTCCCTCCCTTCCAGTTCCAGGCCCCCTCCCTCCGATTTTTAAAAGTCATCTTCACTTACCAAGTCAGGATTACGGCGGCGGCCAGCAGCAGTAAAACGCATGCAGCCTCGGCCCTTCTCTCTCTTTCTCAGCTGTGGTCCTGCCCTTGAGGAAACAGGAAATGAGGGCGGCACCACAGCTGAGAAAGAGAGAGAAGGGCCGAGCCTGCACGCGTTTTACCGCTGCTGCCAGCCACCGTAACCCTGACTCGGTAAGTGAAGATTACTTTTAAAAATTAGAGGGAAGGGGCCTGGAACTGAAAGGGAGGGAGGGACGACGACACCCTCATGTGTGTGACGTGCCCTTCCCTCTCACTGTTCCGCACTCGACGTCATCACGTTTTGACGTGAGGGCAGGACAGAGAGAGATGGTGACAGACTGACGAACCTTATGAACGCTTCACTTCAAGTGTGCCACGGTCAGCTTCAGAACGTTGGAGGTGCTTTTTATTACAGTAGATTTGGATTTTGCTTACACTTTTTTCAGTAGTAGCTCAAGGTGAGTTACATTCAGGTACACTGGGTATTTGGAGGAGAAGCAGAGCGTCTGTGATTTAAAAAAAATATATGAAATTTGACCATATGCAAATAACAGTTGATCTGTGTTTATCTTTTAGTTGCTGCATCTCAAATGGACTAGAATCTTCCTCCAGTCTTCACTTGCAGATCAACCTTCCTTATGTTTACTTATGACTATATCAAGATCCACCTGAGGGCAACAAAGGGACTGCAGAAGGCCATGTGCAAACAATGAATGAGTCATATAGCTGTCAACAACAGATTCCACCATTTCAAAACTGGGGGGAAAATCTTGGGATAATATTTACTTCCCTTTAAAAGTTCTGTAAAAGCATGCATTGGAAACAGTGTCTTTGAAAACAGGACAATTTATTGTCTGTGTTCATCTAACACAGGATCTTTTGTTTCAGATAAGTGCCTGGTTCAACTGTGAATTGTGAATATGTACAAGTTAAAAAAAAAAAAGAAAGATAAAATAAGTATTGTATTTTTTTTGGATCAATGATTATATTGATGCTGAAGATAAGTTGTTGAGTTATGACAGTTTAACTTATTGGTGAACCTTTGTGGTTCTCTGGTTGTCTTAGTTTTGCACTATTTTTGAATTAAGAGAACTTTGGTCAAGCCATTTTTTTTGTCTTATTAAGTGTTCATTTAACATCATGACATACTAAGTAGTATACTATGCCATACTTTGTATTGTTATTTGAATATTTTTACTGCCGTAATTGCCTATTGCTCATGTTTGATTTATTCTTCCTGTACACCGCCTTGAGTGAATTCCTTCAAAAAGGTGGTAAATAAATCCTAATAAATAAATGCGTGCATGCATACATACATACTGATACTATTGGAGGGTTTTTGTATTCTTTAAATGTTAAGAAAGCAAACCTGAGAAAGTCTGATATGAAGGAAAGGTTTCTCTTGAAATCTTTGGATATCTGAATTTCTCTCAGGGCTTTATTAATGTACTAGCAGGAAAGCCTGTGAAAGATGACAGCGTAAACCAGGGGTCCTCAAATCCAGTCCTCAAGGTCCACAACCCAGCCTTGTCTTCAGGATTTCCTCAATGAATGTGTATGAGATCTATGTGCATCAAATGGAAGCAGTGAATGCAAATAGGCAGTGGCGATCCTAGGTCGGCTGCCACCCGGGGCGGATCGCCGCTGCGCACCCCCCCCCGGGTACAGCACAACCCCCTCCCCCCCGGTGCAATGACATCCCCTCCCCGGCGCATCAAGCCCTCCCCCCCGGCACAATGACACCCCCCTCCCTGGCGCATTCTTGGCTGCTGGAGGGTGCAGAGAGCAGCCGTGCGCCTGTCGGCTCCGCTGGCTCCCTGCTCCCTCTGCCCCAGAACAGGAAGTAACCTGTTCCTGGGCAGAGGGAGCAGGGAACCAGCGGAGCCGACATGCATGCGGCTGCTCTCTTCACCCTCCAGCAGCGTGCACCCGGGGCAGACCGCCCCTTCCTTGCTATGCCACAGCAAATAGGTCTCATATAAATTCATTGTACACATCCTGAAAACCAGGCTGGGATGTGGACCTCGAGGACTGGATTTGAGCACCCCTGGCACCACTGATCCCTCTAAGCTGAGTAGGGGTTCTCCACCTGCACTGCTGCCAGTGTTTTCAATAACTAGGGACAGGCAGGTTCCCTGGAGCCCTGAACAGTTCCAATGTGGCTAATCTCATCTTAGCTCTAACTCCCTTATATTTTTTTTATTTCTTGACACATCAACATGTGTGAAAGTGATGAGGAAGAGCAAAGGGACATGGGCCAGATGTTCCCAAATGCATCCAGGATTCAACAGCTCCGGGCACAAGCCTCAGATTCTAACAATGTGTCCCTTTCAACAAGCAATAGAAAGGCAGTGTGATTTATGCTGGCATCCAGAAAGAGACCAGTCCTCAGGATGTCTTCCTTAGGCCCTCATGATCAAAAGCAAACTCCGGCGCTAGAGGCTATTAACGCCATACTAGCGCCGGAGTTTGCTGCCGACCCATGATCAGAGCCCTTGAGCGCCTGAATCAACGCACTCGAGGGCTCTTAGCGCAAGTAGCATGCAAATGCATGCTAAACAGGGCTTCTAGCGCAATTAGCTTGCAAATGTATGCTAATCAGCGCTTAACGCATTCATCCCCAATGATCAGCGGCCAGCGCGCCAAAGATTGGGTCGCTGGCTGCGGCAAAGAGCTGGCGTTAGACTTTGTGGATCATTGGAGAGGAATGGTGAGCCCTGTCCAGCAAATGGACGATCCGACCCCCTCCATGCCCAGGGAGGGCTGGAGATCCGGTGGGATGCACTGGGTGGGGCTACAGACCATGTAAGGGAATTGCTCCCTTACATGGTCTGTAGCCCTGCCCAGCGCATCCCAGGATGCAATGGGCGGGGCTGGGCGCCGCTATTTTTCAGCGGCATCGACAGGAAGAGGAGGGAGGCAGGCAGGCTGCGTTCCTCCTCCAACAAATGGTAGGGGGGGCGGCCGGGAGAGACGGAGGGTGACCACGGACCACCAGGGATTCAATGCAGAACGCTGGGGGGGGGAGGACTTGGGGTCCACCGGACCTCCAGCCCCCCCTCCCCCGTCGATGGATAACAGGGTGTGTTAGCTGTTGGCCGGAGGTGGCCACCACGATTTATGGGGGTTCGGGGGGGGGGATGGAGACCCACCGGATCTCCAGCCCTCCATGGGCATGGAGGGGGTCGAATCGTCGGGGGGGGGGACCTCCAGCCCCTCCCCCCCCGTCGCTGGGTGGGAGAGGGTTTGGCCGGCGGCAGCGGCCTTAACGTTTTCTAGGGGTTTGGAGGGGGGGCTGGAGACAACGTTCGGTCCTCCAGACCTCGTTGTTCGGGCCTGGCAGGCTGTTTGACAGGTTTGGGCTTTTGACAGCCCAGACCTGTCAAACAAGTGCGGGAGGATTGTGCTGAGCGCATGCTCAGGCGCAATTCTCCCACACTTCAACATGATAATCAAAGATAATAGCGCTGCTTAGATTTGCATGCATTATCTTTGATCATCGATGCAGAAAAGCCCTGCGCTGTCCCAGCGCTATTTTTAGGGCGCTGTTTGGAACAGCGCAGGGCTTTTGATCATGAGGGCCTTAGTTCCTAGGCATCAGCTCTCTATATTATACACGGTGGACCACTGGGATTTCTGTTCGTTATTTTTTCCAGTGACTTTGCAAAGTTTTTTTTTTCTGCAAGGAAAAAGCTGTCAAATGCATAGAAGGCATATTCTCCTTTCTGTGAACCTTCTTCATAATTTTTTAGATTGTGAGTCACTCTAAGATGTTCCCAAAACTCTTACTCAGCATTCTTTTCTCTATAAAGGTCAGACTCACTTTCTTCCTGTTCTGTGGCAGGTTTGCATGTTGTCCACCGTGTGCATGTGCTCAAGGGAAATAGCACACTCTAACTGCAAATATCACCTGCTACTTGCATTTACTGTTCTCTGCTTGCACTTAGTATGTACTAATGATGAATAGTATGTATGTGGCACTGCCCTCACATGAATGGGCAGAGCAGACACTGGGGAGAGGGGGAACAGGGGAGCTGTGTCTGAGTCACCACTATCTTTAAACCTCACAGACACTGAGGCAGGACTTACTGGGCTTTGTTCCTGCCTTGAAAAACTCAATCTCCTTCTCCTCTAACCTAACACCTAGAGACTTAACCAATTCAACCCTTTCACTTTTAAATGTAGAGGGGAAACTGGCCCATGAAGCATCTCTGAAGCATTTTGACATTCCAAACTAAACCACTCTGCAATAACCAGGTCCTCAAACCAGCCATAGAGCTTGACACCTACACTTGCTGTGTACTTCTATCATCATCTAAATATACTTGAACAATACTACCAAATGGATATATATTAAATACAAGCTGTAAAGGGGTCCTACACGTCCACTCCAGGCCAGGGTCATAACCGGAAGTCCTGTTCCACGCACAAAGTTCTGGTGAGGTTCAACACTTTAATTTGGATTTAGGGCAAAAAGTTTTAATTTAAGCTCAGTTCCATAAACACAATCAAAGTTCAGTTCCAAAAAGTTTAGGCCCAGCTAAAAAAAAACAAAACACAGACAAAATTCTGTTTCATTGGGCCCCCACTCCCAAAGGCCAGGTGGGGGTTGCCCTCTTCTTTCCCAGAGGGACCCCCCCCCCCCACACACACACAAAAGAAGGGCTTATTAACAGTTCAGCCCCCTTTCTTTATAGCACAAACAGTTCAAACAAACTCCCATAGAAAATCTATTCAAAGGAAAAACAATCATTAATTCACCTTTTCCTCTTCTTTGCACTGCTGGTCCTCCTTCTTCTCTTCTCCCTATGGTGGGGAAGGGAGTAACTGGCCCACCTTGCACTGAACTATTTCCCCCCCTGCTGGTGTTAGAAATCCCTTCCGCCCTTTGAGATCTACCCTTCTCTTTCCTTCTGGCAAAGGATTCTGGGAATTGTAGTTCAAGGATTAGCTGCTTCTCTTTGGGCCCATGGTTACTAGCCTTATCACAAAGCGGAGAGATGGATGAACCTTGCGTTAGCCCCAAGTCTAACTGTTGACCCCTTGACCACTCTCCAATAAGCCTAACCTTAAACCTTGTACCCTCCATAAATTATTTATTCTATTGCAAAACAATCCCTCCTACACCTACCATATCAAATGCCACTGCGAGATTTATCAGGATAATCAGCATTTTACATCCTTTATCCTGCCTATGATAATAAATCGTATCCAACACTGCCACTAACATTGTTTTAGACTCACAATCCTTCCTAAAAACCACTTATCCCACATCCTTAAGGTCATTATCCTCCAAATAGGACCCAAGTTGTGTGACCACCTCTTCTTCTTCTACAACTTGGAGAACATAGACAGATTAGAAATTGGCCTAAAATTTTCACATAGATCTCTATCCATCCTTGTTTTTTGTCAGTACTGGAGTCACCACTACCTCCTTCAAATGCTGAGGAAATATTTGTGCTCTAATGATGTATTCATCAAATCTGCCAGTCACACCATCATAATATCAGTGAGACCTCTCTTTAAATTAAGAAATAGGCACAGAATCCAACATAGTGTTCTAGGAGGTAGTGAACATTCTCACCCTTTCAATATTAACTTTATAAAAACAGCATCCAAACCTTAACTCTCCTTCCTTATCCCTAATCTAGTCTCCTCGACTCCCCTCTGTAATCCTTCTGTGAACCTCCCTATTTTCCTAACAAAGAATTCTGCCAACTCCTCTGCTGACCCCATTTTCTCAGGTGCCTTTGCTCCTACTGCCTATTCCTCTAATTGATCTTTCAATATTGAAAATAAGCTTTATTTAGAGCTTTTTCAATACTCTGTGGAAATATCTCTTCCTCTTTGCCACTTATGACTTTTCCAAGTAAACATTTGCCTCCCTCCTTCATTTCTGCTTATTTTCCATCTTACCCCTTTTTCCAGACACTTTTCAATTGTCTCACTTTCTCTTAGCAGGTTTTTGATTCCTGTGAATACCAATCCCGTTGTTTGTCATACATATGAATCCTTTTTACAGGATCAACCAGTCAAGGCTTTACTAATAAGATCATACCACTCCTGCACCTGACTTTCCACACCTCTAGTACCCCCTCACTCCTACCTCACAATGCTTCTTCCTTCCATCTAGCTATATTCACTTTCCTCCTGACCTCTTTCCCAACTACCTCCCCCTCCCCCCATCAGTCCCCAGTCACACACCAAATAAAAAATATCCCAAAGTGATCCGACCATGGGACAGGACAAATCTTCTATACTTGACATCTACCCTATGCGTTAAGAAACTAAGACACACAAACTGGGTCCAGAAGAGGTGCTATGAAGACTTCCAGAGCATAAGGAATGGCAAGTCAAATGCAAAGCGCTGATACAAAGAGTGAATTTGACAAAAAGATTGCATTGGGAGCAAAAACACATAGTAAAATCTTTTTTAGGTATGTTAAAAGCAAGAAGCCGGCAAAAGAATCAGTTGGCCTGCTAGATGACCAAGGGGTAAAAGGGGCACTTAGGGAAGACAAAGCCATAATGGAGAGATTAAATGAATTCTTTGCTTTGGTCTTCACCGAGGAAGATTTGAGAGAGATACTGGTGCCAGAAATGGTATTCAAAGCTGATGAGCCAAAGAAACTGAATGAAATCTCTATAAACCTGGAAGATGTAATTGCACAATTTGACAAATTGAAGAGTAGCAAATCACCTAGACAGGATGGTATTCATCCCAGAGTACTGATAGAATTGAAAAATGAACTTGTAGAACTATTATTAGTAATATGTAATTTATCTACAGTTCTGAATATGTTAGATTGCTTAAAACTAAAGTCAACCATTAACTTCCTCTGCGTTAAGTCTCCAAAGAAATATAGCCATTTGTGTTTCTATTGCTGGAAGCCTTTGAGCTCCCTGTCCTGGTCTGAATTTACAACTTTAAAAAGGTCTCTTCTCTTAGATTATTTATAGCCTTAACCCTGCATTGCCAACTAGTAAAAGACTGCTGATCCACAGGGCGGACTGCAGTGCCACTCCATGAAATTTTCCCTAATTAGCTTCTGACACAAAGAATGTGCCTTGGTCTGGCAGACCACGAGACCTGGGGATAGCAGTGGTGTGTATAATCCCCACCAACCAAAAAGAAGGCAAAAGTGCAAGAAGTCAAACACCTACATAGCAGTACTTAAAAGATCACCTCATTGCCACACCAAAGCTACCCCTAGCACTCCCAGACTACCCTTGGGAACTAAAGGACTGGTGAGTGCCAGATCAGCTGCAAAGAAATCCTCAGTGATCCATGATATCATACATGAACAGCACCTTGACATCCCAGGAATAAGAGAAGCCTGGCAAGATGAAAGTGGGGGTTTACCACTGACTGAACTATGCCCAACAGGTTTCAACATCCAACATCAACCAAGACCAGGAAGATGGGGTGGAGGGGTAGCAGTCTTGATTAGGGATACAATCAAACTGCGCAGAATCTCCATCCCCAGCTACGTGAATCAGAATTTCTTTTAATCCATCTTGAAGAGGAGAAACCAATCTGGATGCTCATTTTATACTGAGCACCTCATAACAACACATTATCTATGCAAGAACTCCTAGACCTGATTACTCAAGTGACCCTGAATTAACCTAGGCTGGTGATCATGGGAGATTTCAATCTATACATCAAAACCCCAGATACCATCACAGTTGCCTTTCTGGACACAATGACATCACTAGGATTTACACAGGTGATCAATTCTCCAACCCACGAAAAGGGTCACATACTAGACCTGGTATTCTATAAAGGCGTTGACATCCCAGAATTCTGGGATAATAGTATTGAAATAACACCCCTATCATGGTCAGACCATTTTCTAATTAAATTTCCCTAAGTGTCAACTTGAAACAAATGGCACCTCCTAGAGTTTGGAAGGAGATCAGAGAAAAATAAAGCTGTTGAGAATTTCTTAGAGGCCTTGGACTATCCACATGTGAATGAAAAGACAACTACAGTGCCAGAACAGGTTGACATTTGGAATACACACTTAGCCAAGACCTTAGAGAAAATGTCACCACTAAAAAGGTCTTACGCCTCACTCACAAACACTTACCTTGGTTTTCTCCAGAACTTCGAATCCTTAAACAAAAAGGATAGAAACTGGAAAGGAGATTGCATAAATCTCGCCTGGATGAAGACAGGCTAAACTTCAGGAAGCACACAACAAAGTGCTGCCAAGCCTTAACAGCAACAAAAACAATATTTCTTAACAATATTTCTTAACAATTACACAGGCTGCCAATTCAACCAAGCAGTTGTTCAGTATAGTAAACAGTCTACTGTAATCCCCACAACAGAACCAGCTTGCCCAGTCTAAACTGAACTCAGTGGCGTAGCAAGGGGGGGCGGGAGGGGCAGTCCGCCCGGGTGTCAGCTCAGGGGGGGTGCTCCCTGCCAGCTCCCCCCCTCGGCGAATCGACACCCCCCCCCCCAGGGCCGTGCCTAGGGTCTCTGGTGCCCCCCTGCAGACTATCAGTTGGCGCCCCCACCCCCTCCGTCTAGCAAAGCAGGAACAGAAGGGAGCAGGCAAGTAAGCTGGACCTCAGGAAAAAAATAGCACTGTATGTATCCCTCATTGATAAGGCTCTGACTCTAAAGTTTAGCAATTTCATTAAAGCAAAATGTATTTTCATAACACTTCAAAGATTTCCAACTCAAAATAGGAATGCTAATTCAAAATGTGAGCAAAGTCCTCTTGAGGGGAGATATGATAGAAGTGTATAAAATAATGAGTGGAATGGATCGGGTGGATGTGAAGCGACTGTTCACGCTATCCAAAAATACTAGGACTAGAGGGCATGAGTTGAAGCTACAGTGTGGTAAATTTAAAACGAATCGGAGAAAATTTTTCTTCACCCAACGTGTAATTAGACTCTGGAATTCATTGCCGGAGAACGTGGTACGGGCGGTTAGCTTGACGGAGTTTAAAAAGGGGTTAGATAGATTCCTAAAGGACAAGTCCATAGACCGCTATTAAATGGACTGGAAAAATTCCTCATTTTTAGGTATAACTTGTCTGGAATGTTTTTACGTTTGGGGAGCGTGCCAGGTGCCCTTGACCTGGATTGGCCACTGTCGGTGACAGGATGCTGGGCTAGATGGACCTTTGGTCTTTCCCAGTATGGCACTACTTATGTACTTATGTACTTATGTACTAATCTCCTTTGCACCAAAGGATATAATTCAGATCAAACATTTGTCTCTGATCAACTATCTCAGATCAAATATTTATTTCAGATTAAATATTAAGGTTTCCTTGCTTACAGTCACTTAAATCTACCTAGCCTTTATATAGCTTATAGGATTTAAACACTCTTAAACTGAAATTCACCCTTTTCTATTCTTCATAAACTTCAAGTAATCCTGAAATATTCAGATCCTTTTTCACTAGAGAAATCTCAAACTTCAATCTCCACCAACCTCTTTTCATTCATATTTTCTCATTTACCACATAATCTGGCAGTCTTTTATAATTTCAGTCAACACACATAGGAACTCACAGCTGCATGTCTCTCTTGGCCAAACCGACAGTCAGTTGCTGTCTCACTCTGTTCCCTTCCGGGCAGATTTCTAACAAAAGCTGATCATCCAATCAGAGAGCTCTATTTGAATGCAGATTAACATACAGACACTGTAATGGGAATTTTTAGTGAAAAACACTAGATAAACCCTTCGTTTTTGGACCAAACTTCACACTTTTGATCAGAGCCATGCCCTAACATTAAGGCTGTAAACACTTCCATCATTTTTTATTCATAAATATGCAAATGAGAACCTCCCAAAAACGGACTAATTTGCATACGATTTAAACAAATCTGAGCATATGACAACCAAGTACAGAGTCCCAGCACCTGAATTCTGCAATTAGATTTAATACAAATACTTTTAAAACTTATTTTTAGCACTTTTAAAATTTCAGGTTGTCTTTAATTTGAATGCGGTTCAAGCTCTGAAGCTCACCCTGAGTGAGGAATTACCCACAAACCACAGCATATATAGCAATTTGGTTGCATTCTTTAAAATAACTTGAAGAGCCTGCCTGCCTCAGTGAATAATGCTGTTGCTTTCACTTCCGGTTTTAGGGCGATCGCAACTTCAGCTAAAAGATTTTGCAAGTGAGTGGAAAGCAGGGACCGCAGGGCAGCAGCGCCCCTCGAAGGCAGGCGCCCCCCTGCATTGCTTACCTGGCTTACCGCATTGGCACGGCCCTGCCCCCCCCAACCAGCTCCCGCACCCTACCTTTAAAAAGAATATCGGGAGGCGAGGCGCAACGCCTCGCGCCTGCCCTGCAAGTAAAAGAAATGTGGACCGTCAGGTCTTCCCTCGCTCTATCTGCCCCGCTCTCCGCTGACGCAACTTCCTATTTCCGCAAGGGCGGGACAGACAGAGCGAGAGAAGGCCCGACGGTCCACATTTCTTTTACGTGCACCTCGCCTCCCGATATTCTTTTTAAAGGTAGGGTGCGGGAGCTGGGAGGGGGGTGTCATCGTGCTGCACCCGGGGGGGGGGGGGGTGCAACGGCGAACCGCCCCGCCCCGGGTGGCAGCCCCCCCTGCTACGCCACTGACTGAACTGCAATGGTTTTGCTGCATACTTTGCCAACAAAATTAAAAGTCTCTGCCAGGATTTACAGGCAATCCCACCCAGTCTCCAATCAGTTAACCAGGAGTGCACAAACTCGCCCTCTGCTGACAGAGACAGATGTGACACTTTTAACCCAAAGACAGAGGAGAGAGCCTTGACAAAAACCTAAGAGACCTTCGACAAACTACCTGCTCCCTTGACCCCTGCCCATCAAACATAGTGCAGCAGGTAAGTATGGGCCTCATAGAAGGCGCCACAAAAATTGTGAATGCCTTTCTTTCTAATGGGCAACTACCAACAACATTAAAAAGGGCAGTGGCTTACCCTTTGCTAAAGAAAAACAACCTTGACCAGGACAAACTTGAAAGTTACCAGCCAGTATCCAACATCCCATTTCTAGGGAAACATAGAACAAAGTGCTCAACTCAGTGATTGGCTAGAAGAGAGAGAAACTGGCTAGATCCATGACAGTCTGGATTCAGACCCGGTTATGGAACAGAAACAGTTCTCATATTCCTACTAGATGATCGTCACAGAAACCGAGACAGGAGATTCGCCTCAGTGTTAGTACTGATAGATTTCTCAGCAGCTTTTGACACTGTGGATCATGATATCATGCTAGCACGACTGACAGAAACAGGTATCAATGGAACAGTACTTGCTTGGTTCAGATCCTATTTATCAGACAGGCAACAATCCATAATGTTTGGCAGCAACTCATCACCACCATGGGCACTGACCTGCGGGGTACCATAAGGATCGATACTGTTACCTATTCTGTTAATGTCTTCCTCAAGACGATAGCTGAGCTGATTTGGTCAATGGACACTCAGGTCTACATCTACGAGGATGATGTGCCTTTACTCATACCTATTGAACCTGACTTACCTACAGCCCTGAATAAACTGATTACCTGTCTAACATCAATTCAAGAAAGGGCTAAACACAACAAATTTTGCCTGAATCCAAGTAAATCCATGCTTCTCTAGATCCTTAGCACAAGTGGATACATACCTGACATAAACTCCCTCTGAAATCACAAGTCAGGAACCTTGGAACACAGTTAGATTTAACACTTACTCTGATTCCCCAAATCCAAGCAACCTTCAAAAGCTGCTTCTATAATTTGAGACAGCTACGCTGCCTCTCTCCTTTCATCGAGAAAGTAAATCTTATCCTAGTTGTGCATGTCATGATTAGACTGGATTACTGCAATACACTCTATAGCAGTCTGACTACAAAGGGCCTGTACCAGCTCCAATTGATTCAGAATGCTGCAGCAAGACTAATAGAAGGTTGCAAGCGACGTGACCACGTCACACCATTTTTGCAAAAACTTCATTGGCTACCAGTACAATACAGGGCTAAATTTAAAACTCTATATCTAATCTAAGGGAAATGGCCCTGAGTACCTTGAGACTGGGTGTATTTTATAACCACACGCATAGATTTTAGATACATCCACAACCCGTCCATTCCACACCCAAGGCCATGATCCCTTTTCAACTATGCAACTTAGAATTTACATGTATCATTTTATACAATGCTCTTAGTTGTGTGCGTAAATTCTAATTAATGCCAATTAGTGTCAATGATTGCTTGTTAAGTAGTAATTATCGGTGCTGATTGGCATAACTAATTAAGTTGTGTGCTCAAATCCAGAATACAACCAGGTGTGAATGAGTAGCCTAGTAGTTCACTGCAGCTCCTTTTGACTCTGGGCAAGTCACTTAACCCCTCCATTGCCCCAGGTACAAATAAGTACCTGTATATACTATGTAAACCACTTTGTAGTTCTAAAAAACACAGCAAGGTGGTATATCAAGTCCCCTTCCCTTTTTTTTTTTTTGGGGGGGGGGGGGGGTTCTGACAGGTACTTGTGATCTTGCTTGGCCACTGTTTAGAAAACAGGATACTGGGCTAGATGGACCATAGGTCTGACCCAGTATGGTTACTCTTACATTCTTATGTGCCTGAAGACTAGGATGATCACCTACACACCTCCAAGAACACTAAGGTCCTCTCAAGGACTATCACTAACCACACCCTCTCCAAAGGACATTGCGCAATGTGATACCCGCAAGTGAGCATTCTCCAGAGTAGCTACCATACTCTGGAATGCACTGCCTATAAGGCTCTGCTTGACACAAGACTACCTCTTCTTCAGAAGCAGATGAAAGCATGGCTCTTCAACCAGGCCTTTAATGGAAGAAGTAACTAACTTGTTAGTCTCACTCATGCACACAAGGAGTGACACAGGCTGCACATACTGCAGCAGGACATGATTATCCACTCCTACTCTAGCTGGGATAATATTTAACCATCTCTCTGACCTCATGTGCACCTTTCTTTAAATTAGTCACCTTATTTTCTAACTCCTCTTACTCTCTTACCTATCTATATGTTCCATTTTTGTTTATACCCTACACTGTCAATTGAAATGTTCTATTACATATTGTGTTGACATGGAGGGGCATAATCGAACAGAAACGCCTATCTCCATGGGCGTTTATCTCCGAAAACGGGTCCGTGAAGGGGTGGGCCGAACCGTATTTTCGAAAAAAATGGACGTTTTTGAGCTGGGTGTTTGTTTTTTTTAGCGATAATGGAAACTAAAAACGCCCATCTCAAAAACTTCCTAATCCGAGCCATTTGGTCATGGGAGGGGCCAGGATTGGTAGTACACTGGCCCCCCTGATATGCCAGGACACCAACTGGGCACCCTAGGTCAGTGCGGTGGACTTCAGAAAAAGCTCCCACATGCATAGCTCCCTTACCACGGTTGCTGAGCTCCCAACTCCCTCCCCCAAAACCCACTACCCACAAATGTACAGCACTACCATAGCTCTTAGGGGTGAAGCGGGCACCATGTGGGTACAGTGGGTTTTGGAGGCCTCCCATTTACCAGCACAAGTGTTACAGGTAGGGGGGGGATGGGCCTGGGTCCACCTGGCTGAAGTGCACTGTGGTACCCACTAAAAGTGCTCCAGGGACCTGCATACACGCAGGCCTCTAGGACTTGTTACTGCTGTATAACATTGGCACACCAGTTGACACCTGAAGACTAATCTCTCCGAAAACGTCCTTTATTGGAATAAGCACGCTTACTCATAGTTAACTGCAGATCAGAGGTTGTGCCCCACCACTGGCAACGAGTCTCCCTGGTAGTGAGATTAGCAGTAGGTCAGAGCTGGCAGAATGGTGTACAATGCCCTCTTTCAGCCACATTCAAGGTAAGAACTAAGTTCTCTAACGTGGCTAACACATGGAAGGGATCAAAAACTGGCTTACAAAAATGGCCACTACCTCATGGACTACCGGAAACACAACAGGGCACACTCTGACCCAGTAGGCAGGGGGAAAAGCACCATGGGAGAAGAGCCTACCAACTACCAACATCGTGAGACAGTAACACAAACTAATGAAATCACGGAGCCCAATACCCTACACCCACCACAATGCAATGCTGATGTGACCCTGTAGTGCACCTGAGAACCACATCTGACCCAGGGAAAGGCTGTGAGAGGATCGAACATATTCTGCTGTCATGGAGGTGGGTACGGCATTTGAGGCTGGCATAGAGGCTGTAAAAAAAGTTTTTAAAGTGGAGTTTTTTTGGTGGGAGGGGGTTAGTGACCACTGGGGGAGTCCGGGGAGGTCATCCTCGATTCCCTCCAGTGGTCATCTGGGCAGTTGGGGCAATTTTTTGGGACTTGTTCGTGAAAAAAAGGGTCCAAAAAAAGTGACCCAAAATCGCGGTAAAAACGCCTTTTTTTTCGATTATCAGCTAAAGACACCCATCTCTCCTCGGCTGATAACCACGCCCCAGTCCCGCCTCCACCTTGCCTCCGACACTCCCCCATCAACTTTATTCGTTTCCGCGACGGAGTGCAGTTGGAAACGCCCAAAATCGGCTTTCGATTATACCGATTTGGGCGCCTTTGCGAGAAAAACGCCCATCTCCCAATTTGAGTTGAAATATAGGCGTTTTTCTCTTTCGATTATAAGCTGGATTGTATACTATCAGGCTCATTCTTGAAAGAGACAGAAGTCCATCTTTCGACATAAATCGGAACATGGACATCCATCTCCCAGAGACATCCAAATCGGTATAATCGAAACTGCAGTCCGTCGCAAGGACGTCCAAATTTCAAGGGGGCATGTCAGAGGCGTGGTGAAGGTGGGACTTGGGCGTGCCTAACACTTGGACGTCTTTGAGCCATAATCGCAAAAAAGCAGGGATGAGCCTGACATTGCTGCCAGGCAAAATGATAGAGACTAAGAGCATATTCAAAAGCATGGATTAATGAGACAAAACCAATATGGATTTAGTGAAGGGAAATCTTGCCTCCAATCTACTACATTTCTTTGAAAAGGTGAACAAACATGGATAAAGGTGAGCTGGTCAACACTGTGTATCTGGATTTTTAAAAGACATTTGACAAAGTACGTCATGAAAGACTCCAGACGAAACTGGAGAGTCATGAGATAGGAAGTAGTGTTCTATTATGGATTAAACACTGGTTAAAAGATAGAAAACAGAGAGTAGGGTTAAATGGTCAATGGAGAAGGACAGATAGTAGGGTTCCACAGGGGTCTGTGCTGGGACCGCTGCTTTTTAATATATTTATAAATGATCTAGAGATGGGAGTAACTAGTGAGGTAATTAAATTTGCTGACAACAGAAAGTTATTCAAAGTTGTTAAATCACAAGAGGATTGTAAAAAATTGTAAGAGAACCTTACGAGACTGGGAGACTGGGCATCCAAATGAAAGATGACATTCAATGTGAGCAAGTGCAAAGTGATGCATGTGGGAAACAGGAACCTGAACTATAGTTACGTGATGCATGGCTCCACATTAGGAGTCACCGACTAGGAAAGGTATCTAGGTGTCATCGTTGATGATACATTGACACTCTTTGCTCAGTGTGTGGCAGTGGCTAAGAAAGCTAATTGAATGCTAGGTATTATTAGGAAAGAAATGGAAAACAATAATGAGGACATTATAATGCCTTTGTATCGCTTCATGGTGCGACCACACCTCAAATATTGTGTGCAATTCTGGTCACTGCATCTCAAAAAAGATATAATGGAATTAGAAAAGGTACAGAGAAGGGTGACGAAAATGATAAAGAGGATGGGATGACTTCCCTATGAGGAAAGGCTAAAGCAGCTAAGGCTCTTCAACTTGGAGAAAAGACAGCTGAGGGGAGATATGATAGAAGTCTATAAAATAATGAGTGGAGTGGAACAGGTAGATGTGAATTGCTTGTTTACTCTTTCCAAAAATACTAGGACTGGGGGGGGGGGGGGGGGGGGCACACACAATGAAGCTACAAAGTAGTAAATTTAAAACAAATTGGAGAAAATATTTCTTCTCTCAACGTGTAATTGAGCTCTGGAATTTGTTGCCAGAGAATGTAGTAAAAGCAGTTAGCTTAGTGGGGTTTAAAAAAGGTTTGGCTAGCTTCCTAAAAGAAAAGTCCATAAGCCATTATTAAAATGGACTTGGGCAAATCCACTGCTTATTTCTAGGATAACTAGCATAAAATGTATTGCACTGTTTTGGGATCTTGCCAGGTACTTGTAACCTGGATTGGCCACTGTTGGAAACAGGATACTGGGCTTGATGGACCTTTAGTCTGTCCCAGTATGGCAACACTTATGTACTTATGTAAAACTTCATTGGTAAGTTACTTGCTGGGTAATTGCTTTTAAATCTGGAGAAAGGTAGACTTACGGCCATGTTTACTAAGCAGTGTTATAGGAGTGTTAACGTTTTTAATGCGTGTTAACCATGTACATGCCTATAATATCCCTATAAGCGCCTACATGGTTAGCACACGCGCTAAGTGTAGGCGCACTAAAAACACTAACGCACCTTAGTAAACAGGGCCCTTAGAGATAAATAGGTATTCTCAGTGTCTTTATTTTAAGTTATTCTGCTTATTTAGCAAAGGTAGTTTAAGGAATAGGTTCTTTGTTTAGCATTTAAAGTTGTTATTTTTTTTATTTCTATAAATTTAAATTAAACTTCACTAGTATCCACTTGTTACAGTAATATAGAATATAAACATTTCAAACATTGAAAATAATCAAGAAAAAATGATTACATCTTCCTTAGATCACAAAATGGAGTAGGGCATGAAAAAGAAAGATAAGTAGATGTAATGAAGACTCATTCAAGGAAAATTGCAACAAACCTATAACAATTTTTTAAAAACAATCCAGTCACTATTTAGCTACTCTTTTCATATCAAGGAAAGCTTTCAACTGGTATGAAGAGAAAACATATTTAGATCCTGCAAACTGGACCAGACATTTACTGGGTTAGAGTTTCTCCTAGACTAAGCGTATCCTGTTTTAAAGCTAGACAAGCCTTGCTTCGCTCTTGTGTTACTTTTGTGGCATCTGGGTATATCCATATCTTTTGACTATAAAATAGTGTCTGAGAATTTTGAAAGTAAAATTTCATAAGTGCATTCAAATCCTGTTCAAACACGAAAGAAACTATCAAAGTAGTTCTTGAATCTGTCTCTGTTATGGATTCCCAATATATCTTGTTAAGAGGAGGAAGAGTTTCTGAGGAAAACAAATTATCAACAAAATATTTCTTAAACACATTCAAAGGTAAAGTTCCAGGAATTTTAGGGAAAGTCAGTATCCAAAGGTTTAATTGCCTATTAAAATGTTCTATTAGCTCAATTTTTCTATGAGCATTTAAAGTTTCTATTACAGTTTCGTTGGCTAACAGTTAAAGGACTGTTTTAGAGTTTACCATTGCATCAGTATAGAGCAGGACTGATAGTCACAGGAAACCTCAGTTTAGAATTTAATTCCCTGCCACCCAGCCCTGGCTTGATCTCTGATTTATAGGCCCTTGAACCAATTAGAAGGCTATAAAGTTAATTAGGGCATCTCTATCAGCCAGTAATTAGTTCTTAGAAATAGTCTATTTAGGTCTATAGAAGGGAACCAACAAATAACAATACAAATAATAAAAAACCTTAAATATTAGCATAGCCTAGAATATAACTAACAATTGTAAGGGACTTAAGTCTACAAATTCCTTCTCCATTAGCAACTTAATTAATAAATTATCAATAATAAGATGCAGACAGCAGTCCAACAGCAAGATGGGGGCTATCCAGTCTTTTGCACTGCATGTCACATGTTTGATTATCTCCCAGTTAGTGAGAGGTTGTATGTGTGTATTTGGTGCAAAGAGTTCATAGCACTCCAAGAATGGGTCCGATCCCTGGAAGCTAGAGTATCGGATTTGGAAGAGCTGAGGCAGTCGGAGATTCAATCATTAGGCAGGTAGATAGCTGGGTGGCTGGTGGACGTGAGGATTGTCTGGTTACTTGCCTGCCTGGTGCAAAGCTGACAGACCTCATGAGTCCCTAGATAAGATTTTAGACAGTGCTGGGGAGGAACCAGCTGTCTTGGTACATGTGGGTACCAACAACATAGGAAAATGTGGGAGGGGGGTTCTGGAAACCAAATTTAGGCTCTTAGTTAGAAAGCTAAAATCCCAAACCTCCAGGGTAGCATTTTCAGAAGTGATCCCTCTTCCATGCACAGGACCCAAGAGGCAGGCAGAGCTCTGAAGTCTCAATGAATAAGAAGATGGTGCAGGGAGGAGGGATTTAGATTGGTTAGGATGGGCAATATTCTGGGGAAGGGGGAGCCTATTCTGAAGGGATGTACTCCACCTTAAATGGGATGGAAACAGGCAGCTGGCACTAACTTTTAAAAAGGAGATAGAAAAGCTTTTAAATTAGAATGGGGGGGGGGGTGTGGAGGGAGGGGGGGAGCGTGTGTATGTGTGTGTGTGTGTGTGGGGGGGGGGGGGGAGCCAACAGTCACTCAGGAAAGCATGGTTCAGAGTGAAGCACCCTTGAAGGATACTATTATAACAGGAGAGAGGTTTCAACAAAGGTGAAAGAAAGCCAGGAGTGTTTAAGGGTAGAACTGAGCAAAGGTTGCAAATTATCCCTGTCAGCTTCTAAGTAGCTTGTAGATGTAAGGGGAAAACACACTTTGAAGTGTCTGTATACAAATGCTAGATATAATAGGTATCTCAGAGACCTGGTGGAAGGAGAACAATCAATGGATCACTTTCTTGTCAGGATATAAATGATAATTATCGCAATTATAGGATGAATCAAATTGGAAAGGGGAGGGTTGCACTGTATGTTAAAGAGGGAATTGAGTCAAGCAAAATAAAAATTCTGCATGACACAGACAGCAATGTGGAATCCTTATGGATAGAAATTCCATGTGTGAAGGGAAAGAATATAGGTGTAAAGCTATACCACCACCCGCCAAGCCTGAATAAACAGACAGATGAAGATATGTTAACAGAAATTAGAAAAGCTAGCAAGTTTGGCAATAGTATAATAATGGGTGATTTAAATTACCCCAATATTAACTGGTTAAATTCCACATCAGGGAGTGCTAGGGAGGTAAAATTCCTAGATGTAATAAATGATTGCTTCTTAGAGCAACTAGTCCAGGAACTGACAACAGGGGGAGCTATTTTGGATCTAGTCCTTAGTGGAATATAGGCCAGTGTGAGAGACAATGGTGTTGGGTCCGCTGGGAAACAGTGATTATAACATGATCAAATTTGACTTAATAACTGAAGTGCAATCATGTGCAATGCTTTTTAAACCACTTTCCATCCCCATTATTCTCTCACTCCTAATATGGCCAAACTAGTAAAAAAGGCCCGTTTCTGTTAGTAATGAAACAGGTGCTAGCAAGGTTATATTGATTAGTTGTTTTTTGTTAACCAAATAGTTAATATTAAAGTATTATAATGAGATGGAGTAATAGTGAAGGGTGTATAATGAGGAAGGAGGAGGCCCTGTGTAGGACCACAGGGGCGGTGATTGAGACAGAGTGTGTGTGTGAGAGTGTGTGTAAGACAGAGAGACAAACTGTGTGAGTTTGAGAGTGAGTGTGTGTGTGTGTGTGTGTGTGTGTGTGTGTGTGTGTGTGTGAGAGAGTGATACTGAGGGAGTGAAAGAGTGTGTCTGTGTGTGTGTGATAGAGATTGTGTGTTTGTGTGTGGTACTGATTTCCATGTCCCCCTCCTCCCCTTGCTGTAATTCCGTCTGTGGTGAGAGAATGTGTGTGCCGGAGCACAGGGGCGGTCATAGAGACAGTGTTTGTGTGTGTGTGTAAGACAGAGAGACAGAATGTGTGAGTCGCAGAGTGAGTGTGTGTGAGAGTGAGACAGAGGGATTGAAAGAGTGTGTGTTTGTGTGACAGAGAGTTACAGAGAGTAGTTTGTCTGTGTGTGACTGAGTGTGTGTGTGTGGAACTGATTTGCATGACCCCCTCCTTCTCTTGCTGTAATTCCATCTGTTGTGAGAGTGTGTGTGTGCTGGACTACAGGGGCAGTCATAGAGACAGTGTTTGTGTGTGTGTGTGTGTGAGTGTGTGTTAGACAGAGGGACAGACTGAGTCCGAGAGTGAGTGTGTGAGAGAGAGAGACAGAGGGATTGAAAGAGAGTGTGTGTGTGTGTGTGTGTGTGTGAGACTGTGTGTGTGATAGAGATTGTTTGATTGTATGTAATGGCATCTGTGATGTGAGAGAGTGCTCTCCTTGTGTGTATTGCAGGCCCCGCCCCCTCCCTGCCTCTTCGTTGCTACTTGAAGTCAGGGATTATTGTTTGTACGATGGTGCCCTCTGGTTATGTGCATTGGAGGGAGGTTGGTGACGTCTTGCTGGGAATGTGTAGTTGGGCGCTTGTCCCTGTTGTACCGAGTGTGGTCTGCGGATTGTGTCACCGATTGTCTGCCGAGTGTGTACGGGTTGTAGAGCCCCAATATCTCCCTATCAGCGGTGGCTGCACTGTAGAGCGAAGGGGAGCAATGGAGGCTGCAGCTGCTTCGCACCAGCGCTGTAAATTATTCTTTGGCCCATATTATGTGTGTGAAGCAGATCTCGTGATCCCCCCTCCCCGGCTCACCAATCTTCGGATGTGTGGTAAAAGTGTTTGGCTACCACAGGGAATCCTTTTAATTTGCAGTTCCGCCTGAGCTCCTGGGAGGGTGACAGGGTTGCGTTTTTGTGGGGTGTGTCCGTGCTGGATACGTTTGGTGAGTGTCATTGCTCCGCCCTCAACGTCATCATGTTTGACGCGTGGGTGGGGCTGACACGCATGTAGGAAAATCGATCTGTGCCGCCTCACTTTTAGAACGTTGGGTAAGTGAGGCTTCAATTAGAACGTTGGAGTTGTCTTTTATATAGAGAGATTACTCCCCCCCCCCATACCAATTACGGATGGAATTTGGCATAACACCTTTCTATAGTAACAATCAAAGTGATTTACATATTATATACAGGTACTTACATTGTACCGGGGGCAATGGAGGGTTATGTGACTTGCACAGAGTCACAATGAGCTGCAGTGGGAATTGAACTCAGTTCCTCTGGTTCTCAGGCCACTCCACATTAGGCTACTCCTCCACTGCTCATGCTACATCATCATTTCAGTTCCAACTTTCCCCGTGCTATCTTCTCAGTACCCCTCTCCCAATCAAACCAACATATCTAACCACCAAAAAAGAAACCAAACCATCCACCCCCTTGCCATATTTAATTCCAACACTTTCCTTGTGACCCATTATTACAGAGCATCCATAATTACTCCTTCTTAACAATTAAAATAAAATACCCCAACGTCCTACTTACCCTTTACAAAGGCCTCATGAAAGGGTTCACAAAGGGGTGAGATCTGTCCCTTTATGACCTCCCTTCGATGTGACACTTCAGATACAGCAGTCCTTTAAAGCAGACTTGAGTGATGTCATCCACTTGCAACCTCCCTCCAACATTCCTCAAAATTGGGCAGAGTGTCCCAAGAAAATGCAATGTGCAAAGTGAAGTGTTTTTCAGTTAGGATTGTCTAGAATTTTCAAGTGGCTCCAGATTTCCTGACAGGGCTGGTACACCCCTGAGTTTTCCCTGTTGTGGGTGTACAATAAAGGAGCCACACATTCATTGTCAGTGGCATCGAAGCAGCAAAATCTGTGGCAGGCCTTATCACATTGTTTTGAGAAGAAGGTGAAATGTGTTCTTTCTAGTGAGCTTCTCCTACTGTTAAATATTTTTAAATAATCCTCCTAGAAATTTCTTGGAGCTTTGATTGAACAAAAACCCACTTGTAATGAATGCATTTCAGTTATGGCACAGAAGCATCTGATTACAGAGAACAGTCTTTCTGCTCCAGACAAGGTACAGACACAGATGTACTGCTATTAAATATAGAACAGAGTGCAACACTCTTAATTGTACAGCAGTGTGTTGAATGCAGCAAAATATGTTGTATCCCATCATAAGACCAGAAACGTAATCTGACCAGGCACAATATGGACCAGTGGAGGACCTGGGAATGACACTTGTTATTCTCTTTTCTGTACCCTGTAATTTTATGTTTCTGTTTTATTAGTGTTATATAATTTTTGCCTTTTTATTTTAGTCATGGGGCATTTTTGTAAAGTCCATAAAATTAAACAGTTATTCTTCATACATATGAGTACATGTGGAGACAAGATAGCATGTACATGCACAACCAGTGTGGGCATTCACAGGGGGCACAGATTGGGTGGAATAGGGTAAAAGTGCAATGCACATGTTTTATTTTATAAAATGTGCAAGTACAATCATACATTTACACCAACTTTAGAGCAGGGGTAAACCTTTGCATGCTATAGGATCTGGGAGGTACTCACACACCTATGTTACTTTTTACAAAATAGCTTTAAAATAGGGGCCTTTTTGGACTTCTCAAATCAGGCTCATTACCTGTTACTTTGGCAACATGTAAAGAACTGTCATGCCAATAAAACTGTCTGAAGCTGAATATTATTGCATACCTAATTTGATACAAAATGCACTATGCAAAATGTTGTGTAGGTGATAGAACCAGTCAGACACATTAAGGGCACACAGTGGTGCTCCTAGGGGGGGCTAACACCCGGGGCGGATCGCTGATGCACCCCGCCCCCTGGGTGCAGCGCCCCCCCCAGATGCAGTGCGTCCCCCCCGGTGAAAGGACACCCCCCGCAAAAGAACCCCCCGGTGCACGCCACTGGGGGGGGGGGGGGGTGCCGCGTGCGCCTGTCCTCCATTCATTCCATGCTTCTTCTCTGCCCCGGAACAGGAAGTAACCTGTTCCGGGGCAGAGAAGAAGCATGGAACAAACGGAGGACAGGCGCACGGAGCACCCCCCCAGCGGCATGCACCCGGGGCGGACCACACCCACCGCCCCCCCTAGGAACGCCACTGAGGGCACAATTTGTGATCGAGGGCTTAGGTCCCCAGGAAACATTTGGGAAACACTACTACTTACTACTTATCATTTCTATAGGGCTACAAGGCATACGCAGCGCTGTACACCATACACAAAAAGACAGTCCCTGCTCAAAGAGCTTACAATCTAGATAAGACAGTTAAACAGACAGAACAATTAAGAGTAAGGGAATAAAGAGGTGAGGATAAAAGCACAGGGCAAGTGAGCAGTGGTTAGGAGTCAAAAGCAGTGGTAAAGAGGTGGGCTTTCAGTTTGGACTTGAAAACGGCCAAAGAGGAGGGCAGATGCACAGGCTCAGGACGGGTCTGTCGAGCACACCCTCCCGATGACGTTACAGCCCAGATAGGTGTATTTAACCCTTTACAAATGTGTGAAAATAGAGTATAAGAAAGAAAGTAATCATATAGAAAAACTTCGATTATACTACTGATGGAGGTTTTTTGACTTATGAGGAGCCTGTATCATAGTCTCATCTAGTAAGAAAGTCTATGTAATGAGATCTATGCCAGTCTGTTTTTCACGATATCTCAGATAGTGAATACAGAGTTTCTGAAGTCTTTTCCTCCATAGATTAAGTATTAAGAGAATCTTTTTCTTGGTGTATTTATTATAGTAGTATATCTAATTTGATAGCAATAAGATAGAGAGTAAGTAACACTATTGAACACAAAAGAGGCTGAATTAGTGCAAGGAATACTGCTGGATATTCAAAGTACAGTACTTTTTGTGCAAGATCCTCTGGCATATCCTGGACATCGGGGCCCCTCCCCTCTAGTTTACGTCTTATCTCCGAAATCCACGAGTGGAGCTACAAAGGATCAGTAGAAAAGCTGAATACAGAGAGCCTGGTAGTTCCCTCTTCCTGCTGAGGCTGCGACACAGCAAGCTGGGACCTGGAGCACATTCAGACACCCTACAGACAGGTTCCTCCCATCTGGCACGAGCTAGACATCTCTGTGTGCCGTTTGCTCACCAGGAAACTGGTGGGGGCATACACAGGAATCAGAGGGGAGGACCAAACTCTCAGGAGATCACATGGAGGACACAAGACTCACGAGGAAAGCAGGGAAAGTTCTCTGATTCTGTTAACACTTTGCAAGTCTTTTGCAAAATGTTCCCAACCCCACTGATAGCTCTCGGGGCCACTCTGGGCACGTTGACTGGCCTGCTGGCTTTGTGCAGCCTCACTTTTCTGTGCAAGTGCGTGCGGACGGGGAAGATGCCACTCGATCGTGTTGAGGATACTGGCAGGAAGAGCTCTAAGTCCACTGTGGTGCAGCCACACCAGCAGGTAATGACTGTCAGGACATGAAAGACAGCTGCTAGCAGCTTATCTTTATTTCCATGCTGGGGAGGAGTCAACTAAAGGAAGAAGATTTTGCAGGTCTTTAAAATGGAATCCCCCCCCCACCCCCCAAAAAAAAAACAACAACAAAAAACAGTTTCTGTGAATTTTGGGAGTCAAGATGTGTTGACTTTGCTGGTTAAAACCAGGTATAGTGCAGGCAAGGCTTCTGCTATTAAATCCTGTTCTTCTGCTGTCCCAGTACTGAGGCCCCCCACTCCTAGCTCTGCCAATGCACCTCCATCCTGCCTGCAGCACCCCTGCCCCCTCTCTTCTCTTCCCTATGGTTTCCCAAATCCATATTGCCCATTAAACAAATCTAGGTTATGCTGGACAAAATGATTTCCCTCTGCTCTCTGGAGTACATCCTCTTCCCCAGCACTGGGATTTTAACGCTATAAATTCTGGAGCTGCAGTGTAGCCTTACTAAGTAATTATCTCTTTGTTGCATAGGAACATTGTAATTTTATTACTGCAGCACACAAAACTGGGAGGTTGTAACTTCTTTCTTTATCACCAGCTTCTGCAGTTTTGTTGCATGTGTTTCTTGCCTGTGCAGAAACAGAAACCTTAATGCAGACCCTGGATTTCATCCTTTTCCAACTTTTTCTTTATTTATTTTCTTTATTTATTTGTTACATTTGTATCCCACATTTTCACACCTATTTGCAGTCTCAATGTGGCTTACATAGTACCGTAAAGGCGTTCGTCAATTCCGGTATGAACAAACACAGTAATGTTGTGGTAGAATAAGGTTCGTGTGTACAGACACATTAGGGAATTGTACAGAAGAAGAGAATCGTAGAGAGGAAGAGTTATTATATGTCCATTACGAGCTTTGGTTTCGTTGTGTTGCAGGCATTTAAGTTGGGTCGGTTTAAAAAAAAAACCCATAAACCTCTATGTCCATGTGAAATGGATTCAATGCATATGAATGATGGTCCGACATTTACCATATTATTTCAAGTCACTGGCAAATGAAAATGAGATGAAAAACCCAACAGACTATCATGATTTTGTTTTGTTTTTTTGTGCAGTCAATAAGGTGCACTCTTTCAGAAAGAGCATGTACTCCTTCAAAAGAGTATGCACTGTTTGCATGCATGCACTACTGGGAAAGAATGTGCATTCTTAATGATATAATAATAATTTTTAAAAAATAATAAAAAGAACATTCCCGGAAACGACATGGGATAACACCTGAAACAAAAATGTTCTGCCTGCACACCTCTACCACATACTGGGTTCCTAATGAATTGCATTTATGGTTGAGACAGAAATTTTCAGGTGCATATAACAGAAAGAAAAATATTGTCTGTGTTCAGTCACTCTTTCTATCCTTGTTAAATAGACTTCTTTTCTTTGCTAGCTCGTTGTTTATTGAGGTTTCAGAACTGAGCCTTCAAAGTCATTTTGCTTAAGGCAGAATAGACTCCAGCCTGCATGGATACATCCAGAAATATGCTACTATTTTTGCAATCTGTATCTGTTGTCCTGAAGAGAGCATCCACTGGCACCTCAGGGATGCCATAAGAACATAAGAATAGTCATACTGAATCAGACCAGTGGTCCATCTAGCCCAGTATCCTACTTCCAACAGTGGCCACAAGTACCTGGCAGAAACCCAAATAGTAGCAACATTCCATGCTACCAGTCCCAGGGCAAGCAGTGGCTTCCTCATGTCTTTCTCAATAGCAACTATGGACTTTTCCTCCAGGAACTTGTCCAAACCTTTTTTAAACCCAGATACACTAACCAATGCTTAAATGCCTCCTATTTATGGTCCTCATTTGCAGGTCTTGCTGGAAAGATGAAGTGATGGGGTGCCAAGTTCTCTGAATATGTTGCCATATCTGAAGACTTTCCTTATTCTTAGAGGCTTTCTATCTGTACTGGAGAAGATCACTTCTCATTCCATCATAGTGGTGATGGGATCATACCACTGGAAATACATACACACTAGGAGTTTCTTCATCAATCACATTTTGGAGAGGGGTTCATCAGGATAGCTTGATGCAGACTCCCTTTCTCCTCAGTAGAAGAATTGGATCCTTCTCCTGAAACTATTGGAGATGAGCTCCTTCTGAATTCATTTCAGATAGGAACTGTAGAACTTCTGCCCTCACTATGATTCCTTCTCTTTCAAAAAACTGAACTAACTTTGTTAAATAATATATATTCTATTCTTCACCAATTACCTATAAGGTAATAAGATAAGAATAAGAATATGTAAGAAAAGGGGGAATTAAATACTATATTTGTTGAATTACATTAACCTGCACTGCAAGTTTAAAGACATGTGCTCAGAACATAAAGACCATATATTTTACTTTAAAATGTTTATTTACAATACAGGTAATGTAATAATGTTACAAGAGAGAGGCAGTTTTTAATGTGAAATGTGCTTTTCAAGATTAAAAGGTCTGAATTATAAATTATGCTGGATAATGGTAACTCACTTTGATAGAGGCTGCTGGGTGGAGTGATGAAGATCCTTGCTGAAACAGAAGTCTTTTGTTGCAGAATTGTAGTTGGAGCCTGGAGAAGGTCATCAGGGTGTGTGTGAAGTCTAGCAGAGAGGCAGGAGGCAAATTCCCAGAGAGAGAGCTGGGCATTTTCCAGGCTTTTTATATTTTCTTCCTGGACCCTAGGCTGAAGTCAGGTGGGGTATCTGAGAACTGGCTTCATCTGGTTTTGAGATGGGGCATGATAACTGGTCACATGTTTAATGACATCATAAGACTTTCTGTCTGGACATCTGCTGTGATATACACATCCATAAGACATCTGACAGGATTCTTTGTCTCTGAGAGTAGGTGGGCTTCTTTTGTCAGATTAGATAGCTAGATGGGCTTTTCAGTCTGAGTCATTGTCTGAGAATAGGTGGAGTTTCACTGTCTTTGGTTAACTGTAGTCTTTGTGATTGCTGTCCATTTTCAGAGTTTTGTTCTTTGGAGATGTGTTGATGGGCTTAGGTATCCACCTAGCTAGTTTTTGTTATCAGTGGTTTCCAGGGGGGGGGGGGGGGGGGGGAGATGAAAGGCAGACCAGTTTATCTGATTCTGTTCCAATAAGTCTTTGCAGCCATATTTTTTTTTTATATACATTTGTATCTGATCCAGCAAAATCAATAACTCTGACAATTAAACTCATATCATGCTACAACTTTTCTGTGACGCCCAAGGATTATGGGTCTAATGCCCTTTCCACCAACATCAGATTCCTTTAGACTTTAATATACTCACACTCTTGGGTGCCTGGCAGCCCTAGGCTTTTGAACAGTCCTAGGACAGAAGAACCCTGAGGTGGTTCCATGAGCTTTCTAGAAATGCAACCCTGGAAAGACACCTCCCAAGGAGGATTGTCTAAAGTTCAGTGCCATCCTCTCTGACCTTGTAACTCAGTGTCAATAAGGGCGCTGATGTAAACAGTAGGACACTCTTACATAAGTAACACTGATTTCTTTATATGTTGCTATATTTGTTACATATTTGAAAACAGCCCTTGTTTTAAGTTTTACTAAAATGTTTTTGAAAAGAACATATCCTTCATTCTTTGTCTCATTCTCTGTCTTCTTATCCCCTCTCTCTGCTTTTCTCTTTGCATTTCCCTCCCCCCTCCAGTTTAGTATTCAGAAGTCAACTGAACCTGTCCAGCCCCAGACTCAACTGAAATCCCCTTGGATTTGCAAGATAATGCTAGCTATGACCTCTCCACACATGGTTAATGAAATGAGTGACGACATGAGGAAGAGTGCAGAAGAGACCATGACCGCAGCAGGGGACCATCAGGGTTCACATGAAAGTGGTGGATTAGACCAGAGCTCAGAGGACATATTCATTCTCTCAACGAATGGTGAGTTCCTGGGTCTAAAAGCACCCAGCAGTGTAGAGCTCAGTCTTTCACTCTGGGGACCCTAGGTTCAAATTAATCACATCAGATTTCTATTATTGGCTAACAACAGAACAAAAAATGTTGTTTTTTCTGCTCATTTTTGTTTGGTAATGAGATGGATTTTTTGTTGACATTTCCTATGTCATTGCAAATGACAGGCCATCCCTATTCATTAGCATCTGTATGTGGGATTCTTCACGTTGCTTTCATAGAATGAGGAGTAGCCTAGTGGTTAGTGCAGTGGACTTTGATCCTGGGGAACTGAGTTCAATTCCCACTGCAGCTCCTTGTGACTCTGGGCAAGTCACTTAACCCTCCATTGCCCCGGTACAAATAAGTACCTGAATATACTATGTAAACCGCTTTGAATGTAGTTGCAAAAAACACAGAAAGGCAGTATATCAAGTCCCATTTTCCCTTCCCTTCCCTATATGGTAAATTCTTCCAAGCACTTTGTATAATTTTAGTTTAGTTGAGTAAATTTCCTCTTATCGCTTTTCCTTTACCATTGTCAAAATGGTTAACAATGAAAAAAAATATCAAGAGATCAGAAAACATAAAAATGTTTAGAAAAACAGAGAAAACATAAGAGAAGGCAAAAAAGGTGAAAACAATATCTGGGCAAGACAAACTAGATTTGGAAAAAGTTACAGATTGTATATGAAGGACGGAGAGCTGGAGGGATGCAAGGATGAGGAGGCTTACCCCACTAAACAATAGGGATGGGCACCCAGAAAGTTTGCTTTATTTGTTCATTTCTTTTTGTATGGAAACAAATGTTGTTAAAAGTGTACCCCAAATTCTATAAACAGCACCTAAAGTTAGGCATGCAGATTTGGCCCTGGGTAAACCAATTAGTTAAGTGCTAACATTCAATAAGGGAGCTCCAAAGATTTAACAAGGGAGCAGATAACATTGGCCGAGATAACAGAACGCCAGATAGAGGGTGAGATGTTTAAGGTTAGGAGGGTGCTAGTTAAAGGGGGGAGGGGGTTCGGAAGGGAAGGAATAGGTTGGATAAAAAAGTTAAAGAAAAAGGAAGGAGAATAGTAGATTGAAGACTGGAAGTTAGTATTGCGGGCAAAGACAATGGAATTTGGAAGATTAAAAGAGATGGGCGGGATATGGGAATTTGGAATGTTGGGAAAACGGAGCATTTTGGGCAGGAAGAATTATTTTCAGGAAGGTGCGGGTGGTGGATGGATGTTGGGTGGGGGGTTTTGTCCCGCCCGCCCGCCCTACCCTTCTTTTAGTTATTGGCTGGAATGTTGTAGGAGATCTGTTCTTTAGTAAGGGATATTGTTTTATTGATTGCTTAGTTTTGGAATAGATAGAGTGTCAGCTTGGGAGCTGGAAAAAATGTGGGGTAATCTAAGAAGGGTTGTGAATATGTTGGTAAATAAGTATGACTTGATGAAAGTTATGTTCAGTTCTGTTCATGTGCACCACCGCTACGAGTGGGGAGTTCACTCCTGCGACACTGCAAAGTGAGTCTTGGGGTAATTAAATGATAGTGTTTAACAGAAGGGTGCAGCTAGCTCGATACCAACTAGTTGTGAGGGGTGGGTAGGGGTTGGGGTAAAGTAAAGTTTTATGATTACACATCTACTATAATAAAACGCACCCTCAACGTTCTGAAGCTGACTCCGTGGCTTCAGTGAAGGGTTCGTAAATGTGTCATCGACTTCGACTCACCATCTCTTTCTGCCCTGCCCTCGCGTCAAAACGTGATGAAGTCGAGGGCGGGTAATCAAAAGGCAGGACTGAAGGAACGAACTCACCTCCAACGTGAGAGAGCATAATCGCTGGGTGGCTGGAGGGGGGGGGGGCAGGGGAGACAGGAGAATCGCTGGATGGCTTGAGGGGGGGGGCAGGGGATAGAGGAGAATTGCTGGGTGGCTTGAGGGGGGCAGGGGAGACAGGAGAATAGCTGGGTGGCTGGAGGGGGGACACTGACCTCCAACATTCTGAGAGAGCATAATCGCTTCGTAGCTGGAGGGGGGGGGGGGCAGGGGAGACAGGAGAATCGCTGGATGGCTCGAGGGGGGGCAGGGGATAGAGGAGAATCGCTGGGTGGCTTGATGGGGGGCAGGGGAGACAGGAGAATAGCTGGGTGGCTGGAGGGGGGGCACTGACCTCCAACATTCTGAGAGAGCATAATCGCTTCGTTGCTGGAGGGGGGGCAGGGGAGACAGGAGAATCGCTGGATGGCTCGAGGGGGGGGTAGGGGATATCGCTGGGTGGCTGGAGGGGGGGTAGGGGAGACAGGAGAATCGCCGGATGGCTCGAGGGTGGGCAGGGGATAGAGGATAATCGCTGGGTGGCTGGAGGGAGGCAGGGGAGAAAGGAGAATAGCTGGGTGGCTGGAGGGGGAGCAGGGGAGACAGGAGAATAGCTGGGTGGCTGGAGGGGGGCAGGGGAGACAGGAGAATAGCTGGGTGGCTGGAGGGGGGCAGGGGAGACGAGAATCGCTGGGTGGCTGGAGGGGGGCCAGCGGAGAGAGGGGAATCGCTGGGTGGCTGGAGGGGGCAGGAGAGAGAGGACAATCACACACACTCTCTCTCACAGACACACTCACACCCAGTCTCACTGTCTCTCTGTCACACACACACTCGCACGGTGCTGCCAACCACGCAGAGAGGGGGAGAAGCAGGAAGTCCTGAGACCACAGGGGAGGGGAACGCAGAGGGGAGAGGGGGAGGGGGGTCCTGAGACCAGAGGGGGGAGGGGGTCCTGAGACCACAGAGGGAGGGGGGAGGTATCTCTGTCACACACACACTCTCTCTCTCTCACACACACTCTTTCACAGTCAGTGTCTTTCTCTCACTCTCACACAGTCTCTCAGACTATGTCTCACACTGTATCACATTCACTCTCTATGTGTCACACAGTCACTCTTACACACTCTCTGTCCCATACACTCTCTTGGTCTCACAGAGTCTGTGTATCGCACACATACTCTCTCACACTCTGTCTCACACACTCTCTCTCTCACAAACACTCTCACACACACAGTGTATCTGTGTGAAACACTCTCTCACACTCACTGTGTCTCACATACGCACTTGCATACACTCTCATAGAAACACACACACTCTCATTCTCACACACACACACACTCTCTCTCTCTCACAGACACACTCACACCCAGACTCACTCTCTCTCTGTCACACACATTTATTAACTGTTTTGAATTTTAATGGAGGTGAGAGGTTGTGTGAGTGCCAATGTTATTGGTGTTAATTGGCAAGTCATTAGGAGTCATGCGCAGATGTGTCATACTCCCTCCTCTATAATGAATGCACCTAAATTTTATGGTGTGCAACTCCAAAAGGGGAGTGTTATGAATGTGGTCAGGACCCCTCTCAAACTTACCTTTTTCCTGGTGGTCAGTCTCTTAGCTGACTTCTGTTTCTTTTCTCTGTCCGTTCTGAGCTAGCTCTCTCTCTCTATGCTGGCAGCTTCCAGCAGCATGACACTAATTGTCTCACTTTACTGCAGCTGTGGGTGTTGCCTGAGTTGCTTTGCTCCCTTTCTGGGTGTACTGGCTTCAAGTGCTTCACGGGGCTGCATTGGTGTGGGTTGGGCCTCTCTGGATCTGTGTGCTGTTGCCTTGGTCTAGGGAGTGTGACATCATCTGGGAGGGCCTTGATAAGGAAGTGGTGTTCTTGCCTTCAGGGCCTTTGCAACGTTGGTGTTTGCGTGTGCTTTAGAACGTCTGCTGAAGGTCACGGTTAGTGCTTAGTGTTGAATACTTTCTGCTTTGTTAGCTTCCCCTTTGGTGCTTAGGAAGCACCTAGTTAGTTTGGTGTCTAGCTTGCTAGGGTAGTGCTTAGGAAGCACCTTGTTAGTTTTGTATCTAGCTTGCTAGAGTGGTGCTTAGGAAGCACCTTGTTAGTTTTGTGTTTAGTTTGCTAGAGTAGTGCTTAGGAAGCACCTTGTTAGTTTTGTATCTAGCTTGCTAGAGTAGTGCTTAGGAAGCTTGTTAGTTTTGTGTTTAGCTTGTTAGTGTAGTGCTAAGGAAGCACCTGTGCTGCGTAGGTGTGTAGCTTCCCTGCTTTTCCCTTGTAGCTCCCCTGCTTTCCCTTTTGTTGCTGATAGAAGTACTTCAGGTTTTGGGGTTGTTAGGAGCACCTGTGTGAGCTTATGTGTTTAGGTTCCCTGCTCTCTCCCTGTGGCTCCCCTGCTTCCTGTGTGTCTCTATTAGTAGTACTTCTAGTAGTGAAGGGCTTTGGAAGTCCTTTTGTGAGTGTGGTGCTATTAGTACTTCTGTTAGTATAGGGCTTAGGAAGTCCTTTTGTTAGTACTGTTAGGAACACTTCTGTTGGTTTACGGCTTGGGAGCACTTAGGTCAGTTTAGGTTTAGGAGTACTTCTGTTTCCAGTCCTGGTCCCTGTGTCATCTGGTATCCGGTAAGTCCTGCCGGCCACTTGAACCCAAGGGCTCAACCCTTGGGGGGGGGGGGGGGGGTAGTGGCCAAGCACAGGTGAAGCTGTACGGACCAGTCCAGTGTACTGCAGCCCAGTGTGTTCTGGTCCGGTGTGTGTTCCAGTCTGATGCGCTCCAGTCCAGTGTGTTCCGGTCCGGTGTGTGTTCCAGTCCTGTGTCCTCCAGTCCGGGGGATTGCAGTCCATTGTTCCAGTCCTGTGTCCTCCAGTCCGGGGGATTCCAGTCTATGTGTTCCGGTTCGCTGGGCAGTGCCTGCAGCCCCTGCCGGTGTGCTTGCCCAGTGTTGGTTGGTGGGTTTTGCCTGCTGCTGTCGCTCCTCGGCAGCAGCCCAAGGGCTCACATTAGCTCCAGAGCCCGGCCCCGTGGGCTCTGATCCTGAGAACCTGACAGGGAGTGGCCATGGGAGTGTCAAGGGCATTCCTAGGATATAGGCACAATGTTATAGAATAATGTCTTTGAAGATGGTCAAATCTTGGAGACAGCTGACTGCTAATAAGAATTCAATGACCAGGCAATTCCAATGTATATTTGCATTCCAGGTGAAGGAGAGAATGGTGGCACTATGGAGGACTTCAACTTGGAAAAGCCACTCACCAGCCAGGTTCCCAAGCTCCATTATTCTCTGGAATATGATTGTCAGAAGGCAGAATTGAGTGTATCTTTACTGGAAGGTAAGTATGTGCTTTAAGGAGCTCTAGAGAACCTATCACATGGTGCAGATTCCATTCCTAATCCCATGAGACTGATAGCATCTATCCCACACTGAAGGTAGAGAATATGGAAGTCTGCTGAGCACATGAGAGAGAAATACTCTGCATAGCATAGAGCACATTCCTTGGTTCAGATCATCAATAGATCAGTGTTCCCTCTAAGGTGTTTGGCAGGCCACCAGCTGTGTTCCTACCATTGTGTGTGGTGCAGCCATATTGTAGTATCAATTGCAGGAGGAGGGGGCAGGAATGTTTTGTAGGACTCCCAAGGGATCTGCCTGCTGTCCATAAGTGAAACTGCAATATAGCTGCACCATCTTAATTGTAAGAACTTAGGTGGTGGACTCACATGCACCTTAGAGGGAAGATTCATGGGCATAGTTTGAGGGGGGGGGGGGGGTTGAGGGGGAACATTTCCCCCCCCAAAAGGCGTGCCACCTCCCGCATTGCCTCAGCATCTCCCTGACTCCCTCTCTTCTTCCACCTTCCTCCACCCTGAAGCCCTGCACGATCCTCCAGGATTCCTCTATCCCCTCCCTCCGGCACTGCAGTCTTCAATCTGTCTGGACTCCCGGCAGCATTAGCGATGTATACACTCTGCCTTCGCACTACCCCAGAAGCCTCTGTCTACAGCATCCCTTGGTCCCACCTATGTGAGAACAGGAAGTTGAAGAGAAGGCTTCCGGGGCAGACTGAAGGCAGTGTGTATACATTGCTAATACTGCCGGCAGACCAGAAAAATTAAAGACTGCAGCGCCAGAGGAGGGGGAGGGGGATATTGCTACATACATGGCACTAAAACTGTTTGTGCAAGTGTAGTCAGCATAGGTCTGCATATCACCAGCAAAACCACATGGAAGAGACATATAATTATTTATTTATTTGTGACATTTATATCCCACATTATCCCAAACAAGTTTGAGTTTAATGTGGCTTACAATAAACAGTATAGGATACATAACAAAGAACATATCATTAATTAACATCCAAAGACATGGCAATCTTATCAAGTTCTGAGAAGGATCATACATTGCAGCACTGTCCATTTTTAGCTCAGTGGAAAGGGAGTCATGGTATACTTGAACTTCTGTACAATGCAAGAGAGCAGGTTAGTGACCCAGCCTGTATTACTAAGCAGGTGATATTGTCTTATATTCAGTTTTTATCCTGGCTGTTTGTTAGTATTTTTGAAATAAGACACAGCCTTCATTGTCCTTCAGAAATGTCATTTCCTTCCTGTCTTCTAGCTTTAGTCAGAAGCTCTGAGGTCAACCAGGACACTGCATGTGACTGCTACATCCTGGGCAGCCTTACCACCTGCTCTGGCACCGTGGATGCCCGAACAGGGCTGGTGAGGAAAGCATCCTACATGACCTGGGAAGACATTCTGTTCTTCTCACTCACCCAGGAGGAGCAGGCAGAAGCCTCACTATGCATCACCCTGTGGAATTGTGACAAGTTCTCCAGGCAGAGCATCATGGGACAGGGCAAGTTCAATGTGGCCACACCATGTGGAACTGACTGCTGGGTCCATCTGAACATCCCTGAAGAGGTAAAATAATTTTCTACCTCAGTCAAGAGGAGTAGCCTAGTGGTTAGAGAAATAGACTGAGAACCATGGAAGCCACGTTCAAATCCTACTGCTACTCCTTGTGATCTTAGACAAGTCTTTTAACCCTCTATTGCTTCAAGTACAAACTTAGGGGGTCTTTTACTAAAGCTTAGCTTGAGTTATCTGCAACAGGGCCTATTTTATTCCTTTAAGTCCTGCTGCAGATAAGTCAAGCTAAGCTTTAGTAAAAGACCCCCTTAGATTGTAAGCTGTCTAGGGACAGGAAAATGCCTACTGTACCCAAATGTAATGCACCTTGAGCTACTAATGAGAAAGATGTCAGCTAAATCCACCTTCTCAAAAAAGTTTGACTCCAGGGGAAAATCCACAGTTTTCTCTATTCTATACATTTATCTCACTCACCACATCACTGGTAAACGAAATCAGACCTATCAACTATGACTGAAACATCTCAGCCGGCTGCCAGATTGAACACAAGCAGTTTCTGAGATGAAATTCATTCCTGAGACAAAGGTCTTAGCAGGGCCGAAAGCTCTTCTTATGTGCATTTGAGTCCTGTCTTCTGAAAAGGGCACTGCAGCAACCAAAAACACTAAAAGTTTGAATGAACAATGGAAGTGCAACCTAATTCACCCAGTAAGAGATTCAAACTTTTTATTATATAGCTTCCTTTAAGTTTAAACTCTTCAGCGCCACTTATAGGTGATCAGGGGTTCAACATCCTGCTTGTGATTCTTCTTTCACTGGGGACTAAGGGAATCTTTTACTAAGTGGCGGTAAGTACCGTTGGCTACCGCAGCAGCCCGGCGACAGTTCCCACCCCCATCGCATGCGATTTCCTCAATGTGTGGTGGTAAGTATTCCCCTCTGAAATGAATGCATGTCCACTTTTAAAAAAAGACAGCCTTTTACCCGCTGCACTAAAAGGGAGCCTTAGCATGTGTCAAAAACTGATGCCAGTGGAGGCCCCCTTTTACAGCAGCTTAGTAAAAAGGGGTCCTAAATAAATCCCCTCCATGGACTGTCCAAGCGTGTAAATGTATCTTTTCTGTGGCACTGCCTCAGCCTGTAACTGCATCACTTCTGCAATATGCAGGTATCTGTGCCATCTCCATAGCATACCTGAGCCCAAGTATCCTTCAATTCTATGCACACCACCACCATCACCAAACAACCCATTTATCCCATATCCCTCATGCCCTCCCAGTGTAGTGAAATCCCCTGTGCCCCTGATGCAGGGGATAGAAGGGAGAAGTTGTTTCTTTTCTCTTCAGTCCTCGGTACTATCCTTCTTCTTTCCAATCTAAGACTATCTTTGGGGACTAGAGTTTGGGAAAAAAGTAATACATACTGTAAGTAATGGAGTGTCTGCATGCAGTAGCCTCACAGCCTTTGATCAATGCAAAAACCACAGTCACCAGACCTGAAACCCAGGCTCCCACTGTCCACAAGAAACCGTGTATTGATTATGAACTGCATTTTCTTTGAATTGTGCATGTATTTACAAACTGAAATGTCATATATTGCATTTTATAATTTGGATTTCTGAATTTGTATTTCTAAGTAAGCTGCTCAGGACTAAAAGGGTGGTTTATGAAATTAAAATAGATTACTGGGATTTTCTTTAGGTGGGGGGGGGGGGGGGTGAGGGAAGGTAGGATGTGGTGAAAGGTGGCCCATATTTTATAATAAAATGAACAACATGAATGCAATTTTGTTCACTTTTCTTTCAAATGTTGCTTTAAAACTGAAATGATAGTGGAAATTTCTTGTTTCATTTCCAACAAACGTTCGTCTCTAGATGTGACCAAACTACAGTATGTGGTGCTGAAAGCCTGCTGTTTCCCACATTATATAGAAACATAGAAAAATGAAGGTGGATAAAGACCATATGGCCTACCCAGTCTGCCCATCCATACCATCTACTATCCCTTCCTGTCCCTTAGAGATCCCACGTACTTGTCCCAAACTTTATTGAATTCAGATACAGTCTTCATCTCTGCTGTCTTTCTGCATGTAACATCTGCTGAAAAAGGCCATGTGGCCCATGATATTATCCCACCCAAATCAGGCTATGTCCTATCTTACTATTTGAATCAGTGGGTCTGTAGCTGAATCTGGAATCACTGTATACAGGAAGGCAGTATAGCAACTCTGGAATTCGTTGCCAGAAAATGTGGTAAAGGCGGTTAGCTTAGCAGAGTTTTAAAAAGGTTTGGACGGCTTCCTAAAGGAAAAGTCCATAAACCATTATTAAATTGGACTTGGGGAAAATATTTCTGGGATAAGCAGCATAAAATGTTTTGTACTTTTTTTGGGATCTTGCCAGGTATTTGTGACCTGGATTGGCCACTGTTGGAAATAGGATGCTGGGCTTGATGGACCTTTGGTCTGTCCCAGTATGGCAATACTTATGTACTTATATGAACCTTTGACCCTTTGTATACCCCTCTCATACTGCTTAGTTGCTCAGGAGGCCTTCAGAACTGCCATTAAGTTATTTGTGCTCCCCAGACCCCAGCAGTTGCAGAGATCCTGCTCTCTATCAGTTATTTGCCTTCAGCTAATCGCCTCATCATGGTGCTGATCAAGGCCAGAAATCTTCATTTGTGCACACATGGAAATCTTCAGGGGAAAGGTGAGTGTACAGGAGCAGTGACTTCTGTGCATGAGGCTACAGTGTCTGTATGGTACCCTGCCTATAGTCAATCCACTGTACAGAATGGACAAGATTTCACCAACAAACAATCAAACATATAAATGGCGAGTGTCGTACTCACTCGCAAATGCACAGTACAGACCCTCTCTGCCCCGCCCCCGCGTCAATACGTGATGATGGGGCGGAACACAGAGGGTCTCTACTGCGCAATGCATTTGCGAGGGACGAAACCGCCGTCGCTAACGCTCCCCCCACCCTCCACCTGGCCGTGCCCTCGCTCCGCTATTGAAACAGCGAGGGAACGCAGCACACAGCTCTGCTGAGCTGCCGTCCTTCCTTCTTCTTCTCTGCCTGTGTCCTGCCCTCGACGACGTTACATCACACAAGGGCGGGACACAGGCAGAGAAGAAGAAGGAAGGACGGCAGCTCAGCAGAGCTGTGTGCTGCGTTCCCTCGCTGTTTCAATAGCGGAGCGAGGGCCCGGGCCGGATGGAGGGGTGGCGGTGACTCAGGGGGGGGGAGCTCGGCGGTGGGGGGCCTTGCAGCGGCGACGGGAAGGGGCTTTCAACCCCCCCCTTTCCTATGGGCTCAACGGCTAGTATATCTATATATGGGGTCAATATTCAAAGAGATTTAACTGGGCAGAAAAGGCTCCTGCCCATTAAATCGCCCATGTGGGGATATCTACATGGGCATCAATATTCAGCAGTACTTAACCAAATAGTGCAGCTGAATGTCCCCTTTAACCGCCTAAGCCAAAACTGGTTGTGTTGTGGGAGGTCCATGGCACTCAGGGCGGAGTCAGTACTTATGTGGTAAAGTGCTGATATTCACCACTTAACTGGATAAGGTAAGCGGACAAATCAGACCACAAAAAACACAGTTCTATCGTTGTCTGGTTTCCCTGAATATTGACCGTTCACCACATAAGTGCTGGCTGGTTGTACATACCCAGATATTCAATGCCAGTGCCTGGATATGGTCAGACATTGAACATCCAGGCATAAAATTACAAGTGGTTAAAAGATCTCTGACTTCTGCCAGCTGAATATGTATGTATGTGCATATATGTATATGAAGTTTGGACTGGTGTTTTTGGCATTGCACTGTACCTGCCATGTATATTTATAGGGTACTTTTCTGGTTTTATTAACTTAACCCCTTTAACAAGCCCATTCTCCAGCTAGAAAGGAGATGAGAAGAGAGTGGGTAGAGAATGGATTTCCCCACAGGGATGTGCTGTTACTTCCACATGACCCAGTCTGGCCTCTGGTACAGACAAGGTTCTGGGCTCAATGCACCACTGGTGCAGCCCAGCAGGGAATTTCTTCTCTTCCTTCTGTGCATGCCTGCCTAGCACTTAATGCCTTTGCATCAGCCTTGTACTTGCTGTGTGTTCTTTGCTGTAGATGTGTCAGTGAAGATAACCCTCTGGCACCAAGACCTGAAAGTGAGGAAGAAGCAGTCGAAGCAGAGCAGGAAGCAGATAAATCCCATCTGGAATGAGATGACCATGTTTGAGCTTCCTCAGGAGTTGTTGGAGGCTTCCAGTGTGGAGCTGGAAATGATTTGCCAGGAAACTAGAAGCCGGCAGACATGCCTTCTGGGCAGATGCTATCTTGGGCTTCAATATGAGGGCACAGGAAGCAGTCACTGGCAAAAAATGATGAAGAATCCCCGCAGGCAGATAACAAAGTGGCACAAGCTTTGTCAGTAAGCACAGAAAGTGAAGGAGTTGCTTTTCTGGGCTGTGGGCATCCTCGTCAAGCACTTCCCTACTGGATTGGTTATCTTGGACACGTCACTGCCACCATAGTATTAATAGATTTTCTTTGTGACACAAACTCAGTTTTAATGGGCGTCCTTTCCTACTACTTTCCCTGAACAGATGAAAAACAAGCAGCTGTAGTTTCAGCACAATCAACACGATATTTGTCAACTCCAGGCGAGCCTCCCATTATTAGAAGAACCATCTTATTTGCTTTCTTGTAATGAACCACTCACCTCATATGAAAAGATGACCCTGTGGAAGGGGGCCAGAAGAGGACCAAGGGAAAGTGGAGAATTTGTGTCAGTGGGGTCCAGTAGGAGACCAAGAAGAAATGGAGAATTTTTTTGCCAGTTATATAAAGAAAAATTATTAAATTCTTCATTTGATGAGAGCTGTAACTTTGGAGTGAACAAGCTGTGTATATTATCTGTTGTTTCTAATTGCTGAACCAGAATGCACTATACAGGACTTGAAAAACAAAAAAGGCATAAGGGAGGAAATGTGTATGTAGTATAGCCAAAGAAGATAAAGTGGGTTGTAAATGTTGCAAGCAATGTGTGAGAAAGAGAGAAATATATTGTTCACCAAATTTGTAATCATGTATGGAATGTACAGTCATGCTTGATTGTAGCTAATAAAAAGCTAGAGCTTAGAAGGGAAGTCAGAAGTCCGTTGAGCAAGGCTGCTGGCTTTTGTGGCTGTGCAGCTGCTTCTCCTAAAGCTTTAGCTATATATCTATTTTGGTGTCTGGCTTATTCTTTCCTCTCGCACAGACCTTGGGCTCCGAAACACTAGAGCCGAGGGTACAGATATTGGGTACCCAGACCAGAACCGGACCACAGAATTTGGATTTCGGAGCCCAGCGTCTGTACGATGGAACCACCTGTAGGGTAAGTAAAGACTATGGAGAATTCCTTGAGAAAATGTGTTAGCACTGCAGAAAGTGTCAGACACAGAATGAAGAGTGTCAAAAGAAAACAGATGATATTGCCAATAAATCAAAGAGTCCTAGCAATAAGATGCTGCACCGTAATGGCAAACAGGCACTGGAGCCACTTGCCAGGTGGCACTGTATGACTAGTGGTAATACTGCTTTGCAGTTTCTGTCGGGGGCAGTTTTGTCCCAGATAAATTGATACCAGGTGGTATTGTCCAAGTTAGGATAGCCACACACTAGTCATGAGAGGATCATAGTCTCTTGGTGGAACTATATGGCCCGTGAAGAGAATGCGAAAATGGAGCAGAACAATATACAAGAGTTAAGAGATACTGTTCATAAGCTTGAAAAACAAATGTATCAGGGGTGCGGGGCTGTACAGTCTGATTCAGAGGTGCCGTCAGCACCCACCTCTCTGCCTGCTTAGAAGGATGAGGTGTGTATGTTGGCAGTGGGACTCTCCATTCGTCCGTCAACCCAGCCTGTGCCACCGCCCCCTCAGCACTCAGGTAGGACCATGAGTTCTTGTTGTTCAAAAGAACATAATGATAAGGAATTGTTACAGGATAATAGGGGAAGCCACGAGTAAAGGTGGCTGCCCAATTGGTGTAATGATAAAGAACCGTGGCAAGAGAGCAACCTTTCCCCTCCCTTGAAGACATCGGAGTACTGAGGGTAATTTAGTGACTCAGTTACAATCAGGGTGCCATTCAAAGTATTGGAAAATCCATGACTGGCAGACTTTGTGCTGGTGGCAAGAGACAGCACAGGAAAGGTATAAGATTACTACTACTACTATTTAGCATTTCTATAGCGCTACAAGGCATATGCAGCGCTGCACAAACATAGAAGAAAGACAGTCCCTGCTCAAAGAGTTTACAATCTAATAGACAAAAAATAAATAAAGTAAGCAAATCAATCAATGTGAACGGGAAGGAAGAGAGGAGGGTAGGTGGAGGCGAGTCGTTACAAGTGGTTACGAGTCAAAAGCAATGTTAAAGAGGTGGGCTTTCAGTCTAGATTTAAAGGTGGCCAAGGATGGGGCAAGACGTAGGGGCTCAGGAAGTTTATTCCAGGCGTAGGGTGCAGCGAGACAGAAGGCGCGAAGTCTGGAGTTGGCAGTAGTGGAGAAGGGAACAGATAAGAAGGATTTATCCATGGAGCGGAGTGCACGGGAAGGGGTGTAGGGAAGGACGAGTGTGGAGAGATACTGGGGAACAGCAGAGTGAGTACATAAGATAATGTCTAAGTTCCAGCCTGAGGAAGGAGATAAAGTTAGAAAGTTGGAAGATAAAATCCAACAGCTTTCTATGTCATTTAGTGAAAAGGGAAAGTCAGCCCCGGGGCAAACTTTTCTCCCACTGTTACTGGCATTGAGTGCTCCTCCCACTTATGAGGAGCAAGTCCAGCTAGTCAGTGCTGTTCTGTCTCCTGCTACAGTGGTGGGACGGAAATAAAAAGAAGGCAGTGGATTTGAATTAGCACACAATCCCACACAGATAGACATGAATCAGTTGTTGAATTCTTTGCATTGCTTTGCAGATAAATTCAGTTATGGTAAAAGAGAGAGAGAGAAAAAAAAGGTGGGTTTATTTCTGTGAATGCTTATGCCAGTTTGTATAGAAAAGAACTCAAACTGCATTTAAAATTTTTAAGAATTTGACTTTTTTTTATAATGAACTGCTGGATGGGAAACCATCTGGTTTATGGGTGCTATATAATTCTTCTGTCTAATGAAAACCCTGTTTCTACCATAGTAACATAGGATTGCTTCCTAGGACCTCATAATGTAGAATATTTGCGTGTGAGTGTGTGTGTGTGTGTATGGTAACTTGAGTTGCAAATATTGTATATTCATTGAATTTACTTGTCTCTGACAAACAGGGGCTTTGATTTGTTTCTAGGGCTAATAAGAGCCAGAGAGATTTGTAAAATTGCAGAGATTGATTTAACGAAATTGCTTGAAAAGAAAAAGGCCTTCTTTCTTTCTTGTCATTTAAGCTTCAATAATTGGGATTATGTGACATGTAAATTGCATCATTTTAATTTATTTAATAAGTGAAAGTACTAATGTGGTGCAGTTTTGTTATGGTATTGTCTAATTTGTGACCTTTCCTCCTAATTTTAAATCTGCTAATGGACTGTATACTGTCATTTGTTCTGGCTTGACTAACATCTCACTTGGGCCCAGATGATCAAAAGCCCTGCGCTGTTCCAAACAGCGCCCTAAAAATAGAGCCAGGACAGCGCAGGGCTTTTCTGCATCGATGATCAAAGATAATGCATGCTAATCTAAGCAGCGCTATTATCTTTGATTATCATGTTGAAGTGCGGGAGAATTGCGCCCGAGCATGCGCGCAGCACAATCCTCCCGCACTTGTTTGACAGGTCTGGGCTGTCAAAAGCCCAAACCTGTCAAACAGCCTGGCCCGAGGCCTGAACAACGAGCCCCCCCCCCCAAACCTCCAGAAAACGTCGTGGCTGCCGCCGCCGGCCAAACCCTCTCCCACCCTCCCACCCAGCGATGGGGGGGGGGGGGCTGGGGGTTGGAGGATTGGTGGGTCTCCAGCCCCCGAAACCCCCAGAAATCGTTCTTCCATCGACGGGGGGGGGGGGGGGGGGGGGGGCTGGAGGTCAGGTGGGTCTCCAGTCCCCGAAACCCCCAGAAATCGTCGATCCATCAAGGGGGGGGGCTGGAGGTCTGGTGGGTCTCCAGCCCCCGAAACCCCCAGAAATCGTTCTTCCATCGACGGGGGGGGGGGGGGGGGGGGGGCTGGTGGTCCGGTGGACCTCCAGCCCACCCCAAATCCTCCCCCCAGCGTTGTCTTTAAATTCCCTGGTGGTCCGTGGTGTCGTGACACCCCCCTGGCCCCATCCCGGCCCCCCTACCTTGTGTTGGAGGAGGGACGCAGCCTGCCTGCCTCCCTCCTCTTCCAGTCAGTCGTAGCCCAAAATGGCGGCGCCCAGCACCGCCCACTGCATCCTGGGATGCACTGGGCGTGGCTACAGACCATGTAAGGGAGCAATTCCCTTACATGGTCTGCAGCCCCGCCCAGTGCATCCCAGGATGCAGTGGGCGGTGCTGGGCGCCGCCATTTTGGGCTACGACTGACTGGAAGAGGAGGGAGGCAGGCAGGCAGGCTGCGTCCCTCCTCCAACAGAACGGTAGAGGGGCCGGGAGGGGGCCGGGATGGGGCCAGGGGGTGTCACGACACCACGAACCACCAGGGAATTTAAAGACAACGCTGGGGGGAGGATTTGGGGTGGATGGAAGAACGATTTCTGGGGGTTTCGGGGGCTGGAGACCCACCAGACCACCAGCCCCCCCCCCCCCCCCCGTCGATGGAAGAACGATTTCTGGGGGTTTCGGGGGCTGGAGACCCACCGGACCTCCAGCCCCCCCCCTTGATGGATCGACGATTTCTGGGGGTTTCGGGGACTGGAGACCCACTGGACCTCCAGCCCCCCCCCCCTGTCGATGGAAGAACGATTTCTGGGGGTTTCGGGGGCTGGAGACCCACTGGACCTCCAGCCCCCCCCCCCTTGATGGATCGACGATTTCTGGGGGTTTCGGGGGCTGGAGACTCACCGGACCTCCAGCCCCCTGTTCGAGTTTGCCTTGGGGGGGGGAAGGGGGGCCTGCCAGCATGCAACTGCATGCTGGACAGGGCTCACCATTCCTCCCCAATGATCCGCAAAATCTAACGCCAGCTCAGAGCTGGCGTTGATTTTGCTCCAGCCAGCGACCCAATCTTTGGCGCGCTGGTCGCTGATCATTGGAGATGAATGCATTAAGCGCCAATTAGCATGCATTTGCAAGCTAATTGCGCTAGAAGCCCTGTTTAGCATCCATTTGCATGCTACTTGCGCTGAGAGCCCTCGAGTGCGCTGTTTCAGGCGCTCGAGGGCTCTGATCATGGGTTGGCTGCAAACTCTGGCGCTAGTATGGCGTTAACAGCCTCTAGCGCCAGAGTTTGCTTTTGATCATGAGGGCCTTGGAGCGGATTTGAGGAAATTCTTTTTCCTCTTCCCTTAACTGCAGCATGGAAAAGGGGAATAGGTGTGTGTTTATGGGGGAGGGGGGCTTACACTGTACTATTTTTAAATGTCCTTTGTTTGAAATGTGCAAGTGATGAATGCTACAGCTGCACCAACAAGTTGTTTTGTTTCATGCTGCTGTTCTAGAAACAAGATGGTATCTTAAATTAATTCTTTTGTTTATGCTCTATATTTCAGTTTAGATTTAAGGTTATAGTTTCCTACTTTAGTAACAGGAAAAGATAACAGAGAATTGTACCACTGACTGCCAATGGAGGTCTTTTGGAAAAAAATGATTTAAAGATTTAAGAGTTGTTTGTCTCTAGAAAAGATAGTGATCTTTATATTCTGATTCTCAGTGTCTTGTTTCTATTTTTGTTGTTAAAAGACAAAACAAAAAAAAAACTAAGGTATTGCTTGCTTGTTACACTTCCTGTCATGGGCGTAGTTTGACTGTTTCATTTGGGGGGGGCAAAGGATGGGGCAGAGCATATTAGCATATTCATTTGCATATATATACAGTGGTGGAAATAAGTATTTGATCCCTTGCTGATTTTGTAAGTTTGCCCACTGACAAAGACATGAGCAGCCCATAATTGAAGGGTAGGTTATTGGTAACAGTGAGAGATAGCACATCACAAATTAAATCCGGAAAATCACATTGTGGAAAGTATATGAATTTATTTGCATTCTGCAGAGGGAAATAAGTATTTAATCCCTCTGGCAAACAAGACCTAATACTTGGTGGCAAAACCCTTGTTGGCAAGCACAGCGGTCAGACGTCTTCTGTAGTTGATGATGAGGTTTGCACACATGTCAGGAGGAATTTTGGTCCACTCCTCTTTGCAGAGTTCTGGGCTGTTGCTTGGCAACTCGCAGCTTCAGCTCCCTCCATAAGTTTTCAATGGGATTAAGGTCTGGTGACTGGCTAGGCCACTCCATGACCCTAATGTGCTTCTTCCTGAGCCACTCCTTTGTTGCCTTGGCTGTATGTTTTGGGTCATTGTCGTGCTGGAAGACCCAGCCACGACCCATTTTTAAGGCCCTGGCGGAGGGAAGGAGGTTGTCACTCAGAATTGTACGGTACATGGCCCCATCCATTCTCCCATTGATGCGGTGAAGTAGTCCTGTGCCCTTAGCAGAGAAACACCCCCAAAACATAACATTTCCACCTCCATGCTTGACAGTGGGGACGGTGTTCTTTGGGTCATAGGCAGCATTTCTCTTCCTCCAAACACGGCGAGTTGAGTTCATGCCAAAGAGCTCAATTTTTGTCTCATCTGACCACAGCACCTTCTCCCAATCACTCTCGGCATCATCCAGGTGTTCACTGGCAAACTTCAGACGGGCCGTCACATGTGCCTTCCGGAGCAGGGGGACCTTGCGGGCACTGCAGGATTGCAATCCGTTATGTCGTAATGTGTTACCAATGGTTTTCGTGGTGACAGTGGTCCCAGCTGCCTTGAGATCATTGACAAGTTCCCCCCTTGTAGTTGTAGGCTGATTTCTAACCTTCCTCATGATCAAGGATACCCCACGAGGTGAGATTTTGCGTGGAGCCCCAGATCTTTGTCGATTGACAGTCATTTTGTACTTCTTCCATTTTCTTACTATGGCACCAACAGTTGTCTCCTTCTCGCCCAGCGTCTTACTGATGGTTTTGTAGCCCATTCCAGCCTTGTGCAGGTGTATGATCTTGTCCCTGACATCCTTAGACAGCTCCTTGCTCTTGGCCATTTTGTAGAGGTTAGAGTCTGACTGATTCACTGAGTCTGTGGACAGGTGTCTTTCATACAGGTGACCATTGCCGACAGCTGTCTGTCATGCAGGTAACGAGTTGATTTGGAGCATCTACCTGGTCTGTAGGGGCCAGATCTCTTACTGGTTGGTGGGGGATCAAATACTTATTTCCCTCTGCAGAATGCAAATAAATTCATATACTTTCCACAATGTGATTTTCCGGATTTAATTTGTGATGTGCTATCTCTCACTGTTACCAATAACCTACCCTTCAATTATGGGCTGCTCATGTCTTTGTCAGTGGGCAAACTTACAAAATCAGCAAGGGATCAAATACTTATTTCCACCACTGTATATATATATATATATATATGCAAATGAATATGCTATTATGAAGGAAGGAAGGAAGGGAAAAAGCTGGCTTTTTGGGGGAATAACCATATGTATGAGATATCAAGCCAGCTCTTTCTCCATTCCTTCCTTCTTTCCTCCTTACCCAGCACTCCCTCTTCAGTAGTATTTCCCCACCCCCTTTCCCATACCATGCCAGTGTTGACCTTAGAAATGCATAAGATCTATATGTGGATCCTTCAAGAGGTAGTGTGTCACGATTTAGGCTCTAAAACCCTTTCTGATGTTTTGGTGCCACCTCAATAAGGCCAACACACAATCTCTCCACTGCAAAACACCATACACAAACTTGTGCAAAAACACACTCATAACCTTACTAAACCATAACAGCACTAATTCCAAGGACAGGACGAGCTACAACATTATAAGTGAAAAGGCAGAACTGTAATTACACCAGGCTCTAAAACACCAATACACCACCTCATGAAAAAAAAGCAAAACAAAAAAGGCTGCAAATACTACACACTAGCAGAATACTGCACCTTGATCACACATGAAAAACACATGGCACAACAGACATGACACAAGGAACTATAAATCAAAAAATATGAAGGCAAAATACTGAACTGGAAAGTTAACTCAAGAAGTCAGACTCAGCATGCAGCAATACCAGAAAAATTGAAACTTACATGCAAAATATCACAGATGCACATTTCAAAAAGCTGACATGTTCCAATTAATAAATTCTGAATAAAATACTTTTTTCTACCTTTGTTGTCTGATCATTTAGTTTTTCTATTCGCTTTGGTCCTAGTGTCTTCTGTTTTATGCAGTGTCTTCTTTCCATTTGATATTTTTTTCTCACCATGTCCACCATCTGTGTCCTTATGCATCCTGTCTACCATCTGTAGCCCTGTCCCTATCCTTCCTCGAGTTTCAGTATCTGCCCTCAACGTGTTCCAAACTCAGCAGCTTGCCCTCCGTCCATATCCAGCATTTCTCCTCACTCCCCTCCATCCATGTGCATCTACTTCCTGTCTTCCCTCCCCTCCATCCATGTCCAGCATTTCTCCTCACTCCCTTACCCTCCATCCATGTGCATCTCCTTCCTTTGTCTTTCCTTCCCTCCATCCTTGTCCAACATTTCTCCTCTCTTCCCTGCCCTCCACTCCATCCATGTCCGGCATTTCTCCTCTCTTCCCTCCCCTCCATCCATGTGCATCTCCTTCCTGACGTCTCTCCCCTCCATCCATCCATCCAGCAACTCTCCATTCTCCCCTGCCCTCTCCTCCATCCACCCATATCCAGCATATGTCCTCTGTCCCCTGCCTCCTCCATTCATCCATCCATGTCCAGCAACTCTCCATTCTCCCCTGCCCTCTCCTCCAGCCATCCATAACCAGCAAATTTCCTCTCTTCCCTTTCCCCTCCATCCATCCATGTCCAGCAATTCTCCTCCTTCCCCTGCCCTCCGCTCCATGTCCAGCGATTTCTATTCTCTCCCCTGCCCTCCTCGCCATCCATCCATGTCCAGCAACTCTCCATTCTCCCCTGCCTTCTCCTCCATCCATCTCCAGCACATTTCCTCTCTCCCCTGTCCCCTCCATCAATCCCTGTTGTCCAGCAATTCTCCTCTCTCCCCTGCCCATCCTATTTCTTTCCATCCCCTTCCCCATTCTAACCAGCATCTCCCCCCTCTCCCCCTTCGCAGTATCTCCCATCTCTCTCTCTCTTACTCTCTCCTACTGGCAGCTTGGAGGAACCGTGAGCTTACATGCTCTTCCGTTCTCTGCATCTCGTTCTCTCGCTCAGTCCCTCCCTCCCCCTCCCTGGCAAAGCATAATACAAATGTGCGCGGGGCCGTACTCTTGCTGCACGCACCGCTGATGGCTTCCCTCCTCTGTCTTCCCTCCCCTCCATCCATGTACAGCATTTTTCCTCTCACCCTCCCCTCCATCCGTGTGTATCTCCTTCCTCTGTCTTTCCTTCCCTCCCCTCATCCATCCATCCATGTCCAGCAACTCTCCTCTCTCCCCCCTGCCCTCCCCTCCCATCCATGTCCAGGGTAAACCTAAAAAACAGATGAGGATGTGATTCCATGTGCCCCAATGAAAGGACAGTTTAATTCTACTTCCATTTAATTTTAATATATTTCATCGTCTTTATAAACACTAGGCTTCCCAAGGCAGATTACAACCAGACAGTTAAGATGAACCCATCAGGAAACAGAATATTCTCACTGAAATCTGGCCATTTGAATTGTATAGAATAACAGTAAAGAAAAATGAGCACAAACTACAGAATTTATAATTGCTGTTTCTACTAGCTACAATAAATTTTGAAGTTGTTTTTGTGATATTCAATTATTTATTTTCTCCTCCACCTTGTAAGGCACTGCCTACCCAACAAAAACAGTGTTAGACTTGTTAAAGATGGACCAACAATAAAGAACGACAACGTGGATGCAGCAGCTCACAGGTTTGCTTGCTGTGTTTTGAGTGAACGGCGACGGCTGCGCGGGGGAGTGGAAACAGAGATTTACCAAATAGCTTCCTTCCTTACAGTGGACTAGATAGGCTGGCTCACTTCCACTCTACTCTCTAGTACTGAAGTTGCAGCGGCGAACTGGCGGGCGGCGATATAAAAAGCAGCAAGTAGGCAGGCTCGACTCCATCCTTTGCTTCCCTGCCCTCTCAGCGTCCTGCCCACCCAAAAGGAAATTACATCAGAGGACCACTGGGGGAGTAAGGGGAGGTGATCCCCGATTCCCTCCGGTGGTCATCTAGTCAGTTCGGGCACCTTTTCAAGGCTTGGTCGTGAGCAAAAAGAGACCAAGTAAAGTCGGCCAAATGCTCGTCAGGGACACCGTTCTTTTTTCCATTATCGGCCAAGGGCGCCCATCTGTTAACCACGCCCCCGTCCCGCCTTTGGTACACTGCCAACACGCCCCTTGAACTTTGGCCATCCCTGCGAAGGAAAGCAGTTGAGGACGGCCAAAATCGGCTTTCGATTATGCCGATTTGGGCGTCCTTAGGAGAAGGGCGCCCATCTCCTGATTTGTGTCGGAAGATGGACGCCCTTCTCCTTCGAAAATAAGCTGGATAATCTGCAGCATCAGAACCTTCTCCTCATCAGCTACCACAGGGAACTGAATGACTATTGTGGGCTCATCCGCCCCCAGGCTCACCGTCTGCAATTGCAACAAAATTTTATGAGACTGAACAGTAAAGCTTCACAGTTTATGTTTTTCTTGCAACTAAGGACTTATTTTCATTGTGGTCGATTTGTTACCCCACACTTGTATTGTTTGTTTGCCCTTTGACTCACTACACCTGTGAAGTTGGCTTAGCTCTTTCATACTGTGGAATTGTGCATGTGTATCAATACAGGTTTCATATATGTCTTTAAACTTTCATTCAGTTCATGACATTTTGCTTAGATTTTGTATAAATATTATGTATGCTATACTTTTTTACTTTTATTTTTGTTTAACATTCTTAATACTTTTCTAGGTTATCATCACATTGTGCACTTTTCGACCTATCCCAATTCATTGTGTATATCTAATGCAGTGTGTTATAGGTATGATAGTGTTCAGTTGTTTGACCTTTCACAGCTTCACCACAGGTGTCTGAATGTCATATTTCATTCATTATTCTATTTGCACATTCTCACACATCTTTACCAAATATGTTCATGATCTGTGTTCTTGTTGTTTTCCTCCATATTTGCACATAATTATCCTGCTTTTATCACTTATAATGTGGTCTATTTTTTCACAGGCATTTTCATTTTCACCCTTTTCACCTTGGGATAATGTTCTTACAGTTCCACTGTGGTAGGAGATGTCATGGGTGTGGCTCTGGTGTGAACCATATGGTTTGAAACGAAAGTCTGTAACAGAAATGTGACCCTTATGAACAAATGCTCCAATTCTAGCACAGTCTAAAGCACTCTTCATATGGTAATGGTCTGTCTACGAAACACTATAAGCCACACTTTAGATTTGTTACGTTATAGAACAATAACCCTTTGGGAATGCTGTGGGGTTGGTGCACTATAGTATAATATTCTTATGCTTGGCACTCTGGGTTTGGCATATTACAGTGTTCTGTACCCTAATAAGGGACTGTTGGTAAGGAAATAGCTCCCTCTGAAGTTCTGGTAAAGAGAAGGCCCTGTTGTTCTGGACAAAATTATACCATGCTTACAGCTCAATGATCACCACAAAGTGCTCACACTGTTGTACCTTTAAAGCTATTTTATTGGAACATAACAATGATCTGCAGCCTCTCCGTATCTCAAGCCAACACCTGGAAAACGTTTGCCTAGCTTCAATGACTTTGGGGCTCATTTTCAAAACACAAACTTACTATTTAATTTTTTAAATCTAAGTACTTTGAAAATATGCCTCCAAATATACTTGCCAGGCCTTTTCAAAATGAAAACACAACTGAAGAGCACTTTTCCAAATCTCATTCAGTCTACTTGTTTTGTCAGTTTTGAGTTAGGTGATTAATTTCATTCATCAAGGCAATCAATAGAAATCAAACAAAATAAAACATGGAAAAGAAAATAAGATGATACCTTTTTTATTGGACATAACTTAATACATTTCTTGATTAGAAATGTATTAAGTTATGTCCAATAAAAAGGTATCATCTTATTTTCTTTTCCATGTTTTATTTAATTTCTATTGATTACCTTTAAAAGTGGACTAACACGGCTACCACACCTCTCTATTCATCAAGGCAAGATTCGTTTGCTATAGCTTAGTGAGTTTTAGGACAGGAGTAAGCTACAATAAATGAATCTTCCCTTGATGAACGAAATTAATCGCATAACATAGCTCAAAACTGACAAAAAATAGACTGAGTTTTGCAAAAGTGCTCTACAACTAGGAAAATGTTTATGTGAAGTTACAAGCTATTCAGACCTCACTTCATCATTAGTATTGGAAAACATTCATTAGAAGCCTGTGATTACTAACAAAATCAGGGTCTAGGTTAGACGATGATTATGTTTTTCTTTGGGCATCGGAGGTTGATGTGCAATTACCAACCAGTTTTATTGACCTGTGATCTCAGAATTGGACTTCACATTTTCTTTTGCATTGTAGTTATTGAACTACATATACTGTGACCTCCATTCCTATGCTCACACCCTGTGCACAAGGTCTTTTCATCCTGATTTGTATTTGATTTAGTCTGTTCTGTAGTGTATGTGCTCTGTAGAGCTTTTGTCCTTCATGTGTTAAAGATTCATTTTCAGACTTTCACAACTTTTTGATGTTCTAATTCACATTCAATCTTTCTGTTTGCATCCAGAGAACCATTTCTTGCACCCATTAGACAAATCTGGTGTTGTCATATTAATCTAATTATGAATAATGTTCTAAATCCTTGTGAGAGATGCACCAGTAGATCACATCACTATTAGACAGCTGTTAAAATGTAATTATTTTCTCAATGGTGCCTAATACTGCCCTTGGAGTTTTTTAAAAAACCTTTTACACCTCCCCCAAGCTTTTTGCAATTATTGAATATTTTAATGAAGAATCTGGTTGGAGGACCTGACAGTGAGTTCAATCAGTTTGAATGGTTCTCTCCTCTTTTCTTTTAGTAAGAATGATCCTGTCCTATTATTTTATGGAATTCTCTTTTTAAATTTCTTTTAATTATAATTAAATTTGACTTGTCTGACGAAAGATGTAGTATCTCTAGAGTACCGCTTTTCTACAGTTTTTGCAACCACATCCAAAGCGATCTATTTGGGGCAACGGAGGGTTAAGTGACTTTACCCAGAGTCACAAGGAGCTGCAGCGGGAATCGATCTCAGTTCCCCAGGACCGAAGTCCGCTGCATTAACCGCTAGGCTACTCCTCCACTACCTAGGATGGGGTAGTGAGGGTGATCCTCCCTGGGTACAAGCAGTGAGGGGGTGCACAGAGCAGGCGTGCACTGTCAGCTGTGATGGTCCCCTGCCCTAGAACAGGAAGTTGACATCTGTGAGGGCAGTAGACCAGCAGACCAGACAGTGCACACCTACTCCTCGCTCCCCCTTGCTTGGAGGACAGGGGGTTTGTACTGCCCGGGTGGGTGTACTCTGCCCCTGGTGCCTTATAAGATAAGTACACCGTTGAGTGGTATATCAAATTTAATAAATGATAAAATCTAATTTAACATCCACAGTTATAGTTCAGTCCATTTAAGTGCATGTCGGATAAGTGCATGCTCTGTTTAACTGCATGCCGTTCTTCGGTCCTGTTTTTGGCGCCATCAATTTCTATGGGGACAAACTTTGGTTTAGCGCACCACTGATAAGTGCAAGATTCACTTGTATACATGGTTTAAGACCGCTTCTCTGCAGGAAAGACTCCGCATAAGCGCGTGCACGGAATATGGAAACCGATTGGCGCGACAACCAATGAGATTTCAAATTTACCGCCCTTTTAGCTGCCACAGGCAGAATAAGTGAAAGAATGTTGTTAGAGTGTACACTGGGGTTGTCGTCGCGCAACTGTAAGACTTTAACACCGGCTGAACGAATACAAGTTCTTAAAAAATTAGAAAACAAAGTCAAGCATCTATTGCTAAAGAATATGGTGTCAATCCCAGTCAAATTTCACGTATCTTGAAGCAGAAAGATCAGCTTCTGAAAGACTGGCAAAACAATACAGATCCACGCAGGAAACGAAAACAGGCGGGAAAAGCTGAGGAGGTTGAAGATGCTCTTCTTCGGTGGTTTTCTCAAGTCAGGAGCAGACAGTTTCCTGTCAGTGGTCCACTGCTTATGGAGAAAGCTAATCAGCTAGCTGAAAATCTTGGACTAACTAAATTCAAAGCCACTGTTGGATGGTTGGAAAGATGGAAGGAGAGGAACAACATTAAAATTCAAGAAACAGCATGGTGAAAAACAAAACGCTGATGACTTTGGTGCTGAAAATTGGGTTGTTTCAGTCCTTCCTACCATCTTGAACAAGTTTGCACCTCGTGACATTTTCAATGCTGATGAAAACGGACTCTACTGGCGAGCGATTCCTGATGGAACACTTGCAATCAAGCATGCCGAATGTACAGGAAGTAAAACGTCGAAGGACCAACTGACGATCCTCCTTTGCTGCAATATGGATGGGAATGAGAAGTTGGAACCCCTCGTCATTGGAAAGAGCAAACAGCCCCGTTGCTTCAAGAAAGTTAAGCGACTTCCTGTGTCATACGAGGCTAATGCAAATTCATGGATGACTGGGGAAATTTGGAAGCAGTAGCTAAAGATGTTAGACACTAGAATGAGGGCACAAAGGCATCAGATTTTGTTGCTTTGTGATAATTGTGCTGCACACAGGGATGATGTCAGGCTGTCTAACGTCAAGGTGGTCTTCCTGCCACAAACACTACCTCTCTGATCCAACCTATGGATCAGGGCATAATAGCCAATTTCAAACAACATTATCGGGCTCTTGTGCTACGTCGTCTGATGAGCGTTGTGGATGACCAGACTGGCAAGGATAAACATACTGTTGAACTGACTTGTAATCTATCACTGTTGGATTCCCTACATATGCAGAAAGAAGCCTGGAATCATGTTACACAGGCAACCATTGTGAACTGCTACAAGCGGGCAAGCTTTGTTAAGGATGTGGAGAGGGACGAAACAGATGCAGCTGTTGCAAACGCGTCAGATGAACAGGCTATTGACATCCCAGCCGGTGTTGCTGAAGAGGAGTTTCATTACTATGTAGCTGTTGATTACGATCTACAAGCAGCTGACGACAGCACTGATGTCCAGATATGCGCCTACACGCAGGCAACGGCTGATGATGAAACAGATGATGAAATGGGCAGCGAGGCACTTGCTGACAAAATTTGACAATCTCCTGTCACTTTTGCAAGAGCGCTGGAGAGTCTCAACACCATGCGGGCATATCTGGAGGCCACTGGATGTCAGTGCTATGACAGTTTTACCGTCTGACAGACGTAGTCTATGGAACTCACAGACGCAAGAGTGTACAGAGGACTATGACTGATTACTTCAAGTAAGCCTAACGTCAGTTAACGGAGACTGTATACTGTACATATAATAAACAGTACTGTACATATGTTTATCAGATGTCAAGCTTCTTTTTTGGGTCACAATGTTTAAGTGCACGCTCCGGTTAACTGCATGTATTTCTATGGTCCCAGACCCTTGCACTTAAGCGGATTGCACTGTATATTTATTAATTTGATAGACCACATTTCCTTGAAGAACATCAGGGTGGTCTATATAAAATTTTAAAAAACCTAAATGCACAACTTTTAATTAGTCTTATTGTGAAATGCTTAATATTCTCAATATGAGTTGGGAATAATTCAGTATTTTCAGTGGAACATGTTTAAGAGCTGCAGCCAAAGGTGTTTTCATTTCAATTCAACATGAAGTTTTAATGTTTTGTTTTGGTTTTTTTTTTTTTTGGGGGGGGGGGGGGGGTTGGATCAGCAGCTTCCCAGAAAATGTAAAAAGCCCTTTTTCTGAAAGGCCCTTTTGCTTTAAATATTTAGATACTACACTTTCAGTTGACAGTTCTAAGAAATGATCCATTGTAACAAAGCAGCAGATCCTACTTCACATTCCTCTTCATTGCACTTTGGCCCTCTTATTCTCCCTCTCCCTCTCCCATTCTAGTTTGAGAAATAAATCAAATTATTTGGAGATTAATGCTAGCCTGCAGAGTGCTTGTGTGGCAGGCACACAGAGATGGCAGCCCTTCATAGGCAGAGTCAATATGTGAGCTGGCACAGCTTGCTGTTTACTCAGTGAGGTGGGTGATCTGTTAGAAGGAATTATGTATATTTGCATATTATAGATAACCCACAGGTAATCTAAAGTGCTAATAGGAAGCATCTATGTTGGAGAGAGAGAGAGAGAGAGAGCAACATGGGAGAAAAGGAAGAGTAAAAAGAATGTGAAAGCATTGACAGATACAAAGTCCCCTGCCACGAAGTCCTGGGTCTCAGAAATGTACAACATCAAATATCTATTCCCTTTCAGATGTTGATAACAGTGATGTATGAGTTTAGAATGGTGGGATATAAAATGTTTAGCATCGTACCTCACCTTTTGGAACTCCTTGCCTATACCTTTGTGACTAGAATACTCCCGCCAAAATTTCAAACAAAGGCTGAAGATTTCCCTATTCCAAGATGCATTTGAGATTTGATTTTACAAAGCAGCCTGACAGCAGTGCCTGCCCCCAATTCATGCCATTTCCAGCGCTGGGGGCTTACCCGGCGGTAATTGGGCAGCCCTGTGTGCTGCCTGGTTACCGCCAGGTTTGCGTGGGAGCCCTTACCACATCCTAAATGGGTAGTGGTAAAGGCTACCCTGGGAAATGGCTGTGTGGAAAGTGGTTCCCTTACCACATGGCCATTTCCTTTTTTTTTTAAAAGTCTTTTACCCACTGCTTTACAAGAGGGTCTTGACAAATCCACGTTCCAATGCTACCACAGGGCTCCTTTTACTACAGCATTCTAAAAGAGGCCCTTAAACTTTAATCAATATGTATAAACCGATATATTTCTCCTTCCTCTAAACTCCTTTGCCTCTACCCCTCCCTGCCAGCATTCCATTCTAGTGCTGGAATGATGATATTTTTCCCTTTAATATCTTATTTGCACTTTTTTTTTAAACCCCCTTTACTGTCAGAATATGGATTTCTTTTCCATTTTTTTAAGGTGCCTGAAAATGGACCTGCGGCAAAGTAAAACCCAGCGCATGCATTAGGAGCAGGCACTGCTGCCGGGCTCCTCTGTAAAATAAAACCCAGCGCGCGTCCATTTTTGGCCTGAGAACTTACTACCACCCATTGACTTAGCAGTAAGGTCTCATATGCTACTGGGCGGTAGGCATGCATCATGTGCCCACTGCCATTTACTGCCATAAGTACATAAGTATTGCCATACTGGGAAAGACCAAAGGTCCATCAAGTCCAGCATCCTGTTTCCAACAGTGGCCAATCCAGATCACAAATACCTGGCAAGATCCCAAAAAAGTACAAAACATTTTATATTGCTTATCCCAGAAATAGTGGATTTTCCCCAACTCCATTTAATAATGGTCTATGGACTTTTCCTTTAGGAAGCTGTCCAAATCTTTTTTAAACTCCGCTAAGCTAACCGCCTTTACCACATTCTCTGGCAATGCATTCCAGAGTTTAATTACACGTTGAGTGAAGAAACATTTTCTCCGATTCGTTTTAAATTTACTACATTATAGCTTCATGCCCCCTAGACCTAGTATTTTTGGAAAGCGTAAACAGACGCTTCACATCTACCCGTTCAACTTTACTCATTATTTTATAGACCTCTATCATATCTCCCCTCAGCCGCCTTTTCTCCAAGTTGAAGAGCCCTAGCCGCTTTAGCCTTTCCTCATAGGGAAGTTGTCCCATCCCCTTTATCATTTTCGTCGTCCTTCTCTGCACCTTTTCTAATTCCACTATATCTTTTTTGAGATACGGCGACCAGAATTTAACACAATATTCGAGGTGCGGTCACACAGGCATTATAACATCCTCATTTTTGTTTTCCATTCCTTTCTTAATAATACCTAACATTCTATTTGCTTTCTTAGCCGCAGCAGCACACTGAGCAGAAGGTTTCAACGTATCATCAACAATGACACCTAGATCCCTTTCTTGGTTCATGACTCCTAATGTGGAACCTTGCATGATGTAGCTATAATTCGGGTTCCTGTTTCCCACATGCATCACTTTGCACTTGCTCAAATTAAACGTCATCAGCCATTTAGACGCCCAGTCTCATAAGGTCCTCTTGTAATTTTTCACAATCTTCCCGCGATTTAACGACTTTGAATACCTTTGTGTCATCAGCAAATTTAATCACCTAATTAGTTACTCCCATCTCTAGGTCATTTATAAATATGTTACAAAGTAGCGGTCCTAGCACAGACCCCTGGGGAACCCAACTAACTACCCTTCTCCATTGAGAATAATGACCATTTAACCCTACTCTCTGTTTTCTATCTTTTAACCAGTTTTTAAACCACAATAGAACACTACCTCCTATCCCATGACTCTCCAATTTCCTCTGGAGTCTTTCATGAGGTACTTTGTCAAACGCCTTCTGAAAATCCAGATACACAATATCAACCGGCTCACCTTTATCCACATGTTTGTTCACCCCTTCAAAGAAATGTAGTAGATTGGTGAGGCAAGATTTCCCTTCACTAAATCCATGTAAGGCCAGGTAAGCACCTACTGCGTGTTTTCAGTGTGCACCAAATTCAGAACTACTACTACTACTTATCATTTCTATAGCGCTACTAGATGTCCGTAGTCTAGGAGTCTTAATAGTATATTATGGCTTACTATTTCGAATGTGCTAGACATGTCGAATTGGAGAAGTATGCTTTTACCTGTTGCTATTTCCTGCTTGAATTTGGCTAGGAGGGTGGTAAGTACTGTTTTGGTGCTATGGAGGGGGCGAAAGCCAGATTGTGATTCATATTGAGAATTGGTTTATGTAGTCCGTGAGTTGAATGGTTACCATACTTTCCATTAGTTTGATTGCTAGTGGGATGGAAGCTACTGGTCGGTAGTTGGTGAGTTCTTTTATATTTTTCTTGGTATCCTTTGATATAGGGGTGAGTAGGATGTTACCATTTTCTTTAGGGAAGAGACCTTGTTGTAGCATGAAGTTAGGTGGGTTGTGAGGTCTGTTATGAAGCGGTTAGGGACGGATTTTAATAGGTAGCTGGGAGAGGTGTCCAGTTTGCAGTGAGTCTTGGAGAACCTGCGGATCGCATGGCTAATTGTTTCGATCGAAAGGGGGGCGAAGTTGGACCATGTTCGGTCCGCTGGATATTCTCCTGGGGTTGGGACCAGGCCATTGATGAAGTGTTTGATATCAGTGGTGTTTTGGGGGAGTGAGGTGCATAATATAACCACAAAGTGGAGAGTGCATGTGACATTGCAATATTACTCACCTAGCTCAGCCTGCATTTTGCGCCTCATCCTCCGGAGGTAGTTTGCCTTCCTTCAGTGCAGATAATGCCCCATTTTTCTCAGGTCCTCTGTCTGTATGGAGACAAGAGGTGAGAGGGAGAAGAAGGTTGAGTGGCAGGTATATGACAGATGTTTCCGAATGCTACATTGCTATTTGCAGTGGGGCTTTACATAAGGGAATAACATCATGGTGGAAATGACGGGGTGGTTTCAGTGATCTCATTCCTAATTAAGGACCTATATGGCAATAGATATTTCACACTCATCCATTAACAGGCAGTCCTCCAATAGATTCCGTAGAGATGATCGAGACATAGGGTTATGTAAAATATGATGTAGCCTAGTGGTTAGATGTCCCACCATTAAAGCTATTCACTTCATCCTCGATTGCCTTAGATAGGTGGCGTACAAAAGAATGCATTCAAAGTTTACATTCCTATCATTGTCCTTTCTGAGAAGTAATGAGACAAGAGGACATTTTTCTGGTAAGTGACATTATTTTGCTCTGTGCTTGGCAACTTAAAGATTGGGTCTAAAAAAGGAATTGTAGGATACTGATAAACATAGAATTTAAAAAAAAAAAGCAAACTTTATTAGCTAGTCTCCATACCCTTATCCCCCATAGTTTTAAAACTTGAATTTTTTTGTCACAGCATTAACAGAGATAGTCTCTAGAAGGCACAATGGGGCCTAGTTTAGAAAGAAATTAAAAATAAAAGAGAGAAGCAAGCATTATAAACTAGTTTCCATAGTGTACAACGCTTTTCCCCATAGTTTTAAACTGAAACTGTCTCTAGAATCCTATTTAGACGGAATGAATCTACAGAAGCTTAGCAGAAATTAGGTGGCAACATCAGTAATTGGGAAGCAAAATCAGTGCTGGGCAGACTTCTACGGTCTGTGCCCTGATCGTGGCTGGATAGATTTGGATGGGCTGGAGTGGAGCTTTGCAGGGGCTTTGATGTTAACTTCAGACATTTTAGAACAAGGACAGTTCTGGGCAGACCTCTACTGTCTATGCCCTGAAAATAGCAAGGACAAATCAAGATCAGGTATCATATACCATATGTAATGAGTCTACCTTCTTGGGTAGACTGGATGGATGGTACAGGTCTTTATCTGCCATCATCTACTATATGTTACAGACTAGCACAGGTGCAGGATGTACTCATTTATAAATTAAAGCACACTTGGTGCTCTAAGGAATTATTAACATTTGAAGGTAGTTACAAATATATGAGAACATTTTAGGCCTAGAAACAGATCTTAAAATGTTGCAAAGGTGTAGTTACGTGGTTCATTTGGCTCGGAGATTGGTTCCCGAAGGAGCCCTTGAGCCTGGTCCTGGCTGAGGACCATTTCTGCAATGACTGGACTGGGTATGTTGGGGGAGAAGGTATGTAACACAAGGTGTATGCAGTGGTTTACAGACACACATATGATAAGTTCGAGCTGTATGGAGGAAAATGAGGACTCATTGCCCTTTACTAAATTAGGCCAGTTCCAATTGATCTGGAGGTCCAAAAGGAGCAGGACAGAACCCCTCTGTGTGGCCACACACCTCAAGCAAAAACTCCTAATTGTCCATCTACTCACGAGAGGATGGATGTAAAAATAGTAAACTGAGTAGCCATGCACACATTATATTTTAATTCCTTGCTTCCACAGCCAAATTATTGCACTGTGAAAACAGCATACAAAGGCCAGGTTGCGGCTGACATTAGACAGTGGCTTTCCTGGAGTTTGATTAATGCACAGGGCACATGCTTATAATTTCTCACATCCTGCAAAGCCAGACTGCCAGACATCACATCACCTGAGGCGGGAAGATAGATTTTGATACATGGATGACAGAGGTTTCCATGGTAACTGACAGGGGACGATCCAGAGAAGTAATACACACCAAGGTGCCACCTTTGCATCCTTTCCTAAAACTGGACAGGTCCATTAATCTTTTCCCTGGAATCCCTTCCTCACCTACTCTTTTCTCTGAAAAGGGGGAGAGACATGTTGATATTGTATTTCATGGGGGAAGCAACCCTCCTGAGGCACCGGATTTGTAAGTTGTGTCTGTCAGAATAGGAATTCTATGTAGCAGTCTGAAATATTCAGAAACCTGACAAAGTACTCTAGCAGCCCTGGAACTACAAAGAGCTTCTCTGAACTGAAGATATCACACTTAACACTGGGATAGCTCACATGTCTATAGCAGTATTGATAAATCTTATTGTTGCATCTCAGAATTCTATGGTCCCGATATTCAAAAGGGTTGAACTAGGCTGTCCTAAACTTTATCCCCTAAGCTAACTGGGCACTGTCTGAATATCAGCTGGTGCCTGGTTAAATTTCAGGAGACTGAACTTATCCGGATATGGCCTGGCATTGAATATCAGGGCTTAACCCAGCCCATGGCTGTCAGTAGCTTAAAAACTACTGACTGCTGTAGGCTGAATATCACCCTCTATTTCAGAATAGAGATCTATATCCATCAGGGTGTATTTGGCTTGTTAGGGTGCCTTTAAAAACGTAGTGTATCTTAATTCAATTTAACACATATTAACTTATGAATTAATGTGCATTAAGGGGTCCGTTACCCAGCTGTGCTAAAAAGTGGCTTGCACTGGTGTCAGTAAATGGATTTTCTGAGTACTGCGGCCACTTTTAGCCTGGTGGTAAAATGGCCACCATGTTATATTTTATTGTAATGGCCATGTGCTAATTTCCCCATCAGCACATTGCCATTACTGCAGGAGCCCTTTCTGTCATCTATTTAGGAGGTGGTAAAGGCTCCCGAGCTACTCCCGTGGCAGGGCCGCCGAGAGACTGAGCCAGGCCCGGAGCAAGGCCGCCCCCGGGACCCCGCCGCTGCCACCCCCAATTGCTACCACTGTCGCCTCCCTCTCCTGCTCTCAGGCTGCCGGCGTCGCAGTCCCCAATCTCCACCCACCCACCCACCCACCCCTGTCGACAGCCCCCCTCCGTCCGCCACCGGGCCCCCTACATTCAAATCGGCAGCGCCTCACCTCTGTGTGAAAGCGGCAGATCGCCTCCCTTCGGGCCCTCCCTTACTGTGCCCCGCCCTCGCAGAAACAGGAAGTTACATCAGACGAGGGCGGGACACAGTGAGGGAAGGCCAGAGGCGATCCGCCGCTCTCTGACGCGAGGCACTGCACTGCCAACTAGAGACTCTCCCTTTTCCAAATGCAGGGGGCCCAGTGGCAGACAGAAGGGGGCCACCGACGGAGCCAAGGACAGGCAGGTGAGACCTGGGACTGCAGCGCCAGTGGCCTGGGAGCAGGAGGATAGAGACCCCGGCACCGGGCCCCCCTTGGAGGCCCAGGCCCAGGGAATTTTGTCCCCCCTGCCCCCCCCCTCGGTGGCCCTGTCCCGTGGTAGTTGGATAGCGTGCGATAATGTACCCACGTTACTTGATTAGTGCAGGCAGGCCTACTCTCTGCCCAAGGGCACACCTCCTGCACTGGAAAATACAAAATATTTTTCAGAGTGGAATTAGCATATGCTGAGTGGGAAACTACCGTGAGATGCCTCAGTGTGTCCCACGGTAGTCCCCTGTTAGCACACATATAGCCCCTTTAACTACGCCGCATAGGCGCCTACGTGCCAACACACGCCAAAATGGACTTACCGCCCAACTACTGCGTAACTCTTGTGGTAATTTCAATTTTTGGCGTGCGTCCGCTAAGCGCATCTGAAAAATAATTTTTATTTTCAGATGTGTGCCAAGTGGCATCTGACACGCGTAGGTCCTTACCGCCCAAATTCTTTATGCTAGGTCTATAGCTGGCAATAAGGTCAGAGACCCCAAAATGGACGCGCGGCAATTTTGATTTTACCACATATCCATTTTCGGGGGGTGGGGGGGGAGGCCTTTTTTTACAGGTGCGTGAAAAATGATTCTGCTCGCGACCAAAACCCGCGCCTACACTATCGTAAGCCACTTTTCAGCACGCCTTTGTAAAAGGACCCCATCTGGCCTACTGTGCCTTATTAAAAGGGCCCATAAGTCAATTAATATGCATTAAGGGGGTTTTTAACTAAGCCGCGGTAGCGCTTTTAGCTTGCGGTAGAAAAGAGCTGGCGGTAAATGCCGAGATGCCCGTTATATTCCTATGAGTGTCTCGGCATTTACCGCTAGCTGATTTCTACTGCAAACTAAAAATGCTACCATGGCTTAGTAAACGATCCCTTAAGTTTTTACAAATGTTAAAATGTTTTTAATTAGAATGAAAAATATCTGACAATTAAGAAAACATAATAAATATAACAGAAACCTTCAAAACAATTTTAAACAAAAATTATCACTCTCATTATTCATATATATATAATTATTTTTTTAAAATAAAATCCAATAAATTATAGAAAATTTTTTTATGTTGTGCTCAGTTTTTGGTGTATTGCTGTGGACTGGTGATCTGAGTGAGCTTCATTGCTTTTTGTCCTATTTAAATTCAGTAGATAGGAATATTAAATTTGAATCATCTATTGGAGGGCAATCGATTAACTTTCTTGACATGACCATCCGGATGCAAGAGGGGCGTCTCATTACAGAAATATATCGTAAAATCACTGACTCTAATACGCTACTCCACTATCAAAGTTTTAACCCAGCAGCATAAAAAAATGGAATTCCAGTGGGCCAATTTTTGCGTGTAAAGAAATTATCCACATCGCAAGAAAGTTTTAGGAGTTCGGCTATGGATTTATACAGCAGATTTAAAGCTCGTGCATACCCCAATAGGATTATCAAAAAAGCTTTTAAGAGAGCAATGAATGCTGACCGTCAGTGGTTGGTCAATCCACCATCTAAACTATGTTATACAAATGACAGAATAGTATGTGTGCTGCCTTATTCTCGCCAAACGAATGAAATAAAAAATATTATTAACAAACATTGGTCTATGTTGACCACCCTTGGATTTGACCAAACACCTACATTTGCCTATATGCGTGATCATAATTTAGGGGAGATATTGTCATCTGTTAATCCAGGATTGTGGACTGTCCCTGTCCCAGAGACAAAAGGTCACAAAAGCTGTGGTAGATGTGTCTATTGCCAGCATGTCTGGCAAACGATGAAAGTCATCAATCCCTGGACGAACAAACCATTTTTTTAAAATAAATCTACGGATTGTAATTCGTCACAAGTGGTTTATGGGATAGTATGCCCATGTAATAAATGGTACATTGGGCACACCACAAGACGGATTAAACAGCGGATTGGGGAACATTTGAGTAATTTAAGAAACAGCAAACATGAAGCTCCACTTGTAGATCATTGGCTACAGGCACATCATGACATCAAAGATTTGAAATTTGTTGTACTTTTCCAGATTGTTTTACCTCTGGGTGGAGATGTCCCTCGTTTGTTGCTTCAGAAAGAGCAAGAATTTATTTTTCGTTGGCGAACAGTGACCCCTAGTGGCCTGAATAGAGAAATAGAATGGCAAGCTCTCATTTAATGCTTTTTCCCGCCGTTTGAAAACAGCTGATGCCTGACATTTATACTGCGCATGTGTGGGTGTTCTCAGTAGGTTTGTGAACCGGACAGAGTGGGGCTCCTCCCTGGTATTGCTGAACAGTGAGTTACATTTTGAATTTTTCACTATAATGGAATACACTCTAAGTTTTAAGTTTTGTGAGATTGTTTTGCACTTATTTTAGATATGGTAAAATGCTAGGTTTTATAAAATCTTTAACCTGCATTTCAGATCAGTTCCCCTGAAGACGCCATTAGTCTGGCGAAACATGGCCCATGTAGGGAATTGAAACTGCTGAACTGTGACCTTTATGGTCTTACATCTTGCACAGAGGGATTTTTTTGAAAAAAGCATTGCAGTGGACAAGAACTTGGCAGGAAGAAGATTTTTTTCTGCACATCTCTACTTTAGTTAAGTAATTGCTATTTATATATTTTTTGAACATCAAGTTTATTATATTCTTTTGGACTTTGCCCATCTATTGAACAATACTATTAGGATGGAGGTAGGATGTGCTATGATGTAAGGGTGGTGTTCCTGCTAAGCCTGGATTATCAGTCCACAGCAATACACCAAAAACTGAGCACAACATAAAAAAATTTTCTATAATTTATTGGATTTTATTTTAAAAAATAATTATATATATATGAATAATGAGAGTGATAATTTTTGTTTAAAATTGTTTTGAAGGTTTCTGTTATATTTATTAATTTAAAAATTTGAAACCGTTTTTCTAAGAACACCCAGAATTACGTTTGGAATTAAGAAAACATGCCAAATGAATGAACTTTTTTTTCTCTGTCTATATTCCTATCACAGAACCAAAACTGCTAGGAAAAGTCATCATCCAACTAGAAACCCTGGAGCAGGGGAATGTGTGACATGATGTGGAAATGCAATTTCTTGCATTACTGACTTATGCTTTCCTCCCTCCGAACATCTATTCCAGCCAAGGCACAGTTCATTCCTGAAGCCTCCACAATAATCAGTAATCATACATTTATAATTCCTGTTTACAGTAGCCATGACTGAAAAAGACCATATTCTCTTTGTACAAGGGCTAAAGACAATCACAACGAGCTCAAACTGGAGGATCCAAGATGGCGTCGAGGGAGGACGTACGTTACTTGAATTCCCGTTATACACCAGTATACCTGAAGAAGTAGGCGCGCTCCCCAGAGAATGGGGAAGAAAAAAGGCAAAGCTGTGGTGTTGTCCTCCTCGAACACGGCTGGGGCTCCCACCACTTCTCAGTCTACTTTGGAGAGATTCGGGGTCATAACGTCGGGGATATCGGTTCCTGCTTCGTGGAACAGCAAGGCTTTATCGCTGAATCTCAGTGGAGGGAGTGACTTTGAGTCCCCCTGTTGGCATGGCCTCTCCAAGACCTGGAAACAGTAACGCTTCGCTATGGAGGTCGACAGTGGAAACGCCCGAAGTGGGTTAGGATTCTCACGCGATCTGAGGAGGTCCTGGCGCAGCATTGACTCCGGATAATAAACCAACTGGGGGATTGGAGAGTGAGCTCTTCCCCCCGAAGATATCTGGAGCGGTTTCTGTGGAGAAATTGGACCTGGTGAAGCCAAAAAATGTCATAATGGACGCACTATGGGAAGTGCTGCAGAGTGTGAATAATTCTCTTCTTCAGATGTCAAAAATGGTTTCTCTACGAAAATCAGTTAATCTGGTAATGAAGGACAGTCATGTTTCTTGTAAAAAAAGTGGAACTTCTGGAGAACCAATTAAGGAAAAATAACCTGAGAATGATAAATCTTCCTAAAATACTCTATATATAGAGTTATATTACTAGTGACTTTTGCCTTTGATTTAGATAGGAACAATGTTTTGAAATTGTATGTCCGATACATGGCTGATAGTTTTTTGGGTTCAAAGATAAATATATTTCCTGATATATCAAGGGAATCGCAGACTAGGAGGTGTGAACTCTTGGCTTTTAAGCCAAGAATCATTGCCCTAGGTGAGACCTTCCTAGAGCGATTCCCTTGTAAGTGTTTTATTTCCTTATTACTTATTTGTTGAACCCAAGAAATTACAAGAGTTTGTGGAGTTAAAAGAACAGATGAAGAACCCTCTGCAGCAACTTCCTTTAGTTACCACTGTACCGGCTGCAATTATCGATTAACCTTCCTCCCTCAGAAAATATGAATTTGTAAGATTAACCACTTGGTGTTTTTCTTATTTTCTTTGAGATTGTTTTCCTGATCTTGGATCCCCCAATTGTGGACAATTATATATTGTTATGATTCTGCTGGTTTGGCTGAGGGGGAGGGGGGACGTCTCTTCTGATTGGCTGCCAGGAGTTGTGCTGACGTCAGGGGATAGTACTTTAGCCTGCAGCTGAAGAGTTTCTCTGCTTTTGCGTTACTTATTTGGTGGTAACAGGAAAGCCTGATAGGTTTCTCTCAGAACGTGCTCTAGGTTCTGACAGGGATCTGTGTTGATTTAGAGTATTCTTTTCCTGCCCTCTGGGTTAGCTGCTGTTGTGTTTGTGTGTGTGTGCCTAGCTCTGTAATCAGGGTCAGCTGCTCGTTTGTTTAGTGGGGGCTGGGCATTGCTCAGCCTCCAGGGCTCTGGGCTGAGTGAGAGCGTTCTCCTTTGTTTGTTTGTTTTAAAGATTTCTCTTCCCAGTGTCCCGGCCTGCTAGCTCAGTGAGTTTAACCCTTTGTGTACTGTGTGTATTGTATTCCTGCCTCTGCCTATGTGTTTGTTTGGATGGGCCTCACTCCCTCTGATTGTTTGTTGATTTATGGCACTCTCTCTCTGCTGGCTTCAAGCTTAACCCTTTGTGTTCTGGGTGCCTCTGTCTACAGTGGGGTTGAGGCAAAGGCTTTCTGCCTTCCTTTTGTGTTTGGTTCCTCTGGTTTCTGCCTGGGGCTCCTACCCTGGTGGGGGGGGGGGGTTGCTGTGTTAGTTTCCCTGTCCTGCGCTAGTCCCCTGCGTGGGCGTGGCCCGCTCTGGTCCTTTGTTTCCCCCTCTGCCCTATTGCTAGTTTTCAGCGCGTGTCTGGCCTCTTGGGGCCCTCTGGGTTCTTTCACCCCTCCCTGTGTGTGATTGGGTTCCAGTTCAGCCGTGAGGCTCGCACGAGTGGCTCTGTCTGCGTGGGTTCCGGTTCGGCCGCGAGGCCCGCCTGTATGCCTATTTCCCTTCTTCCTGAGGGACTGTGGGGAGGGGTAGCTTAGGGGGTATTGTGTAGCTGGGGTGTGCGGTGGTGGGTCGGTCTCCCCTTGGCCTGGGTCGGCGCCCTGCTGGCCTCGGCCAGGGCCCAAGGGCTCACGACCAACCCAACTGATTACAGAACGCAAAAGCCATGAGCTCGACCGATCCATCCCCCATGCAACTGCTCCAGCAATTGCATGCTCAGCTACAACAGGTATCGGGAGTCGTGAACGCACTGTCTCAACGGGTAGACACGCTGACTGTCACGGGGGCTGCGGAGGTCCCGCCAGCAGCTACTCCGCCAAGTTCCCACGCATGCGGCCGAGGGATTCGGGTGGCTACACCCCCGAGGTACGAGGGCGACAGTAAGACCTGCCGGGGGTTCCTCAATCAATGCCAAATTGTCTTCGAGTTGCAGGCCCGAGATTTTCCTTCGGATCGGGCGAAGGTGGCTTATATTATCTCTCTACTGGCAGGCCCCGCTCTGGCCTGGGCCTCGCCCTTATGGGAGAAGAAGGATCCCCTCCTGGATAATTTGGCAGAGTTCTTGAAACAATTTCGGCTCATCTTTGAGGAACCCGGGAAGCCCTCCTCGGCGGCAACTCAGCTGTTGAACCTACATCAGGGGCGACTCTCTCTGGGTGAGTACGCCATCCAGTTTCGGACCTTGGCCGCGGAGCTAGGTTGGGATAACCCAAGCCTGACTGCGGTATTTTGGCATGGGGTCTCGGCCAACATTAAGGACGAACTCACAGGCCGGGAGCTGCCCTCAGATCTGAATGACCTCATCCGTCTCTGCATCCAGGTGGACATCCGGTTCAGGGAGCGGGCCTGTGAACGTCGCGCTGGTCAGCAGGTTGCAGGGGCTAACTCGAGGAGCTCGCACAAGAGCCCTGCTTCCCCGTCGCTGGGTGTGCCCGATGGGTCGGAACCTATGCAGGTTGACCGGGCGGCCCAGGAGAGACAGCGGAGACGCTCTAAGGGGCTGTGCCTGCATTGTGGAGTGAAGGGGCACTTTGTCCGTGAGTGCCCGAAGAGAAAGAAGTCGGGAAACCAGCAGCCCTGATACCGGCTAGGGAGACCGGGTCAGGGCCAAAGTCCTTCTCCCCTTGGATGCAGGTTTTGGTGCCAGTTCTACTGGCGATTAAGGATACCCCTTGTTTTGAGGCGCTAGTTGACTCGGGGGCGGGAGGCAACTTTATCAGCGCGGACCTGGTGCGGGTTCATCAAATTCCTACCATGGAGTTACCTCAGTCCATCACTGTCTCAGCGGCTTGGGGACTGGTTCGGCGAGTTCTCCGCTCCAGAACCGTGCCTATGACCATACGGGTAGGAGTCTTACACAAAGAAGTTATCTCCTTCTACGTCCTTCCGTCGGCCACTGAGGCCATAATCCTGGGATTACCCTGGCTTCGCCTGCATAACCCTTGCATTGATTGGGCCCGGGGTGAATTGACGGCGTGGGGCCCGGGCTGCCAGAAGGTCTGTTTGGATAAGGTCTCGCCAGCCCCAGTGACGCTTCCTTTGGATCGAGCCAATGTTATGTTACCGGGGCCTTACAGATCCTTTGGAGATGTTTTTTCCAAACAGCAAGCAGAGATTCTGCCTCCTCATCGCTCCTATGACTGTGCCATAGAGCTACTACCTGGCACTGAACCTCCCCGTGGCCGCGTATACCCCCTATCCCGGCCAGAGACGGAAGCCATGTCCCAGTATATTCGAGAGAACCTAGCTCGAGGCTTCATCCGGCCCTCTAAATCACCCGCGGGGCTGGATTCTTCTTCGTGGAGAAGAAGGATGGGGGGTTGCGCCCCTGTATTGACTACAGGGGACTCAATGCCATCACGCGGAAGGACAAATACCCCCTTCCCTTGATTTCTGAGATGTTTGACCGCCTCCAGGGGGCCCAGATCTTCTCCAAGCTCGATCTCAGGGGGGCCTACAACCTTGTGCGGATCAAGGAGGGGGATGAGTGGAAGACGGCGTTTAACACCCGCGACGGGCATTATGAATATCTGGTAATGCCCTTTGGACTTGCTAATGCTCCAGCCGTCTTCCAAGCCTTCATGAATGACATCTTCAGGGATCTCCTGTATAAGTTTGTGATGGTCTACTTGGACGATATTTTGATTTTTTCAAGGGCTGAGGAAGAGCACCAGGAGCACCTGAAGACCGTATTGCAGCGGTTGAGGGAGAACCACCTCTATGTGAAATTGGAAAAATGTGAATTCCATCGCTCCGAACTGCTCTTCCTGGGATACATCATTTCTAACCACGGGCTGCGTATGGACCCCAGTAAGCTGACAGCCATCCTGCACTGGCAGCAACCTACGGGGCGTAAGGCTCTACAGCGCTTCTTAGGTTTTGCAAACTACTATAGGCAGTTTATTTGGAATTACTCGTCCCTGACTGCCCCTCTTACTGCCTTGACTAAGAAGAACGCTGACGCTCGCAACTGGTCGCCTGAGGCGTGTCAGGCCTTTGAGAATCTGAAACAGGCATTTGTTGGAGCTCCAGTGTTGCGCCATCCCAACCCGACAAATAAATTTTTCGTGGAAGTGGATGCATCATCGGTTGGCGTAGGAGCAGTGCTGTCCCAGGCCCACCCCAGTGGGAAACTTCTCCCATGTGCATTCTTCTCTAAGAAGTATACCCCTGCCGAGAAGAATTATGCCATCGGGGATCAGGAGCTATTAGCCATTAAATTGGCCATGGAAGAATGGCGTCATCTGCTGGAAGGGGCGCAGGAGCCCTTCACGGTGTTCACGGACCATAAAAACCTGACTTATTTACGAGAAGCGAGAAGGCTGAATCCTCGCCAGGCCCGGTGGGCACTATTCTTCTCCCGCTTTGATTTCATTCTGACCTATCGTCCAGCGGAGAAGAACATCAAGGCAGATGCCCTCTCCAGGTCCATGGAGGCTGACCTGGAGGAAGAACCCCTGCAGTATGTAATTAAACCTGATGTCATTGTGCCCGCGATGACGCTAGCAGTACCTGCAGGTATGACCTTTGTGCCACCCCGGCTGAGAGAAAAGACACTCCAATGGGGGCATGCCTCTCGAATGGCAGGACATCCCGGGATCCTGGGAACCAAGCGGTTCATCTCCCAGCAGTATTGGTGGCCTTCACTTGATCGGGATGTGCAGGAGTTTGTGGCTCCGTGTCCTGAGTGCGCCCAGCATAAGGCTGACCGTCGGAGACCCCAGGGGTTGCTGATGCCTTTACCAGTACCTGAGAGACCGTGGACCCACATTGCCATGGACTTTGTTACGGATCTGCCTAACTCTGAAGGGCACACAGTTGTCTTGGTAGTGGTGGACCGGTTTTCTAAAATGGCCCACTTCATACCCATGCCTACCCTTCCTTCGGCGGTGAAGCTGGCACAGTATTTCATCAGCTCTATTTTTCGTCTCCATGGTCTGCCAGAATCTATTACCTCTGATCGAGGAGTACAGTTTGTCTCAAAGTTCTGGAGAGCCCTGAATCGGGCCCTTGAAGTAAAGCTGAACTTTTCGTCGGGATATCACCCACAATCCAATGGCCAAACCGAACGAGTGAACCAATGCTTGAAGCAGTTCCTACGGATGTATGTCAATGAGCACCACAACAACTGGAGTCAGCTGCTGCCTTGGGCAGAATTCGCTCATAACAACCGAGTGAGCTCGGCCACGGGCGCTTCGCCCTTTTACATCGTATATGGACGACACCTGCGGATACCAGCCCCCTTGAAAACCAACTTGGATGTCCCGGCAGCGGCCGATGCGGTGACCTCGCTCCAAGCAATTTGGTCATCAGTTCAGAAAGCGCTGCGAGTGACCTCCGCTCGTATGAAACGCCAAGCGGATCGGTCTCGCAGAGTGGAACCGCACTTCCAGCCTGGCGACTTGGTGTGGTTGTCCACGCGTAATCTTCGTCTGAAGATTCTCTCCTCCCGCTTTGCACCTCGATTTGTGGGCCCGTATCCCATTGTGAGGCAAGTGAATCGGGTCTGTTATCAGCTAAAGTTACCACCTACATTACGGGTACATAACACCTTTCATGTGTCCTTGCTGAAGCCTGTGATTCTAAGAAAAGGGGCTTTGCCCGCGTTGCCTGCTAGTCCAGCCATCTCAGCCTCCCAGGGGGAATACGAAGTCCGGGATGTCTTGGATGCAAGGCGCTTCCGGGGACATCTTCAGTATCTCATTGCATGGAAGGGATATGGACCGGCAGACAACTCCTGGGAGGACGCTACTCATGTCCACGCGCCAGTCCTAGTCAGACGGTTCCATCGCCTTTTCCCTCACAAACCTAAACCTCGTGGACGGGGTAGGGGGGGCCCTTGAAGGGGGGGGTGATGTTATGATTCTGCTGGTTTGGCTGAGGGGGAGGGGGGACGTCTCTTCTGATTGGCTGCTGACGTCAGGGGATAGTACTTTAGCCTGCAGCTGAAGAGTTTCTCTGCTTTTGCGTTACTTATTTGGTGGTAACAGGAAAGCCTGATAGGTTTCTCTCAGAACGTGCTCTAGGTTCTGACAGGGATCTGTGTTGATTTAGAGTATTCTTTTCCTTCCCTCTGGGTTAGCTGCTGCTGTGTTTGTGTGTGTGTGCGTAGCTCTGTAATCAGGGTCAGCTGCTCGTTTGTTTAGTGGGGGCTGGGCATTGCTCAGCCTCCAGGGCTCTGGGCTGAGTGAGAGCATTCTCCTTTGTTTGTTTGTTTTAAAGATTTCTCTTCCCAGTGTCCCGGCCTGCTGGCTCAGTGAGTTTAACCCTTTGTGTACTGTGTGTATTGTATTCCTGCCTCTGCCTATGTGTTTGTTTGGATGGGCCTCACTCCCTCTGATTGTTTGTTGATTTATGGCACTCTCTCTCTGCTGGCTTCAAGCTTAACCCTTTGTGTTCTGGGTGCCTCTGTCTACAGTGGGGTTGAGGCAAAGGCTTTCTGCCTTCCTTTTGTGTTTGGTTCCTCTGGTTTCTGCCTGGGGCTCCTACCCTGGTGGGGGGGGGGTTGCTGTGTTAGTTTCCCTGTCCTGCGCTAGTCCCCTGCGTGGGCGTGGCCCGCTCTGGTCCTTTGTTTCCCCCTCTGCCCTATTGCTAGTTTTCAGCGCGTGTCTGGCCTCTTGGGGCCCTCTGGGTTCTTTCACCCCTCCCTGTGTGTGATTGGGTTCCAGTTCAGCCGTGAGGCTCGCACGAGTGGCTCTGTCTGCGTGGGTTCCGGTTCGGCCGCGAGGCCCGCCTGTATGCCTATTTCCCTTCTTCCTGAGGGACTGTGGGGAGGGGTAGCTTAGGGGGTATTGTGTAGCTGGGGTGTGCGGTGGTGGGTCGGTCTCCCCTTGGCCTGGGTCGGCGCCCTGCTGGCCTCGGCCAGGGCCCAAGGGCTCACGACCAACCCAACGGATTACATATACAGTATATTGTTGAGAGAAAATGTTTTTTCTTTTTCTTTATATTAATTTCTGTTTTTCCTTACATTTACGTGATAAATGTGAATGCAATTAAGTAAAATGATAAAAAAAAAAAAAAAAAAAAAAACAACTAGCTCACTCCACATTTTCCCTCAGATTCTATATATGGCACCTGAATTTGTACACCAAAACTTGGGCACACTCCCGAGATGCGAACACAAATTGGCTAACGAGCAAATTAACACCAGAAATTGGGTGCTAATAACCAGTTATTGTAGTTAATTGGCACCCATTAAAGTTTGCACATGCATCTGACTGCGTACTGTTCTACAAGACATGGAGAGGCATTTTCAAAAGAAACATCCAAGTTGCGATTTGGACGTCCTTGCAAAACAGCAAAATCCAGGGGTGGGGAAACCCGTATTTTCGAAAAAAGATGGACATCCATGTTTCGTTTCGAAAATACCGTCAGAGACGTCCAAATCCTTAAATTTGGACGTCCCTAGATTTGGATGTCCCTAGACATGGACGTTTCTGACTTTCAGCGATTTTCAAAACCAAAGATGTCCATGTCAAAAACGTCCAAATGCAAGCCATTTGGTCATGGGAGGAGCCAGCATTTGTAGTGCACTGGTCCCCCTGACATGCCAGGCCACCAATCGGGCACCCTAGGGGGCACTGCAGTGGACTTGATAAAATGCTCCCAGGGGGGCACCTAGATGTGGGTACAGTTGGTTTGTGGGGGGTTTTGGAGAGCACGCTGTTTCCTCCACAAATGCAACAGGTAGGGGGGTATGGGCCTGGGTCCACCTGTCTGAAGTGCACTGCAGTACCCACTAAAACTGCTCCTGGGACCTGCATGCGCTGTCACGGACCCGAGTATGACATCTGAAGCTGGCATAGAGGCTGGCACGACATATTTTTAAAGATGTTTTTTGAGGGTGGGAGGGGGTTAGTGACCACTGGGGGAGTAATGGGAGGTCATCCCCGATTCTCTCTGGTGGTCATCTGGTCATTTCAGGCACCTTTTTGTGCCTTAGTCGTAAGAAAAACAGGTTCGGGTGAAACGTCCAAGTGCTCGTCAGGGATGTCCTTGTTTTTTTCGAATATGGGTCAAGGACGTGCAAGTGTTAGGCACTCCCAAGTCCCGCCTTCACTACACCTCTGACACGCCTCCTTGAACTTTGGCCATCCCTGCGACGGACCGCAGTTGGAGACGTCCAAAATCGGGTTTCGATTATAGCGATTTGGACGTCTCTGGGAGGACATCCATCTTCCGATTTATGTCAAAAGATGGACATCCTTCTCTTTCGAAAATGAGCCTGATAGCGACTAACTCTACTAGAGTGTAAATCAAAAGAGGGTGTGGCCATGGGCGTGTCAGGAGCATTCTGAAAAGTTACATGCGTAGTTACAGAATACTTACAGCATAAGTACCAAAGTATTGCCAAATTGGGACAGACCAAAGGTCCATCAAGCCCAGCATCCTGTTTACAAGTGTCCAGTCCAGTTCACAAGCACCTGGCAAGATCCCCAAAAAGCACAATACATTTTGTGCTGCTTATCCTAGAAATAAGCAGTGGATTTTCCCCAAGTCCATTTTAATAATGGTCTACGGACTTTTCTTTTAGGAATAGGAAGCCATCCAAACCTTTTTTAAACGCCACTAAGCTGCCTTTACTACTTTCTCTGGCAGACTGGCATCAGTAATTTGGGCACCTGAATTTACACCATGTTTCAGCAGGCATTAAGTCTGGTGTCCAAAGATAGGTGCAGGATTCTATAAGAGATGCAAACCAGCATCTAATTTTGAGCACCATTTATAGATTTTCTCCCTTTCTGAAGTTCAGCACTTCTCAAGCAAGTCCTGGAGTACCATCTGGTCTGGTTTCCAGGATGACCACAATGAATATGCATGAGATGAATTTGCATAATGTAAAAAGAAGGCATGCAAATCTCATGCATATTAGGATGAACGATTTGAAACATTTGCCATGACATTTCATGTTATTTCTTGCCCAAAATGACAGGACCCCCACCCCCCCCCCCCCCAATTTTTTTTCCTGTGTCACAAATAGTGCATACTCTTCCAAAAGATCATGCACTATTGGGGAATAGCACTACTATTTTGAGGGGCACTTTTAGCAATATTGTTCCCAAAATAAATATACTACTAACACAAACAAAACAAAATGAAAATTCCTGTAAATATGCATTAGTGGAGATGCATACCACTAATACATATTTATTGCAGATAAACTGGAAACTAGGCAGCCTTGAGGGTTCTAACAGAAGGGCTTGAGAAGTACTGATCTGGATCATGAAAAACATATTGAGTAATTGGCCTTGTTACTGTACTGTCTCCATCTGTGCTTGTACACAGAGGCCTATATCCTCAAGTTATTTTAACTCATAATGAGAATCTGTAATCTATACACACTGCAGTGCTGCATTCATCCCTTAATGCTTAGGGATCTCTTTCTGATTCCTAAAATGGCTTAAGACGGGTGGACAACCTTTATAGACAGAAGGCCGAACAAATGTCAGTACTACTCCTAGCAGGCTGCAACATTATGTAATATCGGAACCAGAAATGTTCCGAGTGCCATAAATCTTCTGTGATAAATACATAAGTTAAAAATTTAACTAAAGTGATGAAAACAAACTGCTGGAGTGGCTATTCTGAACAGATTTATGAAATAGAAACAGAGAAAAATAAAGGCAGATGAAATCCTTATGGCCTACCCATGCCATCTACTCTCCCTTTCACTCCCTTAGAAATCCTATGCACTTGTCCCAAGGTTTCTTAAATTCAGATACAGTTCTCGACTCCACCATCTCCACCAGGAGGCTGTTCCATGAATTCATCACCCTTTCTATGAAGAAGTATTTCCTCAGGTTACTTCTGATTCTATTCCCTTTCACCTTCATCCTATGCTCCCTCATTCCAGAGCTTCCTTTCAATTGAAAGCGACTTGTCTCCTGTGCATTTATGCTATGTAGGTATTTTAATGTCTCTATCATATCTCCCCTCTCCAGCCTTTCTTCCAATGTACATATTGAAATCTTTAAGTCTGACCCCATACGCTTTATGATGAAGACCACTAACCATTTTAGTAGCCATCCACTTGACCGACTCCATCCTGATCATGTGTTTTTGAAGGTGTGGTCTCCAGAACTGTACACAATATTCTCAATAAGGTCCCACCAGAGTCTTATAGAGGGCATCACCACCTCCTTTCTCTACTGGCCATTCCTCTCCTTATGCACCCAAGCATCCTTCTAGCTTTCTCCATTGCCGTTTCTACCTGTTTGGCCACCTTAAGATCTTCACATACAATCACACCAGTTTTTTACTCCCTAAACTATACCATTCCCTTGGGTTTTTGAAGCCCAAATGCATGACCCATTTTTTAGCACTAAATCTTAACTGCCAAATTCTGGACCATTCCTCAAACTTTGCTAGGTCCTTCCTCATGTTATCCAAACCATCAGGGGTGTCTACCCTATTGCACGTTTTGGTATCATCCGCAAAGAGGCAAACCTTACCAGGCAGCCCTTCAGCAATATCGCTTATAAAAGTGTTAAAAAGAAAACGACCCAAGAACTGAACCTTGTGGCACACTACTGGTAATATCCTTTTCCTCAGAGTGAGCTCCAATTACCACTATCCTCTGTCACCTTCCACTCAACCAGCTCCCAACCCAGTCAGTCACTTTAGGGCCTATACTGAGGGCACTCAGTTTATTTATTAGTAGTCTATGCAGAACTGTGTCAAAGGCTTTGCTAAAATCTAAATACATCACATCTAGTGCTCTCCCTCGATCCAACTTTCTAGTCACCCAGTCAAAGAAATTAATCAGATTTGTCTGTCAAGACCTCACTCTAGTGATACTTCTGGTCCTGTAATCCATTGGATTCCAAAACCTTTAGTATTCTCTGCTTTAAAAGCATATATATTAATTTACTTACCGCAGAGGTCAGACTTACCAGACTGTAGTTCTCAACCTATTCCTTCTGCTTTTGTGGAGAGAAGCCACCTCTGCCCTTCTCTAGAGAAGCATTGAAAAGGTTAGCCAGCAGACAAGTTCCTTCAGTAACCTTGGATGTATGCCATAAGTACATAAGTACATAAGTAGTGCCATACTGGGAAAGACCAAAGGTCCATCTAGCCCAGCATCCTGTCACCGACAGTGGCCAATCCAGGTCAAGGGCACCTGGCACGCTCCCCAAACGTAAAAACATTCCAGACAAGTTATACCTAAAAATGCGGAATTTTTCCAAGTCCATTTAATAGCGGTCTATGGACTTGTCCTTTAGGAATCTATCTAACCCCTTTTTAAACTCCGTCAAGCTAACCGCCCGTACCACGTTCTCCGGCAACGAATTCCAGAGTCTAATTACACGTTGGGTGAAGAAAAATTTTCTCCGATTCGTTTTAAATTTACCACACTGTAGCTTCAACTCATGCCCTCTAGTCCTATTATTTTTGGATAGCGTGAACAGTCGCTTCACATCCACCCGATCCATTCCACTCATTATTTTATACACTTCTATCATATCTCCCCTCAGCCGTCTCTTCTCCAAGCTGAAAAGCCCTAGCCTTCTCAGCCTCTCTTCATAGGAAAGTCGTCCCATCCCCATTATCATTTTCGTCGCCCTTCGCTGTACCTTTTCCAATTCTACTATATCTTTTTTGAGATACGGAGACCAGTACTGAACACAATACTCCAGGTGCGGTCGCACCATGGAGCGATACAACGGCATTATAACATCCGCACACCTGGACTCCATACCCTTCCTAATAACACCCAACATTCTATTTGCTTTCCTAGCCGCAGCAGCACACTGAGCAGAAGGTTTCAGCGTATCATCGACGACGACACCCAGATCCCTTTCTTGATCCGTAACTCCTAACGCGGAACCTTGCAAGACGTAGCTATAATTCGGGTTCCTCTTACCCACATGCATCACTTTGCACTTGTCAACATTGAACTTCATCTGCCACTTGCACGCCCATTCTCCCAGTCTCGCAAGGTCCTCCTGTAATCGTTCACATTCCTCCTGCGACTTGACGACCCTGAATAATTTTGTGTCATCGGCGAATTTAATTACCTCACTAGTTATTCCCATCTCTAGGTCATTTATAAATACATTAAAAAGCAACGGACCCAGCACAGACCCCTGCGGGACCCCACTAACTACCCTCCTCCACTGAGAATACTGGCCACGCAATCCTACTCTCTGCTTCCTATCTTTCAACCAGTTCTTAATCCATAATAATACCCTACCTCCGATTCCATGACTCTGCAATTTCTTCAGGAGTCTTTCGTGCGGCACTTTGTCAAACGCCTTCTGAAAATCCATCTGGCCCCATTATTTTGTCCACTTTTAGTTTAGCTAGCTTGTCACACAGTCCTCTGAAAATCATTCAGGGACTACCACATTTCCATTCCAATTTGTGTTTGTCTTCTGCGGTCCTGCTCCCAGCCCTTCAGCTGGGAACAAAGAATCGAAATATTTGTTAAGCAATTCCACCACCCCTATCAGCTGTTACATTCTCTGAGTGGAGGAGTGGCCTAATGGTTAGTGCAGCAGATTTTGATCCCAGCATCCTGGGTTCAATTCCCAATACAGCTACTTGCGACCCTGGACAAGTCACTTAACCCTCCATTGCCTCAGGTACAAAAACCAAGATTGTGAGATCTCTAGGGATAGTGCCTGCTTATAACTGGATTATAAGCCACGTTGAACCTGAACTCTGTGTGGAATACAAATGTCATTATAAATAAATATTCCTCTCCTTCACCTTTGAGCCTTACACTGCCATTTTTGCACTTTCTCCTACCATACACACCATTCTGAAAGTTAGGAGACACCGTGAAACTTGCAGGCGTCTTTGTTAGGGCTTTCACCCTGATGCAGGGTTAGCAAAACATGGCCATGTTGGTGGCAGTCCTAATGTAATTCACAAGTATTTTATTTATTTGTTACATTTGTATCCCACATTTTCCCACACATTTGCAGGCTCAATGTGGCTTACATAATACCGTGAAGGCATTCGCCAAGTCCGGTATGGGAATAGCACAAAATGTTATAGTGGGATAGGGAAGATAAGATTCAATCAAGTTGGGTTTGAGGTAAAAGGGTTTGTCAATGTTCAATACGATCTTTGATAGTGAAGTGTTGCAGGATTGAGTCACCTAAGTTGGGTCATTCGGATATGCCTTTCCGAATAGGTGAGTCTTTAATAATTTTCTGAATTTTAGGTGATCATAAGTTGTTTTCACTACTTGTGGCAGTGCATTCTACAGGCGCATGCTTATGTAAGAGAAGTTGGATGCATGGGTTGTCTTGTATTTTAGCCCTTTGCAATTAGGGTAGTGGAGATTCAGATAAGACCGTGATGAACTGGTACTATTTCTGATTGGGAGATTGACTAGATCAATCATGTAACCTGGGGCTGCACCGTAGATAATCTTATGGACTAAGGTGCAGATTTTGAAAGAGATACCTTCCTTGATAGGAAGCCAGTGCAGTTTCTCACGGAGTGGTATTTAAAAGATAAGTGGCAAAAATACTTTTGTTCTTAAGAATATATGTGATAACAAGGCATACTTATATAATGGATTAAAGACAGAATTTGCAATTTAAGATTTGTGAAAAAATAACACACACTATATATACTGAGCCGATGATGATCTAGGTAAGTCTTAGGGCTGTGTTCCTTGTGTGAAAAGAGTTACCTCCAAGGCTCATTTAGTGTGTGATTGAGTGTGTAGCCTAACAATATTATTTTTGTTAATTTGCATTGGGATTTACAATATCATCTTCCTTCTATCACTAACATATCTAAAAAAAATGTTGTGTCTCTGCATTTTACCATATTGGCTATTTTTTTCTTCCATTTGCATTTTTGCTTTCCTGACTACTCTATCAGCTTCTCTTAGCTTTTCCAGATATTGTTGTCTGTCTTCCTCTTTCTGCAATCTCTTTTTTCCTTACCTTTTCAGCTACTACTTTTGAGAACCAAAGTGGTCTTCTTTTCCTTTCAGTTTTATTTACTTTCCCTACAAAATGTTTGTTGCCCTTACAATAGCTCCTATAAGTTTTGCCCACTTCTTTACTACTTCTTCCAGATGTTCCAATCCAGACAATTCCTTGAGGTAATCCCTATCTGAACAAAGTTAAAAACAAAATCTAGAACCTTCACTTTTGAAAGAACCCTCTCCACACCTATTTTACAATTAAACCACACCATCTGATCACTGGATGCCAGATGATCACCTACTATAACGTCAGAAACACTCTTACGAACTAAGTCTAATACTGCCCTATCCTGCGTGGGTTCCATTACCAACTTCTACAATAACTCCCCCTGTCCATTACCTCAGGTACAAAAATAGATTGTGAGCCCTCCAGGGACAGTGAAATACCAAGTGTACCTGAATGTAACTCATGTTGAGTTACTACTGAAAAAGGTATGCGCAAAATCCAAATATTAAAATCACCTATTAATAGTACTTACCCTTTTACAGCTATATTTTGAATGTCTTCAATTAAATTTTTGTCCATTTCTTGTCTGTGAAGGCAGCTTGTATATCACACCAATGTAAATACATTTCCATTCCCTCTTTACAGAACGTATCTCAGATTTCCAAAACTCTGGCTAATGGCGTTGTCTTTGCATACTTCCTATGATCTTGTGTACAGCATAAAATTCTATGTCAGACCTCATTTAGCCCACGGGCCACTGGTTGCCCACCCCTGGCCTAAGATGTGCTTCTATATGAAGACTGAGAGATGCCAAAAAGAATCTCTCCTCTTGTTTTAATTTGTTGACATCTTGTTCATACTTGGGTCTTGGGGTGTGTCTCTGGTTTTATCTCCCTTTTTTTTCAAAGAATCATGGTTTATGATAGCGACTCAGGAAAGTTGAATTGACTTCATTTTAATAATGAGAGCCTTATGTCAAAAAGACAAATGGCAACCAAGAAGGGTAAACTTAACTGTTTTATTAACAATCATTTTACATTACAGGAATAATAATATGACAGAAAGAAAGCTGTTTTGTATACATATTCTTATATTTCAACATAGCTCTATTTGTATCCAGTGTTCTATGTCAGTTCACACAGGTACGATAAAGCATGGTCTGCAAAGGATTAACATTAAACCTTTCTGTAAGTGTGAGATTAACAGATTATTAAGAAAGGAAGCTATTTTATACTTTGCTTTCTTTTTTTGTGGGTTGGAAACCACCACTTGTGTACTGGGAAAAGATTCCTTCACCTTTTTACTTATTGTGGGAATAAGTCATTCCAAGAATGCCATGGAGAATTATTGACTGGTTGTGGCAGATCCTGGCGACACCATGTGTCTAGTGCTATGCTCATCTCTGATTTGTAGTACCGCACATTACAGTGAAGGGGCTCGGACATCATCACAAATAACACACTTGCTACACATAGTGCATTCCATCCCAGCAAAATTTGGAAATTGGACCTGCTCTTTCAAAACCTGATCTTAGTATTCAGAAATACCAAGTGGAGAACTCTCCTCACAAGAAAAAAGTTGCCAAGGAGTACAGTGGGCACAGATCACTGCCAATACTATCAAAGCTGCCATAAATCCTCAAAGTTCATGTTGGGGACAAGCTAGCGTATTTGGTAGACGAATGGAAGGGGTGCTAGGTGAACACCTGCTTGCTGGTTATCTTCCGACCATACCCACAGCTCCTAAACTGGTGATCAGGAATAGGTAAGTTGGCTCTGTTCATTCTTAAATTCTTATTTCAAAGGTTTCTGCAGTGGAAAACTCCCAGAAAATTGTCAAAACAGGAGTTAAACATCCTACGACAACTTCACCTCTTCCTGATGCTAAACAGGAGATGGGTGCTGACTCTAGGCACTGTGGAGAGTAATTTTAGAATAAGAGTCCTGGTTTAAGTGGGCAAGTAAGCACCTGTGTGTCTTTATAAAATACTTAGGGCCATGTTTACTAAGCTGTGCTGTAGGCGTGCTAACACTTAGTAAACAGGGCCCTTAGTTTTAAGGGTAGAAGTGGTGCCTACATAGCAGGTGTGAAGTCCATGCCTAGATTATTTAAGTATGTATGTAAATTATTAGATTTTATAATCTATGTGTGTGCTTAGCACAGTCTACCCACACACTCCAACCAAACTCTTTCCCTCTACATGCCTACTGGCAAAATATACGCCATCATATCAAGCTATATACTTTTATACCTGTCAGAACTTACGGACATATGTGACTACATATTTACAAAAATGATGTTAATAAAATGACTCTCAATGCATATGGAGAATGAACAGAGTTAACTACATTTAGAAAACTATGCCATGCTATTGACATGGGTTGAACAATCTGGCAATGGCTGCTCGCCCATGAAGAGCAGCATGCGAACACTTGGCCCGTGGATATGACATAGGTCTACGAGACTGGCTTTCTCATCTATAACTGATTACTTTCTGTCTCCTTTATCTCATTAAATCTTAAAATCACTGTTGGAATGGTCTCCCAGTGAAAACTATCACGCAGAGGCTGTGAAATTCTAACAGGTGGAGGGCAATAGAGGCAAGTCTTTCAAGCCATTCGCTCATCATATTCTTTGCTTAATGAATGGAAACACTAAACTGGTACTGAACAGGATGTTTTCCTCTCTTGGAATGGTAATCTACCCTCTCCCCCTTTCAAGACAAGGTCCTGTATGAAAGGAGACAGCCAGCTTGTCCTCTTTGTTTGTATAAAGGCTAATGCCATTACACAATAGTGCAGGCTGAATATAAGCCACACATGTGACAGAATAAAACATTCAGCAAAGTTACCTTACTGCCAAGTGAGCAACACTACTCATATTTCCCCTTTTCCAACCAGTCAGAAAGAGGAAAGTTTATTCAGAAAACCAAAATCCCCTATGTTTGCTAGATATGTTCTTTTTGGGAAGAAGACTGTGTAGGACTAAAGGTTTTCATTATCAATTCTTTTCTGTCCACAGCACACCTCACTGTAACATACCATGGAAATACCAACACAGTTAAAGATTGGGAGGGTAGGAATTAGAATCCCTTGACTCACAAGGGAATAGGCAGACCCCAGGACCAGATGGTTGCACTCTCAGTTTTATCCACCCATAATCTCAGCAACCTGCTAAGTGCAAAAACCTGTATGCATTTGTACTTCGAATTTAAAATTTTTAATGGAGGGCTAACACATCCCTCCAAAAACACACATCTTAGTTCCACCACTTGTAACTGTAAAAACACAGTGTGACTTTAAAAATACAGTAAGAAACTGTAGCAGCAAAACTCAATTCTCTCCAAAAACCAGGAACTGTTGCATAGCTTGTGATATCACAGACTTCAGAATGTATGAGAACCAATATAGAAATGCTGACATAATTGCTCGCTCCATTCCAGTAATACAGTAATTCAGCTTTAGGATATATATACTTGGCGCTCTTGGTGCACACAACAGACAGTTCCTCAAAACTGGCCACACCCAGTGACACAAAGAGCTTTACAGCATAAAGAATATAAGGAGTTTAATGTAGTGAAAATAATATTTTGCCTTTTTTTTTTTGGTAAAGACAAAGAAAATTTCATCATCATTTATATAACGATGAAGGTGCAGTGCTATACAAGGTAAACATAAATATGTCCTATAAGTACAGAATAAATGATTACTCAGCCAGAAAGCCTTTATTGCTCTTATAAAGGTATGCTGATATCTAATGTACTGCTTGTATGTGCACCATGTACACTTCCTCACTCTGTGCACGCTTTCTAACCCTCCTAGGGGGATGCCTGCTGCCTCTATACTACTGGTAGCAGGTGGTCTGAGAAGAGCGTACAAGGAAGAGGCTTGCAGTACTTTTTATTTTTTTTACAGCTCTGCTGCTGATTTCCCCTCATTTAAGCCCAGGCAAAATGTCTGTTGTGAAAAAGGACCCCCGGGAAAAAAGAACCAGGATTTGAATTAGGCTACTGAGGTCTTGCATCAGCAGCTAACAACAAACGAGGCACCAGAGAAATGCCATGCAACTAACCACTTAGCAACTGAGCAATGCAAGAGCATTTGAAAAGCTGCTAACCCAGTGTTTTACAAAAGAGAGCAGATTTTCAGTAGCACTCCCAAGCCAGGCTGGGCTCCCTCACTGGTGCACTCACAAATCCCACCAGCACACCTGAGAATAACTGATTGGTTCCCTATGCCTTTTATCCACGTTGAACATACTCTGGATGTGTCTAGCAGCATAAAATATAAAAAGATATGACTAATCCTAGATAGCTCTACTGTAAAATGCCCTACCAGTGATAAAATAATAGTATAATAATGACAGCAGTGTACATGTATGTGTTTGTGGGCAATGTGACTTCCTGTACACCCCCATGCAATATCATCAGTAGTAACATTGCTCTTCTCAAGTTCTTTGACTTCAAGCACAATGTGATAGTTAACTCATGAAACCCGGGCTTCCTCCTCTTCTGGATTCAGTCTGATAATTTCATGAGGTCACGAAGCATGGGGAAACCAAGTATTGAGTTCCATTGGCTGTTGTGTTTAGTGGCCAGTCACCACAAGGTATTTCTTTGCCTTACGTGTTTTAAAAACCTGTTGACGCCAGTGTGTGGGATCTGAATGCCGGATGGATGATCTGCTCTTACCACCTATAGTAAAAAGTCAGCTTGTCAGTAGTTGTGGTGGGTCTGGATTCAACATACAGCTATGGCATCAGAAGAGGTAGAGATATGCCCAAGAATAATAATATGATAAACAGGATGAAGCACAGATGGATAAGGATCACGACAAGGGTCATCAGTATTCCAAGTATTCCCTGGAAACAGGAAGAAGCAAATTGGTGTGCAGCTAAACTCTTGTTTGTAGAACCACCTAAGGCTGAAGGTTGGCAGTAAGGTTAGGTAAACGATGACTCATACCAGGCAACAAACTAGAAAACCATCCACATCTTCACCTCATAAGAACCTGCACAGTGTTGTCAGCCGTCTCCACTGGCTGAATTCATATATGTCCTGCACCAGGATGGACAGGTTGAAACACCTACAGGTCTCCTGTTCTTACATGTCTATGGCTTGGGAAAAATGGGCAGGGTTGTTGGGGGGGGGGGGAGGGAGGGAGGGAGGGACATGGAAAGCTGTGTCTTTTCTTTAAGAGGGCACCTGGACTGACTTGTTTCACTTATGGTTCTCCACTGAGAATGAAACTGTCTACTGGCAAGGGTTAAACGCCTAGGATCAGAACCAGGAGGGAAATACAGAAAAATAGTCAAGGTTACTACACTCACTGTGAGCGAATGAAAAACAGCTAGACTGGATGATTTCCTGGTTTGCTTAGGAAATGTGGTCAGCCTGCAGGAGTGATTTTGTGGCACTGGCAGTGCTGATGACCCCATTGTCTACATGAACTGTGCTCAGATCTGACTGTGCCTTTTCTAACCTGAAGATGGAGTCACACTCCTGCTTCCTTTCCCTTCCTCCTCAGGGGACAGTTCAGGTAGAAACATCTCAGCATTCAGGGTTATGTTCTACTTTTTCACATTGCTTCTGTGGGATTTTTTCTCCCACACACATGAACAAATATATTTCACAGGAGCAGAAGGAACCCTGAAGATCTTCTGGTGTCATACTGTCAGGAAGTTAAACACAAAGCTTCAAATCTGGAAAATGAGCTACAGCAAAATGAATCTCTGCTTACTGTAGGCAGCGCTTCTCAAGTTCCCAAAGAAAGTGGCAATGCTTCAGTTTTCAAATAATCTTCATTTTAAAGTCTTTAAAAGTAGCTGTCCTGTATTTCTGGGAACAGCCAGTTTGGCAAGAGTGGCTGAAAGGCTAGCTGATTGGCCCATTTGGTCTATGTAATATGATCACACAGATAAAATGGGTCAATCACATACCAGAGGCATTCTTGAAGAAAGGCCAAACCACTCCCTCCCTCCAAGGACCTGCTTAAATTCTAGCCCCATAAAATGGAAATTAAAAGGCAGTCTTTATTCATCTGGAACAAGGCTGCTTGCCCAGAGATGCAGCTCAGCACACAGAGAGAAGAAACTTCTTCCCACTTGGATAATATTATTAAAATACTGCCCTCCCCTAAGGAGAAGCTTTGCATTGATACCTCTGGTCATAAATCACAATAGTTGTTCTTTACTTTTTGTAACAATACAATAAGCTATATGTATAAAGAGTATAAATAAATCTTGTAAATTAGAATATCACTTTTGGCCCGGTAGTTCTTTCTAATAATAATAATTTGGATTTTTATCCCACCTTTTCAAATAATCATCAAGGCGGCTTACAGCATTATTAAGTGATTCAGGTACAATAAGTCCCTGCTCATAAGAGCTTACAATCTAAGTAGGTACCTGAGGCAACAGGGGATAATGTGACTTGCCTAAGGTCACAAGGAGTGCCAGTGGAGGAATGGAATCTGAACCCTTTCTCTGGTTCTCAGTCCATTGTTCTAACCACTAGGTCACTAACCCTCCTCCTCTTTCTTCCAGCTCAATCAGAACCAATGCTGGGATTCTGGTGCCATAAGCATTTATTCACCACTGTCCAGGGATTTCCCCCTATTTTAATAGACCCTCCCTCCCATTGTTCCCGGTCTGGTCATTAGGATCGGGAGCTATGTGCAAGGGCTCCTTGTGGAACCTCGTATCATGGGCTCTCAATCCAGCCAGCAGGTGTCACCCTTAATGATGACCATGACTCACTCCCCCTAGGGGCTGTGAAGAATATAATTTTTTAAGCCCAAGAATCTTTGTGTCCTATTAGGACTGGATTCATTGGCTATCTACTGTCCCAGTAGCACTGGTACTTAGATTTAATTATTTCCCCCTTCACAATACAAAAATGCAGAAATCCCCCCCTTCCCATTATTCTAGCTTATTCTGTACATGACGTAACATTGCAGTCTCTATAAATCATAAATGTTGCAACCACAGGGAATGAACCCTTAGCTGTATTACACATCCCATTCATTTCAGAGGGAAGGGGTGGTGGAAAATGTCACAGTTTAGCAGAGATTTCTTTTAATATCACTGACCACAAGCTCCCTTCCCCAAACCCTAACCAAATAAAAAGTGATTATAAATTCCACTCTACGTAACAAAAGTGAGGGTTGGAAGAAAGTGGTGCTGTGTTACTCTGTCATCAACCATAAAGGGTCTGTATCAAAGTCTACAAGGAGTCCAGTGAGCAAGGGAAGGCCCCTCTAACTACAAATCAAGGCAGAAGAAAATATTACACCTGGTGACAGTGATAGAAAATAACAAGGAAGTTTTAGTTCGCAATTCAACAAAGAAAACAGAACAGATGTGTGATGATACAGAAGGAAATGTTCTGATCTCAGTTGCAGCTGCCATGTCTGCAGACATTTCAAGTGGCAGGTTAGCAGTAAATCCAAAGTAGTACTTTTCAGGACTGTCAAGTTTTCAGTTTCCCTGCCTCCTATAAAGCCATATCAAATGATTTTGTAATTTAGTGGCATTTCTTTTAACACACACACTTGTACATATGCAGGTGTGTGTAGTTTTTGTAATATATATATATATATATATATATTTATATAACATATCAAAGATTAGGATTAGAATAGAAAAAATATTTTATAGCTTTTCCAAGTGGAGACATTCCTGCCTAAATATCAGAATAAAATTCAGATGCCATGTCTGTATTGGGGAGAACTGGCTTCTGATCCAGAGAAGACATTCTACTCAACATTTCTGCTGAGAGTGAGTAACTATTTCCTGATTTCTCCTCAAACCAACTATCCAGTGCTCTCTTGGCATCAAAGTTGACAATGGGGGGTCCGTTTACTGCAATGGTTAAAAGGTCGCTCAACTGCTCCAATGTGAGTCGGGAGCGGTTGTTTTTGCGCACTTTCTGAAGGGCGATGCGACCTTTCTCACAGCAGGCTGTTGATGTGGGAAGAACTTTCAAGATCTGCACCACTTTGTTTAAGAGGGAAAATCTCTGTTTGTATTTACAAATGTGACCAATTAAGTCTTTGAAGCCATTTTTGGTGTAATAATCACCTTTGAGCTCCCGCCATTCCATTAGCAAGCTTCCTCTTGTGTCTGCTCCCTCCCTGCAGACATCTTTTAGAAAAAAAGGGATTGCCTCCAGGTGATCAAATATCTGAATCATATCTTCCTCTCCATAATTCACTAGCTCCTCTGTACTTCGAGGCCAAGTTGACAGGTCAAACACTTGGCATGCCTTGACAAATATTCGACTACGAGAATCAAACCTTTGAGCTAGGGTTAACTGGGTTTTCTGGCAAATCTTTTCTCGGATTGATTGAAATTTGGCTTCAGCCACCCGTAGGTTCTTTAATGCCACTCCATTAAAGCTTTCTCGAAAGTTTTCTTCAAACTCTTGCAGGTACTCCCCAGGAGAATCTGCCAAACGACTGATTTCCTGTATGGCCTCCTCTATCTTCTCATCCACTTGAGACACAAGAAGGTATTCACCTTGGAAGACATAAGCCAGGCGTGACAGCACAGCAATCACATCCAATAAAAAGTAGATGAGCTTAATTGACTGATAATCCAGAAGAAACTGGAGGAGAGCTAATGCAATAGCAGAGGCATCGGCTCTTTGAGTTTGGCTGCTCACATCTTTGAGATGTGCCACTACTTCAAGGTAATCCTTGATCAAAGCATTTAGAACATTCTGTTCACCAATAATCCACCTCACAGCTCGGATATCTCCCAGGAATTCTGTCTCTTCACAAAGAGTTGAGGCAGTTGTCCTTAGTTCACACATGAGCCTCGGTGAGTAGCGATAGAAACTGAGTAGCTGCTTGAGGTTGTTTTCTAGCTCTTCTAAGCATGGGAGCTCTTTCCCACTGATTGCATCCAAAATTTCCAAATGAGGCCTGTATACCATAAAAGGTAAGCAGAGTAGCCATGGCAAGGTCTTTCTGATTGTCATGTACATATTAGCTCTTAGGCCAGCTGTAATATTAGCACCATCGATACCCAAGCCAATAGTTGGCTTCTCATCTTGAAGTCTAATTCCTAAGGCTGAAAAAGCTCTGTCTATTCCTTGGAGGTAACTCTCTGTTGTAGACAAGCCAAGTTCTTGGAGAGACAGGAACTCTGTTGCAGGAGGTCCATCATTGCTTGTGTACTGTACATAGACTGCTACTGTATCAGTAATTAAATCTTCACTTTGCCCATCTAATATAATACTAAGAAATGGGGACTGCCTTATTCGTTCCACTAAATCTTCTCGAAGAGCCCTGGCAATATGGTGAATTAATATCTGGCAATCTCCCTCATTCATATACTGGTCAACCACTCGGAGTTCGCACTTTCTTAATAATTCTGCAAGAGGCCTAAAGTCAAAGTAAGGCCTGCCTTCTAAAGCCAAATGGTAGGCTGTATTGAAGAGCAGGGTCATGTTCCGGCACATTTCCTCAGTCTTCTCTGGATGCATTCTGAGCTTATAAAGCTGCAGGCACTTCTTGTGGAGGTTGCTCTGACTATGAAGTTTTATTGTATGGATCTTAAACTGTTTAGAGCCAATGATAAAGGCAGAAGTCCGGGAGGATTGCACAGTATACTGTCTGCAAACGTGGCACCACATTTCATTTAAGGTGGAAGAATACCGGAGAAACCAAAACTTTTTCAGCCACTCTTGCTTGAAACGACGAATTCTTCTGCCGGTAACAGCAGACATTTTGGAAGGCTCATCTGCTGTGGCCACCATTTCATTGGAGACTGACTCGTCGGCAGAGTCCACTTCCTGGTCTTCATCCTCCATGATGGGGGGCACACTGACCATGCTTTCAGTTGCTGAAAAACAAGGAAAATTTATTTTAACGATTGTGGGTTTTCCTCAACCATTCAATCACCCGTCATGTTGCATGAACACATTTAAAAAAATACCCAAGTAATATTCATTAATATCTCATTTGCTACTAAAAACCTTGCCGAATAGAAAGGGGCTTACAAAGAGCAATCTTCAAATAGGATGCACAGTTACAAGCTTTGTGGGTTGGTTTACAATGGATATTTTAGGAGAAGGGAAACTACCGGCATTGTTTCTCTCTGAAAATTTTCAAGCATAAAGTATATGTTAAAAGTATTCACATACTTTGCACCTGTGCCCATACATTTGAAAATAAAATGTACGTTATGCATACTGGATTCCACTCCCTCACCCCCCAGCTACAAGCACACATGCTATGGAAGTCACCTGTGTTTCAAACCACATTTGAGAAGGGGAATTTTCAGTCAGGCCTTTATACCTAGATAAATGCCTTTGAAAATTGCCCTCAGAGTGAAATATCCTGTGAGTAAGCAGTTATTAATACATATGCAACATGTGACCCTGGAAAGCAAAATACCATCAGAATCTAGCACCCTAGTCAACAACCATTAAAAATCATAAATCAGTAAAACTACTAAAAAGACAGTGAATTTACAGATCAAGGGCAATATAAGAGCCTTACACTGCAATACAACTGGAAAATAAGTGATTGTACAGAGGGAAAAAGATGACTTGAAAATATAGTGACCTTGTTGAGATTTAAAAAATTCAGTTTTGTTATTGTCATTCACAATGTTCTCTTTTTAACATCTATTTTATCAAAACATTCCTTCCTGAACACACACACACAGGTTTTGGTTGATTTACCTATAAGTCAGTACCCCCTCTTAATGCTATTCTCTGATAATACAAAATGCTTGTGAGAAGGAGCACTCAGGTCTTTGCCTGTCTTCCTCAGCTCTTTTCTGCAAGGGCTCGTGTGTAGGACATGTCGACAGGAGTGTGTGATGTCACAACTGCAGCACTGTGACTTCACGGCAAAAGCATAAAACACAGAAACAGAAAACGTGTAACAAAGGGATATCGGTCTAGTAAATACACAGATAGTAAAATGAAGAAAATACATAAATTTAGATTTAGAGATGCCATTCTGAATGTTTGTCCAGTCTGTAAACACCTTTAAATTAATCAAAAAATGTATTTTAGCACAGTCCTTTTCAGAGTTATATGCTGAGCTCTCCATTTTTATGCTTATTGATATCTCTCTAGAGAAAGAGAATCAAAAATACTGCAAACAGCCCACCTGTAATCCAACTTTCTTTATTGAGAGTGCATTCAATACAAAAAAAATGGCTTATCTGATCATTACAAGCATCCTATTGGTTTCACAGTAAGAGCACTGGCTGCTACGTCTCAAATGTTCTCTGCTGCAAACGCCATGAATAATACTGCTAAGGTCAGGAAATTGCTAAATGCATATTTATTTCAGTAAGCTTTTGTAACAACATCATATGGTGTGTATATTTGAATTCTGTTCTAGTAAATGCTTACAGATTTAAAGTGGGCAGTTGATATATTTAATAAGATAATTTTAGTGGTGACATATTGGGTAGTGATGTATTTGTATTTTTTTATTTATTCTGTCACTGTTTTTAGTCTGAGTTTTATGCTATTGTTTTAATGGATAGTTATGTATGTTGATTGCACACAGTTTAGATTTTAGATAAAGTGGAATAGGAATCTTTTAAATCACTAATAAAACAATTTCTATGCAAAAGAACACCAGAATATTCAGTGGGTTTAATATCATGTTAATGTCTGGGCACTGGTTTTGTTGTTTAACTTACCTGGAGGATCTGATAGTTCTTGAAGCTCAGGAACCTGGGCTGGTAGCTGGGTGGTTTCGGACAGCTTCTCAGACCTCAGCATTTCCACCTCCGCCTCAAGTTCTCGAATTTTCTTCTTCAACCTTATGCAGTTGGGACAGAAGGATGTAGTGGGGATCTCCTGGCAGTCTCCAACAGTGGACACATCAGCTGGGCTCTCCACTTTAACTGATAATGGATCTTCTTCATCATGTTCTGGGTAGCTCAACTCTTTGGCAATACCAAAGGAAGACCCATAGGGAACCTTCCTTTCACCCTCACACATAGTTTTGCTGAGGGCAGAACTACTATGTTGAGTGACTGCACTACATCGGTCAAAGACATCCTCAATTTGATACTTGGCAGTTTTCTTCATAGACAGAGGGCTACTTGTTGCCAGTGGGTGCTCATTCATTTTTGTTGACTCTAGAGAAGCTTCAAGAACATCTTTGAAGATAAGATCTATCTTCTTTTTCTTTATCTGTGGGTGGACTTCCCCATCTTCACCACTACCACAGCCACGTTTGTAAGGGCTCCTCCCTTGCTTTAATGTTGTTACTTGAAATGGGCCTTTGATGTCCTCTTGGATCTTCAAAATCCTATCAAACCTTTCCTTCTGTAATTTTTTATTTCCTGAAAATGAAAACAAGTGAAATTATCATTACGAGTCAAGAGCCATTGATTAAAAATAGAAGTAATAAACACTTTTCCTTGGAAGCTCCTGCCTGTAGTCTAAGAGGGCTCAGAATTTTTAGGAGAAGAAAACAGAAAATAGAATGGCCAGGATGTAGAACCAAGCTTTTTTTAAATTAAACTTTGAGGAAAGCAAAATCAAACCATTTTCAAGTGTATACTCATTCTCTATTACAGAGCTGCGAGTTATGACTTGGTAAAAGGCATCTCATTCATCAAGCACAATATCTGGCTTTAGCTCTAAACTCACAGCCATCTGCTTCATGGCAATCAGCTGAGAGGCCCTCTTGAGGAGAATTTAAAGCATATCATCTGTCTTTTCATCAGAAGTTGTAGTAGACTAATTTGAGTGAAATCAGTACCTGGTACAGATACAGCACATTTTTAAGATGGGGCAAAAAAAAAAAAAAACCCTGAAAAGAAAAAAAAAGTGATCCTAAACCTTGCCCAAAATGTATGTATGTGACCCATTTGCAATGATTTTACTGACCTCATGCCACAACTTTAAAACGTCAATGGAAATTGTGAGCAAAATGACAAAATCTGCAATCACATTGTTGACATACTTTACTTGTGATATTCATGAATCCATTTTTCTGAGATTTATTTCATATTATTTCATTAAATATGCAATTGTTTACATGATATTCTGGGTAAGAATCGTGTGCAGCCAGACCTTGTTCTGAATCAATAACACCGATTTTGAGAAAAGTTTAGGATCACAATTCAAAACAGCAATTTTCCTACCCATGTCAACATTTTTCCTTTACTGTACTCTCAGGGCATCCATTTTTTGGGGGCATGCATATAGCACCAGAAGAGACTATGCACACATATTGTTTGGCGAGGATGCGGGGAAATGTGGGTGGCTATAAATTATGAACGAGAAACCAGTGGTGGTGGTTTTTTTTTTTTTTTGCATAAAGGACACTGCAAATTGTCATAATATAAGGCTGGTAGGAGATAGATTCAGGAGCAAGGTAAAAATGCATTTCTCCACTGATAGGGTCATGAGTGTATGGATCAACCTCGTAATCCAGGTGGAGGAATCAAAGATACTATGAGAATTCTAGAAATCACAAGACATGTACAAAAAAAATCCTTGGTAGCAATGAAGAGAGGTTAAAGCCAAAGAAAAAGAAAAAGAAGGGTCTGCAGTACTACAGTAGGGAAACTGATAGGCAGACAAGATGGGTGTTGTGGACTTTGTCTGCTGTTACTGAGTTAGGGACAGGATGAAGGCCAAACACTTGTTTAGCAGTGAAACTGAGCCCTAAACAATGGTCAATGTGTGAATTCAGTGCTGCTAACTATACAGACAGTGGTGCTGAATAAATGGATTAATTTAAATACTGGAATTGAATGAGGTTTAATTTCAGTTGATGATTGCGCTGGCTCAAAATCTGGCCCTACGTATTTTTGTTTGTATTTCAGCAATTGCATAAAATACTTTGCAGCTAAACCAAAGCACTAAAAATTAATTAAAAAAAAACCTAAGCATTTCAGTGTTCATATTCAGTACTGCTCTCGCTTTACCTTTTAGCATCTTTAAAATTACTTTTCCAATTTTTTACCTCTCTCCTCAATTATTATGGCCAGATGGTTTCGAGCATCCTTGCAGGAACAAGGAGGCACATCCTCTGAAGTGCACCTTCCTGCTCTTCCTCAGGGGGCAGTCATCTTCTCTCCCCCCTCCACCCCCCATGGTCTAAGTGCTCCACCTTCATGGCACATCTAGGCTCGATTGGCACTGACCCTCAAAGTACTGTGGCTTCATGAACGGGGCAGTCCCTGTAAGTATTTAATGTTCAGTTATATTTACAGGTTATCGGCTATTGTTTTTCTCTTTTTATTTACATTATAGTGCTTTCAGGTGACACTCTTGATACACGCCTGCAAGCCTCCTCAGGAGTGGCCCCAACACTCAAATTTACAACGAATGCAAGACTACCTCAATTTCAGGATGCAGGTGAAAGCCTGGCTCTTCTCCCAAGCCTTTAATATATCTGATGACTGACTATCCACTTACTCCAAACATGAACTAGCTTAGCCACCCATCTATTTGTCCTAATTGACTCTGTACTACCCATTTATATATCTGCACTTGGCCTCTTGGCTACATAGTAAGATATTTCATTGTATTGAAGAAACAAAATTAGCATCATATCTATGTTATCCAAATGTTCTAATGTGTGCTTATTAACCCCTCTGTTTACAAAGCCACGTTAGCAGAGAAGGGCGACGAAAACGATAAAGAGGATGGGAAGATTTCCCTATGAGGAAAGGCTAAAGTGGATAGGGCTCTTCAGCTTGGAGAAAAGACAGCTGAGGGGAGATATGATAGAGCTCTATAAAATAGATGTGAACTGATTGTTTACTCTTTCCAAAAATACTAGGACTAGGAGCCATGCAATGTATTTCTGTATTTCTCTGTATTTCTCATACCGGAACTGGCAATCACCATCACAGTATCATGTAAGCCACAATGAGCCTGCAAATAGGTGGGAAAATGTGGGATACAAATGCAACAAATAAATAAATGAAACTACAAAGTAGTACATTTAACATGAATCGGAGAAAATATTTCTTCACTCAATGTGTAATTAAACTCTGGAATTCATTGCCAGAGAATGTAGTAAAAGCAGTTAGCTTAGCGGGGTTTAAAAAAAGGTTTGGCTGGCTTCCTAAAGGAAAAGTCCATAGACCATTATTAAAATGGACTTGGGGAAAATCCACTGCTTATTTCTAGGATAAGCAGCATAAAATGAATTATACTTTTTTTTGGGATCTTGCTAGGTACTTGTGACCTGGATTGGCCACTGTTAGAAACAGGATGCTGGGCTTGATGGACCTTCAGTCTGTCCCAGTATGGCAATTCTTATGTACGGTAATACCGACTCAGCCCATTCACTTTGAATGGGCTGTGTCAGCATTGCTGCGTGGCTTTGTAAACAGAGGCCTAAGCGTTCCATTGGTTTTATGCTAATATTGTATTATATCTATGTTATTTGAATGTTATTCCATGCTATTATTGAATTGACATTTATCATATTTCTGTTATATAATTGTTCAACAGTGTTGTTAAATGTTTATATTTCTGATACAGTATCATGTTAGTCTTATTACTAGGTTTCAGTTTACCATTTCCAAGTTTACCTCATTGACTGGTCACTTTACTACAGTTATGCAGTTAACAAAATTGTAAGTTTTATGTTGAACTGTACCGTCTTGGGTGATCTCTTCATAAAACTAGTTAACTCATCCCAATCAATAAAGTGTGCTCACAATTGGAATGAAAACTTTAAAAAATGGATGCATTCTTAAAGCACAAGAAATGATAAAATAGGCACTGAAAGTACTCAAAATTAGGCCATGGTTCAAAATCTGATAAAACATTTCTACACATACCTTCCCTTTAATTCTCGTTCAGTTAGGAGTTGCTCCAGAAATAAAATACAGGGAGTGTTTGGAGCCCCACTTGCAATCTGTAACTTCTTTGTCCCTTTCTCTGCTCATCTTTCATCCATCCCCCCCAACCTTTCGATACAGCTTCCACCACCCTCAAGCTAGACCTGCTAAAATCAAGTGTAGGTTGCAGCTTCTTATGTTGGAGTGTAGCAAGGTTTGAAAATAAGGGAGGAGAACCCTATAGTAGTATTAAAATGATTACAGGAAAAAGGAATAGCTGAGTGTCCTTACCTGCCACTCAAAGGATGACACCTGTGGCTCAAAATCCATTGTTTCCTTCTGTCTTGTAAAGGGCTTCAGACTTCATCAGTGCCGGCACTGTGACAAACAACTTCACTTTTTTGTCACATCATTTTTGCTTTTGAAAATAGTGGAGTGGAATTTTCAAAGACTTCAGAATGAAATGCCATCACTGTCCTAGGGTAAGGAAGTCACCATTGCCCATGGCCAAGGTAATAGAGGTGTTCTCTTCCTTTCTACATCGACTTTAGCTGCATGGTGGCAGTTGTAGCCGAGAGACAGGAATATCTTTTCAGACTAGAAAACATATTGGATTTGTGTCTGCTGGGCACCAGTATGTAGCCTGTTACAGTAAACTGTTTACCTTTTCCAAGTATGAGAGCTATTGCAAGAGTATTGGAAATGATTTAATGTTGAAGGAGCAAATGTACTGCCGGTTCTTTTCCGTTCTCCATCTTGACATAGTTCAACCCTCACTTTGTATTCAAGTACTAATAAGTAGTACTTTTTTTTTCATGCTGCGAAAAAGATATCCAGGTGGCTTGGGGGATATTTGACACCAGGAAGTGAAGTGGAATTTTTGCGCACCTACAAATTTTGTGGAATAGAGGTGCAGAAGATAAAAAATAACCGGTGATATAGTGCTTCTCTAAAGTGTTCTGAGCTACCCGGGTGGTTGGTGAGCAGTAACCAATAACCTGGAATTGCTGAGGTGGTCACATCTTTGGCTTTCCCAGCCTACTCACATTTGGCCAGGAATCTATCTAATGAAGGACACCTCTGCAGCATAAATGGTCCAAGTTTTAGGGTCCGAGGAACCAGAATAGCCTACAGACATCAAAGTAACATTCCCAGGTTTGTTAATTGGACATAAATAAATAAGGCTCTCTAACAGTACCTGGTCATTGTGATTTTATAGTGCGAGAAACCTTTTACCAAGTCAAACAGCAACAGTGTAATAAAAAGAGTAACTTTTGCCCCAACATTCATCTTATGTGTTTCTACCAAGAGCAAATACCAATTTGCAATTAAAAAAATAAAAAAAAATCACTTTTGTAATTGCCTATTGTCTCCCATTGAACATTTTTGGAATTTCTTATCCTTTCCCAATTTCTATATCCTACCACACCCTTTCACCATCAGGGCAGTGCCTTGAAGGAGAACAACCATCTACTCCACCTGTGATTGTTCATGGGGGATGGGTCGAGAAGTAGCAATGCAATACTTTCAAGGTTTCAGAATTCTATGCAACACTAATCTACAACTACAGATCACTTGCATGAAAGCATTTTACTTAACAGTAGTATCTGGTGCATCTTTTGTTCCTCTTTAGCAAAAGCCCTGTGAAGTAGAACCATTCCATTTACTTTCTAACTCTGGTGTATATTAGTGATCTGAAGGAAGCACCGCTGGTGAAAAGATTAAGCAGAAGGCTACTAAGGTCATGGATTTGTGTTGAGTTGAGCATATCTCGGTGCTTCAGGGTTCTTTTCCAACTCAACATACCACCCACAGAGTATTGCATTTTGGGGGATATGTCCTAAAAGAGAGACAAGGTCATTTACATTTTGGGATCAACAAAGGTAGAGGGAGAAAAGCAAAGGATAAGTGGAGCTAAGAGAATCTAATGAATTGTAATTAGGGCAAGAGCAATTAATAACAAAAAAGAGGGGAGGAGCTCTGTGCTACTGAGACGCATCATAGAAATATTAGCCCCTGATACTCCATCTGTTACTCTGACCGTTTCAGAGTGTTTCTCTTGATTTCAGATACTTACTTCATTTTCATTGTGTCTGCATCAAACCGTTAGTAATTATGAAAGAGAACAGACACCTGTGCTGCTTGAGCTCTGCCAGTCTGGTGTATTTTTTTTTTTTTGTTATATTTGTACCCCGCGCTTTCCCACTCATGGCAGGCTCAATGCGGCTTACATGGGGCAATGGAGGGTTAAGTGACTTGCCCAGAGTCACAAGGAGCTGCCTGTGCCTGAAGTGGGAATCGAACTCAGTTCCTCAGTTCCCCAGGACCAAAGTCCACCACCCTAACCACTAGGCCACTCCTCCACATCCACATTTTCTATGTAATCTTACAGAAGAATGGTCACTCCTAGGTGCTCACGGGTGGGGGACCAGGCTATAGCTGTACAGAAAGAGTGGCAGAGCTTGGTAAGTCTACATGTGAATGTGGTGGCAAAATGAGGAGTAAGACTGTGCTTCTTATACATACACTTTCTTTTCTTCCCCTTTTCCTAGTTTCACCGGAAAGTGACTAGACTCAGCAGATTTCTGGTCTTCCTTAACTGCTTTTTGCAGTTCCTCACTAGCCCATGATACACTGCATTTTTTGCTAAAATGAAATGCCACTAAGAAAAAATAATGAAAATAAACACACACTCTCTCAGGAAATACAGTGTAAATGTGAATCTGATAGAGATCTAGAAGAACCATAATGGTCCTGGAGCAAATAACATTCTTGGAGTAAGATATTCAAAATATGTGTCTGGGCAACTTCAGGAGTTCTCAGACACTCTTAGATTTTAATACTCCTCATCCTGCTAACCAGATATAGGTGGCGGCACTTTGGGTGTTTCAAGAGCATGATTTTGGTTTAGCTGGATAGTACTGAATATCAGGGCTATCGGGATAAACATACCCAAGTAACTGTGGTTGCTGTGGAGGAATCTCCCAAAGTTAACGCTTCTTCTGTTTACTTTAGCAGAACATACTGGATTAGACTTAGATTAAGTGCTGCTAAACATAAGGCTAAAGTTAACCAGATGGAAATATCCAGTCAACTTTGCAACTCATCACAGCACTGAAACATCAGCCTGTTGGGGGACTATGACACCCTTTTTGGGTGACCATAGAAGTTCATGGATTCTGTATTATTACGACACCGATGAGGTGTTCTTATGGTTCATTGATAAAGAATCTAGTTTCCTGCCACAAAAGACATTTCTCTCTCACATGAGGTGATGCCATCATAAATCAAAAGAAATGCTCTATGATAAGGTTGAGGTTCAAACACAATTTTAACTTAAATGTTCAAACTGAAGAGTGAAACAACCCAAGAGGTCAACTGCTGAGACTATGGGGTAAGAAATACATGCATGAGATGATTATTGAGCACAGAAAAAGAGATACTGGAACGATCAGATAACTAATGAAAGCTAGTGTTTTTCATATACTCTGAGTATCTTAAAACTCTATTAAATTCTTAAAAACTGACACACCAAGAGGCTCATTTACAAGGCACTTAGACTTACAAAGATTACTATGTAATTTTAAGTCTAAGTGCTTTGAAAACACGCCTCTATATGTAAAATAGAAATTGAATATAGTTTCACATCATAAAAACTCAACAATCTGTTAATTGTTTTTTTTATTAGATATTTTATATAGACAGATTCTATTCTTAGGTTTATATAAATTGTAAATTTAGGTGTTTATTTTCCAGCTAATGAAGGGTTCTTTCAGAGTACAAAAATTCCATATTTATCAGTATTTTCACGAGGTAGGTACCAGGGCTGGGTATCTTTTCCGGTGGAATCAAATATACACATTTGTGTAGTTGAGGAGCCATCAACACGGAAAAGACACAAAAACAAAGTGTAGGATCCAAGCAGGGCTGGTCCTGTCACTAGGCATCTACCTAGGGCAGCCAGTGCACAAGAGAATCTTTCTTCACTCTGCTGGGTCTGCTGCTGCCACTGCTGCCTCCCTATTCCTGCTAGGTTGTCCTGAAGCTTGACGAAGACTGAGTGCTGCACTGGCCCTGTAAGCACAAGCACTGTCATATTTGTCCCCCTTCAAGGTAGACTTCCTGTTGGACCAGGGAAATGTGGCAGTGCTTGAGGGTGGGCCTGGGCTTACAGGGTCCACTCAGCATACCATTTAAGCTTCAGACTGGCCCAGAAACAGGTAGGGTGGCATTGGGAGTGGCCTGGATGGGGAGATGCTGGACATAGGGTGGGATAGGGAAGGGGATATTAGATGCTGAGCACTGGGGGGAGGGAGTTAGAGAGAGGAAGGGGAGATGCTGTCCAACTGGGTGGTCGAGAGGGAAAGGGGAGATGCTGGCCGCCTTGGGAAGGATAGAAAAGGAAGGGGATATGCTGAACTTCACGGGGGGGAGGGGGGAGGGGTTAGGGCCTTGAGCCACCTCTTGGAGGAGTGAATGGCTCAAAGATTACTTAGGGCATCAGATACCCTTAGGCTGGCCCTGGATTCAAGGCAGGCAAGGGGAGCAGTGAAAGGGCATTAGGAGAAGTGGGATTTTTCTGTGTTTATCCAACAAAGCGAAGATACTTACCTGTAGCAGGTATTCTCCGAGGACAGCAGGCTGATTTTTCATGTGGGTCGACGTCTACGTCGGCCCAGGAATCGGCATTTTGCCAACAAAATAAAACAAAGTTTTGTTAGAGTCTTCTAGCGTGCGAATCACATGTACTGCGCATGCGTGGATGACTTCCCGCCCGTCGCGTGAGCGTGCTTCCTCAATTTAATCAAAAAGCATAGAAGCAACAAGCAACAAGAACAACTCCAAAGGGGAGGAGGGCGGGTTTGTGAGAACAATCAGCCTGCTGTCCTCGGAGAATACTTGCTACAGGTAAGTATCTTCGCTTTCTCCGAGGACAAACAGGCTGCTTGTTCTCACATGTGGGGTATTCATAGCACCCAGGTTCACTCAAAACAATGAACATTGGTCAATTGGGCCTCACAACGGCGAGGACATAACATAGATTGACCTGAAACCATAAATAACTAACTGCGAGTGCAGCCTGGAACAGAACAAAAATGGGTCTAGGGGTGGAGTTGGATTCTAAACCCCGAACAGATTCTGCAGCACCGACTGCCCAAACCGACTGTCGCGTCGCGGGTATCCTGCTGAAGGCAGTAGTGAAATGTGAATGTGTGGATTGATGACCACACTGCAGCCTTGCAAATCTCCTCAATGGAGGCTGACTTTAAATGAGCCACTGATGCAGCCATGGCTCTAACATTATGAGTCGTGCCATGGCCCTATAAAGATAGCCCAGCTTGGGCATAAGTGAAGGAAATGCAATCTGCTAGCCAACTGGAGATTGTGCGTTTTCTGATGGCAGCTCCCCTCCTTTTGGGATCGAAAGAAACAAACAACTGGGCGGACTGTCTGAAGGACTTCGTCTGCTCTACGGAAAAGGCCAATGCTCTCTTGCAGTCCAAGGTATGCAATCTGCTTTCGCCAGGGCGGGTATGTGGATGGGGAAAGAATGTTGGCAAGACAATTGACTGGTTCAGATGGAACTCCGACACCACCTTCGGCAGGAACAGGGTGTGTGCGGAGGATTACTCTGTTGTGATGAAACCTGATATAAGGTGCAAGCACTACCAAGGCCTGAAGCTTACTGACCCTATGAGCTGAAGTAACAGCCACCAAGAAAATGACCTTCCAGGTCAAATACTTCAGATGGCAGGAATTCAGTGGCTCAAAAGGAGCTTTCATTAGCTAGGGGAGAACGATGTTGAGATCCCATGACACTGGTGGAGGTTTGACCGGTGGCTTTGACAAAAGCAAACCTCTCATGAAGCGAACAACTAAAGGCTGTCCAGAGATAGGTTTACCCTCTACACGGCGATGATAAGCGCTAATCGCACTAAGGTGAAATCTTATGGAGTTGGTCTTGAGACCAGACTCTGACAAGTGTAGAAGGTATTCAAGCAGGGTCTGTGTAGGACAAGAAAGAGGATCTAGGGCCTTGCTGTCACACCACACGGCAAACCTCCTCCATTTGAAAGAGTAACACCTCTTCGTGGAATCTTTCCTGGAAGCAAGCAAGACATGGGAGACACCCTCTGAAAGACCCAAGGAGGCAAATTCTAAACTCTCAACATCCAGGCCGTGAAAGCCAGAGACTGAAGGTTGGGATGCAGAAGCGACCCCTTGTTCTGGGTGACGAGGGTTGGAAAACACTCCAATCTCCACGGTTTCTCGGAGGACAACTCCAGAAGAAGAGGGAACCAAATCTGATGCCAGAAGGGCGCAATCAGAATCATGGTTCCGCAGGCTTGCTTGAGTTTCAGCAAAGTCTTCCCTACTAGAGATATGGGAGGATACGCATATAGAAGGCCTGTTCCCCAATGTAGGAGAAAGGCATCTGACGCTAGTCTGTCGTGGGCCTGAAGCCTGGAACAGAACTGAGGGACCTTGTGATTGATCTGAGTGGCAAAAAGATCCACCGAGGGGGTGCCCCATGCTCGGAAGACCTTGCGGATTACTCTCATGTTCAATGACCACTCGTGAGGTTGCATTATCGTGCTCAGCCTGCCGGCCAGACTGTTGTTTACACCTGCCAGGTAAGTGGCTTGCAGAAACATGCCATGATGGCACGCCCAAAGCCACATCTGGATGGCCTCCTGACACAGAGGGCGAGATCCGGTGCCCCCCCTGCTTGTTGGTGTAATACATGGCAACCTGATTATCTGTCTGAATCAATTATGATTTGGTTGGACAGCCGGTCTATGAAAGCCTTTAGAGCGTTGCAGATCGCTCACAATTCCAGGAGATTGATCTGAAGACCTGTTTCCTGAAAGGACCAAGCTCCTTGAGTGTGAAGCCCATCTACATGAGCTCCCCACCCCAGGAGGGATGCATCCGTTGTCAGCACTTTTTGTGGCTGAGTAATTTGGAATGGACGTCCCAAGGTCAGATTGGATCGAATCGCCCACCACTGCAGAGAATTCCGGAAGTTGGTGGACAGTTGCATTACATCCTCTAGACTCCCCGCAGCTTGATACCACTGGGAAGCTAGGATCCATTGAACTGATCTCATGTGTAGACGTGCCATGGAAGTCACATGAACTGTGGAGGCCATGTGCCCCAGAATGCCCCAGAAGTCTCAACATCTGCCGAGCCATGATCTGTTGAGACGCTCGAACTGTGGACATCAGGGACAGGAGGTTGTCTGCCCTTGTCTCGGGAAGATAAGCTCAAACTGTCTTCGTGTTCAACAGGGCCCAATGAATTCCAACTTTTGCACTGGAGTGAGATGGGACTTGGGGTAATTGATTACGAACCCCAGTAGTTCTAGCACCTGAATAGTCATTCACATGGACTGCTGAGCGCCTGCCTTCGAGGTGCTCTTCACCATCCAATCGTCGAGATAAGGGAACACATGCACTCCCAGTCTGCTTAGCAACGCTGCGATTACCCGCTTCTCGGGTGCCGACTCTCTCGACGCCCCGGAGCTCCCGGTACCATGTGTCGAAGGAGAACGATGACGGTGCTTCTTCGCTGTGACTACCCGCTTCTCAGGTGCCGACTCTCTCGACGCTCCCAGTACCGTGTGTCTTTGCCTTCGCTCAACGCCTGTCATCGAAACTCTTTAGTACCGATGAGGAGGACATGGAATCCTCACATCTCCTTGGGGCCGGGTCCGACGAAGGTCGGTCCTGGTGGGCCTGCATAACAGGCCACTCGACGCCTCACTGCTCCCAGCACGAGTTGGTCTCTCAGCCATTACCTTTCTTCCCGACGTCGATGCTCCTGTTAATGTTGATGCTGCCCACCTCGGTACTGATGTCGATGTCAAAGGACCAGACTGAGCCCCAAAAGGTTTTTCTCGTTGGGCTTCTTGAGACGCTTGGGTTCGTTTCTTCATACGAAGGCACACACTACAAGCGGCTGGGCTATGGTCGGGCCCAAGGCACTGGATACAACAGGCGTGGGTATCGGTACCTGAGATAGTCCGGTTGCACCGCATACAACGCTTGAAGTCACTGGGTGTCTTCAATGACATGGAAGGAAAACGGCTTCGGTGAAATCAAATGACGCGATTGTGCCAAAAAAGGGAAGGGCACAAAAAGGGAGAAAGGCAGGCCGCATTGAAAAGAAAGTAAACTTAAAATAAGGAAAAAAATACTAAAAGAAACTACGGGAATATTATTATTATTATTTTTTTTTTTAAGAAAATGGCTAAAATAATAAAAGAAGTAAAAGAAACAAAAGAATAGTCGTCAGACTCTGTTCCTGGGCCAAGAACGAGGAGAGCAGAAAAAATCCTGTCACCTCGTCGCGGACAAAAAAGAACAGAAGAAGCACGCTCACGCGACGGGCGGGAAGTTGTCTGCGCATGCGCGGTGCATGCGATTCGCGTGCTAGAAGACTCTAGCAAAACTGTTTTATTTTGCTGGCAAAATGTCGATTCCTGGGCCGACGCGGACATCGACCCACTTGTGAGAACAAGCAGGCTGCTTGTCCTTGGAGAAAAACGTTTATTATGTTTAAAACTTAGGATAAGAAGCCCTATTTATATAGAGTGGTTTAAGGCCACTCAAAGAATTCTTCCAAAAGTGCTAGTGGTTTTTTGTGTGACAGAAGTAATTTAGTGCTAATATTCCTAGTAATGACAGGAAGGGAGCTTTGTCACAACTAATATTTCAAACTGTTCTTAGCAGGAACAGATCATTATTATATTGTACTAATACTTATGAACACAGTGGTGGAAAGAATCTGTGCAGGCTGGTCCTTTAAAGGTACTGGCTCCAGAAGTTTAAAAAACAGGGCCACCGAGAGGGGGAGGGGGATTAGCAAGGGTCAAAATTCCTGGGGCCCAGCCTCCAAGCAGGGGTCCAGCGCCGGCAAGATTCTTCCTGCCTGTTTCCAGGTCTGTCTCTCTCCTGCTCCTGTGTGCCAGGACATGGATGACTGTATTAACTCGATAACCTGGGTTATTGCGTTAATGCAATCATCCGGGTCCTGGCACACAGGAGCAGAAGAGACAGACTGAGGGAGAAGCAGTCAGACCATCAAACCTCCTTGAGTCAGACACAGGAATAAAAGGAGGTGGGTGGGGGTGGCAGCCTGAATGTGGGAAGGGGGTGCTGTGTGGTGGTCCAGGTGGGGGGGGGGGGCTCAGTCAGTGGTCCTGCCCCGGGTCCGGCTATGTCTCTCGGCAGCCCTGCAACCCACAGCTTGGAAATCAAAGGTGGGTTCACATTGTGCCCCATAGTGAACAACAGCTATAGGACAGAGAATCATGGAGGAACAGAACAGGGTCTCACCTCCAGTCAGGTTTCGGTCGATGGTCTCCTGGGACATACTATGGAGTCGCTTCATGTAATCTTCGCTGTACCAGACTCGAAGTCTCTCTCCTGGTTGAAGATCCTGGCATGCTCGGAAGTAGATTTTCTCACTGTGCTGGAAAGCCAACAGGTTTTGATCCTTCTCTTCTCGGGAAATAATCACATACCTGAAGAGATAAGTATTACCAGCGTAAGCATCAGACAAGCTTCTATTACAGAAGGCCCCCCAACCTTCCCAACAAGCACCATTCACCAAGATTTGGGACATATGTCCACATTTTTGTGGGATCGCCTTCCTTCCCTTCTATATATAGAAGTTAGTGTGTACAGTATAAATGCCCACAATTCCATAAATGACTGATAAATCAGAGACGTATCATATTAAACCCGTTCGGCTTTTAGCCGACAGCATTGTTTGGCACTGGGGAATAGAGCTTCCCTGCATACCTTGGTTACAATGAGTTGTGGACCTTTTATTCATATGGTATGGATGAGTTTATGCAGTGTCCAGTCACAGCAAGCTGACTCACTATTCTAAAGCCAGATCAGGGTGTTCCTGTGCCTGAGCAATGCATGTAATGTAACAAATACTGATGGCAGCTGCCCACGGGTTTGCTAGCAGCCCTCCATGGTGCCATGTGGCAAGTTCCTGGTTCAATTTCTAGATTAAGATTTCCATACTCCAGCTCAGCTGGGGCTGCCTATGTTGCAGAGAGAGCATTCACAGTTTCTTGGTGGTGGGGAGCCAGGGTCATCAGTAAATGTGATACCTGGGAACTAGATTTAAAGCACACGATACAAATGAGGCTCGGTACAGAGGGAGAGAAGATCTGTTAAAATAGGAGAAAAATCTCCGGGTTATTGCCAATGAAGGCCCAGGGACAGGATCTCAGAATTGGTTCTGACTGAGCTGGAGGAAACTAGAAGGAAGGAGGCACTATCCAGTCAATAAAAATTCTCAATAAAGATACAGTTTTAAAAAAAAATCCAGCAGATACCCCATTTGAGAACCCATGAAAATGAACACTGTGAGAAGATGCACGTTCTGTTCAAAATAATAGGCTAGATCAGTGCTTCTCAACCCAGCCCTGGGGGCCAATCCAGCCAGTCAGGTTTCAGGATATCCACAATGAATATGCATGAGATGGATTCCACACCAAGGAATGTATGCAAATTTCTCTCATGCATATCCATTATGGATATTCTGAAAACCTGACTGGCTGGGTGTGCCCCAAGGACTGGATTGAGAAGTACTGCACCAGATAACTGCAGAAAAAAGAAACGTGGCCCATCCAGTTTGCCCAGTTACTTCTGTTCACACTGTGAGAATACACCCCAGTGGGTTGGTATAGTGGCTCCTTGTAAGATCTCTCCTTCTCCAGTAGAAATTCCTAACTGCACCTTTCCTGGGCTTGGAGGAACTAAATTTGCTGTCTTTTCCTTTGATAGGATGCCCAGCTTATGGCCTTGGACAATATTTCACCTGTATGTATTCATCTCTGTCACTCCCTCCTTTCCTTATATCTCTGATTAGGTTTTAAAGATTACCTTACTCAACCCCCTTCCTTATAATATGAACATTTGTAACCTAACCTCCCTGTGTGATTCTCCCTTTCCCTCTTCAATTGTTTATCCTTTTAATTTAGTTTTGCAAACCGCTTAGCTATTTGTCAATTTGCAGTATATTAAATAAAGTTGAACCTTGAACCTGAAATGATTTTACCACTTTAAAGCTGATGTCTCACTGAAAACATGGATCCACACGGCACATATCTATGCAAAATATTTCTCTGCTGTTGTACCAAGTGATATGTTGAACAGCTCTTTTCAATTCCACTGAAATTGTGAATGCAAGACAACATGGTACATGGCACCCAGAACCATATCAAAAAATAGAACTAGCTTGGGTTTCTAAGCAAGTAAATTTTGCACTGTGCTGCTATAGAAAAGTGACATTTGCTCCTGGAACCATCTGTCTGCTATTTACAGCATACTGGCTGAGGAGCCCAAGTCTCTCTGTACCAAAAGTGGAACTGCACAGAGCACAGCAACAAGGAAGAAACAGGTAAAACGTATTGCAGCAATGCAGGGAGATCCTCACACCTGACACAGAGGAGGCCAAACACACTGAAATGGAAAACATCTAAATTCACTCCCTCAACCCAGTGGCGTAGCTACATGGGGCCACGGGGGCCTGGGCCCTCCCAAATTTCCTCCGGGCCCCTGGTTTTGCTGGGGGGGGGGGGGGGGTCCCCAAGCCCCACCTGCTTAAGCCTTGTCCGGCACCGCCATGTTGCCTGCCCTACTCTCTCTTCCCCCTCACGTCCTGCACGCTCCTTTTAGTGCAATTCAGTTTCACTTAAAGGAGTGTGCAGGACGTGAGGAGAGAGAGCAGGGCAGGCAACGCGGCAGCGCCGGAGACTGGCACTGGAGATGGCTTTAGCTGGTGGGGTTGGAGACCCCTGCCAGACAAGGTACTTTGCTGCAGCACAGGGTGGGGAGTGGCAGGGCAGCAGACTAAAATGTGCCCCCCTCCCACCTTGGGCTCAGGCCCCCTCCCACCGCGAGGTCTGGCTACACCCCTGCCTCAACCTCCAGGATGGTCTAATAAAAGTTTAATAAATGATGCACTCAGGAGTGCAGGTCAATGAAGCAGTAAGAACGATAATGGGTATGGCAAAGTTTTCTCATGTAACACCAATGCTTAAAAAATTACATTGGCAGCCTTTTCCTCAAAGGATTCAATTCAAAGTACTGACAGTTATAGATCAGGTACTGTTTGCTGCTGCTCCACGATATCTGAAACATATGTTGACTGTTTATCATCCAAGATGCGAATTGCCATCAGAGGCTGTTATGAGATTTTCAACTGACATAGTAATTCACCTTTGGTACGCAGAAACATGAGCTACGGCTTTTGTTACCACAGTGGTAACACTGTGGAATGCATTGCCAGGTCGGCTTTGGAACTGTAGTAGTGTACCACAGTTTAAGAAATTGTTGAAGACGAAATTGTTTGTCTTGACTTTTTTTAATTATGAAGACTGAACTGCTATTATGATTTGATTTGTTTTTAGTCTCTTGGATATGAATATTGTGTATGTTTCTTGTAAACCACCTAGTTGTAGGTGGTATAGAAAATTTTTAAACTAAATAAATAAAATAAATATTATCTAAACATCCGAGCTTTGTTTACATATGTGGGTTTTCACTAGTCATAGAAAATATGCACCTAAGAATGGTGAGGGAGGGGAAGGACTAATAAATGGTCTAAGTGTAAAAATTTCACTTTTGTTGATGTCCATATTTCAGTTTTGCCTCCCTTTCCCAGCCCACCACGCTCCCCCCTCCCAACCAAATATCTTTGGCTACTGGCGAGGATCCCCAAGCTGCAGAGGTTCTCTATCGATATTCTGTCAGTTCCACTTTCTATGGACTGCCACCCCTGCACCAGACTTTCTCTGCCCCCATGCATGAAAACTGAGCATGTGCGGTGGGGGTGGGAAGGGTCCCAGCCTGGCGGCGGCGGAATATAGAAAATACTGCTGACAGAATGCCGGCAGAGAACCTCTTTGGCTGGTAGGGCTTGGGGATCCCCACCAGCCATAGCAGAAGAAGCCTGGTGCTGCAATATGACGGAGCCCAGGCCCCCAAATGGCTATGGGGCTCATTTTCAAAGCACTTAGACTTACAAAGTTACATAGAAACTTATGGAACTTTATAAGTCTAAGTGCTTTGAAAATACGCCTCTATGCCACTGGTGCCTAAGTATTATTCTGAAATACCCACAACATACGTAGCACATATTTGCAATGCGGGGGGTGCAAACAGTGAGGCTCCCACTTACAAAGTATTGTAAGATATGAGAGTGGTTGCTGCCTGCCTGCACTCACAACAGCTCTATGACCAGTGTTATTGCGAATGCCTAAATATTAAGGGGTCCTTTTACCAAGCCATGCTAAAAAGTGGCCAGCGTTGGTGTCAGCGCCTGGGTTTTCTGTGTGATGCAACCACTTTTAGCACAGCAGTAAAATGGCTGCCTTTCAATATTATTTTGTAATGGCCATGAGCTAATTTCTCCATTAGTGCATGACCATTACTGCGGAAGCCTTTGCTGCCACCTATTTAACAGATGGTACAGTTCCCACGCTAATTGGGATTAGCTACCCGATTAGTGCAAGCATGCCTACTTCTCCACTCATAGGCACACCTCCCGTGCTGGGAAAAAAATATTTTCCAGTGTGGGATTAGCGCATGCCAAGAGGATGCCTCAGCCCCTCCCATGGTAGTGCTCTTTTAGCGTGAGGTAGGTCTGCATTAGGCCACCACACCTCAGTAAAAGGGCCCCCAAGTGTGTCAGTACCCAGTTACCTTTTTTTTTTAGTGTCTGGAGAATTCCCAAGACTGAACTTTCTCTCTTAATGTTTTCTTGGTTTATCAGTGTTTGAAAAATTTTAAGTATGTAGTTTTTTTCCCCTTTAATTCAATGGTAGCTAAAATATGTCAAGGGATTTCAATAATAAGCCACAACAGAGAGTGTTGAAAATATCCAGCCATGGGCTTCGACAACATGATAATTTCTTTAATAAACCATGCTTCACGGCCCTTCTTGTTTTCACGTGGCCCTGTCCTGGGCATTTTATTGCTTTATGAAATGGATTTTGGAAGCAGTTTATCAGAAAGACATATAAATTTTTTACACTGATAATACAACTTACGTGTTGGGATAACAAACTTAAAACAGACTATACCAAAATGTTCAATAAGTCATAATATTCATTTTTCCTGAAAATATGAAATTTTAAATAACCGGAACCTCAAATCTCCTGATAGGGGAAGTCTCTATGATTTTACCACCCTCTATCACACATAGGAGCCCTTTCTTATCATTGATTCCTTCAAGGGAAAAAATGAACCAGTGTAAGAAAAAACCCAAAACAAAACTCCAAACTATTTGGAGAAAAACAACTGATTCTAAAAAATCCCTCAAATATTTATAAAAAAAATAGGACAAAATGAATATGCATTTATGTATAAAGATTACAACGATAATATTCATCAGTTCAAGTACTCTACCAAAGTAACTACTTATAATATTCCATTATTAATCTTTATTTGAATACAAAACATCACATAAAACATTAAGGCCCCTTACCAAGCTGCGGCTAAAGGGGGCCTACGCTGGCATCAGCGCATGTTTCTGACACGTGCCGAGGCCCCCTTTTACCGCAGCTGGTAAAAGGGTAGTCTTTCTTTTCGGCAGGAAATGGCTGTGTGGCAAGTAAAGCACTTGCAGCACAGCCATTTCAGTGGGGGGAGCCCTATCGCCACCCATTGAGGTGGAGGTAAGGGCTCCCGCACTAACCGGGCTTCGCGGCACTGCCCGACTACCACCAGGTACACCCCGGTGCTACAAATATATTTTTGTAGCGCTGGATATGATGGCACACTGGGGTGAGAAGTACTGCCAGGCTGCTGTGGTAGCCTGGTTGTACTTCCTTTTTAGCGAGCGGTAAGCCCATGTTGGGCTTACCGCCGCTTTGTAAAAGGGGTCGTAAATAAGCTAATGTGATTGTGCAGAAACTATTACCATGAAACTCAGAAGTTCTTTAGCAGTTAATATTTCTCAGTGCACCTGATATCTTTTAGCTATAGCAAAATGATCCTCAGACAACAGCATAATGGAGAAATTATCTGGGGAATTCTGCAAGCTTTACAAACACTACACCAGCATCCTTATCATCTTATCCAATAACAGCAGGAACTGCAGTACAGTTCCATGCAAGATGACTATAAAGCTTACACACTGATTAATAGCTTTCTGATTAGCTTAGGACAACACACTGTAAGTGCATCATAAAAGTTTATAGCATTTAACTGGAAGAGAAGGCATGCCCCCTGCAGGAAGCCAACAGCCTGTCCAACTGCTCAATCACATGTTTACTTCTGCAGAGACAAACTTAGGATGCTCAAGAGCTGTCTCACACAGACATCAACATAGTAGATGCAGAGAAGCAACTTAATAAGGTGAAATATAAGAACGGTTTTTGTCCTCTGTGAAAGAAGAGGAGAAAGAATTTCACATTAGCCGGCCACACAAATAATTAGTCAAAGAAAAACCAACAGAATAGTTTGATACCTTTGTTAAGGTTAATAAACTAGTGACAGTGCACTTTGATGCACTTAAATGTCTAAAAGAATGTACACAAAAGGAAAATTGGATTTAAAGTTAAGTCTGGTTTAATGAAGGATTTTGTTTAGCGGGGATACCGAACACATACACATCAATGCAGTCTACTGTTTCCCAGGATGTGTAAAAACCATCCCGCCCCCCACCTCCAACATTTAAAAGAGATGCAGTGAATTTGGATTATATGACCTGTGGGTGAATTTCAGTATCCAGTTGGTACCACAAACATTTCCGTTTTGTATGCAATTCATGTATTATCTAGGTCAAGAGTTTTCAGCTCTGGCTCTTGAAGATTCCTTGACAGCTATGATTTTCAGGGTAACCAAGTTATACAAGGTAGCTCTGTACGCAGGCTTTGTTTTTTGCAAATACATTTTTTTTTTTTGGGGGGGGGGGGGGGGTCATATACTAATGGTTATCATGTGCTGTTAGTAGATATACCACATTTAATAAATAATCATTGTGAATATCCCAAAGTTAAGGCCTATCTGAAACTTTCATGAAGAACCCCTGATCTACACAGCAAAAAGAGGAATAACACTTCCCTCCACAGGATTTCCCATATAATTCAGCCTTCCAATGATGCTGGAGGCTGGGCCCTTGCCAATAGAGTACTAAAGCTCATGCCTCTGCTCTCCTCTAGTCCCAGCTTGCAGTTTCTGCACAGAAACTCCAGACCTTGCCCTGCTCTCCTCCCCTTGTTCACACACTGAATAAGCAGCCAACAGGCACTGGTGATTTAACAACAAATATGGAGATAATTTTATAAGTGACTTGTGCATGAAAAATAGTTTTTATATACATACATAAATTATTATAAAATTACCACAAGAGTATACACACAAGAGTATACACTACAAACAAACAGCACATACTTAGTGTGATATACATGTAGGTATTCCTGAAAGCGCAACAGTATGTGAAGTCAGAGTGGGATCAATGCTTAAACATGTTAAAAGTTGCGGCTCTAGGTTGCTTGGATGGTACAGAGGTTCCCTGTTGTCCTACCCCACCCTCTATACTATCATAATTGTAGTTCTACCCTTCCTTCCTTTTTGTATCTTGTCATGAGTACATTACTTCCCCTTTTTTAAAATTATATTCTAGATTGTAAACCACCCTGAAGGTTTCCATATAGCATGTTTAAATAAACTTGAAACATGTATTTTATAATGTACAGTCACAGGTGCCAATCCTTATCATGAAGATCATGCAAAAATTCACACCTGCTGGGTATGAATCTGGGAAACCAATTCACAAAGGCACATACATGGGTATGTTGCCTTTACTAAAAAGCATAGAATAGGTGCATTTGACCACTTTTCTCTAGGTGCCGTTATAAAATTACCCACTTAGAGGCAATTCTGTAACAGTATCACATACCATGTAAAATGAGTTTATCTTGTTGGGCAGACTGGATGGACCGTTCAGGTCTTTATCTGCCGTCATTTACTATGTAAGAGGAGGAGTGGCCTAATGGTTAGAGCACTGGTCTTGACATCCAGAGGTGGCCGGTTCAAATCCCACTGCTGCTCCTTGTGATATTGGGCAAGTCACTTAACCCTCCATTGCCTCAGGTACAAACTTAGATTGTGAGCCCTCCTGGGACAGAGAAATATCCAGTGTACCTGAATGTAACTCACCTTGAGCTACTACTGAAAAAGGTGTGAGAAAAATCCAAATAATAAATAAATAAATAAATAAATAAGATACCAGGCTAGATGGACCATTGGTCTGACCCACTTTGGCTACTCTTATGTTCTTTATAGAACACTAGCATAACAGCTAAAATATGCACCTATAATTTAGGCATAAACACTTATGCCAGTCATACAGCTAGTGTAAATACTTCTGCCTAAATGCCGGAGATATGCACATAACTGATCATATTCTATACGTATTGTGATTGTGAGTCCTGCCCACATTCCACTCAGATTTCGCCCATCTGTATACCCAGCTTCCAAACATGCACTAGAGAAGATAAGTGTGTGTTTATAGAAATCACACATTGGATTGGATTCAGTAAATAGCACCAAAAGTTAGGTGAATGGAAAAATTTGCACTTAGTGCTATTCTATAAAGGGCGAGCACTCTTTATAGAATAGCACCTTAATGCATATTCTGGCACCCAACTTTGCGAGGACTTACACCAAGTGAAACTTGATGTAAATCCTGGTGTGCAGCCCCCAAATTCTGTAACACTGCGCTTAATTCTTCGGAATGCCCGATGTGCCCATGCTCCTCCCACGGCTACACCCCTTTTGTGTTGCACACGAAAGGATTTGGAAGCAGACCTTTATAGAATCGTGTGCAAATCCAAATTAAGGCCAATGAACATCAATAATTGATTGTTAACAGCTCATTAAATTTATCACACGGATCTCAGGACCATGTACAATTTTGGATGCCATTTATAGAATCTGGGAGATTATGTGTATACATATATGCCTATATTCTAAACACTTATGTGTTCATTCAGATTGTAAATGTTAGTGCGCTCTTTACAGAATTACCCGCATAACATCTTACTCAGGGATCAATGGGCAAGATTTTCACTATCAAAACCAGAATCACATTCTTAAAGTGTTGGGTTCTATCTCATTTGCTTTCTTTGGTTTTAGTCTCAGGAATCTATGAGAGTAATTATATAATGGGCAATCTACATGCATAAGTTACATCAATATTCTAAGGGAAAGTCATCCCATAGAAAATACATGCACAATTACAGCTAGCTAATACACACGAGTTTCTTGAGTTATTTTACATGCATACAATAAAAAGTGCACATAAACCCTAGTGTTTTCCCCAACCACAGGAATGCTTCCATTTCAGTTGGATATACTTATAGGTCATATCGGTCAGACAATTTTGTAAAATGTTATTTCAAACATGGAAATGCCTTAAATTATCCCCTGTGTGGGCAAATCTATAACACAGGAGCTTACATTTATGTGCTCAATATCCCCCCAGAGTCTATATAAGGCATGGCAAGTAGCGCGTGCTAAATTGTGCATGCGGCCAATTTACGTATGCTACTCAAGTAATGAGCTAATTAGTGATAATTGGCCGATAACCAATTATCACTAATTGGCAATAATTGGAATTAACACGTGCTTCATTTTAAACGTATTCTAAAATGAGGCAAGTGTAAATTCTAACACATGTAGTTGATAAGGGGGCACAGCCATGGGAGGAGTGTGGGCATATCAGGGCATTACTCAAATTTATGCGCGCTGTTCTATAATTTCTGGGGGGAGAACATTTAGGCGCAGGTATTTATACCAGGTTTTCAGTGGCATAAATGGCTGCACCTAAGTGTAGGTGCATTTCCCGGCCTATGCACTATTCTATACACTGTGCCTAATTTTAGGCGCAATACAGCAAAATGCACTAGGTGCTTTAATTGAACGAATCTAGATTTTAGTTGCCATTTACAAAATCTGGCCCAATGAACTAGACTATTGTATATAGGGCACTCCCTTCTTGCCTCTAAAAGGGGAGGGGGTGGGGCTGAACAGAAGAGCCTGAAAAAAAGCAAGCCCTTCTGGCAAAGGAAAACACTTTAGAGTTAAATTTTTCTCTTTTATAATAATGCTAAAATTTATTAGAGTAAATAAATGGTTACAATAAAAATTCTTTTATCCTAGTATTACAGAAAATTGAATTATTTCTATCAGTCCAAATGTCAGTATAAGGAAAATAAAATCTCTGTTTTCCTTTGGAAGCTGTCAGAATACTTAAGCTTAATTTTGTGCAATCACTTAATGCCTTATATTTCTTCTCTTACTTATCTGGTATTCTTCAACTCTGACCTCTAAGGTCACCTTCACATAATTCTGCTTCTTTGGTATTTTTCTCAATTATTCATCATTTGCCCCTTTGTAACCTCCTTCCCTTGAATACCTATCACTCACACTGGTCCTTCACTGAAAATGGCTCTGTGTTAATTCAGAATCTGTTTGAAGCAAACAAACAGACACTTGTTAAAGTTTATGGCTCATTACTAGGGCTAAGCAAGCCTGTCTATGGTCTGTGAGAAAACCAAGATACAAGCTAGCTAATTGCCCTACTAGATCAAAAATAAGGGAATGGTATATATACAAACCAAACAGCTCTATACATTATATATATGGCACCTGAAAAATTGGTGCCAAAAATATTTTCACCTAGGCATATTCTGTAAACCGCTCCTAGATTTTGTCATGGTTTATAGAAAATGCTTAACTCTAGGTGCGTCAATCTACGCCAAGTAAAACTTGGTGTAAATACCAGTGCCTAAATTAGGCCTGGAGTAGCCTAACCATACACGTAATTTTCAGAATGCCCATAGTCCGCCCATTCCATGCCCACGTCCCCTTTTTTGGCAGTGCACATTAGAATTTATGTGCACCACTTTAAAGAATATGCCTAGCAAGTTGTGTGCATAAATTAAAATTACTGCAATTAGTATCAATAATTGCTTAAGTGGCAATTATTGGTGCTGACTGGCTTGTTAAGTAATTAAATTGAACATGCAAATCCAGAATACGACCAGATCTGCATGCACAATTTTGGTTGCGCTACACAGAATCTGGGTGAATTTGTGTAAATATTTAGACTACTAGCATGTATGCACGTATGTGCCAATATTCCACCTAAACGCTATTCCTTACATATCCTGGAGAGGCAGACACATGGGTGGGATTCCCTATTCTCATACTGTAAGCTAGGCATATATCTCTGACATTCAGGTGCAAATTTTTACCCCAGCTCTATGGCTAAACAAGGGGTCCTTTTACTAAGTTGCAGTAAAGCGTGGCCTTAGCATGCCCTTAGGTGGATTTTTCCTGCGTGCTAAGGCCATTTCTACCACAGCAGTTTAATGGCAAAGTTTCTATTTTTTGAATTAATGGTCATGTGCTAATGTTGCCATTAGCACATGGCCATTAAAAAATATGACCGTGTGAGCACACAAAGGCTCACGTGCTAACCAGTTAGATCGTGGTAATGTAGATGCACTAACTGATTAGCGCAGTAAAGCCCACTTTTCACCCTCGACAAGCCCCTCTGAGAAAAATGTTTAAAACCAATTTTTAGTGTGCATTTAGTGCGTGCAGATTTGAAAATTACCACAGGACGCCTGAGTGCATCCTGCAGTATGCCATTTTTTGATGGTAAGAATGCACTAGCGCTTACTGCAGCTTAGTAAAACACCCCTAAGTGTCTCACTGCACAAACGGCTATATACCCAGCTAGGCTGGCATTCTATAAAGTAGAGTAGGCACCTTCTTTCCTTTATAGAAATGGCTCCTAGCAGGCGCAATCCATGTGCCCTGGTATAGAATTACTCTTCGACCCATGAGTTTTGGCATGACCGGCCTTTGCTTGATCATGTCTTGCCTCATGTCTTGCTGTATCAGAGGCTACTGTTCAGCTATCACCATCAGCCTCTTTAGTGCAGCTCAACTAACCAGTCTTAGGACTTTTCCTACTCTAGCACAGAACTGTGCCTCAAACGTACTCTTTCACAAAGAAGTGGCACCAATCATTTCAATACAAACAACTATTCCAATAAAAGTTTAATAAATAAAACAACCAAAAAATTAGAAAATAAGATGATACATTTTTATTGGACTAACTTCATACATTTTTTGACCTCCTTTCTCTGGTAAGCCAGTATTGCTTGAAGCACAAATTTCAAACTGTACAAGGAAATCAGGATTAATCAAGCTAGGTATAATACTACATATTGTAGAGGCCAGAATAATGGAGGATACTCATTACTTCTTAAGTGTTGTCAACATGTACAGCACTGTACAATATACTCAGGTCCCTGCCCAAGAGAGCTTACATTCTAAACATTTATTAGCAAGGCAGAGCGAGTTGCATGAGGTAAAACCAAGTCAGTGACAGAGCCAGAATGAGAAGTGACGTGTATGACGATAACTTTATTTGCCCAGTGTGATACCCAGTTAATGATAACCAGGATAAGAACACTAAGGGGGCAATTCAGTAAAGGACGATCAATGGGGTGCCATAAAATTAGTGCCAAAAAACATGGCATCGTGCAGTAGTCTATAAGGGCATGTAAGAGGGTAAGTGCTGATACAGAATATGGGAATAAGGTGCCATTTACATGTGAACTTGTAGCTGCAATCGCTTATCATTTGTTTACTAAACCATCACTTATTGCAGAGAATGGTTTACAAAGCAAGTAATACAATAAAAGAAACAAAACTAAATTAAATTAAGAACTCATTAAAAACAGGAAAGAAAACAAACATACCTTTCATACAAGAAAAAAAAACAAATAAAACAGCCCAACCAACTTAATATCAATCATACATCAGTCACACAACATAAAAGGTTATCATCTCAATTGCGGGATGCTGTACGGCTAATTTGCAGAAAATCAGTTATCATTGAATGCCAAAAGCTCTTTGAAAGTAGTATGTTTTTAGTGCTATATGGAAGACAGAATATGATTTTTCTAATCTAAATGGTTGAAGTAATGCATTCCATAACGCTGGTGCAAGAAACTAAAAAGCCACTGTGCGTGTGGATTACCACCTTGCCCTATGGCTAATTAAGGGGTCCTTTTACTAAGCTGCGGTAAAATGTGGCCTTAGCACGTCCTTAAGCAGATTTTTCCAGCATGCTAAGGCCATTTCTACCCCAGCAGTAAAATGGCCAAGTTTCTATTTTGGAATTTTCAGGCACAAATTTTGGGGGATCTGAGTGACATGAAAAATTTGTGCCTGAAAACGCTGAGTTTGTTTGGTCACACCTTGAGACAGCTTAATAGCGAAACTCTGGCTACAGTCTATGTGATCGATTATAGATGCGGAAGAGCACTCTGTTCTTTTGAAAGCTAAGTTTTTTGACTTTCTCTTTATTTTGTTATGTTTAAGTTGTGGATCCAGTAAAATTGAATACAAGTGGAGCTCTAACAACTTTCTTTGAAAAGGATTTTTTTATGCCTGTGACGAGAATTAACCCTGGTTAAGTCCTTTTCACCCTATAAGCTTTAAAACAGGTGGAGGTGAGGGTTCTGAGGATTTTTCCTTTTTTCAAATTTATTGTACTTCACAAGTGTTTTCATAGTTAAGAAAGTACTTTTGGCTTATTTTATGAGAGAGTGTTTTGAGAGAATATTGCCTCAATCACTTATGCCATGTCAATAGTCGGCATAAATGCTCACGTAGCTTACACACATTTCTGGTAGAGCCGCTCATTGCCCATACATGCTCTACCCACTGGAATGCCCCTTTCACATATGTGCTAGTGAATCACATGTAGCACATATAAAGTGCCAATTAGTGGTGCTTCTTACCCACATATCTGCTAGTAATTCTATAACATACGTGGGTATTTGGCACCTACCTGTAGGAGCAAATTTATAAAACTGCCTTTCACATGACCCAGTTTAACCTGTGCTCTCACCGCTATAGTTTACTTCTTCATGGTACAGGGGATGTGACAAAAGAAGAGAAAGTGTCAAGTCAGGCCTGTGTCGCCAATGACTTCCAGCTTGTAGATATGAAATTGTCTTTACCAAAGTAATGTTGATTGGTCCATAGTAAAGGGAGGAAGATATGCCCATGCCATGGAGACTTATTTCACCCTCAAATTAGCAAAAATTACCAACATTAAGAAAATTCTGCAAATAGATCACATCTGGAAAAGGAATGAGAAAGCTGGCCAGAAACTTATGCCTCCAGAGAATCATTGGTCAGGGGTAGGTATGCAAGAGACCCCTGACCAATGGGACTGATGAGAGAATCCCCCTTCTATAAGTCTTAACATAAGAACATAAGCATTGTCATCAGACCAAAGGTCCATCAAGCCCAGTATCCTACATAAGTACATAAGTATTGCCATACTGGGACAGACCAAAGGTCCATCAAGCCCAGCATCCTGTTTCCAACACTGGCCAATCCAGGTAACAAGTACCTGGCAAACTCCTAAAACAGTACAATACATTTTATGCTGCTTATCCTTGAAATAAGCAGTGTATTTTCCCCAAGCCCATTTTAATAATGGCTTATGGACTTTTCTTTTAGGAAGCTATCCAAACTTTTTTTTTAACTCCACTAAGCTAAATGCTTTTAATACATTCTCTGGCAACAAATTCCAGAGTTTAATTACACGCTGAGTGAAGAAATACTTTCTCTGATTTGTTTTAAATTTACTACTTTGTAGCTTCATTGTGTGCCCCCCTAGTCCTAATATTTTTGGAAACAGTAAACAAGCGAGTCACATCTACCTGTTTCATTCATTCATTATTTTATAGGCCTCTATCATATCCCCCCTCAGCCATCTTTTCTCCAAGCTGAAGAGCCCTAGCCGCGTTGGCCTTTCCTCATAGGGAAGTTGTCCCATGTCCTCTATCATTTTCGTCGCCCTTTCCAACAGTGGCTATTCCAGGTCACAAGTATCTGGCAAGTCCCAAAAAGAGTAACAGATTTTATGCTGCTTATCCCAGAAATAAGTAATGGATTTTCCCAAGTCCATCTCAATAATAGACTCTGACCACCACAAAATGAGAATTTATGAAATGCAGACAGGCACTGTCAAAGTGGATCTACCAAGTCCAGGAAGCATTTTCAGTGAACCAAACCATATCTGAATTCTCTCATGCTAAGAGCTCAACAATGCAATCCATTCTTAAGATAATTACAGTGATATACCCTAAGGGCCAGGTATAGAAAATGTTTGTTTCAAATTTATAAGTGAAAGTCTCCAAATTTATGGGGAAAATGTATGTGAAAGCAACATGGATAAATCTTCCCCTGAGAGATGGATGCCTATTTGAGAATGATTCGTCTTCTGGTAAAAATTGTGGAGATTCACAACCATGAAAACAGCAAGAATTATCCCCAGTATAATGAAATAAGATGAATCAGAAAGTCAACTCTCTCTCTCTTCCTCCAGATATTAGAGCACAGAACCCGAGGCGTGATATGATTTCTAACTTCTCAAACTGAGATAATCAAGAAAACTTTTTTTTTTTAATTAACATCAGTCAGGTTCCAGGGCCAGCCCAAGTGGTTCAGTGGGAATAATGCCATAGTAACATAGTAGATGACGGCAGAAAAAGACCTGCATGGTCCATCCAGTCTGCCCAAGACAAACTCATATGTGTATACCTTACCTTGAATTTGTACCTGTCCTTTTCAGGGCACAGACCATATAAGTCTGCCCAGCAGTATTTCCCGCCTCCCAACCACCAGTCCCGCCTCCCATCACCGGCTCTGGTACAGACCGTATAAGTCTGCCCTCCCCTATCCTCGCCTCCCAACCACCACCCCCTCTTCCCCCCAACTGCTCCGCCACCCAGAAGGACTGTTGTTCAACTCAGTGTTCACAGGCCTGGGGGAGTGGCGTCTTTCATCATGCAACAGTGACACCTATAGGATCCATTGCTGAAGTATTTTGGAAGTAGCAGCATCGGGGAAGCTACCCCTCCCCCAATATACTCCCTGGTCAAAGATCTCTTGCTGCAATGACTGGAATAAAGTAAGTTGGCATGGGATATAAAATCTGGGTGATGAAAGAGGAATAAATCCTTAAGTAGGTATGAATGAGAGCTCATGACATCAGATCCCAGCCATGATTTCAATTGAGCTGAAGCCCAAAGACAACATAAGCAAAACACCTAGCCAAAAAAAAGAATAAAAGCCTGGACATTGTTCCCCAAATTCAGAGGCTTCCCAGTAATCTTGCATGCACCTTTTCATAGATTCTGCCAGGGCTGGTATAAAGGCCATTTAAAATGTATTCATTTTTTAAAATTGTGAAGGGATTCCAAAATTCAATTCATTTGCTGGCCTGTGATTGTGCTGCGCAGCTAAGAATGGTCTTCTTCGGTCACTCGTTTCCTTCTGGAAATCTGAAGTTAAACCACAGGCACACTGGAAAGCAACAAGAATTAACCACAGGAACAATGTCACCGTTTAACAGTCTGCAACGCAACGTAACTCACAAAGTGCTGTGAGTGACAGCACAACATATGAACTATGTGATCTCTCTATTGTCCCCCACCACAAGTCACTTGCTGCACGATGAAATGGCAACATGATCAGAATGTCAACGTAACTGGAAACCATGTCACCTTCTGTTGATGGTACGACACGAGAGTTGATATTTGTGAATCTGCTTTATTGGGCAGTAAGTGCAACTCTTCTGACAGGTACTGGAACAATACAGGATAGGTGCAAGGGTGGCTTAAACTGTGCAAAGAAAGATGCTCACAAAGGGGCATTAAAAACAAAACAGCATTTGATGTGGGGAAATATTCATTATATCATATTGTTTTAATGTGGTCATCACAGTTTATGGTAGGATAACGCAACCAAGTCACTGGCCCTAATTTATTAAAGGTTTTGCTTAAGGGAAAAGGACACCTGTCAGTAAATATAGTTTGTTCCTTAATGGTGTATGCGTACAGTATCTAGAGGAAGACAGACTTCACCTTAATGGGAAGAATACATACAGCCTTACAACTGTACGAACACATTTATTTATTTATTGGGATTTATTAACTGTCATTAAGAAGAGATTCACCCATTTGTGACTAGTGTACTAACTACAGGCAGCACAGACAGGGAGGCGACAAAGATTACATGCACTGGAATCCCTTGACGACTATAGGTAACGCACTGCGTTCATGTCAATATTCACAGTCATTTCCCTGAGGACTTGGCCCATATGAAAAATTCCATTCTCTAACAAGCTAAAGTGTATGCAAACTTCCAGAGCACGCAGACTTACTAGGGATGAAAACAGGTGGCTCCTATTAAAGTGGGGAAAGAAACAGTGCATGCCTGTGAGATTTCCAAACCTATACTCCTCCCAATCCCCCCATCCCATTGCTGCCAACACAAAGCACATAGGCACTTTTAGAAGGTAACTTTAAGGAATCATTCAAATGCGTCAAGTATCGCTTATACCAACTGGTGTATAAAAAAAAAAGTACATGACACGATGGTTCGTATTTTGCCGGCGGGAGCATGGCCAGAGGTAGCACATACATATGCAGATTATGAAATACCTTAATGTACACACTCGTGTGTAAAGCACACACCTTCCTTTATGCAATCGAGCCTACATTCAAGGCATGCTCCCTGCCACACTCTCTCAAACAAGTGTAAACACTCGTGCCTACAATCAAGGCATCTTCTCTGTCACACTCTCTAGAGCAAGTGCAAGCAATCATGCGTACATTCAAGGCATGCTCCCAGCCACACTATCTCAAACAACTGTAAGCAATCGTGCCTACATTTAAGGCACATTCTCCGCCACACTCTCTCAAGCAAGTGCAAGCAATCGTGCCTATATTCAAGGCATGTTCCCCTCTACACTCTTTTGAGGAAGTGAAAGCAATCGTGCCTACATTCAAGGTATGCTCCCTGCCACACTCTCTCGAACAAGTGTAAGCACTCGTACCTACATTCAAGGCACGTTCTCTGTCACACTCTCTCGAGCAAGTGCAAGCAATCATGCCTACATTCAAGGCATGCTCTCGGCCACACTCTCTCGAGCAAATGTAAGCAATCGTGCTTACATTCAAGGCACGTTCTCCGCCACACTCTCTCGAGCAAGTGCAAGCAATCATGCCTACATTCAAGGTATGCTCCCTGCCACACTCTCTCGAACAAGTGTAAGCACTCGTACCTACATTCAAGGCACGTTCTCTGTCACACTCTCTCGAGCAAGTGCAAGCAATCATGCCTACATTCAAGGTATGCTCCCTGCCACACTCTCTCGAACAAGTGTAAGCACTCATGCCTACATTCAAGGCACGTTCTCTGCCACACTCTCTCAAGTGCAAGTAATCATGTCTACATTCAAGGTATGCTCCCTGCCACACTCTCTCGAACAAGTGTAAGCACTCATGCATACATTCAAGGCACATTCTCTGCCACACTCTCTCAAGTGCAAGCAATCATGTCTACATTCAAGGTATGCTCCCTGCCACACTCTCTCGAGCAAATGTAAGCAATCGTGCTTACATTCAAGGCACGTTCTCCGCCACACTCTCTCGAGCAAGTGCAAGCAATCATGCCTACATTCAAGGCATGTTCTCCACCACACTGTCTCAAGCAAGTGTAAGCTATTGTTTCTACATTCAAGGCATGCTCCCTGCCACACTCATTAGTATTTTAAAAGGCAAGTAGGCACCCAATTGTCTTTACAAAAGAGTGCCTCCACATGGGGCCCTGTTCTAAAATTACTCTCCATGTGTGCACACTTTAAGCAAGTACACTTACTAGGGGAATCTTCCTAAGCAATTTGCCTTTGAAATTTAGCATCAAGTAAACATGGCACAGCACCTGCAGACTCTGCAGCTGAACAGGCAACTTGAATGTGTCCCCTAAAGCGTAAGCAAGGAACGAGGTTGAAACGTCACTCACAAATATTGCCAGCAAAAGGTGGGCACCTATATTTCACCTAACTCTAAGTGCTCTTCGCTGCACAGCAAGGACATTTAGAGGTGATATCTCCTCTTTCGTGACCGGGTAGTGCATGTAGGCATCTGTTCGGAGGGGCTTTGGTTTAGATCCATGCTAGGTTCTGAAAGGTCCCTGGAGAAAGGGGTCTGCAGGAGGGTAATCTGGGTGGCTTCAGAACCCAGCACTTGACTGAAAGCTTGCACCCCATCTCGTATCTCATTCAGGGTCTGGCACATTTGGCTCACCTGCCCTGTCAGGTCAGCCATACTCTGGCCAATGACACGCATGCTGTCTGCCATGTCCTTATGGACCACCACCAGCTCATGGCAGAACTGCTTAAAAAGGTCCGTCTGCTGAGCATGAGCATTCAGGAGCTGTCTGTCAAAACTGGAGAGAGGTGGGCTCCTGGTACGGGGCCGGGTGGGCCTGCTGGAAGACATGATGCGAGGGGCTGAATGCTGAATTTCAGGCCTCTGACTGGTGGCTTCTGACTGATCTGATGAGGAAGACGTGCGTAGGAGGGAGGGCCCAGGGATCAGGTCTGCTTCTTCCAGATCTCTGGCAAATGGAGGCAGATGATAATGTTCCTGAGAGGGTCCGGGCACTACAATGTCATCATCGTCGTCAGCTTAAAACAGAAGGAGAGTCACAGATTATCACCAGACACCTTTCATCTGCTAACAACAGACAATGAAGAGACTTCACACTCTGCTGATCTCTGAAAGACTCAAAACCCCATTTCCTAAATCTCAGTCAACCTGTAACCCTGAGAAATGCAAAACCTATTTTGTGGCCCACATAAACTATATATTTCTAAATATACCTTAGAACACTTGGTCTCATACCAGTCCAGGGAGAAACAGGAGTAGAGGGGATGGTGCCAGCCAATTAGGTTTTCAGGATAATCACAATGAATATACAGGAGATAATTCTGCATGCAATGATTTGCATTTGCTGCCTCTTATCTCATGCATACTCAGTGCACATATCCTAAAAACATGAGTGACTGATGCTTTCCTGAGACAGGTCCAAGAAACATTGCCATGGGAGGAAACTGCAAAATCTCCCCTGCTCATGTTATGGCCTGAGGCATTCTCAGTGCCAATTCCAAATGGTCTGTCCTCAGGTTAGTCTTTGAAATCCTCCAACACAACTTCGCCACTCCCTATTCATTCTTTTGGTTTCTCTAGTTACGTACTGGTAAATTTGACAATTTTCCTCTGATCCCATGAAATTAAAAGTGTTTCTTTTCCTCCTTGGTATTTGGATGCCTTGCCAAAATACCTACTATATCCCTGGTCTTCATTCCCAGTCCTCAAGGGCTACCAACAGGTCAGGTTTATAGGATATTCCCAATAAATGTGTGTGTGAGAGAGATCTGCATGCCTATTATTCCCACTGAACGCAAATCTCTCTCATACATATTCAACAGGGGTATCCTGGAAATCTGAACTGTAGGCGGCCCTTGAGGACTGGAAATGAAGACCAAGGCACTAGACTCTGTCACTCACACATTTTCATAACCCCCAAACTTTTAAGTTTGAATTATTAAATGCTAGTATATCACTGCTTACAATATAAGGTCCATATTTTAAGCTGGATCACTTCATTTCTGTCATTGCAATAATACAAACATATAGCAAAAAAAAAAACAAAAAACAACAAAAAATATCAAATAGATGCTCCTTAGATAAAAGGTTTTTTATGATCATCACTGAATGTGAGATAGGATTTTGTAGCTCAAAAGCGAAATACAGAAACCCCTTCCCTCAGAGATGAATATGAAATAAATCATTTATCTAGAGGGCAACCACTGAATTCTATTCATGTCACGAATGAATGCCAGAGATCGTAATTTCACTCTTCATGTGGCTGATGGGTCTTGACTGTCATTGTCACTGAAAGTCCTGATGTTGTGATGCCAGTCACACCAGACTGGCCAGAGGGTGGTTTGCCACATCACAGCATTTCAGTCCTTGAGCTGGGCTTAAACTTCTCTAGCTCTTATCCATATACACACATCGCTTCCTGGATGTTTACTAGGGGCCCCTATTTACTAATCTATGATAGCTGTACAATGTGGGAATCAGCATGTGCTAACAGCATTGTTCTATGTTAACTGCTGCTATACACCAATTTCCACATTCAACAAGTAATGCAGAAACTGCCAAAATGGGCAAGAGCTGCACCTTCCAGTTAATGTGGAGGTGGTTACCACCTCTTACTGCTAACATAGCCGATAACATGGTGAAATTAGGTTCACCTAGAGTGGTATCACTAACTGTATTCCACATTATCTGTCATGCTCTTAACGTGCAAAGGTAAACATTGTTTTATGTTAACTGCACGGCAGCCCATGTGAGTGTGTATGTTACTGAAAAAAATGTGCATACTATTAGTGCCTACACATGAAGCTTAGAGGTTCGTCCCTGTCACTTCAGCTAATACCTGGTTTCAACTCATCCAGGTCAAATGCATAAGCTAGACACCAATATCGATACCTCTGCAAACCGAGTACATGCATAGTGGGAAGTGCCTCTAGAACACCCCTGCTCTAAACTTTTAATACTATACATATAGTATTATAGTTACAAAAACACTGAAAATTAGCACCAAATGTATAAGAGCTTTTTGAACACTGGCTATATCTATATAAAGTGAGGCAACCTCAAATAGGAAATCAAAAAGGAAGTCAAAATTGTAGGAGTCTTTATTATAAAAAGCCATAAAACCTATGAATATAGGAGTCTATATGATAATAAAAGGCATAAAAACGACCCAACATGGCTGTGTTTCGGCACAAAAGCCTGCCTCAGGGGTCAAACAAATCTAAATGATAAAAATAATACAAACACAAGTAAATATTGCAATCAATGACTAAAAACAATGCAAACGTGAATAAACAATAAATGAAAATGAATAAATGCAAATGGATAAAAATGAATGAAAATGAGTGACACTGGAATGGTCAAATTGTAAACTCATTAAGTGAACACAACAAAGTCAATACAAATACAATTTGAAAACTAATTTGCTAACAGCTTCTCTTTCTAAAAACCTATATTTTATGACAAAAAAAAATAGAATATATGTGTATTAGAAATGCAATTTAAGAGCTCAGTTGCAGAATACTTCTCTTATCAAAAACATGTATTTTATAAAACCTACATAAAAATATGCATAATAAGTTCTCTTGTTGCTTATTGAACTGATTTTTTGAAAAGCTCATTAGGTTTAAGTATGGATGAAAGTACTTAAATGTTGTAATCAGTACACATATATTCTACTGTATGATGGTCACAAAACTTGACTGAGAAAAGATATCAAAATCCTGGCTCTAAAATGCCATGTAATCTCAATTGAAAAAAAGGGGGGAAGACATGATGAACATTTTGATGGCATTTTAGGAGCCAGGATTTTGATATCTTCTCTCAATCAAGTTTTGTCACCATCATACAAAAGGTATATTGTATGTAGAATATATGTGTACTGATTACAACATTTAATACTTTCATCCATACTTTAAACCTAATGAGCTTAGCGACAAGAGAACTTATTATGCATATTTTTATGCAGGCTTTATAAAATACATGTTTTTGATAAGAGGAGTATTCTGCAAGTGAGCTCTTAAATTGCATTTCTAATACACATCATATATTCTATTTATTTTTCATAAAATATAGGTTTTTAGAAAAGAGAAGCTCTTAGGAAGTCAGTTTTCAAACTGTATATGTATTGACTTTGCTGTTTTCACTTATGAGTTTACAAGTTGACCATTCCAGTGTCACTCATTTTCATTCATTTTTAACCATTTGCATTTATTCATATTCATTTTTATTTATTGTTTATTCACGTTTGGCATTGTTTTTAGTAATTGATTGCTGAATTTACTTATGTTTGTATTACTTTTATCTTTTAGAGGCAGGCCTTTGTGCCGAAACACAGCCGTGTCGGTTTTATGCCTTTTATTATCATATAGACTCCTGTATGACAGCACTAGGATTTACACAGGTAATCAACTCTCCAACCCACGAAAAGGGTCACATACTAGACCTGGTATTCTACAAAGGGGTGGATATCCCAGAATTCTGGGATAACAGCATTGAAATAACACCTCTATCATGGTCAGACCATTTTCTAATTAAATTTTTCCTAAGTGACCACCTGAAACAAATGACACCTCCCAGAGTTTGGAAGGAGATCAGAGGACAAAAAGAAAGCTGACCGCTGAGAATTTCCTAGAGGCCTTGGACTAACCACATGTGGATGAAATGACAACTACAGTGTCAGAACAAGTTGACATCTGGAATGCACACTTAGCCAAGACCTTAGAGAAAACAGCACCACTAAAAAAAGGTCTTATGCCCCACTCACAAACGCTCACCTTGGTTTTCTCCAGAACTTCGGATCCTTAAACACAAAGGATGGAGACTAGAAAGGAGATGGCATAAATCTCGCCTGGATGAAGACAGGCTAAACTGTAGGAAGCACACAGCAAAGTACCGCCAAGTACAGCAACCAAAAAACAGTATTTCTCTCAATGCATTGAACAGGCTGCCAATTCAACCAAGTAGTTGTTCAGTATAGTAAACAGCCTACTGCAACCCCCACAACAGAATCAGCCTGCCCAGTCTAAATTGAACTGCAAGAATTTTGCTGAATACTTTGCCAGCAAAATTAAAAGTCTCCACCAGGATTTACAGGCAATCTCACCCAGTCCCCAACCAGTCAACCAGGGGTGCACAAACTCACTCCCTCCTGACAGAGACAGATAGGACACTTTTAACCTAATGACAGAGGACAGCCTTGACAAAATCCTAAGAGACCTTCGAGCAACTACCTGCTCCCTCGACCCCTGCCAATCAAAGATAGTGAAGCAAGCAAGTAGGGGCCTTATAGAAGGCGCCACAAAAATTGTGAACACCTCTCTTTCTAATAGGCAACTACCAACAACCTTCCTGAGCCCCTACGTCAAGCCCCCTCCATGCCCATCTTCAAGTCTCTGCTTAAAACCCACCTCTTCAATGCTGCCTTCGGCACCTAACTCTTACCGTCAGGATATCTGGACTGCCCCCATCGTATCGTCTACTCACTTGTCCTTTAGATTGTAAGCTCTTTGAGCAGGGCCTGTCCTTTTATGTTAAATTGTACAGCGCTGCGTAACCCTAGCAGCGCTATAGAAATGTTAAGTAGTAGTAGTAGTAGTAAAAGGGCAGTGGTTTGCCCTTTGCTAAAGAAAAACAACCTTGACCAAGATAAACTTGAAAGTTACAGGCCAGTATCCAACATCCCGTTCCTAGGGAAACTCATAGAACACACAGTCTATGCTCAACTTAATGATTAGATAGAAGAGAGAAACTGGCTAGATCCATGCCAATCTGGATTCAGACCTGGTTATGGAACAGAAACGGTCTTCGTATTCCTACTAGATGATCTTCACAGAAACCCTCAATGTTAGTACTGCTAGATTTCTCAGCAACTTTTGATACTGTGGATCATGATATCATGCTAGCACGACTGACAGAAAGAGGTATCAATGAAACAGTACTTGACTGGTTCAGATCCTATCTATCAGACAGGCAACAGTCCATAATGTTTGGCAACAACTCATCACCACCATGGACACTGACCTGCGGGGTACCACAAGGATAGATACTGTCACCTATTCTGTTCAATATCTACCTCAAGCCAATAGCTGAGCTGATCCGGTCAATGGACACTCAGTTCTACATCTATGCAGATGATGTGCAGCTACTCATACCCATTGAACCTGACACCCACAGCCTTGAATAAACTGATCAACTGTCTAACATCAATTCAAGAATGGGCTAAACACAACAAACTTTGCCTGAACCCAAGTAAAACCGAGCTTCTCTGGGTACCTAACACAAATGGCTACATACCTGACATTAAAACCACTTTTGGGAAGTATGAATTCCCTCTCAAATCACAAGTCAGGAACCTTGGAATACAGTTAGATTCAACACTTACTCTTACTCTCCAAATGCAAGCAACCTTTAAGAGCTGCTTCTACTATTTGCAACAGCTGCCTCTCTCCTTACATAGAGAAGGGAAATCTTACTGCAATGCACTATACAATGGTCTGACTACAAAGGGCCTGTACCAGCTCCAGTTGATTCAGAATGCAGCAGCAAGACTCATAGAAGGTTGCAAGCGACGTGACCACATCACACCATTTTTGCAAAAACTTCATTGGCTACCAGTACAATACAGGGCAAAATTTAAAACTCTATGTCTGATCTTCAAGGCCCTGAAAGTAAATGGCCCCGAGTACCTGAGGAATAGGATGATTCTCCACACACTGCCAAGGACACTAAGGTCCTCTCAAAAACTATCACTAACCACACCCTCTCCAAAAGACATTACACGATGTGATACTTGCAAGCGAGCCTTCTCCGGAATGAACTGCCTGAAAGGCTCCGCTTAACACAAGACTATCTCTATTTCAGGAAGCAGGTGAAAGCTTGGCTGTTCAACCAAGCCTTTAATGGAAGAAGTAACTAAAGTGTTAGTCTCACTCACACACACAAGGAGTGACTCGGGCTGCACATACTGCTGAGATAATATTTATCCATCTCTCTGACCTCATGTGCAACTTTCTCTAAATCAGTCACCTACTTTTTAACTCTTCTTACCTATTTATATGTTCCATCTTTGCTTTACTCTTCACTATCAATTATAATGTTCTACTACATATTGTGTTCACATTATAAGTAGTATTGTAAGTAGTATACTAAGCCATACTTTGTATTATTATTTGAATATTTTGACTGCTGTAATTGCCTATTGCTCATGCTTGATCTATTCTTACTGTACACCGCCTTCAATGAATTCCTTCAAAAAGGCGGTAAATAAATCTTAATAAAATAAATAAAATAAATATATTCATAGGGTCAGTTTTATGCCTTTTTATAACAAAGACTCCTACAATTTTGACTTCCTTTTTGATTTCCTCTTTGAGTTTGCCTCACTCTTATTTTTTGCTCATGTTTGCATGGGCGACCTTTCCTCCTTTTTATTTGTCTATATCTATATATAGTCATACACACACCTACATTAAATCATGTGTGTTTTGGATTGCTGTTTAACAGATTAGCCCTTCACAAGTAAGCAGGTCACAAGGCCAAAAAGCGAAGATACATACCTGTAGCAGGTATTCTCCGAGGACAGCAGGCTGATTGTTCTCAATGATGGGTGACGTCCACGGCAGCCCCCTGAACGGAAATCTTCCTAGCAACAAAGTTTGCTAGAGCCTTCGAGCGCGCGCAGGCGTGGCCATCTTCCTGCCTGTCGCGCGAGAGTCCCGCTTTGGTTAAATTATAAAGCAATAACAAAGGAAAGGACAACTCCAAAGGGGAGGCGGGCGGGTTTGTGAGAACAATCAGCCTGCTGTCTTCAGAGAATACCTGCTACAGGCATGTATCTTCGCTTTCTCCGAGGACAAGCAGGCTGCTTGTTCTCACTGATGGGGTATCCCCAGCACCCAGGCTCACTCAAAACAACAAAGAAGGTCAATTGGACCTTGCAACGGCGAGGACATAACAAAGACTGACCTACAAAGTAACATCTAACTGAGAGTGCAGCCTGAACCAGAACAAAAATGGGTCTAGGGGGCTGGAGTTGGATTCTAAACCCCCAACAGATTCTGCAGCATCGACTGCCCAAACCGACTGTCGCGTCGGGATTCCTGCTGGAGGCAGTAATGAGATGTGAATGTGTGGACTGATGACCACGTCGCAGCCTTGCAAATCTCTTCTAGAGTGGCTGACTTCAAGTGGGCCACCGACGCTGCCATGGCTCTAACACTATGAGCCGTGACATGACCCTCAAGATTCAGCCCAGCTTGGGCATAAGTGAAGGAAATGCAATCTGCTAGCCAATTGGAAATGGTGCATTTTCCGACAGCAACTCCCTTCTTTTTGGGATCGAAAGAAACAAACAGTTGGGTGGACGGTCTGAAGGGGCTTGACCGCTCCACATAGAAGGCCAATGCTCTCTATGCAACTGACGTTCAGCAGGGCGTGTATGAGGACGGGGAAAAATGTTGGCAAGACAATTGACTGGTTCAGATGGAACTCCGACACCACCTTTGGCAAGAACTTAGGGTGCATGAGGAGGACTACTCTGTTATGATGAAATTTACTATAAGGAGCATGGACTACCAAGGCTTGAAGCTCACTGACTCTACGAGCTGAAGTAACAGCCACCAAGAAAATGACCTTCCAGGTCAATTACTTCAGATGGCAGGAATCCAGTAGCTCAAAAGGAGGTTTCATCAGCTGGGTGAGGACGACATTGAGATCCCATAACACTGGTGGAGGTCTGACAGGGGGCTTTGACAAAAGCAAACTTATCATGAAGTGAACAACTAAAGGCTGTCCAGAGATAGGCTTAGCCTCTACACGATAATTAAAAGCACAAATCACACTAAGATGAACTCTTACGGAGTTGGTCTTCAGACCAGACTCTGATAAATGTAGAAGGTATTCAAGCAGGGTCTGTGTAGGACAAGAGTGAGGATCTAGGGCCTTGCTGTCACACCAGACAGCCAACCTCCTCCATTTGAAAGAGTAACACCTCTTCGTGGAATCTTTCCTGGAAGCAAGCAAGACTCGGGAGACACCCTCAGAAAGACCCAAGGAGACGAAGTCTATGCCCTCAACATCCAGGCCGCGAGAGCCAGAGACTGGAGGTTGGGATGCAGAAGCGCCCCCTCGTTCTGAGTTATGAGGGTTGGAAAACACTCCAATCTTCACGGTTCTTCGGAGGACAACTCCAGAAGAAGAGGGAACCAAATCTGACACGGCCAGAAGGGTGCAATCAGAATCATGGTCCCCCCCTGTCTTGCTTGAGTTTCAGCCTTCTCCACTAGAGGTTTGGGAGGATAAGCATACAGGAGGCCCTTCCCCCAATGCAAGAGAAAGGCATCCGACGCTAGTCTGCCGTGGGCCTGAAATCTGGAACAGAACTGAGGGACCTTGTGATTGAGCTGAGTGGCAAAAAGATCCACCGATGGGGTGCCCCACTCTCGGAAGATCTTGCGTATGACGCCCGAGTTGAGCGACCACTTGTGAGGTTGCATTATCCTGCTCAATCTGTCGGCCAGACTGTTGTTTACACCTGCCAGATACAGTGGTGGAAATAAGTATTTGATCCCTTGCTGATTTTGTAAGCTTGCCCACTGACAAAGACATGAGCAGCCCATAATTGAAGGGTAGGTTATTGGTAACAGTGAGAGATAGCACATCACAAATTAAATCCGGAAAATCACATTGTGGAAAGTATATGAATTTATTTGCATTCTGCAGAGGGAAATAAGTATTTGATCCCCCACCAACCAGTAAGAGATCTGGCCCCTACAGACCAGGTAGATGCTCCAAATCAACTCGTTACCTGCATGACAGACAGCTGTCGGCAATGGTCACCTGTATGAAAGACACCTGTCCACAGACTCAGTGAATCAGTCAGACTCTAACCTCTACAAAATGGCCAAGAGCAAGGAGCTGTCTAAGGATGTCAGGGACAAGATCATACACCTGCACAAGGCTGGAATGGGCTACAAAACCATCAGTAAGACGCTGGGCGAGAAGGAGACAACTGTTGGTGCCATAGTAAGAAAATGGAAGAAGTACAAAATGACTGTCAATCGACAAAGATCTGGGGCTCCACGCAAAATCTCACCTCGTGGGGTATCCTTGATCATGAGGAAGGTTAGAAATCAGCCTACAACTACAAGGGGGGAACTTGTCAATGATCTCAAGGCAGCTGGGACCACTGTCACCACGAAAACCATTGGTAACACATTACGACATAACGGATTGCAATCCTGCAGTGCCCGCAAGGTCCCCCTGCTCCGGAAGGCACATGTGACGGCCCGTCTGAAGTTTGCCAGTGAACACCTGGATGATGCCGAGAGTGATTGGGAGAAGGTGCTGTGGTCAGATGAGACAAAAATTGAGCTCTTTGGCATGAACTCAACTCGCCGTGTTTGGAGGAAGAGAAATGCTGTCTATGACCCAAAGAACACCGTCCCCACTGTCAAGCATGGAGGTGGAAATGTTATGTTTTGGGGGTGTTTCTCTGCTAAGGGCACAGGACTACTTCACCGCATCAATGGGAGAATGGATGGGGCCATGTACCGTACAATTCTGAGTGACAACCTCCTTCCCTCCGCCAGGGCCTTAAAAATGGGTCATGGCTGGGTCTTCCAGCACGACAATGACCCAAAACATACAGCCAAGGCAACAAAGGAGTGGCTCAGGAAGAAGCACATTAGGGTCATGGAGTGGCCTAGCCAGTCACCAGACCTTAATCCCATTGAAAACTTATGGAGGGAGCTGAAGCTGCGAGTTGCCAAGCGACAGCCCAGAACTCTTAATGATTTAGAGATGATCTGCAAAGAGGAGTGGACCAAAATTCCTCCTGACATGTGTGCAAACCTCATCATCAACTACAGAAGACGTCTGACCGCTGTGCTTGCCAACAAGGGTTTTGCCACCAAGTATTAGGTCTTGTTTGCCAGAGGGATTAAATACTTATTTCCCTCTGCAGAATGCAAATAAATTCATATACTTTCCACAATGTGATTTTCCGGATTTAATTTGTGATGTGCTATCTCTCACTGTTACCAATAACCTACCCTTCAATTATGGGCTGCTCATGTCTTTGTCAGTGGGCAAACTTACAAAATCAGCAAGGGATCAAATACTTATTTCCACCACTGTACATGGCTTGGAGAAGCATGCCGTGCTGGCATGCCCAAAGCCACATCTGGACGGCTTCCTGACACAGGGGGCGAGATCCGGTGCCCCACTGCTTGTTGATGTAGTACATGGCAACCTGATTGTCTGTCCAAATTTGAATGATTTGATAGGACAGCCGATCTCTGAAAGCCTTTAGAGCGTTCCAGACCGCTTGTAACTCCAGGAGGTTGATTTGAAAACCTCTTTCCTGGAGGGACCAAACTCCCTGTGTGTGAAGCCCATCGACATGGGCTCCCCACCCAAGAAGGGATGCATCCGTTGTCAGCACTTTTTGTGGCTGAGGAATTTGGAAAGGACGTCCCAAGACCAAATTGGATCGAATCGTCCACCATTGTAGGGAATTGTGAAAAGTGGTGGACAGCTGGATTGCATCCTCTAGATCCCCTGTGGCTTGATACCACTGAGAAGCTAGGGTCCACTGAGCTGATCTCATGTGAAGACGAGCCATGGGAGTCACATGAACTTTGGAAGCCATATGGCCGAGAAATCTCAACATCTGCCGAGCTGTGATCTGCTGAGACGCTCTTGCCATAGAGACAAGAGACAGAAGATTGTCTGCCCTCGCCTCTGGGAGATAGGCATGAGCCATCAGTGAGTCCAGCAGAGCTCCTATGAATTCTAGTTTCTGAACTGGAAAGAGATGGGACTTTGGATAATTTATGACAAACCCAAGTAGCTCCAGGAGTTGAATAGTCATCTGCATAGACTGTAGAGCTCCTGCCTCCGAGGTGTTCTTCACCAGCCAATCGTTGAGGTAAGGAAACACGTGCACTCCCAGTCTGCGTAGCGATGCTGCAACCACCGCCAGGCATTTTGTAAATACCCTGGGCGCAGAGGCGAGCCCAAAGGGCAGCACAGAATACTGGAAGTGTCGAGTGCCCATACGAAATCGAACATACTTCTTGTGAGCTGGAAGTATCAGGATGTGTGTATAAGCATCCTTTAAGTCCAGAGAGCATAGCCAATCGTTTTTCTGAATCATGGGAAGAAGGGTGCCCAGGGAAACCATCCTGAACTTTTCTCGGACTAGATATTTGTTCAGAGCCCTTAGGTCTAGGATGGATCGCATCCCCCCCCCCCCCCCCCCCCGTTTTCTTTTGCACAAGGAAGTACCTGGAATAGAATCCCATCCCTTCTTGCCCTGGTGGAACAGGCCCGACCGCATTGGCGCTGAGAAGGGCGGATAGTTTCTCTGCAAGTACCTGCCTGTGCTGGAAGCTGAAAGACTGAGCTCCCGGTGGGCAATTTGTTGAGGTAGACGCTGAAGGCGTCCGGTGGGAGAGTTTATCCCCCCGCAAGGAAGATCCGCAAGCCGCTGCTGGGTTCAATTGTCCAGGTCACAGGCACGCAGCCATGAGAGTCTGCGCATCACTATACCTTGAGAAGCAGATCTGGATGCAACATCAAAAGTATCGTAAATACCCCTGGACAGGAATTTGCAACACGCCTTCAGCTGCCTGACCACCTCCTGAAAAGGCCTGGTGAGCTCCACAAGGAGCTTATCTACCAAGTCCGTCAGTTGCTTCACATTGTTCCGCATGTGAATGCTCGTGTAGAGCTGGTAAGACTGAATTTTGGACATGAGCATAGAGGACTGATAGGCCTTTCTCCCATAAGAATCCAGAGCTCTAGATTCTCATCCCGGGGGTGCCGAGGCGAAATCTCTAGAACTCTTGGCTCTATTGAGAGCGGAATCCACAACCATAGAATCGTGAGGTAACTGCGTCCTCATCAACTCAGGTTCTCCGTTAACCCGATATTGGGACTCAGCTTTCTTGGGGATGGTGGGATTAGATAGTGGTTTCATCCAGTTCCTTAGCAATGTCTCCTTAAGGACATTATGCAGAGGGACAGTGGATGACTCCTTAGGTGGCGAAGGATAGTCAAGGACATCGAGCATCTCAGTCCCTGGGCTCATCCACAGACACCGCAGGGAAGGGAATGCCCACAGACATTTCCCGGACAAATGAATAGAAAGAAAGACTCTCCGGGGGAGAAAGCTTTCTTTCTGGGGAAGGAATAGGATCAGAGGGAAGACCACAAGACTCCTCAGAAGAGAAATATCTGGGATCCTCCTCCCACGAGGAGCGACTTGTAGCAGCAGCTTCAGAGAGCATTTTCCATCTCACAGATAGGCTGCAGAGAATACCTTCTCCTGCTTTAGACTTAGTCCCGCCCACCCTACCCCTCTACCCACCCACCCCTAGAGTGACATGTCTTATATAACCTCCCTATCAACCCACTCATTACTTTTACCTCACCCATTTCTATTCTTCTATCACCTTCTCCCACTACTCCAACCAGAGTTACACCTAAACACACTGACCACCCTTCAACATCTTCAGTCCTTCTGTGACTGTTCTCTTGTGCTTGACTCCTTAAATATTTTAAATTTAAATGCTTTACTTTTTGTCTATTAGATTGTAAGCTCTTTGAGCAGGGGCTGTCTTTCTTCTGTGTTTGTACAGCGCTGCGTACACTTTGTAGTGCTCTAGAAATGTCAAATAGTAGTAGTAGTAGTAGTATCGGACAAGAGTTCCCTGACTGCAGTCCGAAACCGGGCCTGTCTCGACGCCGAGGAACCACGTCCTCAATGACAATGTCGAGAAGTTGACTCCTGTGCTGGCGGCGATGAAGCTCCCTCCAGCGATGTTGACGGGGAGTCGACCTGGGTGGCAGCCGACACCGATGCCGCAAGCGGTACCGGCATCGGAGACCGCACCACAGGCACAGAGCTAGCCACCCTTTCCATCAACGGTACCGAGGGCACAAGCACCCCCGGTACCGGGACAGACTGACGCAGCAGGCTGTCTAGGAGACCTGGGAGAATGGCTCGGAGGCGCTCGTCCAGAGTCTCTACCGGAAAAGGCTGTGGGGCCGGTGCAGGAGCCGAAGGCAGAATCTGCAAGGGATGAGGAGGCGGTACCGGGCTGTCCGAAGACCGACGCACCGACACCTCTTGAATGGAGGGCGAGCGGTCCTCCCGGCGTCGACGCTTCTCGGGTGCCGAATCCTTCGATGCCCCGCAGCTCCCAGTACCGTGTCTGGAAGGAGACCGATGGCGATGCTTTTTAGCCTTCGCTCGAGGCACGGCATCGGCATTCCTCAGTACCGACGAGGAGGACGTGGAATCCACACGCCTTCTCAGGGTCGGGTCCGAAAGAGGTCGGTCCCGGTGGGCCTGCACAGCAGGAGTCTTCGAGGCACATGGAGACCCACTCGATGGCTCACTGCTCCCGGCATGTGGTGGCCTCCGGACAGCCATTACCTGCGCTCCAGATGTCGATGCCATCTCCGGTGCCGACATCGATGCTGCCAACCTCGATACCGCTGTCGACGCCGAAGAACTGGGCAAAGCTCCAAACAGACGGTCCCGCTTTGTAAGGCTAAGACACAACTTACACACGTCTGGGCGATGATCGGGCCCAAGGCACTGGATACACCACAAGTGGGGATCGGTACCTGAGATTGCCCGGTTGCATCGACCGCACTTCTTGAAGCCGCTGGAAATCCTCGATGTCATGGACGGAAAAATAGCGGCGGTGGCGAAGTCAAATTTCTCGATGGTGCCAAACAAAACGGGCACAAAAAAGGAGAAACGCGTACGTGCTGCCTAAGAGGACCGTGATGGGAATGAAAAGAAACTTAGAAGGGAAAAACTAAGAAAATAAGGATATTCTTTTTTTTTTTTTAAAAGAAACCGCTCACAGAGCACGCAAAAGAAAAAAGCGGAAGAAGACCGCGGAAAAAGACCACGTAACGAAGGTTCTTTTCAGGGGCACGCGTAGAAAGACCGCAAGCAGTCTCTCTTCTACCGCGGAAAGAAAAGAACTAAAGCGGGACTCTCGCGCGACGGGTGGGAAGATGGCCGCACCTGCGCGCGCTCGAAGGCTCTAGCAAGCTTTGTTGCTAGGAAGATTTCCGTTTAGGGGGGCTGCCGTGGACATCACCCATCAGTGAGAACAAGCAGCCTGCTTGTCCTTGGAGAATCGGAGTGAATAAACCTGCTGTTGAAGAACAGGGAGTATATATCTGGCAAAAGTCAGAAAACGGAGGACTGAGATATTTTTGGTGCACAAAAGGGTTTGATATACCTAGAAGTGGCTTTTTATGGCATGTAGTTTATCTCCAGATGGACAATACATACTGGGGGGGGGGGGGGGGGTCTGGTTTGTTTGGTGAGTTGTTTTTTTAAAAATTTTATTACTATTTTTTATCTTATTTTCCTGTTTCAGTGCAAGTTAAGGCTACTTACCATGTACTAAAACAGAAAACAAAATGACAATGGGCATTTTTATTTTAAATTTGTTTCGTGTTGAAAACGATGCAAAACACCAGATAATGAAACAACTTTCACTGCTGTATCTGTATCATTTTCAAAATGAATGCATATCTCAGTATGCACATGCAAAAAGTTGAGAAGTGGCTACCTAGAATTCTTTTGATGAACTACTGTCTCCCAGAAACGGACAAGTACACTGGAGGTTTGGCCACGGCTTACTACAGTGCTACAGAAACATGTAAGCATTTGTAACATGTATTGAAAACTCACTTTCAGAACACTGCATGCATGTCCATGCTCCCCCTCCAAACACAAATTACAGCTCAAAATTGTCATCACACTCATTCTGAGTCCACAGCATCAACAATAACATACCAGCCTTGAACCTCTGAGGGTGCTACCTGCACCCTCACTGCATGTCTTTATAAGACAGAGGGCAAGAACTAAAATGGATCATGTTGGGCTCTAGGGTACTGGGAGTGAAGTGACAGAGCACTTCCTAGAAGGGCATTAAGTTCGTCACAATATCCCTTAGATCTGCAGGAGGTGAACAAGATCTTCACCACATTTCCTAGTTTTGAATTAACCAGTTTAGAATTTCATAATAGACTAGGCTAATAGAAATGAGCTACTACAAATTCCATGAGATAGGATGGAGTGCTAAAGGCAGGCCAGGAAGAGAAGGTGATTTCTGCTGTTAAGGTAAGGAGGGGATGTTTCTGAGAACATCTAAAACTGAGTCCTAAAGCTTTTGCTGTCCCCTGGAAGAAGAAATCATCTGAAGGGTTGCAGAAAGTGACATCTGATGCTGTCTACAGTTTATTCCTATTCCACCACTGTGGGTACTGTGAATAATAACTGGTTTCCTAACAGTCAATCAAAACATGACTGTGAAGGAGTCTACAGAAAGTTGCAACTTCCCCTTAAGAATATTCCCTCACTGTGTCAGAGCCACCTTCAAACCCATAGTCCCAACCAAGGGGGAAGTGACACAGGAAAGGTGAAGACAGGAGGGCACAGCTAGGTTAAAGAGGCCCAGTGGGAAGCAGTGGAGCCTAACTGCATTTGCTTCCACTACCTACATGTGAACTACAACTGCTACAGTCAGGTAGGCCAAGTTCAGCTTGAAGCCTTGCACCTTTATTTTTGTTACATTTGTACCCCGCGCTTTCCCACTCATAGCAGGTTCAATGCGGCTTACATATTATATAAAGGTACTTATTTGTACCTGGGGCAATGGAGGGTTAAGTGACTTGCCTAGAGTCACAAGGAGCTGCCTGTGCCTGCAGTGGGAATCGAACCCAGTTCCCCAGGACCAAAGTCCACCACTCGAACCACTAGGCCACTCCTCCCTAGACATTTGACCCAAGTATCTGCTAGACATTATATTGATAGCACTGGGGAACTGCTGGACTGGGAGTCAGCAAGGTATGCTGTGGCCCTGCACGAGGCTACCCATGAACACTGCTATGGTTTACAGACTAGTTTTCTGTTTGACTTTTCCCCCACCTGTGAACGGAATAGGACCCCTACCCGATACTTATAATAAATTGTGTTTTTCTTTGCCCACACTCATTGTGTGGCTCCAGGCCCACCCATGCTCATGTTACCATAATAAGAAAGAGTGTAAGTTTGCTTCAGGCACAGTGAGACCTTCTTAGGCCTTATATGAAAGCACCATTTGCTCTACATTTTATATTTTAAAACCTAGTTTCTATCTCAAAGCTCCAATGTGTGAGCCCTAGCTTGCATTTTAAACCACATGCAGAACTCATGGACAGAGCCCACAATTCATAGCTTTCAGCTCCACAGATCAGCAACATATACAATTAATTATTTCTAATGACTGGAAACAGTTACTGGACTGCCCTGGTGTTTTTTGTACCTGTACGACCAGGTTGCTTGAATAAGATTAGGTTTCTAGCATCTCCTATCCTTCAAAAACTAAGAGGTTTAAATGAACATGAAAAGAGAAGAGGACATTTCCCCACTCAGGATTAGGAAACAGTTTCATCTACTTTACTCCAAGTGGAACAAAGTTGTTGACTAATAATGGATCAATCAGCATGAAGAAAATATCAGACACCTCATACCACACACAAACAGCACTTTTATTGGCCACTGAGACAAACAGTGCAGGCTAAAGAGTGTTTAAGGAAGTATACTCACAGCTTGTTGAGGGGCTTTCAACCATGTCAAGGTTTGCTCTTCGGAAGCCATGCATTTGTCGCGAATGAAGTGTAGACTCAATAGCCCTTTCGTGAGCCGTCAGGACGATTGTTGGAGGGTGCCCTCCTCCTGGGCTGGATAAAGACCTCTGCATGAAGGCCAGTTTGTCTTTGGTTCTCCTCTTCATGTCATCCCATCTGTGCTTAATGTCTTTCACAGACCTGTGCACCTGGCTGATGGAGGTGATTTTCCTTGCTATTCCTTCCCAGATCTTGTCCCTGTCAGCATGGGATAGCCTCATTGTCTCCCTCCCAAACAGCATGGCTTCGTTCCGGGTCACCTCAGTGACCAGAATGTCCAGCTCTTCCTTGGAAAACTTGGGCTTCCTTTTTCTCTCGGTCACAGCTGCCATGTTCCTTGGGTTGAATGCCACAAAGTACAATTGGGTAAATGGCACTCGGCGTGGCTCACTCAATAAACTACATGGCAAATGCCAGAAGTGGTCATGGGTTACCTGGGTGGTATGGCTCTTATAAACCCAGGGTTTTGGGATGGTTTTCCATGGGTCATTTTTTCTTGGCCAAACCTGATTAGTAGGTTGCCCAACAATTTAAATTGCCCTGACTCTACTTCTGTAGGTGGTCCTGGTTTTTTTACCCTTTTTTGCCTGTCACATACCGCTCTGAGAGGAGTCATTACATCCTCCAGTGCTTTGGTAGGGGTAGACCTGCTTCTAAATACCACCACATGTTTTATCGTAATGATTTGCGGGACATCTCACTAAGAAAATCTTTGCAGAATAATGGCAAGTTTTGGTAGAATACACAAATGTGATGTACCAGTCTTTCCCAGATCAGAAATGCAAACATTTTATAATTCACGTTCATCTAAAAAAAACTTTATTCAATGTTAATTAGCTTACTGACTGGATAGGAATTCCATCCTTAAACTGTTTAGCTTTTGGAATGGGCTGTACCAGCCAAACCCAGAAAGGTAGAGGGAGCCTCCATTCCTTCACTTAGGGAAAGGGAATGGCAGAAGTACTGCAGTTTTATTCTGGTTACTCTAAGCACCTTTTGCCAAGCAATGCTCAAGCAACAGACATGACTACTAAACCATTCAGCTTTGCTTGCTAAGAACCTCTTTATCAAAACAAAGGATAAAAAGGAATAATTTAACCTTCAATAGGCAGGTCACAGAAATATAAAGTTCTCGTTTTGCTGTTAAAAAGAAAAACAAAAATTTCATGCTCAATAAAAGAAATTTGTAACACTAATTACTAAACAATAAAATATCAAATCCCTGGTATGTACAGAAAAGATTCCTTAAATAATGCACTGTGTCTGTATTTCTGGTAGGCATCCAGAAAGGGGGCTCTATTTACCACTAGGCAATTCTCTGTAGGCATCCAGAAAAGGGGCTCTATCTACTGCTAGGCAATTCTGTATACATCCAGAAAGGGGGCTCTATCTACCGCCAAGCTATTCTGTATACATCCAGAAAGGGGGCTCAATCTGTTAAGCTATTCTATGGGTATCCAGAAAGGGGGCTCTATCTACTGCTAGGCAATTCTGTATGTATCCAAAAGGGGGTTCTATCTACTGCTAAGGTATTCTGTACATATCCAAAAGAGGACACAAACAGAGCAGATCAATCAGTAGTATGGTTCAAAACTTTATTATAAAATAATCGCCCGACACAGACTGTGTTTCGCCCACAAGGGCTGCATCAGGGGCTTGAAATCGATTCAAGCTAAAACAAAGGCAGTAGGGCAAAAAACCAGCAGTTTGATTTCCTCCAAAACAAGGTTTATAAATGCGCTCCAAGGAGGGACATCATATAGTCACGCTCATTAAGTGCTGGAAAAACTGAACAAAGGAGTCGGTGTCCTTTATACTAACGCACGTGTCAAAGGTCAAAAGGATGCTCTATCTACTGCCAAGCTATTCTGTACATACCCAAAAGGGGCCTCTATCTACTGCTAAGCAATTCTGTAAACATCCAGAAAGGGGGCTCTATCTCCTACTTAGCTATTCTATAGGTATCCAGAAAGGGAGCTCTATCTACTGCCAAGCTATTCTGTATATATTCAAAAAAGGGTCTCTATCTACTGTTAAGCTATTCTGTAGGCATCCAGAAAGGGGGCTCTATCTACTGCTAGGCAATTCTGGTGGTGAGCATTAGCTAATTTATGTTCCATCATAATGGACTAACGTAGGCCAGCAAATTCACATTCTTCCCCCTGATGCTTATAGAATTGACTATTATCAGCAGAGCTTCCTCTGGATTCCTTGTGAGAATACCAGGACCCCCAGACAGACTGAACAGCCTCAAAGATGGTAATTTTATGACATGGCACCTAGGCAAGTGTAACTGTGTGTGTGTGTACACTTTGGTAAGAATAGGCCTAGGGGTGCACAGTTTATAAAAAAAGATGCAAAGCTGCCAATCCTGTAAAAGCAAACACCAATGCGTGTATCATGTAAAGGGATGTGCTGTATTTTTGTGTGCCTAGTTTTTATATGTGCATACCACTGAGTAGTTTTATAAGCGCTTATTTGAGAGCGTAAAATCCCACTGAGTAGTTTTATAAGCGCTTATTTGAGAGCGTAAAATCCCGTTTCACGCACTCAGGCCCCTTGTAATACCAGCCTCTTACTATTTACCTTTCTGTACAAAAGATATGAATCTCCTCCTGATCTCTCTCACTCCTTAGATTTTTTTTTAATCTGACAAAGTTTCAAGCTTAAGATACCTCTGTTCTTAGGATAATGCTGGTGCATCTCGAATCACACTGGTATAAGTTAATCTTTCCAATCACTAAATAAAGATCATGACTGTATTTTATACTAATAAGGAAAGACATGCCTATTTACAGAGAAAACCAAGCCTATGAAGCTGAAATTTAAAGAAAGCTGAATGTCTGACCTAGGAGTCTCAGGTAAAACAAATTTTCAGGTTCATTTAGGAACTTAAGTTGAGGATGAAAATTACATTTAGAAACCTAGAAGTGAAATCAGCTCTAGGTGACTAACTTACTTCCCCTCACCTGCCCCACCCACTTCTAAGCACTTAAATTTAGGAACACAGCCTCTGTCATATTTCAAAGGGGCCGAGCCCTTTGAAAATTGATCCCATGAATGCAACTACATGTACATATGTAGGCAGGAATGTATGCAAACATCGTCCCCTGTTTTTTTTGTTTTTTTTTTACAGGTATACTTCTAACTAGGATTACCAGGAATTTATTCAGTAATTCCAAAAAAAGCATTTGAGCCTAAAATTTGAAAACAGAAGATGTAACAACCCTGAAATGTATGCACAAGGTTTCTACTCCCCCTTGTGCAGCAAAGAGTTCAGAAAGCCAACTCATTAAGAAGCCCCCATTCTCACAACAGCTCAGTTCATTTTCCAGAGGTTCTCTGGAAGTAGGACAGAAGGGTACAGTACAGGGACAACATGAGAAAATGTCAGAAATGATCCCTGTGCTTTCAAAACAAAGTCTCTCAAACTACAAGTGTACCCACTGACTCCTCACTACAACCACCTCACTAGCTTTATATTCCCCACAGCCAGCTCCCAAATCCATGGGCATCTAAAGTACTCCATGACTTTCCCCCAAATTTTCCATCCATCCATGGAGTCTATCCAAACCTTAATTTGCCCTTACATTCTTTGTATATGCCCACAAATCCCCCTCTCTTACGGTGGCAACTCTGCAGAGGAAGGCTCCTCCAGAAAGGAGCACCTTCTAACACAAGTTAGTCAGAGCTTACAGCAGACATTCCCAACCCAGTCCTCGGGGTACACTTAATCCCATTGGGTTTTCAGGATATCCACAATGAATATGAATGAAATAGATTTTCATGCACTGCCTCAATTGCATGCAATTGCAGCTCATGAATATTCATTGTGGATATCCTGAAAACCCGCTGGGACTAGATGTGCCCTGAGGCTGGCTTACAGCATTCCTTGAAAGTCCTGCTTTCTGGAGCTGTCCTTTTAGGAAAGATGAGCCAAGTTTAGCAGTATGGCAACCAGAGGTGGACTGACCAGGCTGTCAATAGGACAGTGCCCAAGAGCCTACAGCAGTAGGGGACCTACTCTCACCTAAGCAGTAATAGACAGTAATGTTAGATGGGTGCTGGGGACCCATGACCCTTATTGCCCGGGGCCTGGATCACTGACAGTCCGCTCCTGCTGGCAACAGTAAAGGAGCAGCATATATCAGCAGAGCCTTAGATGGCAAGCACTGTGCATAAACATCTGAAAGATTCTTCTTCTGAAGCCAGAAAGGACATGAAAGCATCAGGATGCCAGACTGGACTTACCTCATCCAGTTAGCTTTGGTCTCATCAGTTCCATCAATGGATTTGTATCTGTTGTTCTTATCGACAATCTGTAAAGGGGACAGAATGGTTTTAAGTACTTATTTAGAGCTGCCCTTATGACTGTTCCATCAGCTAGAGCCACACCCAGCCCTGGAGCCTCCTCTGTCAACTACAGCCCACTGTATTATAATGCCATAGTACTAAATGTTTCTATTTAATCAATTTTAAAGATTTGTAAACTAAAACCAATGCTTTAGTCTTACAGAATCAATATGATATCTGAGTTTAACTTTGTCAACCAATTATGCTATGCTTTTCATTCACCAGTATTCAAGTCCATGCTATATTATTTGTAAGGCTGCACATCGATTAAAATTTTTAATTGTGCGATTAATCGCATAAAGCGTCCTCCTCACATTTCTTCCTGTACAGTGCAAAATATAGATGTAAATTCTCAAAAATGACATATTTCAGTTACTAAACTGAAAATAAAATCATTATTTTACATCTGTTGCCTGATATTTTAATTTTTCTAATGGCTTCCAGTCCATTCACTATTTCTTTTCTCTCCTCTTTTCTTCTTCACTTCATGCCCTATATACATCTTTCATGTTCATCTTTCTTCCAGTTTTCTGCCTCCTCAAATCTAGTTTCCATCTCTTCCCTTTCCCTCCATCTGTGGACAGCATCTTCCTCCTTTCTTGCTTCCCTTCTCCTCCATCCACAAGCAAGCATCTTCTCCCTTCCATCCATGAGCCAGTATTTCCTCTCTCTCTTCCCTTCCCCACCATCCATGGCCATTTCCCCTCTTTCTTCCCTTCTCCTCCCTCCATTCATGTCCAGCATCTCCCTTCTATTCTTCTTCTTTCATCCCCTATTTTCATCCAGCATCCCCTCTTTCTGTCTCTCTCTTCCCCCATCCTACATTGCCCCTCTCTCATCACTGCACCTCTCTTTCTTCCCTTTTCCCAGACCTCAATACACTTCTCCTTTCTTCTTCCCTGAGCTTGTCCAGGAGTCACAGCCTCATTCCCCATAGACTAGCCTGTTGACTGGCTTTCCTCCAATGATGCCTTCCCCTGCTGAAGAATTGTGACTCCCAGGCAGCACTGCCTGTCTCTACCCCCTTGTACCCTTCCACTACCATCCACCATTGCCCATCTCTACCCCTCCCCCATCTCCATTCCAGCATTGCTGATCTCTCTCCCTTTCCTTTCCTCTCCTCACCTGAACTGCTGCTTCTCAGGTCTGCATGATAGCCAGTGGTGTAGCAAGGGAAGCTGGCGCCCAGCATTCCACCCCCCCCCCCCCAGCATTGAGGGGGGAGGTCTGAACTGCACTCTCCTCCCCCTTCCTCTTAAATGCTTCTGTTCTTCACTGGCAGTGAACAGAGTCTCCTACCCGCTGCTATTAACAGCTTGAGCTTTCCCTCTGATATAACTTCCTGGTGGAAATTACACCAGAGGGAGGGCTCGGGTCCAGCGTGAGCAGAAGGTAGAAATCCTTGCTCACTGCCGGCAAAGAATAGAAGCATTTAAGAGGTACCGGGGGGGGGGGGGGGGGGGAGGGAACAGTGCAATTAAGAGCCTCTACCGATGCCAGCGGCGGAAGTGACAACAGAAAACAGAATTCAGACGTGTGTGATATTGTCGTATGTGTTCCACTGCAGGCTCTTCTGGTCCCACTCCATCTGATGTAACTTCCTGTAACAGAGAGGTGGAACCATCAGAGCCAGCAGTGGCATGCATGGGCCTGTGCTCTACATGCCTGCCTACTATTTGTTGTTGGTGTTGCCACCTGCATGCAGACTGGTGGAAGTGAAAGTGGAGGAGGAGCCAGGACAAAGTGAGTGCAGGAAGGAGAGAGGAAAGGAAGAGAGACCGACAATGCTGGATGGTTGGAGGGCAGGAGAGCCAGACCAAAAATGATGCAAACCCAGTGAGACAGTGGGCCCAGCAGGAAGTAGAAGGTTGGGGCCGTTAATTTTTCTTTTTTTTTTTTTTTATTAATCTGTTTTATTCACGATAACAGTAACTGACAGTATAACAAAAACTCTATATGACATTAGTCCAACATTATTTCCAACAACATTGCAATAATTGTAGTCACTTATGCATGCTATCGTTTCATTTTTCCCCCCCTTTCCCCCCCCCCCCCCTCCTCCTTTCTCACCAGGCAACTTCTCTTTAACATTGGTGTTCACCCATTCAATATCCGGCTTCTAGCCAATGGAGTTAATGTGTCCAAGAATGGCAACCAACGTTGTAAAAACTGTTCTCCCCTGAGAGAGGCCAAGTCCGGAGAGTCTTTCCGCTCCATCATACTCAGTGAGATGAGGTATGCTCGCCAGCTCTGTATCGAGGGTGATTCATCCTGCAACCACAGTTTGAGTATAGTCTTTTTCCCCATCATCACAGCACGCCTCTGAAAGTCTCTTAGCCCCGCTCTTCTCAATCCCTTTGTATTAAATACATCGAATAAGAGGCCCGGATGTCTAATCCATTGTATTGCCCATATGGTCGAGACCTGCCGACAGATCCTAGACCAAAATGCCAGTACCGGTGGACACTGCCAGAACATGTGGCCCAGGTGTGCGTTATGCCTTCTGCATTTTGGACAATCATCTTGTGGCCTTAAAGTGGCCTGGAACGCTCTATGCGGGGATACATATAATCTCATAAGAAATTTATATTGTGTTTCCCATATGTCTGCGCTGCCGAATTGTTTATAGCACATCCGCAGACAAGTCTGCAGATCCGCTTCCCCGACCCGGCAGTCGGGTTCTGTAGACCATTCTTTTGCTAATTTCTGATATTGTGCTATAGGCATGGCTTGTTTGATCTGGGCATGGTGATATTTTAATGGAACTATTTGTTGTGCCTTTAAGTCGAGGGTCTCAGCTAATTGTTTTTTTATTTTGGCTTCTAGTAGGGATCTAGGTAGGGACCTCACATAATGTTGTAGCTGACTATAAGCCATGAAGTCTCTTGACTCCAACCCCTGGCGCTCCTGTAACTCTTCTCTGGGCTGCAATGTGCCGTCCCTCTTTAAGACCTGATACAAGAAGTATATACCTACTTCCCTCCACTTAACAAATGTTAACGAGGTGTTTCCCACTGGGAAGTCCAAGTTACCACCCAGAGGCAGGAGTGATGAGATTTTTGCATCATGCCCGAATAATTTGCCTAGCCATCTCCATGCCTTCCGTAATGGATCAAATAAAAATTTAATATGCTTTGGGGTTTTCACCTTTCCTGGTCCCGCATGCAGCCAATAACTAAAATGTATGTCGCCTAACATCAGGCATTCAGCTATCGGGTACGTAAAATATGTGGTCCCTCTAAACCAATCTGCTATGTGGCGCAGACAGCCTGCTATTGAAAACCATTTTACACTGAGTGCCCCAAGGCCTCCCTTATCTCTTGGCAAATAGGTTTGCTGCTGCGATACTCGAGCTCTTTTCCCAGACCATAGAAAATTTTTAAGTATCCTATGGAGGTCAATTTCGTCTCTGCGTGTTAAATTCAGAGACAACACCTGTGTAATATACGTCCATCTTGGCACTATTAGCATGTTGTATATGGCCACTCTCCCCCACAGCGATAGGGTCAACTTCTGCCACATCGCTAAGGTGGTCTGGGTAGACTCCCATAGCGGTTCTAGGTTGATTTTGTGTGTCCGATCTAACTGTACTGGCAGGTAAATCCCAAGATATTTTATCTTGTCCTGGCCCCACTGTAGTGGGAACTGACCTACCCATTCACTCTTCATCTTAGAGTGGCTCGGAAGTGCAATTGATTTTTGTTTATTTAAGGTAAATCCTGAATGAAATCCAAATTCCTCTACCGCTTCCAGCAACTGTGCTAATGAGTTTTGTGGTTCTGTCAGTGTTAGGAGTATATCGTCTGCAAATGCTAATATTTTTGTTGGCAGTCCTGGTATTTGCACTCCCCGAATCTCCTTATTGTTCTTCACCGTTCTCAAAAAGGGTTCTATGTATAGCAAAAAGAGCAAGGGGGACAATGGGCAGCCCTGTCTCGTCCCTTTATTTACTGAAAAGGCCCGGGATTTCATGTTATTCACCACTATGCAAGCTGTTGGCTTTGTGTATAGAGTTGCCACTGCTCTAAGATACCAGCCCTCCATTCCCACCTTCTTCAGCACCCCAAACAGATAGCCCCAGCGTACTTTATCAAACGCTTTCTCCGCGTCTAGGCCGACTAACAATAGGGGCTCCTCTGCGGCTTGGCTGTGTGCCATGGCCAATAGGGCTCGACGGACATTAAGTCCCGGATGTCGTCCCTTCACGAACCCCACCTGATGGTCGCCCACCAGCTGGGGCATGTGCTTTGCCAATCTGTCCGCTAATAGTCTCGCTAATATTTTCAAATCGACATTCAGTAAGGAGATTGGCCTGTATGCCTCGGGTGTCTCTGGTGATTTGCCTGGTTTTAGAATTAATGTGATGTGTGCCTCATTCGCTCGTTCAGGTAATTCCTGCCTTTCTATTGCTTCTGTGAAATACTCCATTAATGGGCCTAGCACTCTTAGTCCCATCATTTTATAGTATTCCGCGGAGAAACCGTCTGCCCCAGAGCTGGAGCCACCAGGTAGATTCTTAATCACTTTCTGTATCTCCTGTGCACTCAAAGGGGCGTTGAGTTGGTCTCTCCATTCCTGCGATAATTGCGGGAGCCCTGAATCCTCTAAGTAGTGGGGCCGTTAATTTTTTAACATGTTAAATGTGCAGTCCTATTTATTTCATACTAGTAAAAAAGGCCCATTTCTGACACAAATGAAACGGGCGCTAGCAAGGTTTTCCTCGGAGTGTGTATGTTTGGGAGAGTCTATGTGAGAGTGACTGTTTGAGAGTCAGAGTGAAAGTGTGAGTCCAATCCATGCTCCTCTGTCACCTGGCCCCTCCATTCATCCCTATCCAGCAATTCCCCTCTCTGCCTGAGGCCTGCCCTGCAATCCATATCCATCCATGCCCATCTGTCCCCTCCATTCATCCCTATCCAGCAATTCCCCTCTCCCTGAGTCCTGCCCTTCCAATCCATGCCCATCCATGCTCCTCTGTCACCTGGCCCCTCCATTTTTCCCTATCCAGCATTTCCCCTCTCTGCCTGAGGCCTGCCCTGCAATCCATATCCATCCATGCCCATCTGTCCCCTCCATTCATCCCTATACAGCAATTCCCCTCTCCCTGAGTCCTGCCCTTCCAATCCATGCCCATCCATGCTCATCTGTCACCTGGCCCCTCCATTTTTCCCTATCCAGCATTTCCCCTCTCTGCCTGAGGCCTGCCCTGCAATCCATATCCATCCATGCCCATCTGTCCCCTCCATTCATCCCTATCCAGCAATTCCCCTCTCCCTGAGTCCTGCCCTTCCAATCCATGCCCATCCATGCTCATCTGTCACCTGGCCCCTCCATTTTCCCTATCCAGCAATTGCCCTCTCTCCCTGAGGCCTGCCCTCCCAATCCATGGCCATCCATGCTCCTCTGTCCCCTGCTGCCTCCATTCATCCTTTTCCAGCAAGTCCCCTCTCTCCCTTCCATGACCCCCCCCCTCGCATCCATGCTCCTCTCTCTCCCATGTGCCAGCCTGGGCCGGCCTCTTTCCCCCCCCCCCCCCCCCCCCCGCTCGCATCCATGCTGTGGTTGGCCACCCTCTTCTCTCCCCACAACATGCGTTTTTTTTTCTTCCACCCCCTCCCGCGAACCTGTCGATCCCCCCCCCCCCCCCCCCCGCCGGAACGCCGAAAACTGCCGCCGCCGTTGTTGTACTACCTTCCCTTCCCGTAGGTTGTTGAATCATCTTAGAAAGTTTAACTCCGTGCGTGTTTCCCTACTCCTCCCCTTGCCTTGCAATCAGCTGTTTTGACGTCAGTGACGTCAGTGCGTGTCTGCCTCACAAGACCACCTCCAGCCAAGGAGCCACGGTCCCAAGCACAGAACGTTGGAGGTGAGAATTATTATATAGGAAGTGTGGAATGGATTATCCTGTTATTCTGTTTTTGCTTCGGACTATTTTTTTCTGATTTACAGGGCCGTGCCGATGCGGTAAGCGGGGTAAGCATGGCAGGGGGGCACCTGCCTTCGAGGGGCGCCGCTGCCCTGCAGTCCCTGCCTTCTGCTCACTTGCAAAATCTTTCACCTGAAGTTGCGACCCCGGAAGTGAAAGCAACACAGCAGAATTCACTGAGGTAGGTAGGCTCTTCAAGTTATTTGAGAGAATGCAACCAGATTGCTAAATATGCTTTGGTTTGGGGATAACTCCTCACTCAGGGTGAGCTTCAGAGCTTGAACAGCATTCAAATTAAAGAGAACCTGAAATTTGAAAAGTGCTAAAAATAAGTTTTAAAAGTATTTGCATTAAATCTAATTGCAGAATTCAGGTGCTGGGAGTCTGTACTTGGTTGTCATATGCTCAGATTTGTTTAAATCATATGCAAATTAGTCTGTTTTTGGGAAGTTCTCATTTGCATATTTAAGGATTTAAAAAATGATGGAAATGTTTACAGCCTTAATGTTAGGTCATGGCTCTGATCAAAAGTGTGAAGTTTGATCCAAAAATGAAGGGTTTATCTAGTGTTTTTGACTAAAACTTCCCATTACAGTGTCTGTATGTTAATCTGCATTCAAATAGAGCTCGCTGATTGGATGATCAGCTTCTGTTAGCAATCTGCCGGGAAGGGAACAGAGTGAGACAGCAACTGACTGTCGGTTTGGCCAAGAGAGACATGCAGCTGTGAGTTCCTGCGTGTGTTGACTGAAATTATAAAAGAGTGCCTGATTATGTGGTAAATGAGAAAATATGAATGAAAAGAGGTTGGTGGAGATTGAAGTTTGAGGTTTCTCTAGTGAGAAAAGGATCTGAATATTTCAGGATTACTTGAAGTTTATGAAGAATAGAAAAGAGTGAATTTCAGTTTAAGAGTGTTTAAATCCTATAAGCTATATAAAGGCTAGGTAGATTTAAGTGACTGTAAGCAAGGAAACCTTAATATTTGATCTGAAATAAATATTTGATCTGAGATAGTTGATCAGAGATAAATGTTTGATCTGAATTATATCCTTTGGTGCAAAGGAGATTAGAAAAAGAATCTTTGGAAACTAAGAGGACTTTGCTCACATTTTGAATTAGCATTCCTATTTTGAGTTGGAAATCTTTGAAGTGTTATGAAAATACATTTTGCTTTTGAAATTGCTAAACTTTAGAGTCAGAGACTTATCAATGAGGGATACATACAGTGCTATTTTTTCCTGAGGTCCGGTTTACTTGCCTGCGCCCTTCTGTTCCTGCTCTGCTAGATGGGGGGGGGGGGGGGGGGCGCCAACTGATAGTCTGCAGGGGGGCACCAGAGACCCTAGGCACGGCCCTGCTGATTTATATTTAAATATGCTTCTTCTGCTTGAGTGCTATCTGTTTTAAGGAATTCCTTTCTAACTTTGCAATATTTTAGACTGCACAGTGCTTTGATCTGTTTGCTTCATTTTTTTTGAAGACGTGAACAAACATGTGGATAAAGGTGAACTGGTTGATGTAGTGTATCTAGATTTTTTCAATTTTATTTTATTAAATTTATAATATATAATTCACAAGTATACACTTGCTTAAGAAACACGGAAGCATATGTAACAATAAAGAAAAATCAGTTATACAGAAAAAACTAAACCCCTTCTTAGACCACTAGGAGGGGTCGTGTCAGTAAACAATTAAGAGATAAACATAAGAAAACATTACTAAAGCAAGACCCTAGATCGAGTTACATATCCACTTCTATCTAAATACCATCAAGATATACATTACCACTGGAGATCTTTTTAGCATCCAGAAATGCCCTTAAATGTTGAGGTTCCCAAAAAACATACTTAACTCTTCAATAATGAATTAAACATTTACAGGGATACGCCAATAGAATACAGGCACCTAATGCTCGAGTCTCTGTTCACATTGCTAGAAATAACTTCCTCCTCTCTTGAGTAGATTTAGCTACATCAAGGTAAATCCAGATCTTCTGTCCACAAAACAAAGCCTGTGAGTTTCGAAAATATAGATACAGAACAGCATTTAATCTTGTTCGAAAACAAAAGATGTCAGCAATGTCCCACGATCAGACACCTCAGAGAAGACTCTAAAATAGCACACAAATTATCTATATCTACACGTTGTTGTTGAAGTGGATCTGGAACCACAGGAATCCCAAGAACTTCCCCCATTTAAAAATATCAATAAGTATTTTTTAAAGAATTCTACAGGAGATAGTTCTGGAGATCTAGGAAAGTTCAAAACCAGGAGATTAAGCCTCCAATTAAAATTTTTAACCTGTTACAGTTTCCTATGTTTAAACAAAAACAAATTATCTTTAATCACAGAGGCAACAGAAGTTCTAAGTTCTTTAATATCTCCTTCAGTCTGCTGGGCTGATTTAATATAGTCCTGCCTATTTAATTAATTCCAAAGAAGTGGAAAGATCACCAACAATGCTGTGTCCTATGCAGACTTCGCCACCATTACTGATAATGCTTGAAGAGATTTCCAGATGCTATCCAGGGTCAGCGCCAAGTCTAAGTTAGCTCCTTGCTCCTGCAGCTCGGCATTCTCCTCATCTGGCCTAGCACCAGCATCAGAGATCCCTCCCCTCACTCCAGGGGAAGGGAGAGCTCAGATCGGGCCCGATAGCCAGCAGAGCATGGAGGAGAGATGACCAGCTGAGGAGAAAGAGATGTTGTTTTCCCCCAAGAGTGTGGATGCTTCTCCGACCGCACTCACCACGGGGTTCTCAACTCTGGCTCTGGATGGAATGCGCACGGCAAACAGGTCAAGCGTCACTTGTGCTGGGGAAGAAGTGCGGGCAGGTGACAGTTGCAGCCTCACCACCCTTTTCTTTTTGGCATGCAGCATCATTTCAAAGGTATCAAGGTAGGAAACCAAACAATTTCCAGCAGATGCCAATCCAAATCCTTGTGCACCGCTCAATCCGCCATCTTGACGCGCCCTTCAGAAAGCTTTTGATAAAGTTCCTCATGAGAGACTCCTGAGAAAATTAAAGAGTCATGGGATAGGAAGCAAGGTTATGGTGGGATTAAGAACTGGCTATTGGACAGAAAACAGAGGGCAGGGTTAAGTGGTCATTCTCTTAATGGAGGAGGGTGAACAGCAGCGTGCCCACAGGGATCGATACTGAGACCGGTGCTATTTAACATATTTATAAATGACAAGCAAAAAAGCCCGTTTCGTGAAAAATGAAACGGGCCCTAGGAAGGCTATCGTCTAAGCGATTTCTCCTCTCTCCCCTGCCCTCCCCTCCATGTCCAGCGATTCTCCTCTCCCCTCCCATCCATGTCCAGCAGTTCTCTCCTCCCCTCCCATCCATGTCCAGTGACTTGCCCCAGCCCCCACCTGCCCCCCTTTTAAGCACCTAACGTCGAGTTCAACCCCAGCCCTCACCTGCCCGCCCTCATCTCCCACAACAGCTCTCTTTTCCTTCCTGCCGCCCTGCCTTGATTTATCCTCTCTCCCCTGCCCTTCCTTCCATGTCCAGCGATTCTCCTCTCCCCTCCCATCCCAGCCATGTCCAGCAATTCTCCCCTCCCCTCCCATCCATGTCCAGTGAATCGCCTCAGCCCCCCCTTGTCCCCCTTTTAAGCACCCAAGTTCGAGTTCAACCCCAGCCCTCACCTGCCCACCCTTGTCTCCCACAACAGCCATCTTTTCCTTCCTGCCGCCCTGCCTTTAAAACTTTCCTTTTACCTCAGGTCGCAGCGGCGGCAGGCTTGGCTCGCGTCGCCTCCAGCCTTCCCTTTCCTTCCCGCTCAGTGTCCCGCCCTCCTCTGACATCATTTCGTCTTTCCGCGAGGGCGGGACACTGAGAGAGAAGGGAATGCTGAAGGCGAACTGATGTAAGCTCATTTGCATACGGTTACGAACCCAGCCAGCCAGCCAGGGACGCAGATGAACAAATTATTATATAAAGAGATATAGAAATTGGAACGATAATTGAGGCAATTAAATTTGCAGATGACACAAAACTATTCAAGGTTGTTAAAACACGTGCGGACTGTGAAATATTACAGGAAGACCTTAGGAAATTGGAAGGCTGGGCATCCAAATGGCAGATGAAATTTAATGTGGACAAATGCAAGGTGATACACGCAGTCAAGAAAAAGATCTAGGTGTCATTGTAGATAATACGCTGAAATCTTCTGCTCAATGTGTGGTGGCGGCCAAAAAAAGCAAACAGGATGCTAGGAATTATTAGGAAAGGGATGGTGAATAAGACCGAAAATGTTATAATGCCTCTGTATCGCTCCATGGTGCGACTGCACCGAGTATTGTGTTCAGTTCTGGTCACTGTATCTCAAAAAAGGTATAGCAGAATTAGAAAAGGTTCAAAGAAGAGTGACCAAAATGATAAAGGAGATGGAACTCCTCTTATATGAGGAAACGGTAAAGAGGTTAGGGCTCTTTAGCTTGGAAAAGAGATAGATGAGGGGAGATATGATTAAGGTCTATAAAATCCTGAGTAGTGTAGAACGACTAGAAGTAAACGGATTTTTTACTCATTCCAAAAGTGCAAAGACTAGAGGGCACTGAAGAAAGTTACATGGAAATACCTGTAAAACAAATAGAAGGAAATATTTTTCACTCAACGAACAGTTAAGCTCTTGAAATCTTTGCCGGAGGATGTGGTAACAGTGGGTAGTGTATCTGGGTTTAAAAAAAGCTTTGGACAAGTTCCTGGAGGAAAAGTCCATAGTCTGCTTTTGAGACAGACATAGGGAAGCCACTGCTTGCCCTAGGATTGGTAACATGGAATGTTGCTACTATTTGGGTTTCTGCCAGGTATTAGAGACAGGATACTGGACTAGATGGACCATTGGTCTGACCCAGTAGGGCTACTCTTCTGTTCTAATGCTAGAAAAGATGATATACCAAATTCTTAAATCAACATAAAAGCAAAGCCTGAATTGTCCAGTTCATTTACTGTAGCAGACACAGACCAAAGCACAGCAAGGATATCATATGGGAAATCCCATTAATCTGCATATTCACAGGGCCGGAATTAACTACATGTTTCTCAACTGTTTCTCTGCCTGTTATTGTTGTAACCTCCTCCACTTTAAAAGTTATCCATTTTCTTCTCACCCAAGAACCATAGCCCTTTTGAAGGATGAAAGATTATGACAACTATATAGTTTCCTCTTGGTGTTTTAAGATTTAAGGACCCATTTATCCCTTGGAACTGGAGAGTTATCAATTACAACACAGAGCGATATTCTTACCTTCAATTAGATTTAACAAAATGAAAACAGCAACTGTTTTTACACAGCAACATTATTCTGGCTGTTACTGGTTACACAGATCTGCTCATTGAGAACATGGCAATATATTTTCTGCCCAGTCACCAATGAGGAGATGCCAAGCATATGATCATATGAGCAAAGAACCAGGAAAAAGGCAAATTCCCATCTGTGGGAAATTAATCCCACTCACCAGCCATGAGAAGAAGCCAGCTGACTTGTCCTGACTGGAGATCTGTCCTTCATAGGGGCCAAAGATGTGTCCTTTAGGAATAACTTCATCCATGCACCGCACATCACTCTCCCCACTGGCTTCTTTCACCACCTCAATCCCTGCTGGTACTGTCAGCGCTGCACGCTCCGGGACCCCAACTGGCACTGGGGTGTCCGAAACAAAGACAGGTGGACCATGGTTGGGGCACTCATCTACAAAATACTCCTGACAGGCTTCACAGACTGTTGAGGAGGAGAGAATGTGGCATTAATTTAGAACAGAAATGACTAAAACAGCAACATTAATGCAGGAAAGGAAAACCTCAGTCCTCTCAAGCAGATAACAATAGCTATTTGAATTTAGGTTACAGGGTTGGTTTAAGCATCCCATGGTAGGTTTCAGCTCTGCATTATTCGGGAAGTAAACCATTAGAGAAGCACTTGACTGGATCAAACTTCTAAATACTGACGGTTAATGGAGCAGAGTTGTTCACATTCAACTTGTGGCTGTGATTATTTTTGAGCTGCATTTTACCCAAGCAGCTCTCCCACCATGTTCTTGTTCCTCAATATTTTATTCACCTATGTTCATATTAATAATCTGCAATTTGCACTCTTTTCATTTACAGTAGGATAATAAAGGATTTTATTTTTCCAGACAGTTGTGTCTGAAATCGACGGTGTCTCAATTAAGACTGATGTCGTCTCCTTAATGATGTCTTCTTGGTGAAATACAGATCATGCTGGAGTTTCAACAGTCTACTTCATCTGCATCTATTTTCAGATTTCTGGAGTTTGTACCACTCCATGTGACTTTTGTGGAGATTACTATTTAGGAGATAATTCTGTAAGTGGGCGCCTCCGTTTAGGCTAACGAATGCCAATGGGAGCCTAACATGGCATCTGGCACTCAGGTACTGTTACAGAATACTAACTGTAACCTGGTATTGGGAGGTGTAAAATCTAGGGACCAGCAGCTACACCAGCCATAGATCTGGTGTAACTGTGGGCACCCAAAAGTGGAAAGGGTGTGTGTAACTCACAGTATTCCGTAAGTGGCAGCCCCATCCATGATGCATCCCTGTATATGTCCCTCTTGCATTTAGACTGTTTCCCCCGAATTCTATAAATGGCGCAAAAAATTCTGCATAATCCTGAGACATAAGTACATAAGTATTGCCAAACTGGGACAGACCAAAGGTCCATCAAGCCCAGCATCCTGTTTCCAACAGTGGCCAATCCAGGCCACAAATACCTGGCAAGATCCCCCAAAAAGTACAAAACATTTTATGCTGCTTTTCCCAGAAATAGTGGGTTTTCCCCAATTTAATAATGGTCTATAGACTTTTCCTTTAGGAAGCTGTCCAACCCTTTTTTAAACTCTGCTAAGCTAACAACCTTTACCACATTTTCTGGCAACGAATTCCAGAGTTGAATTACACGTTGAGTGAAGAAAATTTTTCTCTGATTCGTTTTAAATTTACTACTTTGTAGCTTCGTCGCATGCCCCCTAGTCCTACCATTCCACTCCACTCATTATTTCATAGACCTCTATCATATCTCCCCTCAGCTGTCTTTTTCTCCAAGCTGAAGACCTTGGAGCTGAAGACATATGCACAGCTAAATTGGCTAACGAGCCAATTCGCACCAATAATTGGGTGCTAACAATCAATTACTAGTGTTAACTGACAACATTTTGGATTTGCGTGTGCATCTTGCTATGTGCTACTCTATAAAGATCCATGCACAAATCTTTAATCTTATAGCGTGGAACTCAAAAGGGGGTGTGGAATTCATAAAGATGCGTGTAGCATTACTACGTACTGGGGATCCGCGCCTAACTTACACGCCAGGATTTACACCAGGATTCAGTTGGTGTAAATCCTCATGCCCAAAGTTTGGCACCAAAATCGGCTCTAAACACTATTCTATAAGTAGCGTGCAACGTGGAGCACCATTTAAAGATAATGCTCCGTGCACAAATATATCTAAGCACCTTATCAAACTGCCTCTTAACCTATAGGAGTTTCATCAATTAATAATATTTTCCTTTATATACGTCATCTTTGAAATATTTCATAATTTTCTTAAAGTAATGTTGGTGAGAGACTAAGGGCTCCTTTTACTAAGATGTGCTAACGATTACTGCGCGCTAAATGCTAAAAAAGCCCGCAGGATTAAAATGGGTGTCTTGGTATTTAGCACCTTAGTAAAAGGAGCCCTAACTTGTTTAAGTGGGTTTTTGGTGTGCCATTTCATTTCACCTTCCAGGCAATATGCTGGGTAGTGTGTAACAGGAGTGTCGATGTACAAACAGAAGAAACAAGTCCTCTCAGTCTAAATAACACTCAGGAAAACAGCGAAGATGACTCAAAAATGAATAGATGATGCTTCAAAGGGTCTATGAGTTTATTATACAACAAACAAGACTCGACATAGTCAGTCAATAAGGCCTGCCTCAGAAGTCTCCTGGATTGTTGGCAGTAAAATTTTCCAAGAGATTAGACTGCATCATCCACTTAAAGTAATATCTGCTGCCAATGGGAAAAACAAAACAAAAACTATGAACCATTACTGTGCGGAGTCGAGAAGTGTTTGTGAGGAAGATATCGTTTTGGTGCACAGCGCGCTTTGTTTTTTCCATTGGTGGCAGACATTGCTTTAAGTGGATGATACAGTCTAACCTCTTTGAGAATTTTACGGCCAACAATCCAGGAGACTACTGAGGCAGGCCTTACCGGCTGAAACACAGCTATGTTGAGTCTTGGTTGTTTTACAATAAACTCATAGACCCTTTGAAGCATTGTCTATTCATTTTTAACTCACCTTCGCTGCTTTCCTGAGTGTAACGGGAGTGACCACACCATTCATTTCCACGCACTTACCATTTTTTTCTTTCTTTTTACATCAGATATTTTTATACTTAGTTTGTGCATCATGAACTTTATATTTTGCTGTGTTCTGCAACGTTTTGCATTTATGTAGCCTCAGTCTTTTCATAGCTGTGCTGTACAGTATTCCATGTCTCCACCAGTTCAAGAGAAACAAGGACACTGGACATAATGGTAACGAAGAATGGCATTGAAAATAAAGGTGCCAGTACCAAGTAAATATTCTGTGCGTTGAGTGGAGAGGGAGAGAGAAGATCCTCAAGTGATAGAAATGCAGTTGGAGACCAAGAAATGTGGAAGAAAGATATAGAACTATTTCCCGTTGTACTGGGTGCCACAGACTGGATTAAAAGAAATGTACAAGCACATCTTGATAGGTTGCCTGTACATATTACATCCTATGAACTCCAGAAGGAAATTCTCTTTGACATGACACTGTGATAAGAATTAGAAGTAAATCTGAGAAATTGTCATCATGTTCCACATCTCATGGCTTAGGAGTCCAAATACTTTTGCCTCCACAAAGGGCAGCTTTACCAATCAATTATGTCCACATAGTTAACATGTGGCTAAGCAGCGTAACACTAAAAGTCCATTCACAACCGAATTTAAAGCTGCCCTTTGTGGAGGCAAAAGTATTTGGACCACCATTAATATGTTGTTTGTGGGGGGGGGGGGGTGGGTAGTTAGTTAATGAGTTGTATTAGTTAGCAGTCTCTGCGTAGGAGATGGTATGTGAAGGTATGAGTGGTATGAATGTAGGCTGTTGCATGTGTTTGTTTTGAAAAACATAGTGATATAAACCATACTAAATGAACAAAAGGTGAAGTATAACTGTGGAATTGTTGATAGTTGTAATATTTAGTACAGTTATTCAGCATTTAACGAACCCAGGATTAATATATTGTGGCTTAGGAGTGAGGTTCATTACTGTCATGGTACATGCATAGCTAACTCATTTGAAGACGTTACCCCAACAGAGGAACACTGTACTTACTTTTCACAGGTCTACAGAACATCACATAAGCAACTATGATAAGCAATTTGCTAATCAGATAGAAAGAACAAATAAGAAAGTGAACCCTGTAGGGTAACCCAAAAGAAGCACAAATCAGAATCTCCTCAAGTGTATAGATTTGGTCCAGATTTTCTACGTGTTACAGAACCCCTATCACACACTTGCCAACAAAGTTTCAGGCATTATCTATGCCAAGGGGGGCCTCCTATCCATGTGCAGACAGACATAATAAAAGCAATAATGCACTAGTGAAATGGGCCTACAATATAACTGCTTCCAACATTCAAGAAAATCAAAATAGTCTTCCAATTTTAAGAAATGCTGCACTTACACCAGAAGTCTACCTGCTGGAAGCTCTTGCTCATGATCAAATCCCGTTTCCCTTTCAGTTTTTTGGGTTCCATTTCCATGAACTGGTGATCGACCATCCTAGAGCTGGGAAGGAAGCAACAGGGCACATTAGGTCAGACGAAAGATCCATTAAGTCCAGCATTCTTTCTTTGTTGGTGGCTAATTCAGGTCAAAAGTACCTGGCAGGATCCCAGCAAATAGATCCCTTCCTCATTCCTCACACCCAAGGATAAGCAGTGGCTTTCCCAAATCCACAATGCAAGTAATGGTTTATTGACTTTTCCTCAAAGAACTTATCTAAACTTTTTTCAGGCCCAAGCTATGCGAACAGCTTTCACTACATCCTCTGGCACAAATTCCACAGCCTAACTCTGTCCTCAGTGAAAAAGATATTTTTTTCCGATTTGTTTTAAAGGTGCTACCTAGAAGTGTCCTCTAGCCCCCAGCACTATCTAGAGTAAAAAACCATTCCTTATTTACCCATTACACCCAAATTATTACTTTATAGACCCCTCAATGACCTCGTCTCCAAGCTGAAGAGCCCTAACCTGTTTAGTTTACCCTTGTAGCGGAGTCTTTCCATCCTATTTAATCATTTTGGGTAGTCTTCTCGAAACCTTTTCTAGTTCTGCTATATCCCTTTTAAGATGGGGCAAGAAGAACTACACCCAATATTTAAGATTTGATTGTGCAATGGACATATATAGAGAGAGGCATTATGATATAACCTCTGTATTATTCTTCCTCCCTTTTTAAGGGCTCCTTTTACAAAGGCATGCTAGTGTTTTAAGCATGTGCTAAAAATAAGTGTGCGCTAAACGTTAGAAATGCCCATGGGCATCTCTAGCATTTAGCGCACGCTAAAAATGCTAGCGCGCCTTTGTAAAGACCCCCTACATAACTGTTAACATTCTGTTTGCCTTTTTGATTGCCGTCACACAATGTATTGTCCACAACAATCTCAAGACCTTCTACTTGGGTGCTGATAGCTAATAAAACTCAGCATGATGAACCTATAGTTTGGATTTTGTTTTCATTTTCACTTGACCTGATTAAACTTTATCTGTTATTTAGACCCCCTAGTCACTCAGTCTCACAAAGTCCTCCGCTACAGCTTTCGATTTAACTACTTCAAATTACTTTGTGTCATCTGCAAATTTCCCTTTTCCAAATCATCTATAAATATATTAAAAATCATTCCTACTTTTTAGCCAGTTATGGATCCACAATAGGACATTGTCTCCTACCCAATGACTTTTTAATTTTCTGAGAAGTCTCTCATGATGGACTTTGACTTACCATTATCTACATGTTTTTTAACCCCCTCAAAAAAGTTTAATAGATTAATAAGGTAAAACTTCCCTTTGCTGGGTAGGAATGTGCATGTCGTAACGTTCCTTAAAACATTTTGTGCATGTCAAATGATTTAACACAAGTTAAACAAGGGCTTAATGTGAATTAAGTAAACCTGGTGTACGTTAAAAAGCTGTAATGCATTTTAAAAATGTTTTAATAAAATGAATGTTTGAAACAAACCAAAAAAGTCCATAATTCTGGGGGGGGGGGGGGGGGGGGGGGGGGCAAATGAACTGAAAACTTTTGCCCTGTGCATATTCTATTGTTTATTCTGGCCCTATTAATCTGTGTCTGTCCAGATGGTCAGTTACTTTACTCTTTTGAACGGCTTCTACCATTTTGCCCAACAATATCATCACGACCACTGGTCCTGTTATTTCCCCAGTTCATCACTGGAGCCCTTTTAAAGAACAAGTACGCTAGTCTATCATTCTACAATTTCATTTTAAAGTTCTGTTGTTACTCCAGGAAGCCAGCCATCCTGTCCTGGTGATATATTCCCTTTAGTTTGTCAATTTGTTCTATTATATCTACTGGCTCCTCTTGATTTGCTCCTGTTCCTCTCAATCATCCCCCTCAGAGAATGTTTCGATGTAGGAATCTATCTTGGCTTTGTCTTTCATGAACATTCATGCTACTCCTCAGTCACCTAGTGGCTTCTTACTCTGTATACCCTTGAAAAAGTGAGTGTTTTACCGCTCCAGCAAGCTTCTTTTCAAATTCTGCTTTAGCCTATCCTACTGAAGCTTTACACCTAACTTAACAGGGTTAATCCTCTTTCCTATTTTCTTCACAAATGCTATCTCACCAATTATTTCTGCCAGCCTGCATATACATCAGCCCTCAAGAGCGTTACATTCTTCTTCTGCTCGTTTACTAGACGTTCCATCCTTTCGATTGATTCGGTTGCAGGAATGCAGGTCAATGATTTTTTATGTATCAGGACCAAAGTTGTGGAATGAATTGCCATTTCAGATTCGTGCAACCAGATCAATGCCTGCCTTTAAAATGATGCTGAAAACAATTATTTTCAAACAAGCATTTGGTGAAGGCTTCACTGATGGTTGCGAGACTGATGTATTTCTGGTGTCTCATGCATCTGATGAGTTTTTAACTTTATGGTATGATGTGTTGCAAACTTTTGTATCTTGTGTTTTATTTTATTTTATGGATTTATAGATGCAATTATGACATATTGTTATTTTTATTTTTTTACAGTTATGTAAGTTTATTATATAATCCACTTAGAATTATCGAGATAATGCGGAATATAAGATTTTTACAATAAACAATAAGCCACTGTAGTAGTTATCCTTCTTGTTCTACCTTCAATGATTATCTAAAATTGATAAAGTTATAATTATTATTGCCAAGTGATTGCCTAAAAGGAAGTAGTATCACATCTGAAAAGCATAAGTAATGCTCACCTTGTGTTAATTAAATTTTTTTTTTACTGCCAATTCTTTTGAAACATTTTAAGGTTCTTCCCCTGTAAACTACTTCAGTTGCTCAGAGTAACCATGCCTGAATTGTGCAATGAATTAGCACTTATAGAAGGGGACTCCAATTAGTGTGTGTGATGTCATTTATGATATCACAGCCAATACAGAATAATCCAACTGCAAAGGGAATCAAGGCTGTTACAGATAAACAGTAGGCCAGATATTGAATGAATTTTCAAAAGTACTGACTAGAGAACAAAACACTGAACTTTTGCTCCACATCATGCACAATTTGAAGTTTTACCTATGCTCAGACTAGGGGACTTTCCTTTTTTTTAATTTCAAAAGAGGTCTTTATTGATACCAAATGATCAAAATAAGTACAAATAAGCGAACAAGCTTAAGTCATGTATACAATAAAATGAGTATCAACAAACAATAAGTGCCATTGCAGTCACTAGATTCTACACAAGAAGAAATATAACCTGTATAGATTTTCTAGTTTTAAAGATATTATGCAAATTTCCCCCTTTAACCCAACAATCTGAAGTCCACGATGGTAAGAACAAGTAATTAACTACAAAAAAAATACCAACAGAAACCTCACCCCTAGTTACACTGAACAATGTTGCAGGAACGGATCCCAAATGGCTTCCCAGTTATGCAAAGCGCAGCTATGTACTGCCAAAAGGTGTTCCAGATCACAAATGTACCACAAGCTTATTCAAACATTTAATCAAGGAAGGAACAGTCTGCTGCTTCCAATGAGTGACTAACGTACCATGAGCAGCACACATAGCATGTCTCACCAAGAAAGCCTGAGGTCCTTTAAGTCCTGGTACTTTCTTAAGAAACAAAACGTATATCAGGGACCACTGGAACTAGGGGGTTTTCTTTCAGACTTTTTTTGTGTGTGGAGCAATGGCTCTTTGAGGTGGGTGTGATATCTGAAATGATGTCCTTTGGGCTTTAAGACCTGGGCTTCGGCAAAGAGCATTTAAGCATTGTTTGCTGACTTGAGCCTATACTTCATTGCCGTAAAGCACCATTGTTTCAGCAGGCTTTCACCACCATGCTTGACAGATTTTATGACCCCTGAGGCAGGAAGCCATTCCGCCGAAACACGGGTCTTCTGTGAGTATATGTGGTGCTTTCAGAAGAAACATTCTAAACGGACCACATCCTTACTATCCTGATTCATTTACGAAGGATAATTGTCCATCCCTATTCCTTTTTGCTCATGCCCTTTGGGCTACAACAGAGGGCTACAGCATCTGTACCTATGAAAAAGAAGAGAGATTCCTTACCACTGCTGGGTATAATCCTCATCATGGCGTGGAGAGCAGGCCTCAGTCTTCACTGTCACTATATCCTCCATGGTCGCTGAGGGATGTAATGAATAGCACTCTCTGACATTTTCATTCATTCTGTCCTGAAAAGAGGAAAATAAAACAGAATGTAGGATGGATTGACTAATAATGTCTTAACACTGGTAAAGGGAAGAAAAACATCCTGAGATAAAAGGCCCTGCAATTAAGATTCCTACTGTCGTCACATATAGCCTTCCTGAGATATTTCACCACTGCACAAGTTTTTAACTCGACACCTTGCTAGTTTTAAGAGTACTTCAGAAGCCTGAACGACTGTGTCCCTTCAAATCTACTTTTCTGCTGAGATCCAATGTGTAAGAATAGTTTTAGCATTCTGAAACTTTGAAGTTTTAGGTGTCACATGTTTGTGAGGGATGGGGTAAGCTGTAGAAGTATGAAGGACAGGAGAACTCATGAATTATTTCAATTTCCATTTTTAACCCAGATTTCCATAAGGTGCTCAAGACAAGGAACACCACAACTATAAAAAGCAGATACAATACAATAAACACCACAATTATAAAAAGCAGATACAATACAATAAAATACAATCAAACACTAAAATACAGTAGTTTACCAAGGGTGGGACAGTGAGGCGGTCCGCTCCCGGTGCAGGCAGCAAGGGGGTGCACAGAGCAGTTGTACAGCTGTTGGCTCTGCCGGTCCCCTGCCCCCTCTGACATTACTTTCTGTTCTGAGGCAGGGGACCGGCAGACGACAACCACGCAACTGCTCCGTGCACCCTCTTACTAGGAGGAAGGGGTGTGGAGGTGATGCACCTCAGGGTGTGGGTGTGTGTGTGTGTGTGTGTGTGAGAGAGAGATGCGCCTTGGGGGGAGGGGGCACAGCAGCGACCCGCACCGGGTGGCAAACAAGGTAGGTGCGCTGCTGCTAAAATATACTATACATGAACACAAAGCAGTACAATGATAAACAGTATGGACTAGATTCTGTAAATGGTGCCCAAATTTGGACGCTGAACAAAAATGAGTGCTAAGCGCTATTTAATAAATGGCGCTCCAAGTTGGGTGTTGTTTACAGAATAGCGCTTAGTGCCAGGATCCATGCCCAGTTTTGGGTGCGAGGATTTACACCAACTGAAACCTGGTGTAAATCCTCGCACCTAAATTAGGCACAGATCTACCATATTCTATAACACTGCACACAAGCACACAAATTCTAGGCACACCCATGATCCACACATGCTCTTTGCATGGCCAAGTCCCCTTTTTGGGTCCACATGGAAAAGTTTGCACATATATCTTTATAGAATCCCGACTAGGAAGATGCACATGTAAATTCAAATTGTTGCCAATTCGCGCCAATAATTGATTGTTACTACTCAATTATTGGTGCTAATTGGCTTGTTGTTAAATTCAGTGCGCAAATTGGGCGCACACCCAAATTTGCATACACAATTTTGAGCATCATATATAGAATTTGGGGGTATAATCCCAACATAACAGATAAAAATCCCCGCTTAGACAAATATTTTGGGGAGTGAATTTAGTAATCAATCCCATACAGCAAAAGGCTCATTTTTGTATTCCATTATCTTTATATAAAATGTCTATACCGCTTACACTGATAAAAATATCTGTTCAAAGTGGTTCACATTATTAAGATTTATTTAAAATGTTTTTGAAGAAATTAATCTAAGGCGGTATACAGCAAGAATAAGCCAAACACAAGCAATAGCCCTACTATTCTTGCTTTGGCCAAGAACAAGGCACATAAAAGCCGTTCCTGGGCAGACCTTACCCTGCCGAATCAAATAAAGCCTTTAAAGCAAGTGTTATAATCTTAAACTGGTGGCAAGTGAAAATCCTTCAGTACTGACAAAGTGTCATACCCCCTAGACTCTACGCTTATTATTATTTGTAGCATTTGTATCCCACATTTTCCCACCTCTTTAACATTGCTTTTGACTCGTAACCACTCACCTCCACCTACCCTCCTCTCTTCCTTCCCGTTCACATTAATTGATTTGATTTGCTTACTTTATTTATTTTTGTCTATTAGATTGTAAGCTCTTTGAGCAGGGACTGTCTTCTATGTTTGTGCAGCGCTGCGTACGCCTTGTAGCGCTATAGAAATGCTAAATAGTAGTAGTAGTACTATTTGCAGGCTCAATGTGGCTTATATTTGCCGTTATGGCGATTGCCATTTCCGGACTTCAGATATGCACATGATTTTGCAATCAAGTGCGTACATACATGGTGGAAGAATGCATTGTGTACTTGCGTACTTGTTAACACGTGGTTTTACAACCAAGTGCGTATATATGTGGTAGAAGAATACATTGTGATCTTGTGTGGGTGTCGGCTTTATGTAATTGCTCAGGTGACTGTATTATGGTGAGAGTAATAGTGTTGGGCAGTGATTAGGTCGTTTCAATCTTATTCTTCATTGTTGTTGTTTAGATGTTAGGATGATTGTTTGTTGTATGCTTTTTTGAATAAGTCCGTTTTCAGTAGTTTACGAAAGATGGTTAAATCTTGCGTTGTCTTTATGGTCTTCGGGAGCGCGTTCCATAGCTGTGAGCAAATGTAGGAGAAGCTGGTTGCGTAAATGGACTTATATTTTAATCCTTGCAGTTGGGGTAATGGAGGTTGAGGAATGTACGTGCTGATCTTTTAGCGTTCCTAGCAGGTAGGTCTATTGGGTGTATTAATTGACAATCACCTCACGTTTGTGCCTCAGGTTTCCTCAGTAGTGAAAAAAATCCTTCAGTTCTCTTTGGAAGCTGAGGAGAATCATATCATATTTTTCACCAGACATCTCAGACTCCACCGCTAACTCCAGACTTCATTCCTTTTATCTTGCTGCACAATATGCCTGGAATAGACTTCCTGAGCCGGTACGTAGAGCTCCATCTCTGGCCATCTTCAAATCTAGGCTAAAACCCCACCTTTTTGATGCTGCTTTTAACTCCTAACCCTTACTCACTTGTTCAGTACCCATGTTTTATCATTCCTACCTTAATAATTCCCTTAACTCTTATTTGTCCTGTTTACTGTCCTAATTAGATTGTAAGCTCTGTCGAGCAGGGACTGTCTCTTTATGTCCAGTGTACAGCGCTGCATACATCTAGTAGTGCTATAAAAATAATAATAAGTAGTAGTAGTTCGATCCTTGGCTTTAACTCAGTTCGATTACTGCAACTCCATCTATGCTGGATATAAGGAGGGTGTCCTAAAATGGCTACAAACGGCCCACAAAACTGCAGCTAGGCTTGTCCTCGAGGGGAAAATTAGGTTCTTACCTTGGTAATTTTCTTTCCTTTAGTCATAGCAGATGAAGCCATTACGTATGGGTTATGTCCATCAACCAGCAGGGGAGATAGAGAGCACTCAAACTTTCACAGTGCCCTCTTGGCCAGCCAGCTCCACTGCCTCTTCAGTATTTGAAGCTTCCAAAGCAGTATGGCAAACCGCAATGGGAATCACAAGAGCTTTCCTCACAGCGAACGATAGCCCATCACAAGGGCATGAACTCATAAAGGAGGGAATGCACATCCTCCTGGAGGGAATAAACTCATCCTCCTTATTGTATAAGTGGAGGGGAACACACGCGCCTCCTGGAGGGAATCACACATCCTCCCAACACACTGAAGGGAATGAACTCATCCTCCTATTTATAGAACTGGAGGGGAACACACGCACCTCCTGGAGGGAATCACACATCCTCCCAACACACTGGAGGGAATGAACACATCCTCCTAAATTTAAACTGAACATGAATCCTGAAGATTGTTTTCCAACTTTCTCCCAAGGAAGGAACTTCAGGAAATTAGAACAGAACCTGAAAAACAGATTCACAGCATACAGACAATCATACAGGGAGGGCTCATGGCTTCATCTGCTATGACTAAAGGAAAGAAAATTACCAAGGTAAGAACCTAATTTTCCCTTCCTTGTCATCAAGCAGATGAAGCCATTACGTATGGGATGTAACAAAGCAATCCCTAGATAGGGTGGGAACAAGCCACACCACGCGCTAGCACTTGTGCACCAAAACGCGCATCCCTCCTGGCAGCCACATCCAGCCTGTAATGTCGGGCAAAGGAGAGCTTAGAAGCCCATGTTGCTGCACTGCATATCTCTTGAAGAGAGTGGCTTTAGACGCTGGAGACCCTCTGCGAGAACCGGATAGCAAAACAAACAGATGATCAGAAGTCCTGAAAGAGTTAGTAACTCGCAGATACTGCAGCAGAGTCCTGCGCACATCCAAAAGGTGCAGCTGCCCAAAAGATTCTGGAAACTCTTCCTCTGAAAAAGAGGGCAAGAAAATAGGCTGGTTTAAGTGAAAGGCTGACACCACCTTAGGCATAAAGGAAGGCACGGTCCGAACCGTGACTCCGGACTCTGAAAATTGCAGAAATGGGTCTCTACAGGACAGCGCCTGGAGCTCTGACACCCGTCTCGCCGAGGTAATGGCCACCAGAAAAACGGCCTTCAGTGTCAAGTCTTTCTCCGATGCTCGCCGAAGCGGCTCAAAAGGAGATGCCTGCAGGGTTTTCAAAACTAGCCCCAGGTTCCAAGCTGGACAGGGTGCTCGCACTGGAGGTCGGAGCCGAAGCACCCCTCTAAGAAACCGTGCCACATCTGGGTGAGCAGCCAAAGACACGCCTTCCATCTTCCACGAAGGGAGGCCAACGCTGCCACCTGCACCCGCAGGGAATTATAGGCCAAGCCTTTTTGTACACCTTCCTGCAAAAAGTCCAGAATCGGCGAGACAGGAGCCCGCACTGGAACAATGGCTCAAACAGGCACCAAATCCTGGCATAAGCCACGGAAGTGGACCGCTTGCGGGCTTGCAGGAGAGTGGAAATAACTTTATTGGAATAACCTTTATCCCTCAATTGCGCCCTCTCAATAGCCATGCCGTAAGACCAAAGCGGCCGGCGTCCTCCATGGCTACCGGTCCCTGAGTCAACAGGTTTGGTACCAGAGGTAACGGCAGAGGAGCCTCCAGGAGCATCTGTCGGAGGTCTGCATACCAAGGTCTCCTTGGCCAATCCGGGGCGATGAGGACCACTTCTCCTGGGTGCAGCCGAATCCGCAAGAGCAGGCGTTCTATCAAGGGCCATGGGGAAAACACATAAAGTAGACCCAGAGGCCAGGGTTGAGCCAAGGCATCCAACCCCGCCGAGCGAGGATCTCTCCGTCTGCTGAAGAAGCACGGGACTTTGGTATTGGCACTTGTCGCCATTAGATCCATCACGGGCTTGCCCCATTTGGCACAGATCTGCAGGAATACTTCGTCTGCCAGATTCCATTCTGCTGGATCGATCTGATGCCTGCTCAGAAAATCGGCATGCACATTGCTCTGACCTGCAATATGAGCTGCCGACAGACACTGAAGATGCAGCTCGGCCCAGTGGCAAATCAGTTCGGCCTGCGCGGCTAGTGCTCTGCACCTTGTTCCGCTTTGTCGATTTATATAGGCCACCGTTGTCGTGTTGTCAGACATCACTCTGACAGCCAATCCTTCCAGGGTCACTTGAAAGGCCAGAAGCGCCTGAAACACCGCTTTCAACTCTAGGCGGTTGATGGACCACTCCGACTCCTCGGATGTCCATAGACCCTGGGCATGCTTCCCCTTGCAGTGTGCGCCCCAGCCCTTCAGGCTGGCATCTGTTACCACTAGGCACCAAACGGGGAGCGTCAGCGGCAATCCTCGCCGCAGCATGCTGTCCGAGAGCCACCACTCCATGCTGAGACGGACCGCAGGGAGCCAAGTAAGTCTGCATTGGTAATCCTGAGAAATAGGAGACCATCTCCGGAGTAGGGAATACTGTAGAGGTCTCAGGTGCGCTCTCGCCCAGGGTACCACTTCCATCGTGGCTGTCATCGATCCCAGCAGCTGGACAATGTCCCAAGCTCGCGGGCGGGGCATCCTCAGGAGCAGACGGACCTGATTCTGAAGCTTGCACCGCCTTAGCTCGGGTAGGAACACATAGCCCGAGACCGTGTCGAACCTGGCCCCCCAAAACTCTAGAGATTGTGAAGGGGACAGGTGACTTTTGGCCATATTGACGACCCAGCCTAGAGATTGCAGTACTGAGACCACTCTGGCTGTAGCTTGTAAGCTCTCTGTTGCAGAGTCTGCTCTGATGAGCCAGTCGTCTAGGTACGGGTGAACCCTGATACCTTCTCGCCTGAGAAAAGCAGCTACTACCACCATTACCTTCGAAAAGGTTCGGGGAGCTGTGGCGAGGCCAAAAGGCAAGGCCCTGAACTGGAAATGTTTTCCCAACACCGCAAACCTCAGAAACTTCTGGTGCGGGGGCCAAATTGGTATGTGCAAGTAAGCTTCTTTCAGGTCTAGAGACGTGAGAAACTCTCCTGGCCGAGCCGCCGCAATGACGGAGCGCAGGGATTCCATGTGGAAATGCCGCACTCTCAGGGACTTGTTCACTTCTTTTAAGTCCAGAATAGGGCGAAAGGACCCACCTTTTCGCGGCACCACAAAGTAGATAAAGTATTGGCCGCAGCCTTGCTCGGCGGGAGGCACCGGGGTCACTGCCCCTAACTGAATCAGACCTTGTAAAGTCTCCTCCACCGCCGCCCGTTTGACGGCAGAACCGCATCGGGACTCCACAAACACGTCTCTTACTGGGGCGTTGAATTCTATTCTGTATCCATCTCTGATCAGGTCCAGAACCCACTGATCTGAGGAAATCTTGGCCCACTCCTCGACAAAGAGGGAAAGCCGTCCTCCGATGACAGGCATCGAGGAGAGGGCCGGCGCACCATCATTGAGAGGGTCGCCCCTGAACTCCTGGTCTTGAGCCACCGGCTGCGGGACGCTTGTCCGAGCGAAAGGAGTTCCTCTGCTGACCACGGGCACGTGAAGTGAACCCAGCAGAACGCCCCGGGCGGTACCTTCTAGCTTCACGGAAGCGAGGTCTGTACGAGGAGTGGACCGCCTGGCCCTTAGAGGAAGGCCTCTGCCTATCTTCGGGCAAGCACTGGGGTTTTGGATCACCCAGGCCTTTCACAATTTTCTCTAACTTCTCACCAAATAGGAGAAGTCCTTGAAAAGGCAACTTCACCAACCTTTGCTTAGAGGCCATGTCCGCTGCCCAGTGTCGTAGCCACAGACGACGGCGAGCCGCCACTGCTACTGCCATTTGTTTAGCCGAAGCTCTGACAAGGTCATAAAGGGCATCAGCCAGAAAGGACAAGGCCACCTCCATCCGCGGAGCCACATCCAAGAAGGGCTCCGCTCCATCTCCGGGCTGAGCCACTGCCTGTTGCAGCCAAGCTAGGCAGGCTCTCACAGCATAACAGATGCAGACGCCCGAACAGTGAGACCTGCAATTTCAAAGGACCGTTTCAACGCTGTTTCCAGCCTACGGTCTTGAACATCCTTCAGGGCAACACCTCCTTCAACAGGGAGGGTAGTTCTCTTTGTCACCGCAGTGACTAGGGCATCCACTGTAGGCATTTGAAAATGAGCCATATGTCCCTCACGCAGAGGGTATAACTGCCCCATAGCCCTGGAAACTCTCAAAGGTCCCTCGGGGTCAGCCCACTGAGCCGAAACAAGCTCTAGGATGGAGTCATGCAAAGGGAAGGCCCGAGCAGCTTTCTTGGTACTAGCCATCCTGGGATTACCCGAGGAGGCCATGCCACTGTCAGGATCTTCAATCGAGAGGGCCTGCAGGGTATCTGAAATAAGCGCTGGCAGCTCATCACGGTGGAAAATCCTCACCGCGGAGGGATCATCCAGATCCTGTGGTAAATCCGCACCTGACTCTGGTTCCTCAGACCAAGAACGTCTGTCAGAGTTCTCCGAATCCTCACACCCCGACCACGGGGGGGGGGGGGGGGGGGGGGGGGGAAGGTGCACCACAATCTGAAGGGGAATTAACCCTTCTGCGCTTATCTTTAGGCCAAGCATCCGGGAAAAAAGCCTCACTGGGCAGTCCCAGGCCAGAATCCATCGGGGGGGGGGGGGGGGGGCAATCAGAGGAGCCTCAGGCGACCCTTGAGGAAGGGCTCTTTTCATCATGTATGCTTTATGCAGCAAAAGCACAAAATCCGGGGAGAAAATCTCACCCTGGGCACCCAAATCCTGTCCGGTGCTAGCCACTCCTGAAATAACCTCATCTCAAGGTGCCCCACCCGGCTCAGGTCTCTCCGTGTCCACGGAGGCCGCGCCATGCGGTGTAAGCAAAATGGCACCCGCTGCCAGCTCAGAGCGGGAAGAAACATCGCTCGTCATGCTCGGGCTGGCTCCTACGCCAATACAGCACGATTTACAGAGCCCTGCTGCTGATTTGCGCTTGCCACAAGTGGAACAGCGCTTTACATTGTCCGCAGCCATCGCCGAAAAATGGCGGTAAAATCCAAAATGGCGGTTTCGCGCCAAAATCGCCCCGATCACGGGCCCACCCCGGAGGAGTTGGAAAACACTCTTACCTCAAAGGATCTAGTGTACAACTACGATCCTGCTGAAAATCAGGTCAAAAACCTCTGTTCCAGCGTCTCTGCGTTTAAAAAACGCGACGTGACTTTTTTTTTTAAGCTGTGTGGAAAGCAGAGGTATTGAAGACTCCGGAAGCTCAGATGAGTGAGAAAGGCAGGGAAAGGGCGAACCTATATGCCTGCATCCACTGTTGGTGGGTAAGGACAGGGAAAGCAAGGCAATATGTCCACATCCACAGAGGTATGGGTAAGGCAGGGAAAGGGCTAACCTATGTGCCTTTAAAGTGAAGCTGCTATAGCCTCCAACACCCCGGTTAACAACTGGCAGCCAGGAACCACCTCCCGGCAGATTTTTCTGGAGCTCGAACAAGCTGCAGCCACCCTGCTAAGGGAGATAGAGAATACTGGAGAGGCAGTGGAGCTGGCTGGCCAAGAGGGCACTGTGAAAGTTTGAGTGCTCTCTATCTCCCCTGCTGGTTGACGGACATAACCCATACGTAATGGCTTCATCTGCTTGATGACAAGGAAGTATCGCGTTTTGATAGAGCCACTCCATTATTATGCAAGCTGCACTGGTTGCCCATTAAAGCCAAGATTATTTTTAAATTATGTGTTTTTGTCTTTCAAATATTATATGGCATGACACCGGATTATATGCAGCCCTTAATAACTATTGCCCTAAGCAATATAACCTCTGGTTCTAGAGACCACCTTAGACTTCACCTTCCATATTGCAAGAGAGTGCATTATAAGTCAGTTCATTTTGCTGACTTTAGATACCAAGGTGCTAAGTGGTGGAATTCACTGCCAATGGCAATCAAGGGGTCAACCTGATTGCTTGGTATTTTGTAAAAAACTGAAAACTCTCCTCTTTGAGAGATTTCTATCCATTGATGGAGTATCTTAGATTGCAAATGGCCATCAATGGTTTATATTTGATATTTTATTTATGGCTTTGTAAACCTTGTCTGTTGTTTATTTACTGTTAGCCACATTGATCTCAAGTATGTTCGGAATAATGTGGACTATAAATGCCTAAATAAATAAATAAATAATAGTTAAATATGCTCTCTAAATTCACTGCCAATCAAAATTCATGCAGCCACACGTGTACAAACTGTAGTCTATGGGTATTCTTCAAAATGAAGACCACTTAAAGGAACTAAATATAGTTGTCTAACCTGGCAGTAATTTTGGCACTGGTAATACTGGTCAGGGTTGCTTGATCATAAAAAGATCAAAGTAGAACAATCCAAACTCCTCTTAGCAGTCATAATAATTTGGGTTTCTATTCATTTATTCAGTTATCTGTAAACCTTAATATTCCACCTATAACGGATAACAATAAAATCATAGTAGAAGAAAAATCAAATATCACACCCAAGCTGCAGACTGGGATTTTCAAAGGCAGGGCTGATCCATCCAATACTGGATGGATATCCAGGTCCAGAAAATTGGACTTGGTAACCCAGAGAATGTCAGGTCTCTTAGGGTTTAAGTTTAGTGTATTCCTACGCAACCGTCTACTACTAATATGAAATATTAATTCAGATTCTTCATTGATTCAGTTGGGTCTTCCCTATATCACTGAAGCAATGATGTCTGTTTGTTAAACTGTGCAGTATGTCACCAATTCTTTTTAATCTTTAACATATTTCACTGGCTGAAATCATCTACAAACACAACATTAACTGGAGGAGTAGCCTAGTGGTTAGTGCAACAGACTTTGATCCTGGGTTTAATTCCCACTGCAGCTCCCTGTGACTCTGGGCAAGTCACTTAACCAACCCTCCATTGCCCCAGGTACAAATAAGTACCTGCAAATACTATGTATATTGAATGTAGATGCAAAAAAAACCTCAAACCAACAAACAAAAACCACACAGAAAGGTGGTGTATCAAGTCCCATTCCCTATTCCCTTTCCCTAATTGCCATTTATTTGTAGACAATACCCCTATTGCTGCAATCACTAAGCTGAATGATGTTTAGATGTTGTTTCTGGGTAGCTGGGTCATCATAAATTCAAACTGAATCCCCCTCAACAAGGCTCTAGATTAAATACAAAATATAGGCTTCAGTTAATAGATCCTTCAGTACTGGACAGTGCAATCCACCCTAAAGACATAGGGATCAATGAATAAATAAATAAATACAGACCCTAAATGGAAATCTCTTCAGGCACTCAGAAATTTGGGAGGTCATCCAATTCTTTCACCAAACCATTCTGAAGACCCACCATCTTTAAGGTTCACAGGAACAAAGTATAAATCAAACCTGATCAACTAGTGAACAGACTAGGAAACAAGCAAGTCTTGGACCCCTTCTACCTTAAAGTTCTTAACTGCCCAAAATTGAAAAAGCAAACTAGTGTGTGGCCTCCCACAAGTGTAGGTTCCAGAGTTATCTGAACCAAGCTTAAAAGAGACCTCAGATTTTCTAGTTTCTGGGATTAACTAGACAATCCAGTCTTTGAGAATGCTGAAGCCCTCCATGTCCATAAATCTGGGGGACCCTCAGGCCACCTCTGAAATAACTTTTAACAGCTCCTGTAGAACAGAACCTTGACTCTGTGGGGCCCAGTTAATCAGCAGGCAAGCTTGTCCTGGCTGACAATTTTCAGAAACAAGCATTAAACATCAGTTGGTTGTCTAATAAATAGACTAGAAGGAGGAACTGAGTTATGAGAAGATAATTGTTCTCTGTCTCCCCTGCCAAAGGTTTTCCTCTTTTCAAAAAGTAGAAAAAACAGGTTGGGGGGGGGGGGGGGGCAGCAAACTTACAAAAAGAATAATACTGTTCAAATCCTCCAACACTGGTTCTGTGACACACAGCATTTCTACATTTTTATCCAAAATCCAATCATAAATCATGGCAGAGCCCCTATTAACAGAACCAGCATTCAGGATCAACTTGATTAACTGGGTAATCGTACTGATGGATTCTCTACACAGAATATGTTAAAAGCGTAACCTTCACAGCATATCTTCTGAACCCAGTTCATTCTCTTCCATCATCATTTAGAGCTCCACTAAATATGCAAGTGGATGCCAATTCAATAATGATGGTGTTTACATGTATGCAGCGAATATGTGTATAAAGGATTACAACATTAAAAATACATGCATAAATGCCGAAATTCCACCTAAGCACTACTAGACAAATACTTGCATACGGAGTGTTGACAGGTGGGTGTATGCATGGGTGGAGCATAGGCATGACTCATACTTACACATGTAACTTATAGTATACAAGCTACACATGTATCTATGGTGCTCTATGGCTGGTGTAAAGTGCTCAACCTAAATTACTAAAAGATATCATGGATCAGACTTTGATGGTGGCTTTGGATATAGTCTCATTATACACACAAATACCACAGGAGGGGGCACTGGATATTATACAGCAGATCGTTGATGGTAGACCAGGTCCGCAGAGGATTACATCAGAGTTTATTATAGAGTTGACAAGATTGGTAATTCAAAAAAATTACTCTTGGAATGATGATGGCAGATTCAAGGTGTGGCAATGCGTGTTACTTTAGCCCCACTGGTAGCAACGTTATACACTGCCCGTTTGGAATCTCAACATATATATCCTTCAGAAGGGTTTCCAACTGTCTGGTTTTGGAGGAGATATTTGGACAATGTATCTTTCCTTTGGACTGACACTGAACAGGCTTTGAATGAGTTTGTCACCTGGCTTAATACTTGGGATGGGAACATCCAATTTACCAAATCAACAAGTATAGCCGCCACTGAATTTCGGGACTTGTGGATTTTCAAGGAACAGGGTCAACTGTCCACTTTATCAGAAGCTGGTAGAACAAGTTGGAAGTTTTCATCCATATAGGTTAAAACATAACCTCCCAGTCAGCCAATTTCTGCAATTACAGAGGGTATATGCTCCTCTCTGGAAGATTTTAAATGTCAATCCAAGCTATTGGAAGAAAGATTTTTAAGCCGGGGCTATCCCAAGTCTGCTATTAAAAAGGCTTATCTGCGAGCACAGTTTGCCCAGCGACCACTGCTTTTGCAGGAACAAGTGTTGGGGAGAGAGGAAGGTTTCACGTGTGTTCTTCCTTATACTAAAACCGGTTAGCAGGTTGTTTAGATTCTTAAAACACATTGGCATATTATGCAATTGTACCCATGTTTTATGGATCTTCCTATTATCTCTTATAAGCGGGGCAAGACAATAGGAGAGTTATTGGGCAAAAATTGCTATTTTGAAGCCAAGATTAGGCAATAGACAGGATTTCATAAAGGTTGTGGATGCTGCCAATGGTGTCAGGTGGCTTTAGAAGGCCCTTCTTGGACAGATCCACAAACTGGTTGTTGTTTAAAAGCTCGCAATAATACGGATTGAGGGACGAAGAATGTTATCTATATTATTTTATGCCCTTGCAATCTGGTATACGTGGGGAGGAGCAGTTGCCCTATTAGGTTATGACTTACAGAGCATAAATCCCATATAGCTACTCAGAACATGCAAGCCCCTTTGATGGCTCATTGGCTGGCCCGACAACATTCTGTGAAAGATTTGAGATGGAGGGCAGTAGATCATAATGAAGCAGGGACGGAGGGAAGTTTTATAGATACTGTGCTAAATTAAAGGGCACAGCAGATGATCTTCAAGCTTAGAATAGTTGCAGAGTGGGCTGAACTTGGAGCTGGGATGGATGTCTACTTTAGACCAGTGAGGGATTGGGGGCTGGATGACATAATGAAGAGGAAGTGCTATATAAGTTATTGAAAAAAACTCCACTGCCATCTTGGCAGTGGAAATTCCGTTAGTAGGAGCTAAGCTGGTGCTAGAGGCGACATTAGGTAAGTGGTACAGGGGAGTATTTCACTGTGGTTTGGGGGGAATGTTTATGTACATCACCTCACACAGTGTTTTTATATTTGGTTTTAGGGGACAGTCCTTGAGACAGCTCGCATGGGCGAAACATGGTCATGTCGGACGTTGTGTCCCCCCCCGTTGACATTACATTTATATTTAAGATGAGTATGAGTCTTAATACATATATGAAAAATCAAAGGTTAAGGTTACAAGTTAGAAAAAATTTTTTAAATCTCTTTGAGAACCAATGAGGAGGTGGATGCAGTTAAATCTTGCAACAGTGTGAACTTGTTGGCAAGTTACACCGCTGTGGTTTTCAAGTATCATCTTAAGAATTTGGTTAGTGGTGGGAGTGCATTGCTACATTGTGAAATCCCAGTGCAAAATTTATGCGTGATAACTTGTATAATTACAACCTAAATTATAAGAACATATTTTACTTATTACACTAGTATTCAAAAAAAGAATAGGCACTTAGGACTAGATTCTATATATCACACCTAAAAAATTGGCGCATAAACAAAATAAACCTGGTGTACTTTATAGAATACGCCTAAATTTCCATGCAGTTTATAAAATATGGCGAGTAGAATACGGCGAGCGCCCATCTGCGTGACTAAATTTAGTAACGGGCAGTTACGCCAAGTAAAACTTGGTGTAAATTATCAATGTCTAAATTAGATGCAGACCGGGTGTATTCTGTAATAACATGCATAGATTTGAGAAACACTCTTGACCTGCCTATTCCATGCCCATGGCCATGCCCCCTTTTCAACTACAAGATTTACAATTTACGCACATCGTGTTATAGAATACACTTAGACAGTTGTGCATGTAAATTCTAATTAATGCCAGTGTCAATAACTGCTAGTTAACTGACAATTATTGGCACCAATTGGCTTAGCTAATTAAGTTGCATGTGCAAATCCAGAATACGACTGGATTTGTGCGCACAACTCAAGTTGCGCTATATAGAATCTCGGGGTTAGGGCCCAATATTCAAAAGGGTTTAACTGAGCACCTGCTTGGTTAAACCCTACTAATCTGGCCATTTGCCAGTATTCAGAGGCACTTAAGAAGGTAGTGCCATCACAGAATTATATGGTTAAAGCCGAGAAAATCCAGGGCGGAACTGGCCCTTAACTGTTAGTCCGTTAATCAGTTAAGTAAGTGAGTAAAGTTAGGAGAGTAAAAAGGCTGCCCTAACTTTATCTGAATATCGGCCAGTGCCTAGTTAACTTCCAGGTGACTTCATTTACCTGGATATTGAATACCGGAACCTGGACATGGCCTAGCATTGAATATCTGGGCTTAATCCAGCCTGTTGCTGTCAGCAGCTTAAAAACTGCTGACTGCCTTGGGTTGAATATTACCCTGTTACTTTCCTTACAGAATAGGCACTATGTAGGTGCTTAAAGTTAAACATAGGTACATTGTTATAGAACTGTCCCCAATATAGTGATGGATCAATCAAGAAGAAAAACTGTACCTTCAATTAGACAGAATGGACTTCTGGAGCTCTGGAAGGGGCTCTCAAAGGGGCACTCCCCATTTGGCTTGCCCCTTCGGTGGTGACCTGCCGTTGGTGCTGGGCCCTGTGAAGAGCAGCAGGACTGGAAATGATGTCAGTGGGGGTGGGACCAGGAAGTCAAACGGGACTGAGATACACTAACACTGCTGTAAAAGTGCAGTGTTCAGTCCTCCCAAGCAAGTAGGAACCTGGCAGCTTCCCTCCTCCTCAGCTGTACCAGTCAAATAATAGTGTCCATTAGCATCAGGCCCTGAGAAAAGCAGCAGGCCCAGAAAAGAAGGAGCAGCACACCTGGAAAATGGTTTATGAAAAGAATCAATATACACGTTCCTGTAATCAGAGACAGGATGTAAATAGCAATACTAGCTAGATTCTTCAAAATATCTACCTGAATATTTTCTGATTCCATCATTTCCTAATTTGAGGCCTTATCAGGTTTCATTTCTTTCCATCTTCAGAATTATCCTTTAATAGCTTTGCTGAGCTTCTCAGATCTCACAGAATCAAATTCCCTGTTATTACAGCTATCAAAACACTTTCATGAAGTGGGAAGAGAAAGTACTCAACATGTTTATTGGTCTGATAAACCTATGCCCTAAATTTAAGAGGCTGGCAAACAAACAATAAACCATTTTATTTCATTCCAAACTAAACAGATAATGACTCATTAAATCATAAAGTTACAAGTAGGCAGCAACAGGAGATTGTATAATTTTGCACTGCCAATTGTCATAGGTCAGAATAGCAGTTGTATCGAAACAAGCCACCATTCGCAGCTATGAATAATAACTTTCAAGCAGGATCCTATGGGGTCAACAGCAGTAAAAAGTTTACAGAACACATCCCTCATGTGTTCCTGTATCTCAGCAGGGCAGAAATCCATTCTGTCAGTCATATGCTTACTTTGCTGGTGAGAGATGAGACATGAGTGAATATTAAGAGATCTGCATCATAAGCAGGTCTGCCAAATCCCTTCTGGCATCATCTTGGCCAGCTCTACTCAAGGTTAATTCCAGGATTAAATGAGCAGTGGGGTGCAGTGGCATGGCTGTATGTATGTCTTAACAGTAGAAAAGCAAGGGTGAAGCAGAGTTAGGTCTCAGGGATGAAACAGCAGGGTTGCTGAACATTTCTGACCATGCCTGACTGGACCTTAAGCCACAGTCTTGGATTCAGGTGGAAAATTTTGTCTCAGGATGTTCTTCTGCACCAAATGATGATGATTTTCAAAAAGAAGCTGTCTTATTAAGAGGGCAATTTTTTTTAAATTGCCCCCCCCCCCAGCTTAATGGATGTTAAGCCACACTATTGGATTCAGGTGGAAAATTTAATCTCAGGATGTTCTTCTGCATTGAATGATGATTTTCAAAGAGAAAAGAAGCTGGTTTAAGAGGGCAATTTTTAAAAATTGTCCTCAGCTTAAAGAAGGGACTGGCTTTCTTAGTATATGAAGGAAATGCAATAAGACATGCCATGGCGGATCAGACTGAAGGTTCATTCAACCCAGCATTGCCAAGAGAAATCTGCATAGATATTTTTTTTTTAGGGGGGGAGCAGTGTGCAGGGAAGTTGAAGGTTAGTTATTGTGATTGGGGGCATTTTTGAGATGGTGGAGCAGTTGCAGGGGGCCTAGGAGCCAGCTCTGCGGGTGCTTGAACACCCCCAATATTGAGACAATTCCTTGTATATGTCCAGGGAGGAGTTATTTCCACTGGGCTTAGCACCCCCAATAATTTTGAAAAGTTGGCTCCCATGGCAGTGGGGTAGTACTTGGGGCTGGGGGTAGTAGTGAACAAAGAGTTGAAGTTTGAAAGGAAGACCCGTTTAATTACTATGTTTCACTGTTTGTAAATTTGTATGCTACAGCAGCTGGAACTCCTTTTCCCACAGAAATGCACAGAGCCATTTTTGTTCTTGGGGGGGGGGGGGGGGGGGGTATTATTTCTCTGAAACTCCTGTTCCGATTTGGTCCATTTTTTTAAACTTGATTGGTCTTTTACTGATTTTTCCCACATGCCAAGTTTCAACCCACTCTGTTAAATTTTTCTGTTACATAAGCTAGAGTTCCTGCTGCCATAGAAATGTATTAGGTTATTTTGGGGTTTTTTTGGGAGGGGGGCACTTATTTCTTTGGTACCCCTGGTCTAATTTTGCTCATTTTTGAACTTGATGTGTCTTTTATCTGGCTTGACAAGTTTCATCCCATTCGGTTACATTTTTGGAGAGTTAGTTTGTCCCCACACAGACATTTTCAACTCCATTTGTATCATTCCTTCCAACTTCCATTGGATTGATAAGAATAAATATTAACAAATTTTCAGAAAGGAAAACAAAATCTTTCAGGTCCAAACCACAGTTTGAAAATATAACACTGCAGTTTATCCTGAAAACTGGTTTCTATAAACCTCTAACTACAACAGAATAGTATTGAAACTAAACAGTCTTGCAGAAAATAGTGGAATGGCCTCTGAAGTATCAAAGCTAGTAAAAGGGAGAAATCAGTTTCCAAGGCATCAAAAGCAAATCAGACGGAAGTAATCAGCCTCAGCATATTTCCTACTCAGATCCAACTCAGCATCTGAGAAAGCAGAGAAATTTGCAAGACTCAAGACAATTATTGATAATACATTAATTACAACTCTTACTCGTCATTTCTATAGCGCTATTAGATATACACACCAACAAACACATGCAAGACCATTCCTATTCTATGGACTAACAATCTACTCAAGACAGAAAAACTTCATCAATTTATTAAGGGAATAGAGACATCATGGATGTGAGAAAGGCGAATAAGAGTTAAGATTTAAAAGCAGACTAATTTTACGATGAATCTGAATCAGGCCACAAAAGGAGCATCAAGCCTACTGGCAGCCTAACAGGGAAGACCAGCAGCTGGGTCTCCTCCAAACCTTCTGCTGAAAGACAGATAAAATGACATGGTGAGATGGACGTATGTTAGGCCAAAGTAAGACACTACTGATTTCACATATGTTGGCCAAATTCTGATTAACAGATTGTTGAAATTTTGTCCGGAGATCTTTGCTGTGTTACAGCTTTCATATTATGATTATCAGGAAATCAGCTGTAAAACCCTAAATTTTCTGGTCCTGTTCTAGGAGAGTCACAGAGGTGAAGGAAGACCCAAAGTGGATAGATATTAGAGCTACCTCAATCCATAAACCAAGATGGCTGGAGAAGGCAATAGCAAACCACCCTGCTTAATAGTCTGCTAAGAAACCATCATGCAAATGGTGGTCCCAATTAGTCATTCGTGACCAAGTACTTATAGCTGCAATAACACATGCTGTTATTTGCACATGATAGGTCTCTGCTTTCTGCTTGAAAGTCAACTGGGGTTGTGCGGACTGAAAGACAATGGTGTACACTGCCAACATAATGCCATCACAAGGAACTTTGAGCAACTTGTGTGTGCAGGAGTGAGGACTGTCCCGAGACCGACTATAACCATTGTGATATCACTGATAGCTGGTTGAGTGCCGGTTCTGCCCAAGCTCTACCCCCAGACCTCCATGAGAGGCATAATTGAAAGGGGCACCTAAGTTTTCCTGAGGACGTCCTCACAGGACGTCCCGGCGAAGGGGTGGGGAAAAACATATTATCGAAACAAGATAGGCGTCCATCTTTCGTTTCGATAATACGGTCAGGGACGCCCAAATCTCAACATTTAGGTCGACCTTAAGAGATGGTTGTCCCTGATTTTCGGTGATAATGGAAACCGAGGATGCCCATCTCAGAAACAACCAAATCCAAGCCATTTGGTCATGGGAGGAGACAGCATTCGTAGTGCACTGGTCCCCCTGACATGCCAAGACATCAACTGCAAAAAGATATATGGGAGGATATTGTATACACCACTTATATCATATAGGTGGGGTGGAGTCTCATATTATTGCACACGGCTGCTGCTCACTTCACTCCCGTGGTGAATCCTTGCTCGTGTGTCTCATTCCAATCATCGACTCCTACCCCCTCCTTCCTATGCTAATCTTCATTGCAATACGTTTATCATATGTATTGCACTCATAAAATTCATCATATAAGTATGCTGATAAGACACTTAGCTTCATTTGGCTTGATGAACTGATGCGCTCCTTTATAACTGGTGTGCCTGTGTACCCCTGACAGGTGCCTGTTTCGCAACGCTTCATCAAAGGGGACTCTCACACCGTCCAGCTGTTTTATGTCTCATCCCAGCTCTTCATTGAAGGCATTGAAGACACACTAGGAGGATTCACCACGGGAGTGAAGTGAGCAGCAGCCGTGTGCAATAATGAGACTCCACCCCACCTATAAGATATAAGTGGTGTATACAATATCCTCCCATATATCTTTTTGTCGTTAGAACTGTGAAGGAGTAGATATAAGCCATATACATATTTTAAGACACCAACTGGGCACCCTAGAGGGCACTGCAGTGGACTTCAGAAATTGCTCCCAGGTGCATAGCTCCCTTACCTTGTGTGCTGAGCCACCCAACCCCCCCCCCCCCCCCAAAAAAAAAAAAACCCAATCCCCACAATTGTACACCACTACCATAGCCCTTATGGGTGAAGGGGGGCACCTACATGTGGGTACAGTGGGCTTCTGGTGGGTTTAACAGGTAGGGGGGGATGGGCCTGGGTCCGCCTGCCTGAAGTGCACTGCACCCACTAAAACTGCTCCAGGGACCTGCATACTGCTGTCATGGAGCTGGGTATGATATTTGAGGCTGGCATAGAGGCTGGAAAAAAATATTTTTTAATTTTTTTTTTGAGGGTCGGAGGGGGTTAGTGACTACTGGGAGAGTAAGGGGGGGTCATCCCCGATTCCCTCTGGTGGTTATCTGGTCATTTAGGGCACATTTGTGTGGCTTGGTCGTAAGAAAAAAAGGACCAGGTAAAGTCGTCCAAGTGTTCGTCAGGGACGCCCTTTCTTTTTCCATTATTGGTCGAGGAGGCCCATATATTAGGCACGCCCCAGTCCTGCCTTCGTTACGCCTCCAACACGCCCCCGTGAACTTTGGTCATCCCCGCGACGGAAAGCAGTTGAGGATGCCCAAAACCAGCTTTCAATTATGCCCATTTGGGCGACGCTGTGAGGACGCCCATCTTGCGATTTGTGTCGAAAGATGGGCGCCCTTCTCTTTCGAAAATAAGCCTGCATGGCACTAACTGGACTGTACCTGGGCGGTCACTGACAATATTCAGAAGCAATACCCACATAAGTGCAACTAGACAGTGGCGGATGGCCAGTTCAGTGGGGTTTAACCAGGTCTCTTCTGCGCGGATAAACCCTTTTGAATATATTGAGCCCCAAGACAATAATGGAGGAGGAGAAGGTGCTGGTGCTCTTTTCTGAAAAAAGGAGTATGTATCGAAAACCACAATTGAGGAAAACACTTGTAAAAGCTTTGGCTGCAGTGAATGAAAGCAAAAGCCAGTACTGTATAAATTGCCTCCCAGAAATCATTTCAACCCTCTGCAAGTTTTGGACTGGGAAGATCTACTGGACATGGAAGAAGACCAGTGACTAACTAATTGCCATCAGGGGAGTCACAGGATTTGATTAGACCTGCAGATGTCTACGCCTTCTAAAAGAGAGAAGCTTCCCTACTGACAAGCAAGTTGAAGGAAAGAATGTCTCGTACTTTAGAGGAGGACAGAAGCTAGTCTTTAGCTACAAGTAAAGGGGGGGGGGGGGGGGGGGGGGGAATTTGCTTGTGTTTTTCTTTTCTACTTATATTTAAGACTTTTCATGATTCCTTGGTCCAGTTAGGTCTTTAAACATTCACAGAATCTGTATGACATAAGGGAAAATTAGGTTCTTACCATGATAATTTTCTTTCCTTTAGTCATAGCAGATGAAGCCATTACGTATGGGTTGTGTCCATCAACGAGCAGGGGGAGATAGAGAGCACTCAACTTTTCACAGTGCCTCATGGCCAGCTAGCTCCACTGCCTCTTCAGTATTTGAAGCTTCCAAAGCAGTATGGCAAACCGGAATGGGAATAACATGAACTTTCCTCACAGCGAACGATGGCCCCTTAACAAGGGCATGAACTCACAAAAAGAGGGAATGAACTCATCCTCCTGGAGGGAATAAACTCGTCCTCCACTTTGTATAAACGGAGGGAATACTTGCATCCTCCTGGAGGGAATAAACTCATCCTCCCAAAACATGAACTGGAGGGAATGAACTCATCCTCCTATAACTGTAACAAGAATCCTGAAGACTGTTTTCCGACTCCCCAAGGAAGGAATATAACTTCAGGAAACAAGAACAGCACCTAAAATCAGAATCACTGCAATACAGACAATCATACAGGGAGGGCTCATGGCTTCATCTGCTATGACTAAAGGAAAGAAAATTATCATGGTAAGAACCTAATTTTCCCTTCCTTGTCATCAAGCAGATGAAGCCATTACGTATGGGATGTAACAAAGCAATCCCTAAATAGGGTGGGAACAAGCCACACCACGCGCTAGCACCTGTGCTCCAAAACGCGCATCCCTCCTGGCAGCCACATCCAGCCTATAATGTCGGGCGAAAGAGAGCTTAGAAGCCCATGTTGCAGCACTGCAAATCTCATGAAGAGATAGTGCTCCAGTTTCCGCCCAGGAAGAGGAAATCGCTCTTGTGGAATGTGCCTTAAAGGCTTCAGGCGGAGCCCGGCCAGATAGCAGATATGCTGAAAAGATAGCTTCTTTGAGCCAACGGGCAATAGTGGCTTTAGACGCTGAAGACCCTCTGCGAGGACCTGCAAATAGCACAAAAAGATGATCAGAGGTCCTGAAAGAATTTGTAATTCGCAGATACTGCAACAGAGTCCTGCGCACATCCAAAAGGTGCAACTGCCCAAATGAATCTGGAAACTCCTCATCAAAGGAGGGAAGAAAAACAGGCTGGTTTAGGTGAAACGCTGAAACCACCTTAGGCAGGAAGGAAAGCACGGTCTGAACCGTGACCCCTGACTCTGAGAATTGCAGAAAAGGGTCTCTACAGGACAGCGCCTGGAGCTCTGACACCCGTCTCGCCGAGGTAAAGGCCACTAAAAAGATGGCCTTCAGTGTCAAATCTTTCTCTGAAGCACGCCAAAGTGGTTCAAAGGGAGCCCCCTGAAGGGCCTTCAATACTAACCCCAGATTCCAAGCTGGACAAGGTGCCCGCAGGGGAGGACGGAGCCGAAGCACCCCTCTAAGAAACCGTGCCACATATGGATGAGCAGCTAAGGACACGCCTTCAACCTTGCCACGCAGGGAGGCCAATGCTGCCACTTGCACCCGCAGGGAATTATAGGCCAAGCCTTTGTGTACACCATCCTGCAAAAAGTCCAGAATCGGCGAGACAGGAGCCTGCAACGGAGAAAGCGCTCTTGAAACACACCAGACTTCAAACTGGCACCAAATCCTGGCATAAGCCACGGAAGTGAAGCGTTTACGGGCCTGCAGGAGAGTGGAAATTACCTTATTTGAGTAGCCTTTATCTCTCAATTGCGCCCTCTCAATCGCCATGCCATAAGACCAAAGCGGCAGGCGTCCTCCATAGCCACCGGACCCTGTGACAACAGGTGCGGAACCAGAGGTAACGGAAAGGGAGCCTCCAACAGCATCTGTCGGAGGTCCATATACCAAGGCCTCCTGGGCCAATCCAGGGCGATGAGCACCACTTCTCCTGGATGTAGCCAAATCCGCAGGAGCACTCGCCCTATCAAGGGCCACGGAGGAAAGACATACATCAAGCCCAGGGGCCAGGGTTGAGCCAAGGCCATCCAACCCAGCAGAGCGAGGATCCCTCCGTCTGCTGAAGAAGCACGGGACTTTGGCATTGGAACTGGTCGCCATAAGATCCATCACTGGCTTGCCCCATTTGGCACATATCTGCAGGAATACATTGTCTGCTAGTTCCCATTCCGCTGGATCAATCTGATGCCTGCTTAGATAGTCGGCTTGCACATTGCTCTGACCTGCAATGTGAGCTGCTGACAGGGACTGTAGATGCAGCTCGGCCCAGTGGCAAATTTGTTCGGCCTGCGCGGCTAGAGCTCTGCACTGAGTGCCGTCTTGTCGATTTATGTAGGCCACTGCTGTCATGTTGTCCAACATCACTCAGACAGCCAATCCTTCCAGGGTCACTTGAAAGGCCAGAAGAGCCAGAAACACCACTTTCAACTCCAGGCGGTTGATAGACCACTCCGACTCGTCGGGTGTCCACAGACCCTGGGCATGCTTCCCCTGGCAATGAGCGCCCCAGCCCGTCAGGCTGGCATCTGTCACCACTAGGCACCAATCGGGGAGCGCCAGCGGCATTCCCCGCCGCAACATGCTGTCCGAGAGCCACCACAACATACTGAGGCGGGCCGCAGGGAGCCAAGAAAGTCTGCACTGATAATCCTGAGATACTGGAGACCATCGTTGAAGTAGAGAATACTGTAGAGGTCTCAGGTGCGCTCTCGCCCATGGCACCACTTCCAAGGTGGCCGTCATCGATCCCAACAGCTGGACAATGTCCCAAGCTCGCGGGCGGGGCATCCTCAGGAGCAGACGGACCTGATTCTGAAGCTTGCACCGCCTTTGCTCGGGAAGAAACACATAGCCCGAGGCTGTGTCGAACCTGACCCCCAAATATTCTAGAGATTGCGAGGGGGTCAGGTAACTTTTGGCCATATTGACGACCCAGCCCAGAGATTGAAGGACTAAAACCACTCTGGCTGTAGCTAGATGACTTTCTTTTTCTGAGTCTGCTCTGATGAGCCAGTCATCTAGGTATGGGTGAAGCCGGATACTCTCTCGCCTGAGAAAGGCAGCTACTACCACCATTACCTTGGAGAAGGTTCGGGGAGCTGTGGCGAGGCCAAAATCAAGGCCCGAAACTGGAAATGTTTTCCCAACACCGCAAACACTTCTGGTGCGGGGGCCAAATTGGTATGTGCAAGTAAGCTTCTTTCAGGTCCAGAGACTTGACAAACTCTCCTGGCTGTACCGCCACAATGACGGAGCACAGGGTTTCCATGTGAAAATGCCGCACTCTTAAGGACTTGTTTAGCTCTTTTAAGTCCAGGATCGGGCAAAAAGACCCGCCTTTTCGTGGCACCACAAAGTAAATGGAGTAGCGGCCTAGACCTTGTTCGGCGAGAGGCACCGGGGTCACAGCCCCTATCTGGCACAGACTGTGCAAATTCTCCTCTACTGCCGCCCGTTTGGCGGCAGAACCGCATCGGGACTCCACAAACACGTCTCTCACCGGGGCATCGAATTCTATTCGGCATCCGTCTCTGATCAGGTCTAAGACCCACTGATCTGCGGAGATTTTGGCCCACTCCTCGAAAAAGAGGGAAAGTCTTCCTCCGATGACAGGAAACGAGGAGGGGGCCGACGCACCATCATTGAGAGGGTCGTCCCTGAACTCCAGGCCTTGAACCGGCAGCTGCGGAACGTTTGTCCGAGCGAAAGGAGTTTCTCTGCTGAAAGCGGGCACGAGAAGTGAACCCAGCAGCACGCCCCAGGTGGTACCTTCTAGCTTCACGGAAGCGAGGTCTGTAAGAGGAGCGGACCGCCTGACCCTTAGAGGAAGGCTTCGGCCTATCTTCGGGCAAGCGCTGGGGTTTTGGATCACCCAGGCCTTTCACAATTTTCTCTAACTCCTCACCAAATAGGAGAAGTCCTTGAAAAGGCAACTTCACCAACCTTTGCTTAGAGGCCATGTCCGCTGCCCAGTGTCGTAGCCACAGACGACGGCGAGCCGCCACTGCTACTGCCATTTGTTTAGCCGAAGCTCTGACAAGGTCATAAAGGGCGTCAGCCAAAAAGGACAAGGCCGACTCCATCCGCGGAGCCACTTCAGATAAGGTCTCCACTCCATCACCGGGCTGTTCCACTGCCTGCTGTAACCAAGCCAGGCAGGCTCTAGCAGCATAACAACTGCAGCAGACGCCCGAACAGTGAGACCTGCCAAATGAAAGAACCGCTTCAGAGCTGAATCAAGCCTGCGGTCTTGAATATCCTTTAGGGCAACACCTCCTTCAACAGGGAGGGTAGTTCTCTTTGTCACAGCCATGACCAGGGCATCCACTTTAGGCATTGCAAAGCGAGCCAAATGTTCCTCACTCAGAGGTTATAATTGCCCCATAGCCCTGGCAACCTTCAAAGGTCCCTCGGGGTCAGCCCATTGAGCCGAAATAAGCTCTTGGATGGAGTCATGCAAAGGAAAGGCTCGAGCAGGCTTTCTGGTACTAGCCATCCTTGGATTAACAGAGGAGGCTGTGCCACTCCCAGGATCTTCAATCAAGAGGGCTTGTAAGGCATCTGAAATAAACGCTGGCAGCTCCTCGCGGTGGAAAATCCTCACCGCAGACGGATCATCAAGCTCCTGTGGCAATTCTGCACCCGACTCTGGATCCTCAGCCCAAGAAGTTCTGCCAGACCCCTCATAGCCTGACCGCGGGGGGGGGGGGGGGGGGGGGGGGGAAGGGAGGTGCGCCACACTCAGAAGGGGAATTAGCCCTTCTGCGTTTATCAGGAGGATAAGAAACAAGCAAAGCCAACTCCAAAAGGCCAGGATCCACCGGGGGGGGGGGGGGGGGGGGGGGGGCAGGCAGAGAGTTCGAAGATCCCTGTGGAAGAGCTCTTTTAAGCATGTATGCCCTATGCAGCATTAAAACAAAATCAGGGGAGAAAACCGCTCCCTGACCGCCCGGATCCTGCCCAGGGCTATCATCTCTATTATTAGCCTCACTTAGAGGACCCCCCCCCCCCCCGGATTCAGGGCTCTCCGTCGCAACGGAGGCCGCACCATGTAGACAATCCAAAATGGCGTCTGCTGCCAGCTCAGAGCGCGAAAGATCGCCACTTGCCATGCTCGGGCCGGCTCTACCGTCTGTACAGCACGAATTACAGAGCCTCGCTGCTGATTTGCGCTTGCCACATTTAGAACAGCGCTTTACAGTCTCCGCAGCCATCGCCGAAAACGGCGGTAAAATTCAAAAATGGCGGTTCGCGCCAAAAACGTCCTGATCACGGGCCCACCCCGGAGGAGTCAGAAAACACTCTTACCTCATTAGACCGAGTATCACAGCTCCGGTCCTGCAGAAGAATCTCAAGAAAAAAACCTCTTTTCCAAGATCGCTGCGCTAAAGCGCGACGCGACTTTAATTATTTATTTATTTTAACGCTGTGAGGAAAGCAGAGGCAAAAGAGGTAAATAAAATCACTCCGGAGGCTCAGATAAGTGGGAAAGGCAGGGAAAGGCGAACCAATGTGCCTGCATCCACTGAGTGGGAAAGGACAGGGAAAAGCAAGCTAATATGTCCACATCCACGGGGGCATGGGTAAGGCAGGGAAAGGGCTGACCTATGTGCCTTCAAAGTGAAGCTGCTATAGCCTCTAACACCCCGGCTAACAACTGGCAAGCCAGGAGCCACCCCCGGGCAGATTTTTGATGGAGCTCGAAGAAGCTGCAGCCACCCTGCTTGGGGAGATAGAGAATACTGAAGAGGCAGTGGAGCTGGCTGGCCATGAGGCACTGTGAAAAGTTGAGTGCTTTCTATCTCCCCCTGCTGGTTGATGGACACAACCCATACGTAATGGCTTCATCTGTTTGATGACAAGGAAAAATGATAATTTCTGCGTATTGCAAAAAAAAAAAAAATAAATAAATAAAAAAAGGTAGCTAGCTGTATGTAGGTCTCAGTACTGGTACAACACAGAGAACTAGGTCTTTAACTTTCCATCTGTTGAACACTTTGAAAAATAAAATGAACCAGAGAGAGAAATAAAATTCTTTTAAGACATTAAATATAAACAGTTACAGAAATATTACAGTTATTTAATTTGATTTCTTGCCCATCTTTTCACAACAGATCAAGATGGAGTACGTTCATAACACAACAGTATTCAATAACATAACTTAATACAACGATCATCATCTTGTAACACAAAACTTATGATCTGAAATAAAATATGAAGAAAAAAAATCTTGACTATTATTTAAGATTACAAAATACACATCTTTATTTGTATTTAATAACTCATTTGCTTTCATTGGCCAAACTAACTAGGAATCATTCCCTGCCAAAAGACCGACATGCTGGCGAACCAGCATAGCAGGTTTCTAGAACTCCAAGCAGTCTGCATCACCATCTGGAATAAGCAGAAATATATCATTTCCATAGTCATAGGCACAGACTGTGGCATATGCACTTGCATTCTGCTCTCAGCTTCACCTCACAGAAAATGTACAGAAAAACCAGATCTTAAAACCCTCAAAAACAAGACTTAAAGAAAGCTAACACCTGTAACGACAACTGACCCATCTGTGAACTTCTTTTAAAACAGGAGAGGGCAAACCTTTGGACTGAAAGGTTGTCTAGAGTGTGTGGTGAGGGGGGAGCGAGGGGGGCAGGATGGTGAGACAGCGAGATCCTTTTCAGCCTGCCAATGTCATTTCCAACTACAAGTGACGTGTTAAATTATTACCTATTAATTTTCTTTTCCTTGAGTCCTGTTAGACTAGTCCACCCAATGGGTTGTGTCCCCTTGCCAGATGATTGCCGAAAAAAATCGTAAAATACAATAACCAGAAACCAAGGATCCATTTGGGGCACTCTGCAAGATCTCTCATTTCTCATATGTGCAAGTTCTATACAGCCAGAAAAATTAAATATAAACTGCCAGACAGGATCCCGGGTGGCAGCCTTCCCAGGTGAGTCATGGACTGATCTAGCAGGACTCAAGAGAAGGAAAATTAACAGGTAAAAATAATTTCACTATCCTTATTATCCTGCTAGACCAGTCCACATTAGTTGGATGTATCTGATCCAGCCCACACTACCTCCCCCCAAACTGAAGGAGCTGACATTTCCTCCCTTCCTCCCCCTCCCCACACAGAAGGAAACCCCCTCCCAAACTCATCTGGATGCCTACTCTTCCCCCCCCCCAGGCCTACCTTACATCCCCTGGTGACTAGTGGCTGGTCAGGGCAGGAGCAATCCCCAGTTGCTGTCCATGGCATCCCTGCAATCAAAATGGCTGCCACGATTCCACTTTCTCCAAGTGATATGCACATCTGTATCTCAACCTTTCACATACTGCTTAATTTCTACACCCAAATTCATGATGCTGTACTTTCTTACACTGAATTTTAACTGCTAAACCTTCAACTGATCCTAAAACTTTCTTATATCACTAATACTCTGTCCAATGTCCCAAGGCCATACGAATAATAAAAATATGCTAAAGTAATTAAATCTGTATCCAGAATGAGCTCCAAACTAATCTTTTCTGCTTATTGACCTAAGACTAATATAATCTTATTCTTCATACTCTTATTAGTTTTGTTTCTCCCTCTCCCAGAATTACTATAATTCCTTTTAAAGGGAACTCTACGTTTTCACATAAAAAATAACATCTTAGAATTTAGGGATGCTGCCTAATAATAAAGTCTTTCCTCTCATGTGAGTATTCAAAATGTTTTAGCTGAAAAGCTAGATGGCTGTCAAGCAGGGCTCTATGCTCACTTGTTTCCTCCAGCTCTCTGCACAGGAGGAAACTAAAAATGGCACCCAAAGTTAGGCAAACAAGCAAGGGATGGAAGACTTCATAAAGTATGTTCCTAGATAACCAGCAGATGCAAAAAGACAGAAGTCCATGACTTTCTAAAACACATGAAGGTTGAACAATTGGCAGGTCAGACGAGGGGGAGGAGTCAAGATGGCGCCAAGACGCTGAGAGATCGAAGTTCGTGGAGATTGTGAATTGCTTTATCGTTTTTTCCTCTGAAAGCAATGCCCCATACTAAAAGAAAGGGAACGGTGAGAGCCTTACCCCTCCAGGCTCGCACATCCTCTCCAAGGCAAGGAACGCTCGATGACTTCGTGGCTCAGCGCACACCAACACAAACAGGAGGAGAAACTCCGCTAGACGCTGGTGCAGGGATTCCGGCGTCGTTGGAGAGTGAGATCTCTTTGTCTCCTCCAGATACTGGAACGCCACTCTGTCCTGCCGCGATTCGAGAGGGGAGAGCTGAACTACACAACCCGGAAGTTGGTGAAGATGTGGTCAGCGGAGAGTGTCCCCCTTTGGAAATGGACGCGGCAGTTGAAGGTAATCTAACGCGGGGAAACCTGCCTAGAGTGGTAACTCTTGACACGTTGTGGTTGGTAATGGAGAAAATGCAAAAACTTATAATTACCTCCACACAAGAGACTAAAAACCTTGCAATTACTGTTGATCAGCTTTCTAAGTCTATGGAAAAAATGAAACAAGATTTAAATGATCAACAAAAGAGCTCTCAGGAAGAAACTGGAAAACTTAAAGAAAATGTTTCAGCAGTGATAAAAGATAATATAAATATGCGCCAAAAGATTGAACAAATTGAGAATTATAATAGAAGACTGAATATGCGAATTCTCAATTTCCCCAAACCAATAGGAGTCTCACCATATGATTTGTTTAAAAAATTTCTTGTGCAAAATTTAAAATTCTCATCTCAAAATATTCCACCGATAAATAAGATTTATTATTTACCTTCTAAGAAGAATCAGGTAGAGACCCCCTTAAATTCGGAGAAAATTGAGGAGTTAAAAGATATCTCGATGATTTTGGAGGACTCATTATCTGAAGTAATGACAAGAGCGACTCTTCTAATATCATTTGTATTTGAACAAGACTTTGACGCAGTATTAAAACTTTACTTCAAGAATACTCAATTAGAGTTTTGTGGTCAGAAACTTTGGATCTTTCCGGATGTGACTAAAATTACTCAGGAGAGAAGGAAACAGTTTCTGGAAATGAGAGTGGAAACTAGATCTTTGGGGGCAACTTTTTTACTTGCCTACCCCTGCAAGTGTATTGTAAAATACTTAGGTATAAAATATGTATTTTTTGCACCAACTCAACTGAGAGAATTTATAAATTTGAAAAAGATTGTTAAGATATGAATCCAGTATAATTTAAAGAGAAATGGTGGAAGTTAGGCTATGCCTTTCCTGTTAATTATATTATGATTAGATTCCCTGTATCAGTTTGGACCCCTCTCCCTTTCATCTGCTTTATTGTGGTCTAAGGTAGACATGGTGAAGTAATAATGTTTTTTTTTTCCTATTTTAAGTTATATTGAAATTATATGTTTCATTCATGCCTAATGTTTCTTGTAACAAGCTTAAATACTTGTGAATATATAAAATGCATAAATAAAATAATAAAAATAAAACACATGAAGGTTTATTCTCCAATATAAATATACAGGATGAGTAGACAGTTCTGACCCAACACGGGCCGTGTTTCGGCTATCGGCCTTCCTCAGGGGTCCTAGCTGATAGACAAGCAAAATTGCCAGAAAGTACATATAATAAAAGTACAATGTACAATAGTAATGTATGAAGAATATTTGAGAATATTATCCAATATAAAAGTGCAAGTGAAAGACAAACAGAAAAGAGCGAGTGATTGAAAATGAACAATATGTAAAACAGTGAAGAAACAATAAAACAGTGTATAACATACTACTACTTAACATTTCTAGAGCGCTAATAGGGTTATGCAGCGCTGAACAGTTTAACAAAGAAGGGCAGTCCCTGCTCAAAGGAGCTTACAATCTAAAGTAGAATCATATAAAAATGGTGTATCATATAAAGGATAGTGTAGATCTGCTAAGTGATGATACAAAAAGGGAAACCATTATGAAAAGATAAGGAAAAAGAAGAGCAGAATGAGAAATAAATGAAAGGAATGCTAAAAGCACTGTCGTACCTGTCAGCAGCACTAAATAAAACTGGGAGAATAGCCTGCCAAAACTAAAAAAGGCAATAAAAACACAAACTAAAAGCACAAGACTAAAAACACACCATAAATGACAAAATAAATGACTCAAATTTGAACATACAAAAATGCAAGAGTAGGCTGTACAGAAGAAAAAACGAACAGTAATGGAATAGATAACATGTAAAACTGATTCCTTTAAACTAAAACCTATGTGACAAAAGTTAAAATACAAAGTGCTAAGGTAGGCACCGGAAGATCCATGCTAAGAGAGTATTGTGTAAAGGTTGCTCCACATAGAGTGCCTTTGCTGAATGCTAGGTGAGAACAGATCTCATGCCTGAAACCTGGTGTAAATGCTGGTGTGCAACTAATGGCAGTTGGGTACATAAATGACCCTATTCTATAATATCGTGCCTAATTTCTGGGAATGCACCTGACTCGCCCATGCCCCTCCCATGGCCACACACCCTTTTGAGTTGCGTGCTATGAAATGTAGGTGAGTTGTTCTAGAATTGAGCTTGTTAATTCCACTTAACTCCTAATTAATTAATTAGTTTGTGCACAGATTTGCAATCTGTGCCCAACTTTGGGTGCCATATATAGAATCCGCTAGATGATGCAATTCTATAAGGCGGTGCCTAGTTTTAGATGGCAGAGTCACAAGACCCCAAACTAATTCATGAACAATGCATCACATCTTTCAATCTAAGAAATGAACAATACCCCTTCCACATAATCCTATTACTTCAAACTGTACGAATTTTACCACTCCAGTTATAATTAAGTGTACTTCTGTCATGTATGTGAATGTTTCCTTGTCTGTGCTCACCTCGCCCTCTGGTGGCCAGAACCGGTGGCTGCTATGGACTGTCACCCGTTCCAGACTTCAGTCCAGTCCGGATCTTCCAGGCTGCCAGACTTGCTTCTCTTTGTGCCTGAACAGCACCCGTAGCTGCCTTGTGATTCCTGCAGCTGAACTTCAGCAGCTGATAGGCTTTATTAACCTGCTGGAAACTTCTGTGTTTGCCTTTGCATCGTCTAAGGTCCCTCGTTTGTTGTATAGTTCCTTGTCTGATTGTAGTTAGTCTGTGAGTAGTTTAGCTTAGGTTTTTTGCTTATTTCTTAGTCTTGTTTCTGGTTAGTATTCTTGGTCTAGTTTCTGTTTGTCTGTGTCTCTTTCTTAGTGGCTGCGTGGCAGCTTTCAGACCTGTCTCTTTTCTGTCAGTGTTTGTACCCTGCTTCAGTGGCTGCTTGTCAGCTTTCAGTTCCTGTCCTTTAGCTTCTTCCATTCCCTGCTTTGTGTAGTATTGTCTGTCTGTGAGTCCTAGCCCAGTTTCCTGCCTTGCTGCCCATGTATATTCCTTTCCCCTCTGACCCTCAGTCTCTGTTCAGCCTAGTTGGTATTCAGTTCCTGCCCTGTCCGGTAAGTCCTGCCGGCCGCCTGCACCCAGGGGTTCAACTCCTGAGGAACGGCAGTCAACTGCAGGTGAAGTCTAGCTGTTCCTGTCAGAGTTCTGCCTTGTCTCTGGTGTGGGGTGGTTTTGCCTGCTCCATGGCAGTGGCCCAAGGGCTCAAGAACCTAGTTTCTGCCTTGAAAACGTGACAACTTCTACCCTTATCTTACTCTGTATTGCTCACTAGAAGCTGTAGTCCCATCCCCGGAGACTTATCAGCCTCATTGGGATTACTTTTCTCTATATGCTACTATATATTTGTCCCAGAGTTGTATTCTCTTTTCCAGAACCTTATCAGCTTCCTTGCACCTACTGTTACTCTATTTTCCACTCTGTATATATTCCCGGAGTTGGTACTCTCCTCTCCGGAACCTGAAAGCCACATTGAGCCTACTGCTATGAGGGAAAATGTGGGATACAAATGTAATAAATAAATAAATGTAAATGGCAGTAATCTAGCTACTTAATCATGTAAATGATTTCTTATAGAATACCGACTAGCTGAAAAGTATGCACCATGTTTTGATGGTGCACACTTTGCTTGGGGGGTGGGGAGTGGGAGGGTGCTAGTAGAGAAAACACACACATAAATTCATACACATTCCAGCTAACACGTAGGCATAGGCATGATGGGGCTAGTATAGGTGACTGAGCCACAAATCTAAGAGTGTTTTCTGCCATTTGCTCTAGTATTCTACAAGGAAAAGTAAGTGCATACTTTTCTTTCTAGAACAGGCTTGAAATAGGTGTTACTGAACCTCTTATCCTACATGCCCCATATAGAATTACGCTCATACTGCATAGGAATATGGGTTCTCTGTTACAATTAACAGATTGTCAAATGGTACAGAGAGCTACACATCACGAGGGAAAACATTATCCCTGAACTACACAAGTAAAATGTAAAATCACACCTACTTTTTAACAGAAATAAATATCAATAAGTTGTAAATGGTAGATTTTAATGGACTAACAATATATTTGCAAACAGCTTTTGGGAATTTCACCCCTTTCATCTGGTCAATATATTAATTTCTATGAGGACAGCTTAAAAGCCATTTCTGTACAGAAAGCAGTGTTTTATTCATGGAAACAAAAACATTTTTTTGTTGCAGCTCAAGTACAGCAGGTATTTCCCCCTGTCCCTGGAGTGCTCACAATCTCTGTTTGTTCTGAGGCAATGGAGGGTGAAGTAACTTGCAGAAGGAGCCTGCGGGGATGGGGTAGGGATGGAGACAGAACCCACGGGGACAGAGCAGGGACAGAGACAAATTTTATCCCCGGGTCACTTTCTAAAATGCAACTTTAACATTGTCCCTTCTGTGTATCCAAGTGGATTATTCTGCCAATCACAACCCTGAAATGCTTTCTAAAACAATGAAGCCACATTCACCTCTCATCCTCCAGGACATAGCTGCACTAAACTTTATCCAGCTGAAGAACAAGATGACTTGATGGCTCACTAACAGGCTTATTTTCGAAAGAGAAGAGTGCCCATCTTTTGACGCAAATCTCAAGATGGGCGTCCTTTTCACAGAGTCACCAAAATCGGTATAATTGAAAGCCGATTTTGGGCGTCCTCAACTGCTTTCCGTCGCAGGGATGACCAAAGTTCACGGGGGGGGGGGGGGGGGGGTGTCAGAAGCTTAGCGAAGGCGGCATTGGGGTGTGCTTAACACATGGGCGTCCTCGGCCGATAATGGAAAATTTATATGATTTGAACCAAGCTTCCTGCTTCATGAAGCCTTTTGGGGTAATTGGTAGGTCACTTATTTTTTTTTATTTTTGTTACATTTGTACCCTGCGCTTTCCCACTCATGGCAGGCTCAATGCGGCTTACATATTGTATACAGGTACTTATTTGTACCTGGAGCAATAGAGGGTTAAGTGACTTGCCCAGAGTCACAAGGAGCTGGGAATCAAACTCAGTTCCTCAGTTCCCCAGGACCAAAGTCCACCACCCTAACCACTAGGCCACTTACTGTGCCCACAACCCAAGTTTGAATCACCTACTGGGATATTTGTGAAGTAGCTGGCCTCTAGCCAATTCAGCCATCCACTACGCTCAGTCAGTATATGAGTAACCAAGTCCTAGCAGGGGGTAAAGGTGACTGAGGAAAGCAATGGCAAAACATCCTATTAATAGCATGTAAAGAAACGGTCATGAAATTGGCAGCTCCCATAAGTTGTTTGCTACTTGGTACTGATATACAGGTGACTTCATTTACCTTTTTTCCCTGCCTCATAGCTTATTGCTCCATTAGCTAAACTGCTTAATCCTTCAGGCCTCCACTTATAAAAATTATGCATGCAATCTGACACCTTGTACACACATGACTTTGCCTGAACTTAGCAGAGGTAATTCCTGGGAATAGCCGGGAACAGATTTGAAAGTATGCAGGTAAAACAACCCAGAAAATTTGAGCCTGCCAAAGACCAGGTATAAAAGTTGACAAATTTGCTGGGGTCCTTACAAGAATGAAAGTACATACATACTTTTCACTATGAAATTCTGCTTTTGCCCAGATAAAGAAAAGTTTGTGTGTATCCATGCTAGAAAATGACACGGACACAGGGACCCGCAGTAACCGCGGGGATGGGGACAGAGTCCATGAGGACGGGGCAGGGACAAATTCCACGGGGACGGGGCGGGGATGGGGACAAACATTGTCTCTGTGTCACTTTCTACTTTGAAGCCTGTTAATGAACTGGATTGTTATTTATGTTTGACTAGCCGTTAAGCCCGTTAAAACAGGCGAGTATTGGTCTGTTCTATTTTCACATCTAATTCCCTCCCTCCCTCCCAGGAGCCTTCTTCTCTCCACTGGTTAGCCTCGCCCAGTTCGCCGCAGCGGCTCCGCCCAGGGACATCGCGCTTCTCTCCGTTGTTTAGCCTCACCCAGCTCGCCACAGTGGCTCTGCCCAGTAACATCGGGCATGATGTGGAACACACTTGCGCCTCCACCTTTGACCCCCTCCCGGCATTGATCCACCCCGTCTTTCCGCCGTCGCAGTGTTACCTCCCGTGAGTCCTGTCGTCAGTTCGCCTCCATCGCTCTGTCCATTTCCCTCTCAGTTCCACCCCCTCCTTCCCTCCCTCCTCCTCCGATTTCCACGCCCATGTCCAAGACCTGCTCCCTAGTGGGCTGTACTGCTGGTGGAGGCGGGGCTTGGACTCTATCAACGTTCAGTCTCTACTGCGCATTTGCAGGTGAGTCGGTCACGTCTCATTTATATAGACTGACTGATGCAGACAATATTTTAATTTTTTGGAAAAACAAGCAAACATGCTGGCCACAAGTAGCAAAATTTGCATTGGGGATGCTGTACATTCCTGCTACCAGCACATCTTCTAAGAAGACATCTTTTATTGCAGGAAGGACTGTGGAAGACAGGACAGCTAGCCTGAATTCCGAGATTGTTGATGACTTCTTATTCATCCACAGATTAAAAAATCATAACAGTGCTTCACAGGGCATATTTCTCCCCTCTAGGGCATGCAGAACGGGTTGTATTTTGTACCCCTGGACATTTTAACAGGGAGGATTAGGATTCCTTGGGGTAGCAGAACTCAGCTATTGTTGGGGTTGGTAGGGTAGAGGGTGATTGTGGTGGGAGGGTTTATTATAGCTGCTCACTGATATTATTGTTTTCTATTTGAAATTTATAAACAATAGTTGCACAGCATATTGTTCCTTTTTATACTTTAATAAAAATAATTAAATATTTGAGGCTTCTGCAGATGAAAACAGAAGCTGCCGGTATGGGGTGGGGACGGAGGAAGGGCCTGCGGGGATGGGGTAGGGATGGAGACAGAACCCACGGGGACAGAGCAGGGACAGAGACAAATTTTATCCCCGGGTCACTCTCTAAAATGCAACTTTAACATTGTCCCTTCTGTGTATCCAAGTGGATTATTCTGCCAATCACAACCCTGAAATGCTTTCTAAAACAATGAAGCCACATTCACCTCTCATCCTCCAGGACATAGCTGCACTAAACTTTATCCAGCTGAAGAACAAGATGACTTGATGGCTCACTAACAGGCTTATTTTCGAAAGAGAAGAGCGCCCATCTTTTGACGCAAATCTCAAGATGGGCGTCCTTTTCACAGAGTCACCCAAATCGGTATAATTGAAAGCCGATTTTGGGCGTCCTCAACTGTTTTCCGTCGCAGGGACGACCAAAGTTCACGGGGGCGTGTCAGAAGCTTAGCGAAAGCGGGACTGGGGTGTGCTTAACACATGGGCGTCCTCGGCCGATAATGGAAAAAATAAGGGCGTCCCTGACGAACACTTGGACGACTTTACTTGGTCCTTTTTTTTTACGACCAAGCCACAAAAATGTGCCTTAAATGACCAGATGACTACCGGAGGGAATCGGGGATGACCTCCCCTTACTCCCTCTCAGTGATCACTAAGCCGCTCCCACCATAAAAATTTTTTTTTAATATTTATCCCAGCCTCTATGCCAGCCTCAAATATCATATCCAGCTCCATGACAGCAGTATGCAGGTCCATGGAGCAGCTTTAGTGGGTACTGCAGTGCACATCAGGCAGGCGGACCCAGGCCCATCCCCCCTACCTGTTACACTTGTGGTGGTAAATGTGAGCTCTCCAAAACCCACCACAAACTCACTGTATTCACATCTAGGTGCCCCCCTTCACCTGTAAGGGCTATGGTAGTGGTGTACAGTTGTGGGGAGTGGGTTTGGGGGGGGGGGGGGGTTGGGGCGCTGAGCACACAAGGTAAGGGAGCTATGCACCTGGGAGCTTTTTCTGAAGTCAACTGAAGTGCCCGGTTGGAATCCTGGCATGTGAGGGGGACCAGTGCACTACGAATGCTGGCTCCTCCCACGACCAAATGGCTTGGATTTGGTCGTTTCTGAGATGGGCGTCCTCGGTTTCCATTATCACCGAAAAGCTCTAAAGTTGACCTAAATGTTGAGATTTGGGCATCCCCGACCATATTATCGAAACGAAAGATGGATGTCCATCTTGTTTTGATAACACAGGTTTCCCCTCCCCTTCGCGGGGACATCCTGCGAGGATGTCCTCGGGAAAACTTGGGTGCCCCGTTCGATTATGCCCCTCTAAGAGTCGTTGCCCTCAAATACATTCAGGGGGTACTTATAACACTTACATATCCAGTTACTCATGGAGCTACTGCAGTGGCCTGAGAACCTGGGAAATTGGGTTTGAATCTCATTGCAGCTCCCTGTGATTCTGGGCAAGTCACTTAACCTTCCATTGCCTCCCGTACAAAATAAGCTCCTATATACAAGGTATAATATGTGCATTGCTTTGATTGTAAACACAGAAAGGCGGTATATCAAATCCATCCATAGATTGTGAGCCCTCCAGGGACAGAGAATACCCAGTGTACCTGAATGTAACTCACTTTGAGCTACTACTGAAAAAGGTATGAGCAAAAATCCCAATTCCAAAATCCATCCCCTTTCCTTTACGCTATCCCTATATACCAGTGGTTCCCAAACCTGGTCCTGGAGGCACCCCAGCCAATCAGGTTTTTAGGATATCCACAATGAATATTCATGAAGGAGATCTGCATGCACTGCCTCCACTGCATGCAAATCTTTCTCATGAATATTAATTTTGAATATCTGGAAAACATGACTGGCTGGGGCGCCTCGAGGACCAGGTTTGGGAACTACTGCTATATACTGTTCAGAATACCAACATATATGCGAGTTATGGGTGTGCATACTCTTGTTCTCTCCACTCATTCTCTTATCTCAGCTTTGAGCTAGGCCAGTGGCATTATGAAACCCTAGGCTGCGTCTTCCTCCTCTGCTTCCCGGAATCAGCGACTTGCTCTAAACTGTTTGGGACAGCACAGTACTGTGCACTTAGGAGCACACGACTGGCCCTGGGCATCAAAGGCGAAGGACCTTCTTGTAACACTACATTGCTACTGTCCTCTTCCTAGCCACAAGCAAGAATGGGCAGGTGGAGGTAAATAAGGGAACTGGAATAGGTATGGAGAGGAGGGAACTCAGTGGGAGGATGAAGAGAATGATGTGGGACTGCTATCTTTACTTCTGTTTCAACCTGGCTCCAATCGCGTATGACGATTCTGTTGGGTCCATGGCAAGGGATGAATTTTTGCAGTCCTTACTACAATATTGCAGGAGACTGGGGGCTTTATGTATTGCAGATATAAAAGCTTCATGAAATGTTACATACAGAAAGAAGTTTTAGGTGATATCTTTTATATTGGAATAACTCAATACATCTGTGAGTGGCTTTCAAGAATTATGCACCTTTCATCAGGTCAGTGAGGCATATGTTCACAGAACTAAGACTTACGAAGTTACACAGTAACCTATGGAACTTTGTAAGTCTAAGTGCTTTGAAAATGAGCCCCAAAATCACCTAAGACAGGGGATGGCAACTCTTATACACAGAGGGCCGAATGAATGTCAGTACTACCCCTAGCGGGCCACAACATTATATAATATCAGAACTGGAAATGCACAGAGCTCCATAGACCACGTGGGATAAATCAGTAAAAATGTAACTAAAAATGAGGGAAGCAAACTGCTAGAGTGGCTATTCTGAAAATATTTGTGAAATACAGTATTTAAAATCACCAAAACTCTGACATTCTCTGTGTATATTTCTCATGGTCTCGAGGGCCAAACAAAATTCAATGGTGGGCTGCAGGTTAACTGACCCTGAGCTAAGACTTGTTTGTTGACTTTATTTTATTTGAAGTATTTAGGGGTATGTTTACTAAGGTGCGTTAGCGTTTTTAACGTGCCTCTAAATTTAAGGCGCATTAAATGTTAACGCACCTATACATGTCTATGGGCCCGTCAGTGTTTAATGCATGTAAACCATTTATGTGCGTTAAAAATGCTAACGCACCCATAGCGCCGCTTAGTAAACCTAGGCGTTAATTACTTGCTTTCTCACAGACATGCCCAAAATGAGTTTCAACTAAAGAAAATTAAAACGAATCAATAAAAGTAAGCAACAATAAATACCAAGATAAGGAACCACAATACGATGTTCAACACAATATTACAAGAAGCAGCTTTTCTTGAAAGCCTCTTCTTCCTGAACAAAAACATGTACCATAGTTTCACCACATAGTATTTCATACTTCAACTTTATTTAATGTGCTACAAATAATAAAGGAGCCCTTTTACTAATTTGCGTTGGCGCTAAATTGTGCCTCAGGCAAAAAAATGGAGTATTGTGGGACATGCTCAGACATCCTGCAGTAACTTTGAAATCTGTGCACGCTAACCGCACACTAAATAATGTTTCTAATTTTTATTTGAAGGGGTGTGACAGGGGTGGAGAGTGAGCGTTCCTAAGTTAACCAGTTAGCACATCTACATTACTGTGCATTAACTGGTTAGCAAATAGATAACTTCCAAACCAAAGAACTCCCCACAAACTTGTCCTATTTACTAAGGTGAACTAGCATTTTTAGCGCGTGCTAATGTTAGAGACACCCATAGGAATAAATGGGTGTCTCTAGCATTAGCAGGCACTAAAAACGCTAGCACGCCTACAGCGTGGATCAGTAAACAGGGCCCTAATTGAAAAATCTTTCCCTTGAACTTATATTGAGGTACAGACGTATTTGCAGTGAAGAAGAATGCTGTGCCATGACCAATATACAACACTGAGCACATTTGTTCCCTATAAAAAGCCTTGAAGAGTAGAACGGGACCCGGTCGGATTTTGAGATAAGTGTGCTGTAATATCATAGTCAAGCAAGCAGTGGCAGTTTTATTTAAATCACAAGGTAATAAATAGAAATAAAACAAAACACAGAAAAGAAAACAAGATGATACCACTACCACAACACTTTATTTAACCGCAAAATCATAAAAATTATAAAGATATTTAATATGTTTGAAGAATAAAGAGCAGACAAAAGAAAGAATAAAGAATGGATGGAGATTATTTGAGCCATTGACGAATTGAGGTTTTCCTGGTTTCGTAATTGAGAAGAAATAAGTACCACAGAGTTGAAGAGGCTTTTTTCCTCCATTCTATTGTTTTCTTTGTAACACAGGGCGTTACCACATAGATAACACAGGAGCCCTTACCATCTACAAAATGGGGGGCAGTAGCTGCTCACATGGTAATTTAAAAAAATAGTCATGTGCTAATGGCAACATAGTGCATGCTCATTAATGCAAAAACATTTTTTTAAATGGCATTTTGTATGGCTGTGGTAAAAATGACTCCAGCACGTGAGAGAGACCTGCGTAAGAGCGTGCTAAGGTCACTTTTTACTGCAGCTTAGTATATGGACTTCAGAGATATTATAACAACGTATAGTAAAAAAGCACTCGGGAGAGAGAAACGAAAATCAAATGGTTATAAACATATTTTAAAAAAATAAAGACGTCGTAGTCAAAAAGCATGATTATTAAATGAAAAAGGACAGTAAGATATAATTACTAGTAAGATACAACAGGAAGGGAAGAAGTGAAAAATAAAAAGAAAAATAAAATGTGAAACGGTTGTACAAGGGTACTGATGAGGAGCTCAGTGAGCACAGTCTTTATTTATTTATTGAGAACGCATTATACCGCCTTAACTGACCAAGCAGGACAAGGCAGTTTACAGACTAAAATAACAAATAGAAAGGAATTACAAAATTTTGGATAGTGAAAGCAGACAAACACTTTATGGGGCAGCCACCCAAATCAGCCCCATTCCAGTATGGTCAAGTACCACAGGCCTGTTGAAAAAGCCAAGTTTTAATGGCTATCCTATATAATAATTCTCACCTCCAACGTTCTAAAGTAGCTGCCTGTGTCCGTGGCTCCTGGAGTTACTGAGCTAGGCTCCGTAGCCAGGCTAACGTCACTCACAGCTGATTCCCAGGCAGGGGGAGGAGTAGGGAAACACATGGAGCAACTTGCTCCGCGTGTTTCCCTACTCCTCCCCCTGCCTGGGAATCAGCTGTGAGTGCGCCGCTCAAACACCCCCGCGCATCACCCAAGCCCCCCCACACCCGGCACATCAAACACCCCCCTCCCCCCGAAGCACATCAACCCCCTCACCACCCGCAGCTGCCAGTGGTAACGCTCTCTGGCCGCTGCTGCTTCTCCTGTTGAGCAGCAGTGGCCACTACAAAAGAAAAAAACCCATAAATGTTTTTAAACCTGAAACGCGGCACCGTAGACAGCCATCAGGCATTGACTGTTGGCTCTGCAGCCGCTCCTCCTCTCACCTCCACGTCACTGCCCCTGGAGTAAGGCCCCGGAGGAGCGCAGCGACGTCAGAGGCGAGAGGAGGAGCGGCTGCAGAGCCAACAGTCAATGCCTGATGGCTGTCTACGGTGCCGCGTTTCAGGTTTAAAAACATTTATTGCTTTTTTTCTTTTTGTAGCTGTCGCTGCTGCTCAACAGGAGAAGCAGCAGCAGCGGCCAGACAGCGTTACCAGTGGCAGCTGCGGGTGGGCGAGGGGGTTTGATGTGCCGGGGGAGAGGGGAGAGTTGCTGGACATGGGTCGCTGCAGGGGGGGCAGGGGGAGAGGAGGGTCGCTGGACATGGATGGCTGGAGGGGGGGCAGGGGAGAGGAGGTGGGGAGGGGGTCCTGCAAGAGGGGGGGTGGAGGCACACACTCACTCACTGTCTCTCACATACACTCTCTCACACACTCTCTCTCTCTCTCACACACAAACACACACACTCTGTCTCTCTCTCATTCTCTCTCTGACACACACACTCTGTCTCTCTCTCATTCTCTCTCTGACACACACACTCCATCTCTCACACACACACACTCTCTCTCTCTCTCTCTCTCTCTCTCTCTCAAACATTCACACTCCGAGGAAAACCTTGCTAGCGCCCGTTTCATTTGTGTCAGAAACAGGCATTTTTTACTAGTTATAAATATTTTCAGAGATAACTCACCATGAATAGTAATAAGTGATGAATTCCAAATGGCTGGGGCAATGAAATGGAAAGCACTATGTCTAGTTATTTCTAACTCAATCAGACGAGGTCCAGGAAGGACTATACGATGATCATTTAAAGAGCATAAAAGATGGGTTGGTGTGTAAAGAACAGTAAGAGAGGCTAAATAGGATGGAGTCCCCGATCTAAATGCCTTAAAAGCTAATTACAGAACTTTATACTGGACACGAGATTCAACAGGAAGCCAGTGATATTTTTTTTTAAGGGCCAGGGTAACATCGTCAGAATTATGTCCATGACAATCTCGCATACAAAACCATTATCTTATGTTCCTCCTCACTTGTCATTTCTATCACCTCTGAAAATGCTAAACTGTTTAATATGATGATTGAACTTGCCATCCGTATTACTGTTCTTCATTGGAAAAATAATGCTAATATCTCCTTTCATGAATGGTGGGGCCATATTTGCATGATTAGAAAGTATGAAGAAATATTAGCATAGAAAAGAGGTTCTTTATCTGCCTTTCATAAAACTTGGTCACCTCTAGACTCTTATTGCTCTCCTTCCTCTTATCCTTAACTCTCTCCATATCTTTTTTTCTTTTACATAAGTGCATAAGTATTGCCATACTGGGAAAGACCAAAGGTCCATCAAGCCCAGCATCCTGCTTCCAACAGTGGCCAATCCAGTTCACAAATACCTGGCAAGATTCCAAAAATGTACAAAGCATTCTATACTGCTTATCCCAGAAATAGTGGATTTTCCCTAAGTCCATTTAATAATGGTCTATGGACTTTTTCTTTAGGAAGCAGTCCAAACCTTTTTTAAACTCTGCTAAGCTAACTACCTTTATCACATTCTCTGCCAATGAATTCCAGAGTTTAATTACACGTTTAGTGAAGAAACATTGTCTCCCATTTGTTTTAAATTTACTACATTGTAGCTTCATCGCATGCCCCCTAGTCCTAGTATTTTTGGACAGCGTAAACAGACGCTTCACATCTACCCGTTCAACTCCACTCAATTTTTTATAGACCTCTATCATATCTCCCCTCAGCCGCCTTTTCTCCAAGCTGAAGAGCCCTAGCCGCTTTAGCCTTTCCTCATAGGGAAATCGGCCCACACCCTTTATCATTTTCGTCGCCCTTCTCTGCACTTTCTAAAATGTATGCCTACTCACCTTTTATACTCAAAATTTATTGATGTTACATAACTGAACATCCTTAATACCAACAGTGGTTTCTCCTTTCATTGTTTTTTCTTTTAAATTGTATACTGTTCAAAACTTATAAATAAAAGTTGAAAAAAAAGAATTATGTAAATGAAAGGTGGATCACAGCATTTTGCAATGGCTAAAGCTTCTTACAAATCAGTTTAGTTGCTCCTAGGTAAACAACATTGCAGTAATCAATCTTAGTCATGAAGAGAGATAAAATAAAGGAATGAAAAGTAAAATGATCAAAAACTGAGAGAATGGAGCACAGCTGCCAAAGGACCAGAAAAAAAAAAAAACACAGATTTGCAAATTGCAGACACCTGAGGGGCAACTGAGAGCTGAGAACCCAAGATAATGCCAAGACAGCAGAAACTCCTTATTGAGATCATAACTCATCCACCCATTCGCAAAGAGAAAATAGTAAGTTTTGAGAACCATTTTGAATTTCATGAAAGAAAGTTCTGAACAGAGCTTCAGAGGGAGCAAACTCCATAGCGCTGATTGAGTAGGGATAACATGTAAGTGTGAATGAGTTGAACAACGAATATCAGTCGGGATACATGCCCCCCTCCCCCCCCCCCCAAAAAAAAGGTAGTAAACATGTATGAAGAATCTGGTGAGTCAGAGACAGAATTTTATAGGCAATATGAAAAAAAGATGGGGAGTCAGTGTTCCTCTGTTAGAAGTGGTGTGACACCACCTTATTTCTTGGGCTCCATAAATTAACTTTGCTGTATTATTTTGTATAATCTGCAATCTCCTGACCGGACAGTGAGGTAAACCTTGACGAAGAGTATTGTAACAATCTAGTCAAGATAATATCAGAGAATGAATTATGAGCCAGAGTGCAGGAACAGCTTAATAGTTAGTGCAGCGGGCTTTGATCCTGGCAAACTGGGTTTGATTCCCACTGCAGCTCCTTGTGACCTTGGACAATTCACTAAACCCTCTATTGCCCCAGGTACAAAACCTAGATTATGAGCCCACTAGGGACACAGTACCTGTATATATCCCCGGATTCTATAAATGGCGACTAAAGTTCCACATGCAAATCAGCACGCATAGCTGATCAGCGTGTGGACTGAGGAACTTAATTGGTTTTAACAAGCCAATCAGTGCCAATAATTAGATGTTAAGCAATTATCGGTGCTAATTAGGATTTACGTGCATAGCTCACTAAGCATATTCTATAAAATGATACGTGTAAATTGGACTGCACGGATCTCAAAAGGGGATGTGGCCATGGGAGGGGGATGGGCAGGTTGTGGGTGTTCTCAAAATTTACATGCACTGTTACAGAATATACCCAATCTGTGCCTGTGGCAGTGGAGGAGTGGCCTAGTGGTTAGGGTGGTGGACTTTGGTCCTGGGGAACTGAGGAACTGAGTTTGATTCCCGGCACAGGCAGCTCCTTGTGACTCTGGGCAAGTCATTTAACCCTCCATTGCCCGCCGCATTGCACCTGCCATGAGTGGGAAAGCGCGGGGTACAAATGTAACAAAAATAAAATAAAAAATAAATAAGAATATTGTGAGGAATATGAGGGTGAGAGGGAGAATGAAGGCACATGGAGGAACGAGGAGGCTCTAGAGGGAGGGAGACTGGGTAGAGAAAGGAAGAAAGGAGTCTTTTCCCCTGGGGGATTGGAGAAAAGGATAAGACTACAATTCCCAGCAGCCCCTGAGTAGGTCCCATGTTAGAAACAGAAACTTCAATCCCCAACAGCCCCCAGAGGAGGTCAGGAGAAGGGCAAGAGAAGGGAATTGGAAAAACCTGTCCCAGTGAGCCAGGATGAGGGAAGGAGTTCTGAACCAGCCCAATCAAGCAAATGGAGAGCAGCTGAGCAATGGGTATGGGGAGGAACTAGAGGAAGAGGAGCCGATGGAGATTGCTACTCTGACTAAACTGGAATGAAAGGAGGTGAAACAAGAGAGAGCTGCTCGGGAGAGCCTGGTAGAAGAAAGGAAAAGGTGGCTATCCCACGAGAGGAGCTGAGAGAACAGGTTTACCACGGAAGGGCCATGCGGGTGGTGGTCTGGGTATAATGCTGGTCTGGTTGGGGTGGACACTTGCCACTCTCCCTAGGTTGATTTCTTTTGAAAGGGAGAGAGGAGGAGTGGTGGTTTTGGGCATAATTGCTATACATGAACTGCTGGGAGTTTGAACCCTTTCTGAACTGCTGTGTTTGGGGAATTGTTTTGCATAACTGCTTACATGAACTGCTGGGGAGTTTGAACCCTTTTTGATCTACCGTGTTTGGAGAATTACTTTGAATAACTGCTATACATGAACTGCTAGGAGTCTGAACCCTTTCTGAACTGCTGCGTTTGGGGAATTGTTTTGCCTAACTACTGACATGAACTGCTGGGGAGGGTCTGAACCCTTTCTGGCGCTACCGTGTTTGGAGAATTACTTTGCATACCTGCTATACATGAACTGCTGGGAGTTTGAGCCCTTTTTGAGCTACTTTGTTTGAAGAATTGCTTTGCATAACTGCTTTACATGAACTGCTGAGATTTTGGAACCTTTTGTGGGGTTTTTTTGTTTTGTTTTGAATACTATGCTGTTGAACTGCTATGCTTCTTGAGAAATGCTGTGGTGGGAAATACCTTTGGAGGAGCACTTGACACAAAGGGATTACAATAAAGTCTAATGATCTGACCTTGTGGATTGCCGTGTGCTCTTTAGCAGTGGATTACAGCACACAGCTCAGCTAAAGGGCCGAGGGACTCAAGAGTCTCCCGGTGCAGGAGACTTTTCCAAGAGTCTCCCGATGGTGGAGACCTTACAGTATGCATTTATACCAGGTTTTAGTTGGCGTAAATGCCTGTGGCTAAATGTTAGTCGTGGAACGGCCACTACACATATTCTATAAACTGCGCCTAACATTATACGAGGATTATAGAACAGCGCTAAGCATAGGGTTTTTTTCTGTGTCGATTTTTTAGGCACCCTATGTAGAATCTAGCCCAATGTGCACATCTGGTAGTGCTACAGAAATGATTATTATTAGTAGTAGTAGTAAGAACCAAAGAGATGGAACATGAAAGACTGAACAGGCCAGGTACAGGAGTATTTTGCAAATTACTAGCTAACCATACGCTTCTCTTATTTTGTACTCTCGCTATACAGCCTTTAACCAGGATTTCAATAATAAGATAAACCTCCTGAAACCTTGGGGGATCGGGAGTGAAGAAAAGAGAGTGAGAGACCAGACTGTAGAGGGGGAGAGAAGCTGAACCCGCAGCGGGGGAAGTGAAGACTGGAGGGAAAAGAGAGGGGGACTGTACGGGGGGGGGGGGGGGGGGGGAGAGATACTGGACCAACAGGAGAAGGGAGAGAGACAGAAAGATCCTGGACTGCAAGTGTGGGCAGGGGAGAGGGAGAGATGCTGGCCTGAGGGTGGGGGTGCCTTAGGAGGGGAAGGGACAGGGATACAGAGAAAAGATGCTAGGCATGGAGGGAGTGATAGGGACACCGTGAAGGCAGATGAGGAACATGTGAGTAGGATAGACAGAGGATAATAGAGGATATGACAGATAAGGGACACAGAGGGAAGATGGGAGGTGAACACAGAGTGAGAAGACACGCCAAATGGACAGGAGACCCTGCAAGAGAATTAGGGACAAAATAGAGAAAAACAGAAAAGAGACACTAGGACTAAAACAAATGGAGAAAGAAAATGCTCAGACAACAAAGGTTATATATATATTTATTCTGAATTTAATAATTGGAATGTGTCAGCCTTGGCAAATGTTCTTCTCTGTAGAGTCTGACTTCATGAGGATTCCAGTTCATTTTTTTGCTTTCACATCTCTATTACTAATGTGTGGTCCCTTGTTTTAGGTTTGTTGAGGGTCTGTCGTGTTTTGTGCATATGACCAAGGTGCAGCATTCTGTTAGTATGAATTTTCAGTGAGTTATTCTGCTATGTTTAGTTTGTAGGTAGGAAGCTGTAACAGTCTGAATTTCCAGTATGGACTATATTGGTCTTCTAGGGTGCTGTCTTTTCATAGGTAGGGTTGTTGCTATTTGAGTCCTGGACATTAGTGCTGCTTTATTATGCCAGGTTTTCTATATATGTGTGAAATGTGTTTGTTTTTGCAGGGTTTGGTTACTGGAGCTCTGTTTCTCCTATGTCAAGTTTGCAAAATAACCATACAATGTACGTACACGTGGCAGTTTTTTCTTCTGAGATGGCAACCCTAGTGTGTACAGTTAGTTGTACAGTGGAGTAGCAAATGGTACAACAGTGGGTGTAGCAAGGGACTAGGGGAGGGGCATGAGACAGGGTAGATGTTGAGTTTTTCTTTGTCAAAAAGTTGGCAACCCTAGGTATGTGGGGGGGGGGGGGGGGCTGGAAAAAGGTGGGAACAGGGTGGAGGTCTGCAGGAAAGTGCATGGGTAACTGCTGTGGTGTTGGTGGAGGAGGGCTATTTCATGCTTGGAGGGAGATCCCAGCCCTTATAATAACAAATTACAAATCAAGTGTGCAGAATTTTCAATTGTTTTGTGCAGAATTCCCCCAGGAGTAAATTCCTCTTGAGATACCAATGAAAAGGTGTAAGCTAAGCCCAACTAAACAAATAAAACAAATGGAAGAGGAGGTAGCAAAGTTTCCTAGAAAGAAAAGAGAGGGTAAAGGCCAGGAGGCAAAACAAAAAAAGAGCAAGAGACCCAGGACAGAACCTTGGGGCACAACCAGTAAAAGCGAGGAAACAGGAAGGATTTATTAATCAAACTCTGAAAAACCAATTTGAGTGGGGGGAGGGGGAAGAACAATCCAAAACCAGACCAGAAATCTCAAGATCGAACAGTGTCTAAGACAAGCAGAATGCTCCACTGTGCCAAAGGCTGCAAATGGATTCAGAAGACTGCGTAGCAAGGAGAAGCTCTATAGACAAGAGCTCAGAAGGTAATCCAGAAGCCGGACAAAGATGGGATCAGTAAAATAAAGAGAATGAAAACCAGGTAGGATCAAGAGCCACAATAAAGCGAAAGACTCAGAGCTGCCTGTGAATGTGTGCATGACTCTGGATAAGACAGGAATGACAAGAGTCAGGGGAAGCTTTCTTTACAAAAAGCATGCTGCTTGGAAAGCAGATACATGACCTCATCTCCCTCCATCCTTTGTACTTTCTATGCTACTGAATGTGGTGCTGTGGGTTCACTACATATGCATGCATAGGCGCTAATATTTCAGAATGACTGGGTGTGCCAAACACAACACAAATTACCCCTCTCTGGACACAATGAAGGACCTTGCTCAATACTGGGGGTGCTCATCACCCACGCAGCTGGCTCCTCTGTCTGCACATGAAACAGAAGTAAAGGAGTCCCAGAAACCTGAACGATGACATCAGAAGACTCTGGGGAGAAATCTGTTGCAGGAAAGTGAAAGGTGCAATGAAGGCTTGGCTGGGGGGAGGGGGTGCTCAGAGCTGTTCCAAGACCAGACACAAATACAACTGAAAACTAATCATTCTAAAGCAGGGATGTCCAACCTCGGCCCTCTCCATGTCAAGTTTTCAAGATTTCTACTATGAATATGCATGAGATCTATTTGCATACAATGGAGGCAGTGTATGAAAACAGATCTCATGCATATTCATTGGGGAAATCCTACAAACCTGACTAGATTCTGGGTCTTGAGGACCGAGGTTGGACACTCCTGGTCTAAAGGAACAAAGTTCAATGCGAACAGAAAACTGTGCATAGATATTGGGCAGATGGTAACAAATTCAGTCCTTATTTGTGCGTGCTGAAGTTAAAAGCAAAATGTTTTCAAAGTTGAGTAAACACATTTTATATTTTCTTTTTGTACAGTCAATAATTGTCTGCCATTTTTAGCATATCCGACAATGGAAAGGCATTTCCAGGGCCTATTTGTGAAAGTAACAGGACCCTAGATGGCAAGGCTTTATTAAAGCAGGAAGACACAGCAATACAAAGATCTGTTCTGCAATAAGGCACTCACAGCACACTTTTACTACCAAAATAAGGCATTCTGGAAGTCTCAGCAGGGCTTTATTATAGCAATAAAGCTCTCTGGGATAACTACATCAACTACTGTTTTGTTTGTGTACCTGGTAATTCTGCACAAAAATATAATGCCGAGGGCAAGAGCATTTTTGGAAGAATGTGCTGGTTTGTCAATACATTTCTTGATTTACCTCGACAATTACTTGAGACATTTTTCCCCCGATTCTATACAGCATGCCTAAAATCCAGGTGGATTCTATAACAACACGTATAACTTAACAAGCTTATGAGCGCTGATAACTGCATTTAACAAGCAGTAATCAGCACTAATTAGAATCAAAACTTGCTAAGTGTATTCTGTAACGAAGTGTGCCAAACTTCTAATGCATGCAAAAAAGGGGTGTGGTTATAGGCGTGGAAATGGGCGTTCCGAAATCTATGCACGTAGTTATAGAATATGGTCCAGTGCGCATAAATCTACGTGCTTGGATTTATGTCATGTTTTCATTGGTATAAATGGATGCACATAGTTTTAAGCACCGAGATATCAACTAAGTATATTCTATATACCCTGCCTAAATCTAGGTGCTGCTTATACAATACGCTTAGTCAGCTCTGATTTCCGTGACAATTTTTTAGGTGTCAAATACAGAATCTCCCCCTTAAGGCTTTGCCATGGCTGCAGGAAACCATTAAAATTAACTGATTGGAGGAGTGGCCTAGTGGTTAGAGCACTGGTCTTGTAATCCAGAGGTGGCTGGTTCAAATCCCGCTGCTGCTCTTTGTGATCTTGGGCAAGTCACTTAACCCTCCATTGCCTCAGGTACAAACTTAGATTGTGAGCCCTCCTGGCACAGAGAAATATCCAGAGTACCTGAATGTAACTCACCTTGAGCTACTACTGAAAAAGGCGAGAGCAAAATCTAAATAAATAATCTCTGGATCTATAGCATGATGTGCGTGGGAGTAGGAACTGGGACGACCTATCTAGCGTAAGGCACTGGGAACTTCAATGGAATCTCCAGCAGTGGAGATGTGTAGCCTGATTAAAGAGCAGGAATCCTGTTCGTAGGTGTAACCTCAGGTGAGTCACACAGCTACTTTCTAGGTACAGTGTTTCTCAAGAAAGCCCAGGGCTCTAGGAACAGTTGTTTAATTTCCCAAGTGTTATTAAACACATTATACTATCCCTGAGGGAGCTATTTATGCTATCTTTTCTCATGACAAACACCTAAGTTCTTCCAGTCATATATCCTTCTGCTGAAAACAAATGCATGAAATTTAGGATGAAAACTGCTTTATTCTAGTTATCTCTAGATGTATTGCTTTCTCTGGAATAACTTTCTATTAAGGAAGCAACAGCAGTAAGACAGAAATGGTTCAATACTGGTAATCTACAACCTAATTCCTGAGCACTGGAAAACTGCACAGTCCGTCCAAAGCTTTGCTGCTTGATACAGTATAAAGTTTAAGCTGTTAACATGTGAATACTCATTGCACATTTCATTCTGTTCCTTCCTTCCTTGTATCAGAAGAAACTCCTAAGACACGGGTAATGAAATCCACCCCAGCAATCAACAATAAGCCAGGCCAGCAGAAGCACAAGAGTCTACACTGCTGCAAAGTTTGCAGAAGCTTTTTACCTGCAGTTTTCAAAATGAAAAAAATATGTGCCTAGCAGGAATGCTCACAGGTCAAAACCCTTTCGCTTCCTTTGGATTTTTTTCTCCTTATTTTATTCTCATTCATTTTAATTAAAATTTTTTGCATTGACTTCCGGTGTGTTTTGTAAGTTAACATGCATTAAATTGATCTCATGTTCACTAAGGGGGTCTTTACTAAGCTGCGGTAGCATTTGTAGCTCGTGGGAGAAATCAGCTGGTGGTAAACGTTGAGATGCCCATTATATTCCTATGGATGTCTTGGCGTTTACCCGCAAGCTGATTTCTACCGTGGCTTAGTAAAAAGACCCCCTAAATTTTTAAAGTACTAAGTAGCTGAATTTGCACTAATGAATGCACTTTCCTAATGCACACTTTCACTTTGAAGTGTTCCACTTTTTCTCCAGTCACTGTCTTTTCAAATCAGTGTGCAAACAATCTGGGTGGTATTTCCTCCTGTGTTGTAAATGGAAACCTGGAAATGCTGCCTCCGAAATTAGCTAAAGGCATGAGCATTGCACAACCCTGCAATGTATTTTTACATAGTTGATGCTTGTCAATTTTCAGAAAGCCCTTCAACCTGGGTAAACCAAGTGGAGAGTAATGTTATGACCAGGTACCTAGTTTAAGGTGGCAAACACATACTTATTTCAAGCCTATCGCATAAAGAAATTTAGGCGCTACTTTTCTTTATAAAATAGTAGTAACAATTGGCCAAAAACACATTTTCATCTAAGGTCCAATCACTTACATCAGCCCTAAAGCAGATGTAGACAATTACGGCTACATATAATCATAGTTTTCTATAACCTGCACATGTACTTACTCGCTCTGTCCTCCACGTTCACAGTGAAAGAACGCACCATGCGAACATGAATACTCTTACGTCTATATTTTATAAAAATGTATTTACATGCATTGTCTGTGCCTAAACAAGGTGCCACCTTACGGAACTACCCCTTAAATGGCTTCTGAAAACTGTCCTCCAAATCAATGATGAAAACTAAGCCTGGCAGGGTGACTCTTCCAGGCATAAATCAAAAACCAAAATCCTATATTGACAAAATAGATTATTCCCTCCATCCAAAGATGGAACTGCAGTCTGCCCATGAAGTCCAAGACCTTCCTCTTTAGTCCAATCCTGGAGGGCCGCAATCCAGTCAGGTTGTCAGGACATCCATAATAAATATTCATGCTACTAACAGTCGTTGTACAATTATAATACTAATACTACATTATGTTTTACTAACTTTACTAGAAAAACACATTTGACAAATACATTTAAAATAAAAAAAAACCTAACTGGAGTCGCGGTTAAGGTACTATTCCCTGTATATCGCAATGCCTACAAAAGTCCACTACAGAATAGTTCAAAATTCCTGATAATGCCCAAAAAAATCTTAAAGTTGTCATAGTCATTCTCAGGCCTGGACTTGCTATAAGAACTGGTTCCACTTCTAAAAAATGTTGAAATCGCAATACCATTAAGTTCACAATGCCATCACTGCAGGTGAGAAGTCCTCACAACCAGAAACCAATCAGCGTTTTTCATGTTCCAAAGTTGACTACTTTAGTCTTTTGTGTTTCGCAATATGCATCATCTGGAGACTAAACCATCACTGTTAGAAACTGCTTTCACTACTATCTTCATTAGGCAGTTCGACCAGTGGGGCCGCCCTGAAGTGGAAGCTCACCACCGAAAGCTCAGTTTAATGTAATAAATGTAATAATGTAATTGTACAATATTATAATTGTACAATGATTGTTAGTAGCACAGTACATAAGTATATCATTGTCAGCAGACGGTGATCCTGAGGTAATTCGTGATTAATAAATATTCATGAGATATATTTACATATAATAGAAGAAGTGCACACATGCATCTCATGAATATTCATTAGGGTTATCCTGATTATCAGACTGGCTTGCAGCTTGAGAGCTTTGCTTTAGTCTGTCTTGCCCCATCCCAAACATAGATAACACCTCTGACAATATCACTGCCCTAGACAGCTGCTTAAGACTCTCTCATAATGTCTTGAGGCAACTCTTATACTACACTAACTGGTGCTTTACCAGGTCACTGTGACCCAAGTTAAGTTTGGCATCAATTTCCTTCTTTCTATACCAGAATGTGTTTTTTTAAAACTTTCTTTGTATTACATGCTCTTTTTTTTGTATCATAACTTGATACAATTTGTCAATACCATTCAAACAGCAATGGCAAATATATTACAGAATGTGTCCAATTCAACAAAAGGAAAAAAATAACAAAAGGTCTACTCTCAGCTCACGTCTACAAAATCATCAAGAAAAAAAAGGTGAAGGTTAAGAGAATAATTTTAGAAATTATCTACATATAAAACCTCGTTTTACATACAGTACATAATGGTAAATAATTACTAATAAATAATGCAGTTTCAACCTTTGCTGTCATATACACATATTAAAAGTATACATATGGAGCAATTTATTTATTTATTTGTTACATTTGTATTCCACATTTTCCTACCTATTTGCAGGCTCAATGTGGCTTACATAGTACCGGAGAGGCTTTGATGTCTCCGGTGAACAAATACAAGGTAATGTTGTGATAGGATAGACTTCATGTAGCACTGTCATATTAGGGCGCTGTACAACGGAAGAGTTGAGTAATGTCCATTACGTACAATCCCATATCTACCTCTAAATATGTATACAACAGGCATTCATGGGGGAAGTCTGGTGGCGTGTGGGATTTATATGTACACTTAGTACAATACAAATGTGCTTGCTTCTGCCTGATGCACATATAAAGAGCAATTTTAGAAGGGAACATACATGTGTACATTCTCTTTTTAGTTGTACTCGGAGAAAGTAACCTGCACCGCATGGCAGGCACTATGCCAACAACCTTTGTGGGCAGACTGGATGGGCCATAATGGCTGTTATTTACTACATTGCTATGATGCTTACTTTAAAAATGACATTCACATTTAATACTTGCATAAATTGAAGCTTAAACGTTTATCTTTTTTTTTGTTACATTTGTACCCCGCGCTTTCCCACTCGTGGCAGGCTCAATGCGGCTTACATATTGTACACAGGTACTTATTTGTACCTGGGGCAATGGAGGGTTAAGTGATACTGGCAACTGCGCATGCTCAGTTTTCAGCGCATGCCTGCAGCAGGCTGCCAAGGTAGAGAGCAGTGTTTTCCTGCCAGCTGAGATATTTTTTTAAGTTGGTGGGGGAGGGAGGGAGAACACTTGTGCCCACCCACTTCTTGTCTAGGCCCACCTAAAATCTGCTGTCTGGCTACGCCCCTGTAAACTAGAGTGGGTGGGTTTCGATGTTAAATGTTAAATATAATTTCTAATATGTTTTCTTGGGGTTTTTTTTGTAATTTTCCTGATTGTTCTGATATTAGTTTGTAATGCTTGTAACTCAACTTGAATCAAAATGAGAGAAATCCTTGATAACATAACATAACCATGCATGTAACTCGCCTTGAATCAACATGTGAGAATTGGCGAGAGAAAAATCCTTGATAACATAACAGATCCTGTTCTAAAATACTAGAAACTTGACTTGGACATCTGCTCCAATAGTAGTTCATTGGGTCAGAATTTAATATTGAAACAGTATTCCCTTTCTCATAACAAGATCAACTTGTATTTGTATTCTTGCCTTCAAAGAATGGAAATAGTCTGCAATAAATACAATGATCCAGCATCAAAGAATCTGGTAACAGAAGAACAAAATCAACAGTCCAACCAAAAGGAAGAAGGAAGCTCCCAGCTGACCAGCCAACAGAAAAGAAAACCATAAAGTTGCAAATCACATCAATGGAACAGAAGAGAAAGCAGGCTCAGGAGAAGTTTAACTACATGAACTCCAGCAACAAATGCTGTTTATCATCAGCACTGCTGTCTTGCCTCCCCTTATTTACTTTCTAAAGATGTATCATCATTTTTTAATCTTAATAATAGCTAACCAAAGATTCTGAAAGGCATTTAATTTTGTCTTCTAAAATCTATTTGAGAGTTTCCTACTCTTTTAGCATTCTCCAACATAACACTTGCATTCCCCCTTATGATAGGCTTCCTTACAGTGCCTCCATATCTGACGCCTTTAACAGACTCGTATCTTGCCAGAATTATGAAGAAGTTGTGCAGCAGAGAGCTAAATACAGATAGTAGAAAACTGAAGCCTCCAGCTCTCTCTAAAGAAAGTTCCTCATAGTTATTACTCTCATGTTTACTTTTTTTTAAAATGTATGTTAAAGGTGAATCTAATGCTTTTCAACACTTTATTTTCCTAAAGCAATGCTTTCTATTAAGTAGCAGGGCATGAGTACCAAAGAGTCCATGCAACAAAAACAGGAAATGGGGTGGCTGAGAGGATGAGAAGGACTTTCTAGCCTGAATTACACCAGGGAAAAGGCCCACCTCAGTTTCTAAGTAGAATGCGCAAATCATAACAATTCAATTGTGAGCTCCAAAAGCTGCAGTATTTTGCAGGAATATATTACAGTTCAATTCACTTAAAAATATGAAGGAAGCGCAAACCAACATCTGTTGAACCTGTTTAAGTACACTCACTCATCATAATCCTCATAATCACCAAAATCTTTTTTCAAAACTTATCTGTTGTTTTTTATTCAATGTAACATAATTAAGCACACCCTTTAATGGACTTTAATTTACTCATCAGTATTCTCATACACTTCTGAAGAATCTTGTTCACTCAACTATCCTTCGGAAAGTAGGATTTCACACTCATTTATATTTGCTCATTCCTGTTTCTTCTTTTCATCTACTGTAAAGTACTAGAGCCTTGCACAAACAAGTCTCTGCATAAGGTGAACTATATGTGTCATTTCCAGAACCATCACTCTCGCTCTGAATATCCCGTCACCCCCGCAACAACAAGCAGCCGCCACTCACTCCACTCTCTCAAACCCCTCCCCCCTTCCCCATAAGTCCCACTCTCTCCCCTCTTTGAATCCCTCCTCCCTCATCCCCAGCAGTCACTCTTTCTCAACCACCACCACCCCTTCATCCCCAGCAGATTCCCTCAATCTACTACCCCCTCCTCCCATCCCCAACAGCCTCGCTCTACTCCCCGCCCCTATCCCCAGCAGTCTCTTACCCTGTCTCCAGCCAGAAGACACTTCATCCGCGCGGGCCGATGACGCCACCTCTTTCCCCCTTCGGCCCGCGCGGGGCGATGACGTTTCCGTTCCTGTTCGGGCCGCGCAGAGCAATGACGACAGCACGCCGCTGCACGTGCCCCTGCCTCCTGCACCCCCATTTCCCCTGTTCAGCGCAGCGAGCGGGCAGGTTATATTATACACACTGTAACAGGCGCTGAATTGTGTGGTCAGATTTCTCTGGATAGGGTTTGATAGATTTGTAATACAAGAAAAAAAATATTCACTAACAATACATCACAGATTGAGTTCCTTTTAAATTCTTTTCTCTCAGTGATTGACCCAGCACGCTTAACTGCTTTGCCACGCCACTTGGACACAGAAAAACTCTAGGCAGGAGATAAGGAGGACTGAGCTGTTCCGTCATGGGAATGACTCGAGGGAAGCAGATTATTCCCAACCTTGTAGTGTGGCGTTCTTATTGTTGTTTTGTACTTATGTTAATATGGGGGCTCTAGGTTTAATGCCCCAAAATACACTTAGTACGGTGAAAGGTACTAATTTGGTTTCTGCCAGACGCTTGTGACCTAGATTGGCCACTGTAGGAAACAGGATATTGGTCTAGAGATGGATCATTGGTCTGACCCAGTATGGGTATTCTTACGTTGTTCCCTTCTGGGAAATATTATATTGTGATTACTAGGGATTCATTTTGTTGCAGGTAGCTGCAGCAGTAACATTTAACTTTAAAGGGAAAAAATAGGACAACGTGCGAAAATTGGTTAGACCAAAAAAAAAAAAAAAGCTAAAAGGTGCTGGGATTGGAGTTTAGTTTTAAAATAACTATCTTGGAGTTCCAGGTAAAATGTATTCCATGCATTAGAAAAGATCAAAGAGAAAGGTAGAAACATGACGGCAGATAAGAGCCAAATGGCCCATCTAGTCTGCCCATTCACAGCAACAACTATCTCCTTTCCCTAAGAGATCCCAGTGTTTGTCCCTTTCTTTCTTGAATTCAAACAGCCTTTGTCTCCACCACCTCCACCAGGAAGCGATTCCACATGTCCACCACTGTGAAAAAGTATTTCCTTAAATTACTCCTGAGCCTACAGTATAACCTATAAAGGAAGACCAAATGACTGCCAGCATGGTTAAATGAAAGATAGTATTCAAGACAAAAGATCATCTTTTAAATCATGAAAGACAGATACAAGTGTGAATAGAAAAGAACATAAGCTGTAGAAAGTTAGATGTAAAATATTAATTAGGCAAAAGGAACTTGGCAAAGAAGTGAAAAATTCTTTATTGTTAGTGTTTTAAGTAGCCTGTACAGAAGTTGAGTAGACCACTAAATGAAGGGGTAAAGGAGTTCTGAAAGGAGAACCGAGTATAACAGAAAATTAAATGTATTTTTGCTTTGATCTTCACTGAGGAGGATGTTGAGGAGAGCCTCACAATGGAAACTGTTTTTAAATGTGATGATTCCAATGTAATGATTCAGAAGAACTGAAGCAAACAACATGAAACTAGAAGATATAATGGAAAACCCTGATAAAAGATTAACAAAACATGCGGATTGGATTACTCCAGAGTTGTAAAATAACTCAAATATAAAATGGTAGACCTGTTGGTTGGTTGTTTTTTTTTTTTACCTATGATTTTCCCAATTGAAACAGTGGACTGTATTGCTGAAGGTTTCTTTATTGAGGGTTTACTGAGGTTTTGCTCCATCTTTTCGAACACTCCTGATATAGTTCCTGGTGAAAAATATTATTTGTGTGTTACAAAATAGATCCGATTCACACCTTTTCTGGTCTAGAACAATACACTCAGTGAATCTCTCATGCACACTCACAGCCACTGCTTGCCTGCATTTATACTTGCAATGAGAGGAAAAACCTCATACTACTGTGGCCCCGCTTGGTTAACTTTAACTGAAAAGTACTGTTGGCTCACAGTGAAAAAGTAATCGTGGGAGAAAAATCCTCTCATTGGTTTAATCGTGGTATAATCATCCAAAACCACTTATCTTTTTATCAATGCTCCGTGGATACTCTGTAAGAGTGAGGTCCCGATGGACCCGTTTCGCTGCCGCTTTATCAAGGGTCCTCACCATACGACTGTGGGAGCCTGGGAGCTGCTAATGCAAATTCGCACATTCACTCTTTTTGGTATTTGATTTTGAGACCTGTTACTAGAAACCATTAAAATCAGCCATTGTTCCTGAAGACGAAAGGGTAGCCTGTGTAACACCAGTTTCCATTACATAACTTCCCACAATTCCAGAACTTGTGGGATAGGTAGAGATAGAGAACTGAAAACTGAGGTAAGACATCTCTCTTGGCATCCAGTCCAGTTCCTCAGTATTTTCTATCTTCAGCAGGTGTAAGTCTATGTGCTTTGATAATGAGCACCTTTATATACAACTAGTAAAAAAAGGCCCGTTTCCGAAACCAATGAAATGGGCGCTAGCAAGAGTTATTTGTGTGTGTGAGGGTGGGGTGTGTGTGCAGGTTGTTGATCTATGTTTTTTTTGTTTTGTTTTGTTTTTTGCTTGGGGGGTTGGGGGATGTGATGTGCTGCGCTGGCAAAGTGGGATGGATTGGTGTGTGGCTTTGAGGGTGTGTTTCTGTTGTATTGTGTGTGTGTGGTTTTGTCTGTCAAGGAGGATTGTGGAGAGGGGTCTTTCTGTTGGTGAAATGTAAATGTGGTTGTAGGGGGGTCAGCCTTTGCTGAGTGGTGGATTGTTTTTTCTGGGGGGTTTTTGTGTTGTGCTGAGGCAGCAGTGTTGTTTTAGATGGGTGGAAGGTAGAGGAGCACGTTCTTGGTCTGTCGGTATTTTTTGGCCGTTTCAGGGCTGCTGTAGGGGAATGCTGGAAGAGAAATGTGCTGTGGGAAGCAGCGTCGTCTTTTTCCGTTGGGCTGGGGTTCTGGGCATCCTGGAGGTGGGAGACGGCTTGCCTGAGGACGGGGATGGTTGTTTTAAGTTGGCGGAAGGGAGAGGAGCAAGGTCTCGGGCCATCGGGGGATGATCCGTCCATTTCAGGCCGGCTGCAGGGGAATGCTGGAACATTTATGTGCTGCAGGAAGCAGCGCCGTCTTTTTCGGGGTGCTCGGGGAATCCCTGAGGTGGGAGACGGCTTGCCTGAGGCTGGGGATGGTTGGGCACGTCCTTGGCCGCTTCGGCAAAATGGGAAGAGGAAGGGGGTGGGGAGTTACCTGCATCCGCGTGAGAAACCGGGTATTCTTTGTTTGTTTTGTATTATTAGTTTGCATTTCTGTTGAAGAAAGAGTGGATGCCTTTCGATTGATGGAGGTGGTGTGTCGGTGTGCGGTTGTTTCGTTAGTTTGGCAGCCAGTCTCCAGCGATTCCTAGGCAGGGAAGGAGTAGGGAAACACGCTCCCTACTCCTCCCCCTTCCTTGGTCACTGTTTGCTGCTGGCTGGGTCACGGGTAATCCTTCCAGCTGGGCTGCAGCTTGTCCTGTTCGCCCACGTCCCAGATGGTGAGGGGCACGCTGTTCTCCGGCTCCACCGACTCCACGTCAAGCGAACCCAAATATAGTCTGTGCTATAGGCCCTCTGGCACTCTTCAGTACTGGCATTAGGCATTTAAAAATTTCCCCCCCCCCCCCCCCCTACGGTCTATTTTTGCACATACCCACAGCAGGAATATTCTTCTCTCATTCCAGTGGTGGTTCTGTGCTCTCTGTGCTGCACAGATAATGAGCCGTTCTAGTGGTGAATGCTCCTCCCTTATTGTCACGTAGTTTCCTCTGATTGGGCCCTCTTACGTTGCCTAGCGTTGCCTGGGAACGGTTTTGTGATGGTCCTTTGTGTTTCAGAACGTTGAGGGTGTTTTTTCTGATTGGTCCGTCATGCGAGGGCGGGGCAGAGAGACATGGTCAGTGTTGTGGCTTCACCACCATGAACTGACGAACCCTTCAGGGAGTGACTGAGTGACTTCAGAATGTTGTCTTCAGAATGTTGAGGGTGAGTTTTATTATAGTAGATTAATTGGGAATGTATTAAGGCTGCGGATTAAAAAGATTGGCAAGATTGGTGTCAGTGTGGGACGAGTGCTGTGCTTATTTTATGAATTCTTCAGTGGTTACACTTTGCAGAAAGAGTGAAATTTAAGATTTTGGTGCTGACATTCCAGTTGCTATGAGGAATGGGTTTTCTTGTTGCAGAACAGATTATATTGGCTTGTCCTTGGGTATACCTTGCAATAAAGTTAAGATGCTTTGCTATAGTACTTTCAGTAGAGAAGATTATGCTTAATAGTTTTAGGCACTGAGATTTCTCAGTTGTTCCAAGCCTTAATACTGATCTTGCCTGGGAAATTAGGGTGAAGTCTTTTCTGCCTAGATTTAGGGTAAAGCTGCCAACTAGATCCAGATTCAGTCATTCAAATTTATCTCATACGTATTCATTTTGGATATCTTAGCTCTCTGCTCTAACCCCTAGGCTATTCCTCCACTCTTATACTTGGTGGCTCTTTAAAGTGCAGTAAAGTTTTCCAGAAGATATTTTCAGAGTAACCCACTCTACCATGTCCTTCAAGCATCAGTTCCATGCGCTTGAGTGTTGTCATTTAACTGAAATATATAAAGCTTAAACTTTTTACCAGTGTCAGGTTATCTACGGACAGTACTGAAACAAACTAGTGAAAATTCCCCAAGGCCATCTGGTCAAGTACTCCATGAAATGGACTGGCAATACTTTGCATGTCTTGTAATTGCATTTAGATCAGCCATGCTTGACATACTGAAACATCTCTTTCTGGCTATACATGGTGGCTATTCCTCCACTCTTATACTTGGTGGCTCTTTAAAGTGCAGTAAAGTTTTGCACTTAACCATACATTAAATTAAAACATTACCGTGCAGTAAGTGGAAAATCTGTGTGCTGTTTGGGGGGGTGGTGGTTCCTAGCATATTCCCATACAGTTACCGCACAGAAAAGTACTACTTCCTATTTGTATAGCGCTATTAGATGTACACAGTATTGTGCACATTATATACAGGTAGTTTTTCTGTTCCTAGTGGGCTCACAATCTTTTGTGGGGCAATGGAGGGTCATTTACCTGGGGCAATGGAGGGTTATGTGACTTGCCCAGGGTCACAAGGAGTGGAAGTGAGAATAGAACCCAGTTCCCAAGGATCTCAACTCACTGAAGCTCCTTGTGATCTTGGGCAAGTCATTTAACCCTACATTGCTGGGAGTAAACACCAACAGATCAGGTTTTCAGGATATCCTAAATGAATATGCATGAAAAATATTTGCATACAATAGGTGGGCAAATTTCTCCCATCCATATTCATTTGGAATATCCTGAAAGCCTGACCTGATGGTGGCTCTTCAGGACTTGAAGTGTTAACGTCACCAAGGAAAGGGCAAAAAGAAATGGGGAAAGAAAAGTATATGAAACTGCTTAGAAAACTAAAGGCCTCTTTTTTCAAGCCGTGCTAACAGTTCCCGGTGTGGTAATGCTGCCAAAGCCCATTCACTGGATTTTACTCATATTTTGAGGTAAATCTTCCACCTGAGGTTGTCTGAGACCTTCAGTTCTTGACATACATATTATAGGATTTTTTCTGTACCTCTGAAATGTGGGGTTTTGGCTTAGATAAAAGCTTTGCTTTCCATTTCAGAGGAATTGAGGGTTTTCTTCCTCAGTTCTTTGTCTATATTTCCTATTACAGGTAAAATTATTCCTGGAGGTGTTTGGAGTATCCTGCATTATCTGGTTTACCCACTAGGGGGTGCAGAAGATATTTTCAGAGTAACCCACTCTACCATGTCCTTCAAGCATCAGTTCCATGCGCTTGAGTGTTGTCATTTAACTGAAATATATAAAACTTAAACTTTTTACCAGTGTCAGGTTATCTACGGACAGTACTGAAACAAACTAGTGAAAATTCCCCAAGGCCATCTGGTCAAGTACTCCACGAAATGGACTGGCAATACTTTGCATGTCTTGTAATTGCATTTAGATCAGCTGTGCTTGACATACTGAAACATCTCTTTCTGGCTATACATGATAGAATTGCAGCCAATAGAGCTGCAATATGTTTCCAGCACTGGGCTTCAAAATAGAATATTTCAGAAGACAACAGCTCTTTACTCGCCCCCATGAATATCTGTTCTTAAAATAACTGGTTGGTGTATCCAAATGAGTTTCCATTGCACATACAATGACAGCACTGAACCTCATGAGCTGGATATAAATTCAGTCTCTGAGATTTACTGCAAACAAAATAAAAAAATAATAATAAAAAGCCCTCCAGTTAAATCCACTTTAAAATTCAGTAAAGTACACTTTGATTTCCTTCCCTCCCCTATTCCAGTCCTTTCCATAGTGGGGCTGGGGCAGAAGCAAATCCATCCCACCTTGGTCCAGACTTTCCTCTCTTGCAAAAGGGTTGTGTGGAGGATGGGAAACACTCCAAATCCTTCTTGTTTCACAGCAGAATGCAAACAAAACCTACCCCAGGCTCTCTCCCATCAAAGAGTTGGACACAAACCATTTATATTCCATCCAACTGTTCTTCAGCCCCACCCCACTGGGATTCCAAATACTCACCAACCATTGCTGTTTTTTGTTTGTTTGTTTTTTAAATGGTGAAACTTTAGTGAATAAACCCCTGTGTCTGGTTTTCTAGTATCAAGCATTTTATCTGTTCACATGGGAATGCCCTATTCAGGGTTGCCAGCTGGCTCCAGATTTGCCCGATAAGGTTGATACAGTCCTGGGTTCAGCCCACTGCATGCAGAAACTTGTAGTCTTGATTTTAGAACATAAGAATAGCCATATGGGGTCAGATCATCTAGCCCAGTATCCTGCTGGCCAATCCAGGTCACAAGTACCTGGCAGAAACCCAATTAGTAGCAACGTTCTATGCTACCAATCCTGGGGCAAACAGTGGCTTCCCCATGTCCACCTGAAATAAGAACATAAGAGTCCCAGCATGCAATGGGGGAAACACAACATGGGATCAACCTTTTTGGACAAATCTGGAACCAGTTGGCATCAAGGCCATGTTTACTACTGCTGCTGCTACTACTAAACACATATATAGTACTGCTAGATGTACACTGGGTAGGGACAGGCCCTGCTCCACGGAGCTTATGATCTAGTTGAGAGTGAGACACACACACACAAAGCAAAAATTTTCAGACAATCATTTAAGTATTATAGTAAAAATATATTTAATGTGAGAGGTGAACAAAGACAGGCAGGAAGACAATCTTTGGCATTTTCCTCCAGCTCTGGAACTTAACTAATCTGTGTTCCTCAGCTTCCGCTTCACTCATCACATCTTTGTTACCTATTTGTCTTACCCACCTGATTGCTTCCCTCTGGTTTAAATTCTACCTTCTCCTGCCCACGCTATCCTAATGTTTTACTTGTTGTGTGGATATTTATCTCCACTGGTCTTGTTATTCCTTCCCTGATGGTTTCTTTTTTAACCTAAGTAAACCGCTTAGATTTATTTTTGAAAATTTTGTGGTGTATCAAATAAACAGAAAAAAAGAAATCTTCCACCTTGCAGAATGGGTTCCACCAGACCTCCTCGTTGGTGGGCTTCATTCTTTTACCCACTGGGATGAATTCTGTAGGCTGCCTCTTGCTAGATCCCATGTGCCTGAAGTGTGCAGATGAAAAAGGATATAGATAGGTGTATTGTCAGTCATCTAAACAATTTCACAGTTTGCCTGCTTGAGAGAGACAGAATAACCTCAGCAAGGCAACCACTGTGTTGCCCAAGATAGAAAGGTGCTCAGCTTTACAATTAATGAAGACGGTGATGGTGTTGCAGCAGAAGCTTCAGGAGAAGTTAACACACCTGGTGCAGTAGTAGGGTATGGTGAACCTATTCATGGACCTACAGCTGCAGGAGACAGAGTGTTTCTCTGGTACCCAAATGTGTATATTTATAGTTTGTAATGGTTAACAGGGGACAATCGTGTTGTGATCAGAATCCAGAATCCATTGTGGTAGAAAGACCCCAAGAAAAGTATCAGAAATAGCGAGCAGTGAAAAAAGAAGCAAACAAACGACAACATAAGCTAAGTACAAGTTTAGCAACTTAAGCAATCTAAAAGATTTACTAGGGTCGCTCATTTATTACAACTCTAAAAAGAGGTTTTTGCCGATGATGAAGAAGTCCAGCCCCCGAGGCTAAAGTAGAGCTTGGGGCTTCTTGAGGCTTTTCCTCATAAAAAAACAAGCAAGGCTAAAACCAAGACCGGTTCAGTTTATCATACTTGTATTACAGATTTTCCCTTCTTCTAGATATTAACAGGGGACAATGCCAGGAGAGGATTAAATCTCACTCTTAAACTAGTCAAAAGTAGCATAGTAACATAGTAGATGGTGACAGATAAAGATCTGAAAGGTTCATCCAGTCTGTCCAACAAGGTAAGTCCTAGTATACAATATGATAACATATGCGTACTTGATCTTGAGCTATTTTTTCCATGTTCAGGGCACAGACCATTGAAGTCTGCCTGGCATTGGCTTAATTTTCGACTACTGGAATTGCCATTGAAGCCTGCTCCAGCCTAACTAGATCTATGTAGCCATAATTGAGACTCAGACCATAGAAGTTTGCCCGGCTCTAACCTTACTTGCCAGCTACTGGATTTGCTGCTTAAGCACAGCTAAGTTGTTTTGATTCCAATCTGTTTCCATATAGGAATCCATTGTGCTTATCAAGAAACAGAACATTGTCTTCTTATCTCTGTGACCTATTCAGTCTCTTACAGTTGTTCATGAACTACTGTATTTTGTTTCCTGCTGCAGTGAATTCTTATCGTCACCTGAAGATCCTGCACTAAGGCTAAGAGTGGGCACTTTTATATGTTCTGGGTGATGCATGATCAGTTTGGATTTGAGTGTGCTTCTTTTCATGCTTAAATAGTAGTGGTTGCCCTGATGAGATTTCTTCTAGATTTTATACAACAAAGTCACCATGTGACGGTACTTGATGAGACTTGGCAAGGGAGTTTTTACTCCGTTCAGTTCACTGACCCTCAGACCTCTAGCAGCTGTGTAAATGCAGTTATGTGTGTCTCTTGCAACAGTTATTATAAATGGAATGTGATCATGAACACATAATTGCAGACAGCTGTTATCTTGAACAGATATGAGGTGACTCACAGCAATTGATAATGATAGACATATTCAGCAAATACTGTGTAGAAAGATGTGCTACAGATAATTACTGCAGGGGAGGACAGACATGCATACTTTATTCAAACAGAGTTACAAGAATACAGCCCTAACATCAAGATCCTCAGCAGATTTGATTGCTGCTCGTTTACTTGGATGCTCAAGTATCCGCACATGCAGTGCACAGTATGATTGCCTATGGACAGCAGTCCAGCTATGGATTAAAGACCCTGATCTAGCAAGTGGGAAGAGTAGAGGGAGATCAGAAGGAAAAGCTGCCTGCCCTGTAGTAAGGAATTGGTTCATTTAATCATTCTTCACATTGCGATAAAATTGACGTCAGTCACTCATACCAGGCCTGCTCGGGTTGGCAGGAGTGTTAAATGTTGAAGAGCTTGTCTTTCTGCAGTTGATAGTATAATTTAGATTTTTCCTTACCTCCCCAAATTTTTCCTCTATTTTCTGCATCCCCTTCCATTAAGGTGGCATGCCCAAGAAATGCATGCTCTCGTTAGCCAGGATGAATGGTCCTTATGTAATTTTTCTTCACAAGTCACTATATTGACTTCTCTACTGCTTCTGCATACAGTTTTTAATTTGTCCTGTTCAACTGCAAGTACCTTCATTCTTCAGCATTTCATTGTCCTCTCTTATTTCTCCCTACACTTCACCCCTTGCAAATACCCTTTAGCATGAAGTAAATCCATCTTCCTTCTCCACCCAAGACAAGTATAGGTTCTTTACTATAAAGAATCAGGATTCTGCCCCTATATTGAGAAGACCGTTCACCTGAAGAATCCATTGTGCAAACACTTCTCGCTTGTCATTTTTCTACTTGCCTCCTGCCTTGGGAGCTGAAACCAGGATCAAACTGCCCTTCATATGAGCAGGGTTTTTACCTTCAGTGCCATTCCTGTAGATGGCAATGGTCATTGTGGCAGCTTTCTTCCCTTCCAGAGATTGAATGGGCCTAATCTTACTGACCCCATCATAGAGGAGAATCGGATTCAAGATTATTGCATTGCTTTGTGCAACTCTACATCTCAAGCTATGGGATCAGTTTAGCAGACTTTGTTCAGGGATCTTACACCCGGGACATCAACAGCTGCAGAACAAGTTGGGTTTTCAGGATGTCCTAATGGTTATGCAAAAGGGAGACTTGTATGCAGTAGAGGAAGTGGGCATGCTAATCTATCTCATACATATTCACTAATTACCACTAACAGGGTTAAACATTCTTTTAATTAGTCACATATATCAATCTACTATCTCATAGGACTAATAATGATTTCAATATATTCTTACTTATACAAACAACAGTATCACCAATATATATTGTTATTGCATTTATTAACTACCTAATCTTGCAATTCATACATTGAGAAGGAGTCACCATTGAAAACTCTTTGCTTAAATCAACTGAACAGCACCTGTAACATTGTCCCATGCTCTGTATTGTCCTCAGTAATCTTAAAAGTCTGAACCCGGAGGCTTAAACCACCTCTATGTATCTGTTAATAAATGTCCAAATAACGGCATCACTCCAGCATGTTCAACTTGTGTAATTCCATAGTCACTCTGATATATCCATTTGACAAACAGTTGATACTCCAAACAAAACTTTTCTCAGCTGCATTGCAAATCGAATAGTCACTCTAATATATCTGAGTGAAAAACAGTTGATACTCCAAGCACGAGCTCGATCCACAGCGTTCTCAATCGTGTATAGCTGCTGAAATCAGTTCTTCACTCAACGTTACTTTCAACAAGACTCCATCTGGATCTGATTCACATGTTTCATTCCCACTCCAACATATATCTGGTCTCTACACAGGCCGTGTTTCATATAACCTCTTCAGGAGACCTTGTATAAACAACATATACAATTACATACATCCATACATATCTACTATAATAAAACTCACCCTCAACGTTCTGAAGACAACGTTCTGAAGTCACTCAGCCACTCCCTGAAGGGTTCATGGATTCATGGTGGTGAAGCCAGAACACTGACCATGTCTCTCTGCCCCGCCCTCGCATGACGGACCAATCAGAAAAAACACCCTCAACATTCTGAAACACAAAGGACCATCACAACACCGTTCCCAAGCAACACTAGGCAACGTAAGACGGACCAATCAGAGGAAACTATGTGACAATAAGGGAGGAGCATTCCCCAGCAGAATGGCTCATTATCTGTGCAGCACGGAGAGCACAGAACCACCGCTGGAACGAGAGAAGAATATTCCTGCTGTGGGTATGTGCAAAAATAGACCGGGGGGGGGGGGGGGAGAAATTTTTAAATGCCTAATGCCGGTACTGAACAGTGCCAGAGGGCCTATAGCAAAGACTATATTTGGGATCGCTTGACATGGAGTCAGAGGAGCCGGAAAACAACATGCCCGTCACCATCTGGGACGTGGGCAAACAGGACAAGCTGCGGCCCAGCTGGAAGGATTACCCGCGACCCAGCCAGCAGCAAACAGCGACCAAGGAAGGGGGAGGAGTACTCCTTCCCTGCCTAGGAATCGCTGGAGACTGGCTGCCAAACTAACGAAACAACCGCACACCGACGCACCACCTCCATCATTCGAAAGGCATCCACTCTTTCTTCAACAGAAATGCAAACTAATAATACAAAACAAACAAAGAATACATGGTTTCTCAGGCGGCTGCAGGTAACTCCCCACCCCCTTCCTCTTCCCCTTTTGCCGAAGCGGCCAAGGACGTGCCCAACCATCCTCAGCCTCAGGCAAGCTGCCTCCCACCTCGGGGATTCCCCGAGCACCCGGAAAAAGACGGCGCTAATTCCTGCAGCGCATAAATGTTCCAGCATTCCCCTGCAGCCGGCCTGAAATGGACCAAACATACCGGATCACCCCCAGACGGCCCAAGACCGTGCTCTTCTCCCTTCTGCCAACTTAAAACAACCATCCCCATCCTCAGGCAAGCCGTCACCCACCTCCAGGATGCCCAGAACCCCAGCCCAATGGAAAAAGATGGCGCTGCTTCCCACAGCACATTTCTCTTCCAGCATTCCCCTACAGCAGCCCTGAAACGGCCAAAAAATACCAACAGACAAAGAACGTGCTCCTCTACCTTCCGCCCATCTAAAACAACACTGGTGCCTCAGCACAACACAAAAAAAAAAACCTGGAAAAAAAAACCCCACCACTCAGCAAAGGCTGACCCCCCTACAACCACATTTACATTTCACCAACAGAAAGACCCCCCTCCACAAACCTCCATGACAGACAAAACCACACACACACAATACAGCAGAAACACACCCTCAAAGCCACACACCAATCCAACCCACTTTGCCAGCACAGCACAGCACATCCCACAACCCCCAAGCAAAAAACAAAACAAAAAAAGACACACATCAACAACCTGCACACACACCGCACCCTCACACACACACAAACACAAAATAACTCTGTGACACATACACACACAAAAAAAAAAGCCACATGCTAGCGCCCGTTTCATTGGTTTCGGAAACGGACCTTTTTTACTAGTTACTCAATATTTTAAATTTGAAAAATATGTTTGAACAAACTACCTTTACCAGCCTCATTAGAGCTCCCCTCAGTTTTCAACGTGATGACATCACGGATAAGTTGGATAATCTCACTCCTCTTTTATACTGACATTAACAGGGGCCAATCTATCTCCTTGTTAAGACCATGAGGTTCCACGGTTCCCTAATTGAATATCAATCATTGCTCTCTACAGATTAATTCACATTCAATACTACCCTTACCTCTCTGCATGCTAATTAAAACCACAAATTTTACATCCACTGAGTGTTGAAATTGCAACCAATGGTTAACCAAGGGGGTATCTGTTTTCTTCAGTCTACGGTGTTGTGCTATCCGCATCTTTATTTTGTGTGTTGTTTCCCCTATATGCCATAGCTGGCACGGACAGCATATGGCATATACAACATTCTGTGTATTACAATCAGTCTTAGATCTTATGGCATATACAACATTCTGTGTATTACAATCAGTCTTAGATCTTAAATAGTAATATTTATTAATGGATTGTATCCAAATGCGATCCGTACAGAGCGCATGTTTGCAATACACACATGTGTTGCACTGCATGTGCCCACCGGTCGCTTGATATCTTATCTGTTGTGAGAGTGCAGGTGAAAGGGGATACGGGAAGGCACGAAGGAAGGGGGTGCAGGGAGCCGGGGAACCCCAATGGGGCAGATTTCATGTGCACAACACCCACATTCAGAAAGCTGGGCTACCAGAGGCAGAGAGGTTGGCCGGGTTAAGGAAGACGGGGAGGAACTACCAGTCCCAGAATCCTTCTCTTCCCCACCCGGCTGTGCAAGAGTTAGGAGAGGAGATAGAAGATTGGGAAATGGTCTCTGAGGAAGGTGATGAGGGCCAGCTGGAGAGGTTGGGGACAGGGAAGTTGAAGAGGAGGATAAAATGGAGGTTACTGAAGGACTAGAGGAGGAACAGATGGCGATTGGAGCTCTGGCTCAAACCCGAAAAGCTGCTGTAAGAGGGTGGCTAGCCGTGCCTTGGAGAGACTGGTGGAAAACCGGAGGAGAGAGGCTGAGGCACTGGGGGAGATCTCTACTAAAGAGGAAACAGGTGCAGCCCCTGAGAGAGAAAGAGGGCTGGGCACAATTGAAACCCCAGCCTGAACCAGGTGGGGCCAAAGCTGTGTAGCTGTGCTGTAAGAAAGACAGTGTAAACTGTTTCATACTGAAAAGGTCTGGGGCTGCAACCTACCAAGCTACTGTGTTTTCTTTCTGATAATGTACTGTTCCCTAAGAGAAGTAATCTGGGTTAAAGTGAAGTTATATGGACTGTTTTGAACCTGAATTGTGCTTTGGGCAGCAAGCCTGAACAACCTGGAGTTAAGGTGTTCCTGGGCGTTTATGTTAACTGGAAGCAAGAAAATAAAGCTCTCTTTCCAATAAACATTGTGCTTTGAATGTGCCTCTGTGAAAGGAACAGAGGGGGGAAGAAGTCCAGGAAGTTCTCAGGGCCTGGAGCCAGGGTCGAGCCCAGCTGGGTCCTGGAGGGGTGACCCAGCTACACTGTGCATCCAAACTCTTTCTAGATAGGATCTCCCCCATGTTCTTATCCCGAATACATCAAAAGTGTGGTCTATCGCGAAATCCTTGATGTAATGATAGAATCAACCAATGCTTAAGTATAATGTTTTGAATCACTGTTGTCTGTTTATAATATGGGAGAATGCAATTAATTTGTCTATTTAAATTACTACCTGTGTCCCTCCTTGTATTTAACCAACAACGTTGTGCATATTTTGCCCGTTTGTATGTGGACCTAATAGCATAGCGAGGATATCCACGCTCTCTGAACCTATCTGACATCGGTCTGGCTTGCTGAGCATATGTTTGCGGATCTGAACACAATCTCTTAATCTGTAAAAACTGACCAATCGGTATGCTCTCTTTTAACTTGCGGGGATGATGACTATGAAAATGTAATATGGTGTTTCTATCTGTCGGCTTTCGATAAACCCCCATTGCAAATTGGTCTCCCATAAAACTGATATCAATATCCAGAAACTGAACTGATGTACCCATCGATTGCACAACAAATTGAATATTGGAGTCACAGCTATTCAAGTATCTCAGAAATAAGCCTGCTTCCTCCTGAGTACCCGACCAAATAATGAAAACATCGTCAATATATCTTTTCCAGGCTACCAGATTATTTTGAGCAAGATCGGAAGTGTATACAAACTGAGATTCATACTCCGCCATATAGAGGCACGCTACCGTGGGTGCAACCGTGGCACCCATGGCAACCCCTCTAATTTGCAGATAATATTGCTCTAGAAATTGAAAATGATTTTTTTCAATAACCAATGATGCCATCTGTAGTAATAACTGAATTTTTGCTTGAGATAAATCTTGACGTTGTAATACTTGGTCAATGATTTCTAAACAAGCTTTTTGTGGGATGCTCGTATATAAGGCTGTGACATCCAACGTTAACAATATGATCTGTTGCTCAGGAGAAATCTGCACCGATGTCAGAAAATCCAACAGGTCCCCAGAATCTTTAACATATGATCGAATATTACACACTTCAGATTGTAAGTGGTGATCTAAAAATTGAGACAAAGGTTTGAATAAAGAACCTATGCCCGACACGATGGAGTGACCTGGGGGATTATTCAATGATTTGTGTATTTTGGGTGAAAAGTAAATGCGGGGAATATTGGGATTTTTCGTGCTAAATATTTATATTCTTTAGGGGTAATAATACCCTGATCATTAGCTACTTTCAGCATTTCTGACACTAGAATCCCATATTCACTGGCTGGATCCAACTCTAATTTCCTGTAAAATGAGGTATCTAGCAACTGACGGTGTGCCTCCCTCACGTACTGATCTAAATCTTGCACTACTACCGCGCCTCCTTTATCATTGCGGGATATCACAATAGATGTATCCTGTTTCAAATCATACAATGCATTTCTTTGAACCCTAGTCAGATTGTTTCGAACAAAGACCCTTTGCTGTTCCAGGTCCTCTAGATCTCTCATAACTAATTTTTCTGAAATGTGTCTACCGCCGGGTCGGTAAGAAAATATTGAAATCATTATTAGTCCTATGAGATAGTAGATTGATATATAAGTGACTAATTAAAGGAACATTTAACCCTGTTAGTGGTAATAAATGACTATGCAGGAGAGATTTTCCATGCCTACTACTTCTAATGTATGCATATATTTCTCATGAATATTCATTAGGGATATCCTGAAAACCTGAACTTTTGGGACCCTCAAGGGAGTGAAGATCAAGGTGCTAGACAGAGGATAAGTTAAGGTTTTCAATAGAATTGCATTGTTACCCAGTAATTTAACTAATTTCTAACCTTTCTTTACAACAAATAGCCCAAGACAGCATTACGGAGTAATGTAATTAAAGGCAATAGAAATGTATTTACTGTATACCAGTGTACAGAGCTGCCAAATAATGTTCTCATCCTAATTCTTTATTTATTTATTTTTGTTACATTTGTACCCCATGCTTTCCCACTCATGGCAGGCTCAATGTGGCTTACATGGGGTAATGGAGGGTTAAGTGACTTGCCAAGAGTCACAAGGAGCTGCCAGTGCCTGAAGTAGGAATTGAACTCAGTTCCTCAGGACCAAAGTCCACCACCTTAACCACTAGGCCACGCCTCCACTCCTACAATGCTGATTTGATGGGCAGAATCAAGGACTACAAGCAGGCTGCTTTGAGAAGTACATTCAAAAGCAGGACTGGTCAAATGTCTCCCTCCTGAAACTAGATAACCTAGCAGCTTTGTCTAAGCACACTATTAAAATGCCAACTGTGTCTCGCTTGATATCTTGTCTATCCTTTACCTCTGCATGTGTGTCTAGCACAGACTTAAATACTGCTGTAGGACACATTTATAATTAAAATCTATGCACTGTGACAGGATGGCATCTAATTCACATGAGGAAGAATAAGATGAAAATTCTGCCAAGAGACCTTTCCTGGAGAGTCTAAGGGATGGAAGGGATCATATGTGTGTTGTGGCAGCATTGTCCTTTTGTTCAGAAATTTTGAGGAGATTAGTTTTGGGGCAGATTAAGAAAATTATAACTAGAGATATCCCATGTGGAACTGGAGGTGTTCTTAACAGAGCCACAGGAAAAGGTCATGTCCTCCAGGAAAGAAACTTTGCATACTTGCTGCTGGCAACCAGGTTGTCAGTGACTGTGAAATGGAAAGCAATTATTGGCCTGAATTTGATTGGTTAGAAGGAATCTACTAGTGTGTAACTATGGAGAAGCTAACACTATTTAAGAAGGAAAACAGTGATAGGGTTTTCTTTTTTTCTGAGTTCTTTATACACAGGGGCTCATTTTCGAAAGAGAAAAACGTCCAAAAAGTGTCATAAAGTACCATTTGGACAAATTTCTTCTCAGAATGTCCAAATCGGTATTTTCAAAACCTATTTTGCAGATGTGCATTTTGTCTGCAGTGTGTTCAAATCACAAGGGGGTGTGTTTGGGCATTTAAAAGATGGGTTTAGGGCGTACCTAACATTTGGACATTTTACAGCTTTGAGGCTGCTTTAAGTGGTATTAAGCGGGTATAAATGTTCTGAATAAATAAAATAAATAAATAAATAATGGAACAAAACGAAAATGTATAAGGCAAAAACTTCAACATTTTAGTCTAGACCTGTTTTTATTATGAATAAGGCACAAAAAGGTGCCTTAAATGACCAGATGACCACTGGAGGGAATCAGGGAAACTCTCCCCTTACTCCCCAGTGGTCACTGACCCCCTCCCACCCCCATAAAATGTGAATAAAAAAAGTCACTAGTCTCTATAATAGCCTCAGTGTTATAGTCAGGTCCATTAGAGCAGCATGCAAGTCCCTGGAGTAGTCTAGTGGTGGGTGCAGTGCAATGTAGAGGGGTGGATCCAGGCCCATACCTCCCCCTACCTGTTATACTTGTGGTGGAAACTGTGAGCCCTCCAAAACTCACCAGAAAACCACTGTACCCATATAGGTGCCCACTTCATCCATAAGGGCAATTGTAGTGGAGTACAGTTGGGGGTAGTGAGGTTTGGGTGGGTTTTGGAGGGCTCAGCAGACAAGATAAGGGAGCAACGGTGAGATGTATACCTGGAAGCATTTATATGAAGTCCACAGCATTGCCTCCTAGGGTGTTCCATTAGTCTCCTGAGATGTCTGGGGAACCAGTCTGATAAACATGCTTGCTCCTCCTACATCCCAATGGCTTGATTTTCTACATTTTTCATTTGTACGGTTTTTTTTTTCCGAAAATAGCCTGAAAAAATAAGCACACAGAGCACAAAACCTTGGTACAAATGGTATTTTCAATTAAAAATAAAGAGAGACTTTTCCGGTTTCAAAATGACCATATTTCCTATTCAGATTTGGGACATTTAGCTCAAAATGTCCAAAGTCTGACTTAGATGTCATATCGATAATGCCCCTCATAGTCCGTTATTGAGATGGACATGGGGGAAGCCACATGGGATTGGTAGCAAGAAATGTTGCTACTATTTGGGTTTCTGCCAGGTACTTGTGACCTGGACTGGCCACAGCTTGAAGCAGGATACTGGGGTAGATGGACCATTGGTCTGACACAGTATGGCTAGTCTTATGCAGTGGCGTTCCTAGGGGGTGCGGTGGGTGCGGTCCGCCCCGGGTGCACGCCGCTGGGGGGGGTGCCCGCGCGCCTGTCTGCTCCGCTCGTTTCATGCTCCCTCTGCCCCGGAACAGGTTACTTCCTGTTCCGGGGCAGAGGGAGCATGGAACGAGCGAAGCAGACAGGCGCGTGGCACCCCACCCCCCAGCAGGTAAAAATGCACCCGGGGGGGTCCTTTCGCCGGGGGGGGAGGTGTGTCCTTTCGTGGGGGGGAGGTGGCCTTTCGCCGGGGGTGGGGGTGGCGCTGCACCCGGGGGGGAGGCGCATCAGTGATCCGCCCCGGGTGTCAGCCACCCTAGGAATGCCACTGGTCTTATGTTCTTAGGTGGCAAGGCACACAATTGCTTGTCTGGGTAGAAGGAGGTCCCCTGGCTAGGAATCAGGTCCCCTTTATTGTTTGATATGTATGTCTTTCATGAGAACTGTCGTGAGAAGCTGTGGTCCCTTTGTATGCTTATGCTGATGGTATACAGTGTTTAATTATTACCTGCGCTATTGGATGAGAGTGTACAACAGGAGATATTGTTGGATTGTATGTTTAAAGTTAGGACTTGGCTGACCTTTAGTAGTATGTTTTGGAATATCTCCAGTCTTCTCTACTTTGCTTTTAGAAACATTAACATAAGAACATAAAAGTAGCCATACTGAGTCAGACCAATGGTCCATCTAGCCCAGTATCCTGTTTTCCAAACAGTTTCCAAGCCAGGTCACAAGTACCTGGCAGAAACCCAAATCGTGGCAACACTCCATACTACAAATCCCAAGGCAAGTAGTTGGTCCCCATGTCTGTCTCAATAGCAGACTATGGACTTTTCCTCCAGGAATTTGTCCAAACCGTTTTTAAAACCCAGGTATACTACCTGCTGTAACCACATCCTCCAGCAAAGAGTTCCAGAGCTTAACTATTCATTGAATGAAAAAATATTTCCTCCTATTTGTTTTAAAAGTATTTCTATGTAACTTCCTCGAGTGTCCCCTAGTCTTTGTACTTTTAGAACGAGTAAAAAATAAATTTACTTCTCATTCTACACCTTGTAGATGTCAATCATATCTCCCCTCATCCGTCTCTTTTCCAAGCTGAAAAGCCCTAACCTCTTTAGCCTTTCCTCATATGAGAAGAGTTCCATCTCCCCTTTATCATTTTGTTTGCTCTTCTTTGAACCTTTTCTAATTCCGTTATATCTTTTTTGAGATACAGCGATCAGAAATGAATGCAATATTCAAGGTGCAAATGCACCATAGAGCAATACAAAGGCATTATAGTATTTTCGGTTTTATTCACCATCCCTTTCTTAATAATTCCTAGCATCCTGTTTTCTTTTTTGTCTGCCACCGCACACTGAGCAGAACCTGGACATTTTTGCTTTGTTTCATTATGGTTGAAAACATCTAAATCTTAGGAACGCCCAAGTCACACCTTGAACACGCCCCTGGCACATCTCCTTGAGATTTAGACACACTTCTGATGGACTTCAGAGAAAAACGTCTAAAAGGAGGTTTCTAAAATACTTATTTGCATGTTTTTGTGAGAAAAACGTCCAAATGCAGACATGTCACTTTTTAAATGTTTTTCTCTTTTGAAAATGAGCCTGATAGTAACATAGTAGATGACGGCAGATAAAGACCTGAATTGTCCATCCAGTCTGCCCCACAAGATAAACTCATAGCATAAGGTATGATGTGATTAATCAAGATCAGGTGTACATATGAAGTGTCCTTGCCATTTTCAGGGCATAGACTGTGGAAGTCTACCTAGCACTGTTCTTGTTCTAAAACTTCAGAAGTTGCAATCGAAGTCCATGAAAATCCCCACTCCAGCCAATCCAAATCTGTTCAGCCACGATCAAGGCATAGACCGTAGAAGTCTTCCCAGCACTGGCCTTGTTTTTCAACTTCTGAAGCTGAATCTGTCTAGTCACGATCAGGACACAGACTGTAGAAGTCTGCCCAGCACTGGCTTTACTTCTCAATTACTGGTGTTGCCACTTGATCACCGCTAAGCTTCTTTGGATCCATTCCTTCTAAACAGGATTCCTTTGTGTTTATCCCACGCATTTTTGAATTCAGTTACCGTTTTCATTTCCACCACCTCCTGCACAGGGGCGTAGCTACGGGTGGGCCTGGCTGGGCCCAGGCCCACCCAATTTCAGCCCAGGCCCGCCCAGCGCCAGCCCCAGCTCCCATTGCCGGCCACTGCTGCTTTTCCTGTTGAGCAGCAGGGCCGGCGCTACAAAAAGAAGAAGCACTAACGGCGCTAAGGATGAAAAATGTTTAAAAAAAAAAGCGCGGCACCGGCAGGCACTGTCTTGGCAGCCTTGAGGCATTGGCTGCTGGCTCGCAGGGTCCTCCCATCTCTTACGTTACTGCCCCTGCATCGCTCCTGCGAGCCAGCAGCCAATGCCTCAAGGCTGCCAAGACAGTGCCTGCCGGTGCCGCGCTTTTTTTTTTTTTTAACATTTTTCGTCCTTAGCGCCGTTAGCACTTCTTCTTTTTGTAGCACCGGCCCTGCTGCTCAACAGGAAAAGCAGCAGTGGCCGGCAATGGGGGCTGGCGCTGGCATGCAGGGCGGGCCTCGTCGAGGAAAAGAGGGAAAACATGGAAGGATGGGGAGAAAAAGAGGGAAAACAGATGGAAGGATGGAGAAAAAAGAGGGAAAACAGATGGAAGGATGGCAGAGAATGAGGGAAAACATGGAAGGATGGCAGAGAATGAGGGAAAACATGGAAGGATGGGGAGAAAGAGGGAAAACAGATGGAAGGATGGCAGAGAAAGAGGGAAAACAGATGGAAGGATGGGGAGAGAAAGAGGGAAAACGGATGGATGGGGAGAGAGAGGCTCTGGATGGAAGGATGGGGAGAGAAAGGGGAGAGACTGGAAGGATGCAGAGAAAAAGGGGAGAGACTGGAAGGATGTGGAGAGAGAAGGGATACTGAACAGAAAAGGGTAGAGTGATACAGAGACACTGGTTAGAAAGAGGGAGAGAGAGACATTAGATGGAAGGATCAGGAGAGAGGGTAGATGGATGGAAGGATGGGGAGAGAAAGAGGGAAGAAGATGGATGGAAGGGTAGGGAGAAAGAGGTGACACTGGACGGAAGGATGCAGAAAGAAAGAGGGGAGACTACTGGAAGGATGGGGAGAGAGAGGGGAGACTGGAAGGATGGGGAAAGAAAGAAGAGAGCTGCTGGATGGAAAAGGAGAGTAGTGAAAGACTGGAGAATAAGAGGAAGGGGTATGGGAGAATAAGGGTGAGAAAAAGATGAAAAGCCATAAGTAGATGAAGGAAATTAAAGAATGGATAGTAAGAATGAATTAAATCAGGACAGAGAGAGAGAGAGAGGCAGAAAAATATAGAAGAAAGCAAAGAAAAAGGAGAGAAAAATGAGAAATGGCCAGGAAACCGTGGCAGAAGAGTTAAGCGAAAACGAAGGAAAGCAGAATCTAGAGACTGGGAGCGACACAATGAGAAAAAGTAAATGGCCATACAAGAAAGGTAAAGAAAATAATTTTATTTTTAATTTAGGATAAAGTAATATGGTACCTGTGTTAATGAAGTTTCAGAGACCAATACTTCCTTCCTTAGGTCAGGCGAGGATACCGTAACAGCATTATACTGACCTGAGGCAGGAGGTTTTGGCCTCTGAAAGCTCATTGAAAAGGGTGTTAGGCTATTAAATAAATTTTCTGAAATCTGATGCACTGAAAAGCAGCACTTTACCCTGTGTGACAAATGCATCTGATTAGTGTGACTAAAGTTTGCTGGGGGAGGGGGGTAGAGAGAAAATTTTGTGCCCACCCACTTTGGGTTCAGGCCCATCCAAAATTGGCAGTCTGGCTACGCCACTGCTTCTACAGGAGGGCATTCGAGGTATCTACCACCCTCACCATGAAAAAGTACTTCCTAACATTCCTGAGGTTGCCCCCCTTCAACCTCAAATCATGTCCTCTAGTTCTTCCACCTTCCCGTCTCCAGAAAAGGTTTGTTTGTAAATTAATACTCTTATTTGAACATCTGTATCATATCAACCCTGTTTCTCCTTTCCACTAGCATATATGTGTTCAGGCCATCAAGTCTCTCCTCCTACATCTTGCTTGGCAAACCTCACCATTTTCTTTACTTTTCTCTGAACTGCTTCTAGTCTTTTTATATCCTTAGCAAGATACAGCCTCCAAAACTGAACATAATCAGTGTTATATGGGGTGTCCAGTGTTTTATCTATATATGCACAGATTTTTTAAACCTCATATTTTCAGTACTCTCTTCCTCATTCCAGGTGGCACTTAAACCCCTTGCATGGCAAATCCTTTAACATTGTAAAATAATTGAACCATAAGTAAAAAAAAACATATAATACTCAAAAGTGTAAATAAAACATATCACAAATATAAGACACAAACTTATACATATATAAGATAAAATATTCATAAATACAAAGCATAGATTAATGAGACAAAGTCAACATGGATTTAGTAAAGGGAAATCTTGCCTCACCAATCTACTACATTTCTTTGAAGGGGTGAACAAACGTGGATAAAGGTGAGCCGGTTGATATTGTGTATCTGGATTTTCAGAAGGCGTTTGACAAAGTACCTCATGAAAGACTCCAGAGGAAATTGGAGAGTCATGGGATAGGAGGTAGTGTTCTATTGTGGATTAAAAACTGGTCAAAAGATAGAAAACAGAGAGTAGGGTTAAATGGTCAGTATTCTCAATGGAGAAGGGTAGTTAGTGGGGTTCCCCAGGGCTCTGTGCTAAGACCACTGCTTTTTAACATATTTATAAATGACCTAGAGATGGGAGTAACTAGTGAAGTAATTAAATTTGCCGATGACACAAAGTTATTCAAAGTCGTTAAATCACGGGAGGATTGTGAAAAATTACAAGAGGACCTTACGAGACTGGGAGACTGGGGGTCTAAATGGTAGATGACATTTAATGTGAGCAAGTGCAAAGTGATGCATGTGGGAAAGAGGAACCCGAATTATAGCTATGTCATGCAAGGTTCCACATTAGGAGTCACGGACCAAGAAAGAGATCTAGGTGTCGTCATTGATGTTACGTTGAAACCTTCTGCTCAGTGTGCTGCTGCAGCTAAGAAAGCAAATAGAATGCTAGGTATTATTAGGAAAGGAATGAAAAACAAAAATGAGGATGTTATAATGCCTTTGTATTGCTCCATGGTGCGACCGCACCTCGAATATTGTGTTCAATTCTGGTCGCCGCATCTCAAAAAAGATATAGTGGAATTAGAAAAGGTGCAGAGAATGGCAATAAAAATGATAAAGGGGATAGGACTACTTCCCTATGAGGAAAGGCTAAAGCGGCTAGGGCTCTTCAGCTTGGAGAAAATGCGGCTGAGGGGTGATATCATAGAGGTCTATAAAATAATGAGTGGAGTTGAACGGGTAGCATCTGTTCACGCTTTCCAAAAATACTAGGACTAGGGGGCATGCGATGAAGCTACAATGTGGTAAATTTAAAACAAATCAGAGAAAATTTTTCTTCACTCAACGTATAATTAAACTCTGGAATTCGTTGCCAGAGAATGTGGTAAAGGCGATTAGCTTAGTGGAGTTTAAAAAAGGTTTGGACAGCTTCCTAAAGGAAAAGTCCATAGACCATTATTAAATGGACTTGGGGAAAATCCACTATTTCTGGGATAAGCAGTATAAAATATTTTGTACATTTTTGGGATCTTGCCAGGTATTTGTGACCTGGATTGGCCACTGTTGGAAACAGGATGCTGGGCTCGATGGACCTTTGGTCTTTCCCAGTATGGCAATACTTATGTACTTATATACTTATGTACCGTGGTAGCCCCGAACATTTCTACAACAGAGGAAACCCCCATTTTCAATATTTCCAGTATTGTCCAACACTCAAGTAGCCTTACTACAAAAAGGCCTCAACTTTGTGCTTACTCCTCGCTATGATCCCCTACAAACACGCATAGATCTGTTCTGGTTTAACAGAAAACTGCAAATCCAACACTTTTCCTCAGATAAAACAGCAATTTCAGACAGTTCAACCATTAAGAAACGTTCCAAATGGATCCCACCAGGCCCATCAGATCCGGTGATTGCTACTTTCTACAAATGCGTCCTTAAAGATGTAGAAACTATAGAAATTACGAAACCTAAAAAAAAGCTTCCATAATCTAACAAAGATAGAGCACGAGGAGATGCAAGCCCTCGCTAGAAACACCGATATTCTGATAAAGTCAGCTGATAAAGGAGGAGGAGTTGTCATACAGGACAGGAATGATTATGTCAATGAAGTACTCTGACAACTACTAGACACAGAATATTAGTCTGTCTCACCGAAGACCCCACATCGAGATTGAAAGAGGAAATCAAGGAAGTAGTTCTTCTATCTCATGATGCAGGTTTTTTAACCTCTAAAGAGAGAGATTTTCTTCTTATTGAACATCCGGTCATTTCCGCTTTCTATGTTTTAGCAAAGATGCATAAATCCCTTACCAACCCTCCGGGACGACCGATTGTGTCCGGCAACAGTTCAGTACTTGAACCTCTGTCCAAGTTTGTAGATTTTTTTTATGCCCTTATAGTAACATAGTAACATAGTAAATGACGGCAGAAAAAGACCTGCATGGTCCATCCAGTCTGCCCAACAAGATAAACTCATATGTGCTACTTTTTGTGTATACCTTACCTTGATTTGTACCTGTCCTTTTCAGGGCACAGACTGTGTAAGTCTGCCCAGCACTATCCCCGCCTCTGGCTCTGCCACCCAATCTCGGCTAAGCTCCTTAGGATCCATTCCTTCTGAACAGGATTCCTTTATGTTTATCCCACGCGTGTTTGAATTCTGTTACCGTTTTCATTTCCACCACCTCCCGCGGGAGGGCATTCCAAGCATTCACTACTCTCTCCGTGAAAAAGTACTTCCTGACATTTTTCTTGAGTCTGCTCCCCTTCAATCTCATTTCATGTCCTCTCGTTCTACCGCCTTCGCACCTCCGGAAAAGGTTCGTTTGCGGATTAATACCTTTCAAATATTTGAACGTCTGTATCATATCACCCCTGTTTCTCCTTTCCTCCAGGGTATACATGTTCAGGTCAGCAAGTCTCTCCTCATACGTCTTGTAACGCAAATCCCATACCATTCTCGTAGCTTTTCTTTGCACCACTTCCATTTTTTTTACATCCTTAGCAAGGTACGGCCTCCAGAACTGAACACAATACTCCAGGTGGGGCCTCACCAACGACTTATACAGGGGCATCAACACCTCCTTTCTTCTGCTGGTCACACCTCTCTCTATACAGCCTAGCAATCTTCTAGCTACGGCCACCGCCTTGTCACACTGTTTCGTCACCTTCAGATCCTCAGATACTATCACCCCAAGATCCCTCTCCCCGTCCGTACCTATCAGATTCTCCCCGCCTAACACATACGTCTCCCGAGGATTTCTATTCCCTAAGTGCATCACTTTGCATTTCTTCGCATTGAATTTTAATTGCCAAACCTTAGACCATTCTTCTAGCTTCCTCAGATCCTTTTTCATGTTTTCCACTCCCTCCCAGGTGTCCACTCTGTTACAGATCTGGGCAGGTTGTGGGTGTTTCTAAAATCTATATGTGCTGATATAGAATACACCCACTTCACGCCTAACTTAGGGGCCCTTTTATTAAGGTGCGCTGAAAAATGGCCTGTGCTGGTGTAGATATATGTCTTGGACACCGCACAAAGGTCCATTTTTCAGAGCATCTGAAAAAAAAAAAGACCTTTTTTGCCGAAAATGGATGCACAGCAAAATAAAAATCAGCGCGCATCCATTTTGGGCCTGAGTCCTTACCGCCACCCATTGACTTAGCGGTAAGGTCTCACGTGTTAACCGGGCGTAATCGGCACACATAAACTGCAGATTACCGCCTGGATAGCACCACGTAGTAGAAAATAGAAATTATTTTCTGCCGCACATTTTGGACACGTGTCAAAATTAGAATTACCGCCCGGGGCACGTGGTAGCTGGGCAGTTCTAAACTGACGCACATTGTATGTGTGTACTTAGTAAAAGGGCCCCTTAGTCGCCGGCATTTACACCAAATTTTACCTGGCATAAATACCTGCTACTAAATTTAATTGTGTGGACGGACGCTTAGCGTATTCTATAAACCGCATCTAACTTTAGGTGTAGTTTATCGAATATGCCCAAGTGTATTTTTTTGGCACTGATTTTTACAGGCCATATATAGAATCTAGTCTATATTGTGTTAGGGTGTCTGAACTGGGTGGGTTATGGGCAGAAAATGGGTGTGGACTGCACACTGCAATTAACACAGGGTACTTACCATGTGCTATCACTTGTGCAGTTAGCGCAGGTGCACTTAATGCCTCTTTAAGAATAGTTTTAACATGTGGTAAAAGACATTTCAGTGCTGTAAGAGCTAGGCATACCCTTTATAGGACAGACTTTTGCACTTACCATGTATTAATGTTTGCTGTTAAAGCGCAGTAAGTGCAAAAACTTACTGTACTTATAAATGAGCCCATTAATTTCTTAAAGGATAATTCTATACCTGAATGTGCAGTTTCATGCACCTTGTGCTAGTCACACATACACTCACGGAATGATACCGGCTGCACATACTATAGAAACACATGTTTATCCACTCCAACCCTAGCTAAGATAACATTCAAGCACCTTTCTGATCTCGTTAGCAACTGTCTTTAAATTAGTACCTTATTTGCTTACTCCTGTTACTTTCTCTTATCTATCTATATATTCCATCTTTGATTACACCCTATACTGACTATTAAAGTGATTTATTGTGTATTATGTTGATGTAATGTCACAAATTTATTATTATACATCGGGTAGGTGTGCTTCACAGAAACTAATCCAATGTATAATAATTTTGAAGACTACAAATATGAGATAAGTATCTATTTAGCTGAACTTTAAAGTTTATATTTTCCCCAAGTTTTCCACGTCATCACTGTGACCCCTGACGCAGGTGCTAGTCACCGAAACATGGCCCGTGTCGGGTCTTTTTGTCAAGGCTCATTCATTAAAGAACTGTGTTCCATTTTTAAAGGCCCGTGGTGCTTTTTTTTTGTTTATTCCACAGATACCTTCATATGTGAAGGACTCCACCGATGTCAATAATCTCTTAGAAGAAGTATCAGGAGATTTAAGTCAAGTTATTCTGGTTACTCTAGACATCGAATCACTGTATACAAATATAACACAACTTGAATCACTCTTAATTATCGAAGAAACGTTGAAAAACAGACAGACCTATAGACGGATACCTAATTATCTGATCGTTACATTTGCGACACTAGCACTGACTAAGAACTATTTCTCATTCCAGAAAACCTTTTAACAACAAGTATGGGGCACAGCCATGGGGTCAGCCATGGCCCCTGATGTCGCAAATTTATATGTGGCAGAACTCGAGAAGAAATTTCTACAAGATCACCCACATCAATCTGAGATAAAACTTTATAAGAGATATATAGACGACGTACTCCTATTTTGGAAAGGTGGAGCTGATAAATTAAATGATTTCTTCAATTGGCTTAATACCTGTGATAAGAATTTACAGTTTAAAATGCATTATGACCTTCATCAGATTCCCTTTTTGGACATTTTGATCACAAAGACAGACTACTGTTTCACTACGAAGGTTTACAGGAAACCACGGACAAGAATACTTTTCTACATTATACAAGTTTCCACACACACAGTTTGAAGAACAACCTCCCATATTCACAGTTTTTAAGACTCAAAAGAATATGCACTAATTTTGACGAGTGTGAATCACAGGCCAACACACTCTCACAACATTTTTTTGAACAGGGGCTATCCAGAGAAGTGTATCAAGAAATGCTTTGCAAAAGCAAGTATGCAAAACAGAGATACGTTGTTGTCACACCAATCTGTAAAGAAAGCACCAGATTTAGTTTGCACTCTTCGCTTTTCCCAATATGCTAAGGAATTTCAAAAAGCAATTTTTAGAAATTGGCACATACTAGAAACCCATCCCTGTTTTAAAAATGTAAAACCCACAATAGCATTTTCAAGATAGAGAATTGACAAGACTAGGACATAAAACATGCGGCAGATGTTCAGTCTGCAGGCATTCAGTCGTTACAGACGTTTTCACACACCCAATTACTAAAATAAGATATCCACTTAGGAGACATACCGACTGCAACTCGATTGGGGTTGTATATATTATCAGATGCCCTTGCAATCTCCTTTATATAGGTAAGACCAAACGTATGATAAAAACCAGAATTATTGAACATAAGAGTTGCATAAATAGAAATATCACACTGGAATGCCTTAAATCATGCTATTGAAGACCTTAATTTCTTAGTGTTTAAACAAATAGTTCCCAAATGGAGAGGGGGTGACACTGACAGTCTTTTGTTACAAGAAGAACAACGTTTAATTTTCGAGTTTGACACTGTAAATCCTAAAGGGCTTAATATAGATTTAGATTTAACAGTTTTCCTTTGAAAATTGATATTGTATTCTTTCTTTACAGGTACAGGAATATGGATTACCATCTGACCAACAGATACAATTATACAACAAACGTGGATTTCTATCATCTATTTTTTAATATTTTATTATTTGCTGTCTCTCTACCATCCCATTACATATCTTAACTCTAGTTAGTTTGTTTATATTTTTTGCATATTTTCATTTTTTATTTATTTTTTATATATTTTTTAAATATTTTAGCAGTTATTTCTATTTAAAAGTTTAAATTCTGCTGCATGTGCGTTGCCATTGCACTTTTTTACTTTGATGACTTACTTTAACCCCTATCGCTTGGATGACTTACTTTTACCCCTACCGCATGAGTGTTGCTATTGCATTTTCTTTTTCTTTTTTAATTAGGAAAGCTTACTTCTGCCCCTGGTGTATGTAAGTTGCTATTACATTCTCTCCACTTCTCACATGATTACCCCTTTTACTCAGTGACATCAGTGCATACATTAAGATGAAGGGTATATCTGACAACCGTGCTCACCAATACAGGTTTGATGTTGTTTTTCTGATGTTCATCCTGTCGTGACAATGCACCCTCAAGACAAAGAGACTGCTTTTTCATAACTTTTTTTCAGGTATGTTACTAGTTTCCCTGTGCAATTACCATTACCTGGTACCGATACTTTGATAAATTCACATCGCGTTTCTCTAGTCAGGATTTTGTCACGTCCCTGCGAGTATGTGTTTGCAACAGTGTCTACAGTGCCTCTTTTGGTTTGGCAACCAACTCTTAACAATATTAGTTCTGAAAACACTGGTTTCTTTATACTACTATCAGAGTATATCCTCCATTGTTGTCACTTTTGTCTGTATGGGGTTTTTTCCCGCCATTTTTATATGGGTCTTTTCTGCTACCATCGCTGTGGCTTTTACTTATAAGATTACCATTGTTCAAATTGTTTATAGATACTAACTTTATCATTCTTCAAATTGTTCGTAGGGGCCTGTGCTCCGCTTAGGAAGCTTTCCACACCTTACGTCTTTAGGCTTTAGCATTTGTAACTTCAGCACTCCGGCTGCTATCCCTTTTTTGCACTGCATATTGATACCGGTTGCCGGTTGTGTTCTGTTTTAGCTATCTGAAAACCTATGTCAGGACTGTTTTTCTCCTGTCTAAGATTGACTTTGGTCATTCTGGTACTAGATAGTCAGATAACTCACATTCTTTTTTTACACTTGTTTTATTTTTTCTTTTTCATTTTGTCTGCTAGCTGCACACTTATTAGAATGATAACATACAGGCACCTTCTCTACAGTAAGCTCCAGGGCCGGTCCAACCCGGTAAGCAGGGTAAGCACTGCAGGGGGGCGCCTGCCTTCAAGGGCGCCACTTTGCAAGCAAGCAAGCTCTGCTGAGGCTTATGTTTTTCAGTATCTAATCTCTGCTGCTCATCTCAGTCTGGCTCCAAAGTGGGAGCTGTCAGCTCTCTGTTCTGTCCTGTCCCCTCCCCCCTCCCAAGCAAAGAAATTTCCTCCTTGTGTTTGTCAGAGGACCTCACTGCTCCAACTGAATCTGGCTCCGAAATAACTTGTGGGAGCTCAGCTAACCTCTGCCCCCTGCCCCCCACCTGGTGACAAGAAGGAAAGCCTGAGGAGGCTCCAGCACAGGCACTCACTATGAGCTCAGGAGCTAAGCAGCAGCATAGTATTCTCTGCAGCCACCCTTTCAACACATTGGGATTGAGAGTGAAACCAGGAGCTGGAATCCAGCCCAGAGAGGGCTCAGAGACAGCAGAGCATGAACCCTTGTTTTGTCAAAGACTGCTGTTTAGTGCTGCACCTGACCCACCCTTTTCCACCCCCACCCCAACGCAGCAACTCACAGGACAGGAGGGCTAGATGGCTGCTTTCAATTCCTAACCATCACCAATCTCCTATCTCTCATTCCCACTTCAGTAACTCCTGTTAGTCTGTCCAACTCAGATTGTAGAATATGTTAGTATATGCTGATTAAGTCTGTCCTAGCTAAATCCTAAGCTGTGCTCGATGGTGTTAGTCTGACCAGTTGACTGTAAGCATTGCTAGTTGTCCTAATTAGATTACTAGAGGTGTTAGTCTTGTTAGTTGTGCTAGTCTGTTTGTCCTATCTAGATTGTAAGCTCGTTTGAGCAGGGACTGTCTCTTCATGTGCAAATGTAAAGCACTGAGTATGCCTAGTAGCACTATAGACATGTTAAGTAGTAGTAGAGTGGCCTGGGAGGAGGAATGGGGATGGATGAGTGGATGAATGGGAGTGAGGGAGCCTGGGTGGGAATGGGAATGTATGAGGGGATGAATGGGAGTGAGGGGGCGGGGTGGGGAGGAATTATGCTGTATGAGAGGATGTAGAGGCGGCAACAGGGAGATGGAGGAATGCTGGGCATAGATGCTGGGGGGGGGGGGGAGAGAAAAAGAGGGTTGGGTATGAAGGGAGAAGGCTGAGGAAGAGAGACTATAGGGAATGGGAAGGCTATTGTGCTGCATGCAGACAGAGTCTAACTTCTTAGGATTTCAGGTTAATTTTTGAAGAATTTGAAGAGGGGCTATCTCTGTTCTGCATGTGTGACTGCAAGGCCAAGTGTCTGAATAGGGATCTGTTTGTTAGAGTCTGAAATTTTGATAACACATTGTTTTTCAGAGTTGGCAAAACTGTCTGTTCTCCTAATTCCTGGTCTGTGTGCTAAGTTATTTTTCTTCTATACTGGTGTAATATTTTCAATGATGCCATGGCTGGTAAAAGGGGTGTGTCTACTGTGGGGGCGGAGCCATAGTGATCCCGCCCCTGGATGGGTAGGGGCGCCGACTAATAGACTGCAGGAGGGCGCTAGAAACCCTTGGGCCGGCCCTGGTAAGCTCTACAATGAGTCTTTTAAAGTCAGTCTTTTACCATAGAATCTTTTACATAAGGTTTTAAATAAGCTGCCTTCTAAGATAAACTATACCCTTAAAGTCTACAATACGAATCACATCTTTGTGTTACAATATCTTGCTAGAGTTAACATCACATGTCCTCTTTTTATCTTTTATTTTTTATTATTTAATTTTTTACTTTTGATTAATCATTATGTTGTTGTATAAAGTATTAGATGTGAAGTATAAACTCCTGTCATATATAAATAACTAGTAAAAAAGCCCCGTTTCTGATGCAAATGAAACGGGGGCTAGCAAGGTTTTCTTCTGTGTGCATGTGGGAGTGTGTGTGTCCCTGCCCTCTGGCCTCTCTCCCCTCCCCCCTCTGAGTCCTTCACTGTTACAGAGCCAGCGCGATTTGATTTCGTGCTCTGCTGTTTTCCTTCACTGACTGACTGTGTTACAGAGAGGGCGGGGCAGACACTCATAGGGGAAACGGATATCTCGCCCCCTTCACACTTCCGGATGGAGGCTTCATAGAACGTTGGTGTTGCCTTTTATATAGAGAGATTATGATATAGAAATTTGGTTTGATACACACGTCATTCCCTAGATATTTTCAATTTGATATTTTTAATTTGACATTTTAAAATGTTTATTTTTCATATACCACTTAGATTGTACTTAAAAGTCACTTCAAAACCTTGTATATTTGTGACACGTTTTATTTACACTTTTGAGTATTATATGTTTTCTTTTACTTATGATTCAATTATTTTACAATGTATATGTTATGTATTGTTTTAGGGACTCCTGAGGCAGGCCAGAGCGGCCGAAACACGACCCGTGTCGAGTCCAGGTTTTATTAATAAACTTTTGCTGTAAACTTTTTTGAGTCCAGTAGACGTTTTTTTTGACACCATCCATTTTGTCGCCTTCACTGTGACTTTTCCTTTGGTTTTACCAGTGTGAAGGTTTGTTTTCTTCTGTGTCTATCGACATCCTTTAACATGCACCCTTGATACCACTGGTTGGCCAGTAGGGGCTGCTAATGTGGCAGCTGTTTTCCCTTCCACACATTATCTCAACAAGCTGTCCAGGTCCATTTCAAAGGACTGGAACCTGAATCCCTCGTGGCCTGTCACAAAGCCGAGAGCGCAACAGCCTGTGCCAGGCATCAGCCCATGAGTTTGCATTCTGTAGCCAGTCAGGTAAAAATTATTTTAATACCTTCCCAAGTCTCTGTGGGCTGAAAGGTTTAATACATGATAGAGTCTGAGATTAAATATTATGCAACCAGGATGAAGCAGGGAAGAGATGAAAAGAAAGTAAAAAAAAAAAAAAAAATCATGTCATCTTAAAGGACTGTTCTCTCTCTGCTCTTGAAGTTAAAATTAGCAAGGGAAAATGGTTTAACTTACAAGTAATAGGGCAGCAGCGATGGTAGTAGTGGGAAACAGATGGAGAAAGTGGCATAGCGAGTAAATGTGAGTGGGTGGGGTCCTATTTACATGTGTAATTTATAGAATTCTGTCAGTTACATGTGTCCCTACCATATTTCCTGCTGTCTGTCTTGTAGCTGAAAAACTGTGGCTGCCAATGAAGCGAACGTTGACGTAATACATGCAGATGAAGAGAATTAAGTTTTGCCGGACCGCACACTGAAGCAGCATTTGTGAAACATGCCACATGTAGATGGTGGCATCCATGTCTAGTTGTGCTTTGAAAAGATAAGTGCCAAAAATCAACTTAAGAGTTAAGCTTGTCTCCTTATAAGTACATAAGTAATGCCACACTGGGAAAAGACCAAGGGTCCATCGAGCCCAGCATCCTGTCCACGACAGCGGCCAATCCAGGCCAAGGGCACCTGGCAAGCTTCCCAAATGTACAAACATTCTATACATGTTATTCCTGGAACTGTGGATTTTTCCCGTTTATTTAGAAGTGGTTTATGGACTTGTCCTTTAGGAAACCGTCTAACCCCTTTTGAAACTCTGCCAAGCTAACCGCCTTCACCACGTTATCCGGCATCGAATTCCAGAGTTTAATTATGCGCTGGGTGAAGAAAGGTTTTCTCCGATTTGTTTTAAATTTACTACATTGTAGTTTCATCGCATGCCCCCTAGTCCTAGTATTTTTGGAAAGCGTGAACAGACGCTTCACATCCACCTGTTCCACTCCACTCATTATTTTATATACCTCTATCATGTCTCCCCTCAGCTGTCTCTTCTCCAAGCTGAAAAGCCGTAGCCTCCTTAGTCTTTCTTCATAGGGAATTCGTCCCATCCCCGCTATCATTTTAGTCGCCCTTCGCTGCACCTTTTCCAATTCTACTATATCTTTCTTGAGATGCGGCGACCAGAATTGAACACAATACTCAAGGTGCGGTCGCACCATGGAGCGATACAATGGCATTATAACATCTTCACACCTGTTTTCCATACCTTTTCTAATAATACCCAACATTCTATTCACTTTCCTAGCCGCAGCAGGACACTGAGCAGAAGGTTTCAGTGTATTATCGACGGCGACACCCAGATCCCTTTCTTGGTCCGTAACTCCTAACGTGGCACAATCTTCCCCTGCCTATGGTAATTTAAAATAGCATTTGTAACTGAATTATTTTTTGCTGTTCTTGTGCAAATCCACATACCAGCAGATCCCATGCTGAGAAAAGTAACTGCTATCACTGTTATGAACATTATGAACATTTATGCTCTTGAGAGTTCAAAAGATACACAGGGGGGGGGGGGGGGGGGGGGAGAAGTTGTAAGAATAATGACTTAGCAAGCAGAGTTTTAATTGTCAGAGGATACTACTTCTTCTGTGAACTTTTAAAGAATACCATAGTAAACAGAGAGAGCATCTTTCTCATAAGGTGATAAGAAGTCAAAGAGAAATAAAAGCAATAAGAATTTATTTTGCCACTCACCTGCTCTCATATATATTATTACACCAAATGTCCCTTCAGGATGTGTAGACATAAAGCTATTTGAGAGCTCTCGTTCGCACTGGTAAACCGGCGACCGGTGCTGCCCGGACATGTGTTGGGTTGTCCACTGCGCCCAGCTCCTCGTTTCTGCAACCTCAGCCCACAGAAAGTGGCAGATTTGTTCGGCACCACGCAGCGCGTGGCTTGCGTCATGGAGCGTCACTTCGCTCACTACAGCTACCAGTGCCACCCGAGAGACTAAAAGCAGGTGGGAAGTGGCTGAGCAGGCCGGTGCTGCTGCGAGGCAGAAAGGCAGTAGCTGCTCAGCTCAGCTGTGCACTTTTCAGCGCTTAAACTGGGTGGGCCTGAACTGAGATTGGGTGGGCCTGGGCCCACCCAGGCCCACCTGTAGCTATGCCCCTGGCTCCTGCACCAGCTGCTCCATAAAGCTGTCCTTGATTTCATCAAGGAATTGTACCTCTCTAGCATGTCCCGATGTCACATTTGCCCAGTCTATATTTGGGTAATTGAAGTCACCCATTATTATCGCATTGCCCATTTTGTTTGCGTCTCTCATTCCTTTTATCAGTTCTGCGTCCTCCTGCTCATCCTGGCGAGGCGGATGGTAGTACACTCCTATCACTGTCCTTTTCCCTTTTCTACATGGAATTTCAACCCACAATGATTCAAAGATGTGATTTGTGTCCTGCTGAATTTGTAATCTATCTGAGTCAAGGCTCTCGTTAATATACAATGCTACCCCTCCACCAGTCCGGTCCACCCTATCACTACGATATAATTTGTACCCCGGTATGACAGTGTCCCACTGGTTATCCTCCTTCCACCAGGTCTCAGTAATGCCTATTATATCCAATTTTTCATTTAGTGCAATATATTCCATCTCTCCCATCTTATTTCTTAGACTCCTAGCATTTGCATATAGACATTTCAGAGTATGTTTGTTGTTCCTATTTGCATGATGCCTAGTATTGTTTGCATTTGTATCCCACATTTTCCCACCTCTTTGCGGGCTCAGTGTGGCTTACAATAAGATATGAATACAGAGAATACAGTTGATACGAATTGGTTATGGGTTACATTGTACAAGTTATGATAATCAAATTATCATTAGGAATATCACAATGGGACATCAACAGGGAGACTTTGGGAGGAGATAATAGGAAGTTTAAGGGTAGTGTTAAGACATTTAGGCACATGGTTTACCTATTCCTGTAAGTATATGTATGAGTAATGTGGAATTGGGGGGAATGAGAGATCTTGAGTGGATGTGTGATGCATTGATGTAAGTGAGTGTAGACTCTATGTGTTTTGGTTTTTTCCGTAGATTGACTCAAACAAGTGGGTCTTCAGTAATCTGCGGAAGGATGCTTGTTCGTGGATCGCTCTTAAGTTGCATGGCAGTGAGTTCCAAAGCTGCGTGCTCGTGTGAGAAAAGGTTGACGCGTGTAGCGTCTTGTATTTCACGCCCTTGAAAGTAGGGAAATGGAGGTTGAGGTATGTTCGGGAAGATCTCCTAGCATTTCTGGGTGGTAGGTCAATCAACTCGGACATGTAGGCTGGGGCTTCGCCGTAGATGATCTTGTGGACTAGTGTGCATACCTTGAAGGTGATGCGTTCCTTCAGTGGAAGCCAGTGTAGTTTCTCTCGTAGTGGTGTTGCCCTTTCATATTTTGGTTTTCCGAAGATGAGTCTGGCTGCTGTGTTCTGGGCTGTTTGAAGTTTCCTCAGTGTTTGCTCTTTGCCGCCTGCGTATAATGAGTTGCAGTAATCCAGATGGCTGAGGACGAGGGATTGCACGAGGTTACGAAAGACGAATCTTGGGAAGAGTGGTCTTATCCTTTTCAGTTTCCACATGCAGTAGAACATCTTCTTAGTTGTGTTGTTTGCGTGGGTTTCCAGTGTTATGTGGCGGTCGATAGTGACTCCAAGAATTTTTAGCGTTTCTGAGATTGGAAGGTTTAGGTTTGGTGTGTTTATCGCGTTGAATTCATTGGTGTTGTGTTGGGAGGTGAGTACCAGGCATTGAGTTTTTTCTGCATTTAATTTCAGACGGAATGTGTCTGCCCATGTGTTCATGATGTGTAGGCTTTGATTGATTTCGTTGGAGATTTCTTTGATGTCATGTTTGAAGGGGATATATATTGTCACATCATCAGCGTATATATGTGGATTGAGGTTATGGTTTGATAGGAGTTTTGCTAGGGGGATCATCATTAGGTTGAAAATAGTTGGTGAGAGGGGTGATCCTTGTGGAACTCCACATTCCGGTATCCATGCCTTGGACGTGGTTGAGTGTGATGTAACTTGATACGAGCGCAGGGTTAGGAACCCCTTGAACCAGCTTAGGACATTTCCTCCAATGCCGAAGTATTCAAGTATGTGTAGTAGGATTTCATGGTCGACCATGTCAAAGGCGCTTGACATGTCAAATTGTAGGAGGAGTATATTGTTCCCGGTTGCTATTATTTGCTTAAATTTGTTCATAAGGGTGACTAGTACTGTTTCTGTGCTATGGTTCGACCGGAATCCGGATTGGGCATCATGTAGTATTGAGTGTTTGTTTAGATAGTTTGTGAGTTGTTTGGTTACCATCCCTTCGGTTAACTTGGTTATTAGTGGTATGGATGCTACTGGTCTGTAGTTGGTAATTTCGCTCAGGTTTTTCTTTGTATCTTTTGGAATTGGGGTGAGTAAGATTTTTCCTTTTTCTTTTGGGAAGAGTCCATTTTGTAGCATGTAATTTACATGATTCGTTAGGTCAATTGTGAATTGTTGAGGGGCTGATTTCATGAGGCTGTTTGGGCATGCGTCTAGTTTGCAGTTGGATTTGGCATATTTTTTGAGAGCTTTAGAGATGAGGTCTTCTGGTAGTGGTTCGAACTCGGTCCAGGTTCTGTCTGCTGGGTGTGCTCCTTCTTCTGGGTCCAGACAGTCTAGAAGAGTGGCGTATTCTATGGGACTGGCGGGTATTTTGTGTCGTAATAGTATGATTTTCTCCTTGAAGTACTTCGCAAGGTTGTCGACGTCTGGTATATTTTCACCGTTATTTGTAACTGGTGTGGTATCTAGCAGTTTGTTCACAAGGCTGAAGAGTTTATGTGTGTCTTTGTAATTTGGTCCTATTATTGTTTTGTAGTGTTGTCTTTTTGTTTGTTTTATGGCGTATTTGTATTTTCTCCGAAGTAGTTTCCAGTCGTTTAGTGTTTGTTCGTCTTTCTTTTTGTTCCAAGCTCGTTCTAGTTTCCTGACTTGTGTTTTAAGTTTTTTCAGCTCTTCGGTGAACCATGGGTTAGTTTTTTTCCTGTGTGATATTCTAGTTTGGGTTGGGGCGATTTTGTCTAATGTTGTTGTACATAGCTCATCCCATTCTTGGAGGAATTGGATGGTGTCAGCGTTTGTTGTCCACTCGTACTGATAGATCTGTTGCCAGAATGTCGCGGAGTCTATTTTTCCTCTCGTTGTGTATGTTGTTCGCTCGGGTTTATTGATCGTGTTTAAGTGTGTTTTTCGCCAGCAGAGAGTGACATTTGCTTTATGGTGGTCTGACCATAGTGTAGGTGTCCAACTTGTGTCCGTGATCATGATGGTTGAATCCGATTCGAATTTGTTCGTTATGATATCTAGTGTGTGTCCTTTTTTGTGAGTCGGTTGCATGTAAGGTGCTTGTAGATCCCAAAGTTTTAGGAATTCTTTGAACTCTCGTGTGCTTAATGAGGTGTCATCTTCTAGGTGTAAGTTGATGTCTCCTAGTATGAGGATGTTTGAGGAAGATACGCAGGAATTTGAGATGAAATCCATGAGTTGTGTTTGGGAGTCTTGCCATTTCCCTGGGGGTCTGTAGAATAGGATTGTGTTGAGGTGGCCTGTTAGATTTGGATGGTTTATTCTTGTCGATGCAATTTCGAGTTGTGGGGAGGTAGATTCACCCGTGATTGTGATGGTGAATTCGGGTTTGTAAATTATAGCTATTCCACCTCCTCTTTTTATTCCATTCCTTGTCCAGTGGGTGATTTTGTATTCTGGTGGGCATATTTCTAAGATGGCTGGATCTGTAGGACTATGGAGCCAGGTTTCTGTGATAAATAGGAGGTCTAGTTTATCTGCGATGATCCAGTCTAGTATGTCTACTGAGTTCCTTACTGCTGATCTTGCATTGATGTATCCTAGATGAATTGAGCGATATGGTTCCAAGGGAGGGTTTGACGTGTTTATTTTTATTAGTTGTCTGTTCCTTCGGTGGTTGAATTTGTTGCTGTTATTGTTTTCCTCATTTTGTCGATTGTGTTCGTTTCCGGAGGCTATTGCTCTTGATTGGTTGTTGTGTCTTTGGTTTGGTGGGTTGTCACAAGGTTGTGCATATGATTGGTGAGTTGGTGGTGAGTTATTATGGGTGCTGTTTGGGGCGTACATTGTGTCTGTGTGAGTGTTGTATGATTTGTGAGTAATGGGGTTGTTGTTGTCTGTGTTGTTTTGGTTTGTTAAGTTGTTCATAGGCTGTGCATGGAATTGGTGTGTTGTGGTTGGCTTGTTATCGATGCTCTTCAGGGTGGGCATTGTGTGTGTGTGAGTGCTGTGCAATTTGTGGGTTATGGTGTTATTGTTGTCTGGGTCATAGGTAATGTTTGCGTGAGAAAGTAGGGTGATGCAGATAATGGTTAGGAGTGTTTTACTGGTATTCATATCAGTGTTTAAGGCGCTGTAGCAAGCAATCTGCAAGTTTACATTCAAAGCAAAGCAGGCCTGTAATTGCATTTAAGCTTGGCAACATTTCATGCTAATCATGCTTGGTTAATCAGAGCAAGCACGCCTGTATTTACAATTAAAGCATAGCAGTGAGCGTTATATATGTTGATCCAATTATCTCATTGTGCAAGGTGGCTCATTTGTCTGGAGGTCTTAAGCAAGCAGAGTGAGATAATTACATCTAGGTTAAAGCTGTAGCAGTGCAAGTTACAAATTTTTTTTTTTTTTTTTTTTTCTTTGTTTTACAGTTGAACAAGGTTGTTCGCTTGCCTTGTATTTAGATCGAGGTAGGCAATAGCAATTAAATTATAGAAGGTAGTATTATTTGGCTAGGCAGTTTAGTTGCCTTCTATATACAATATTTAAGATAATTAAAGCATCTGCATTAAATACTACTACTACTTAACATTCCCAGAGCGCCACCGGGGTCTCGCAGCGCTGCACAAAACAAGCAAAGAAGGGCATAGCAGAAAGTGGTGCTTTTGTGGCATAGCAGCTCTTTACCTTCTATTTAGTGCTAGCAAGCAGAGTATAAGCTGTAAATCCTAGCTGACATCGTTGCATGCAGTGAGGCAAAGCAAGCAATTAGTTTTAGTAGTTTTTAGGTAGTTTTTTTTTTTGCCTTTACCACGTGGTCCTGGGTTCCCAAGTGGTTCGTCTACTGTGAGAGGCAGTTAGTCTCCGTGAGTGTCTCCAATCGGCAGTCGTCCGTTGTGGCGTTCCCCAGCCGGTTAATTCTGCAGCGCTCAGCGTGTAGGGGGGGTAAGCGCGCCTCACGCCGCCTCGGAAATCTGTGGGTGCCTCGGTCGGGGCGATCGTCCGCTGCAGCGTTCTCCAATTCACCAGCCGGCTAGTGGGCCCCGCCGCGGCTCGGTGTCTGGCCGGAAGGAGAGTTCGGCGTGCTCTCGGTGATCCTCTGATCCCTCTCGTCTTGCGTTCCAGCTGGCCGTCAGCGCCGCGCGGTCTCAAGGCTGCTGGTCAATCGGCTCCTACGCCCGTGTTGGGACCCAGTGGGTCTGGGCTTGCGGTCCTGCGCCCGGCAGCCTCGCTCTCCAGAAGCTGCTCGGGGTCGCCAAACCAGACGCGACCCACCCCGCCGTCTCTCCGACGTTGGTCGCCTCCCGAGTCGCGGCTCGGGAAATCAGGGAGATCAGGTCCGGCGTCCGCCTCCGGGTCGGGCCCCCCGAATCGGTGAATCTGGGCACTTCGGAGCGAGGGTCTCAGCTCAGGTGCTGTCTGGACTCTTCCAGTCCGGTCAGGGGTGTCCGCTGGTGTCTGAATGACCTGGTAGGCTTGCTCGCTCCAGGCCTCGGTTGTCAGCGGGCAGACGGACCGCGTGGCGCGGTCAGCTCGTCCGGAACTCGCCGATTGCCCTCCTGACCCGATCAATCAAATCGGCAGGACTCGGCCATGGTCCAGTTCCCTTCCTGTCCGTTCCGCTCCGGCAAGGGACTCCGGCAAGGGACTGCTCAAGGACGGCCCAGGTGGCCTAGGTGGCCAGCTCGTCAGGGCGCCTCGGGAGCTCGGTCACAGAGCTCCTTACCTGTCGGCCATCTTGATCTTAAGTACTTGACACTATTGATTTACCATCTTTATGGATGATCTTTTTCTGTACATGAAGGAATGAGAATGATCTTTTAGTGTTACTATGAATATTTTATGAGCAAATAAACTATAAAGAAAAAGGAAGAAAATGTTTGTGCATTATAGAATGGATTGAGTGATACTAATTAGCTGGGAAATTGTGGATTCTTTAAGTGTCCCTGCTAACATTTAAATTTTCTGACCATTTAGTTGAATGACCTTCTTTTGGCACCTCTTCTGCTGTCTCAGCTCTTAACAGTGGAAACAGTGAGGATCCACAGCAGCAGATGGGATGAGGAGTGTCAGAGCCTGACCAGGATAACTAGTTAATATTACTTACACAAAGTACTCCATGTAGTGAAAGGTATATGCATGATCCTTTTTACAGCTTTTTTCCATTCAAAAAGGTTTGCTTCATGAGCACTATTGATACCTTTCAATTAGGGCTGCAAGTTAATCACAGTTAACTCTACAAGGAATGTATTAATTATTAATTGTAATTTTAAAAATTACTCATGTTACAGAGTCTTCTGTCTTCTCCAAACATCTCTTTTGCTCTCTTCCACTCCTAACCCCTGTCCTCGATGTGATCTGGCATCTTTCCCCCTCACTCACGATTCAACATCACCCCTCCCCCTGTGCCAGTCTACCTTTAAATGTGGTCTTCTGTTGGTGCCCTGCAGTGGTAACATTATACATATGCTGCCTGTGGCCTGCTCCAAAGTGGTTCCTGTGGCCCGTCCTGCTGCCTCTGGATTGGATGGACTAGAGGGAACGCTTAGGAGTAGGCCATGTTTGTGCAACGCTGCCATTGCCAGGGACCAACAGAAGACCACCTTTAAGGTAGACCAGAGGGGAAATTGTGTGTGTGTGGGGGGGGGGGGGGGGGGGGCGGCGGGGAGGGAATGCCAAACCCCAGGTTGGGGAGGGCTTCAGACCTTCAAGCAGAACTGGAGGGGCTACCAGTGGAAACTATTGCCAAGGTGGTGAGCTCCTGCAGCCATGAGAAGAGTTTGGTACCACTCACAACCAAGTTTGTGTCACGGCTCATGGTGGTGGGGTGGAGGGGAGGGGAGTAACATAGTAACATAGTAGATGACGGCAGAAAAAAACCTGCACGGTCCATCTAGTCTGCCCAACAAGATAAACTCATATGTGCTACATCTTATGTATACCTTACCTTGATTTGTATCTGCCATTTTCAGGACACAGACCGTAGAAGTCTTGCCCAGAACTAGCCCCATTTTCAGGACACAGACCGTAGAAGTCTTGCCCAGAATTAGCCCCACCACCCAAACACCAGCCCCGCCTCCCAATATCGGCTAAGCTTCTGAGGATCCATTCCTTCTGCACAGGATTCCTTTATGTTTATCCCACGCATGCTTGAATTCCGCTACCGTTTTCATCTCCACCAGCTCCCGCGGGAGGGCATTCCAAGTATCTACCACTCTCTCCGTGAAAAAATACTTCCTGACATTTTTCTTGAGTCTGCCCCCCTTCACTCTCATATCATGTCCTCTCGTTCTACCGCCCTCCCATCTCCGGAAAAGGTTTGTTTGCGGATTAATACCTTTCAAATATTTGAACGTCTGTATCATATCACCCCTGTTTCTCCTTTCCTCCAGGGTATACATGTTCAGGTCAGCAAGTCTCTCCTCATACGTCTTGTAACGCAAATCCCATACCGTTCTCGTAGCTTTTCTTTGCACCGCTTCCATTTTTTTTACATCCTTAGCAAGGTACGGCCTCCAGAACTGAACACAATACTCCAGGTGGGGCCTCACCAACGACTTATACAGGGGCATCAACACCTCTTTTCTTCTGCTGGTCACACCTCTCTCTATACAGCCTAGCAACCTTCTCGCTAAGGCCACCGCCTTGTCACACTGTTTCGTCGCCTTCAGATCCTCCGATACTATCACCCCAAGATCCCTCTCCCCATCCGTAACTATCAGACTCTCCCCACCTAACACATACTTCTCCCGTGGATTTCTACTCCCTAAGTGCATCACTTTGCATTTCTTCGCATTGAATTTTAATTGCCAAACCTTAGACCATTCTTCTAGTTTCCGCAGATCCTTTTTCATGTTTTCCACTCCCTCCCCGGTGTCCACTCTGTTACAAATCTTAGTATCGTCCGCAAAAAGGTAAACTTTACCTTCTAACCCTTCGGCAATGTCACTCACAAATATATTGAACAGAATCGGTCCCAGCACCGATCCCTGAGACACTCCACTACTCACCTTCCCCTCCTCCGAGCGAATTCCATTCACCACCACACTCTGGTTTCTGTCCGTCAACCAGTTCCTAATCCAGTTCACCACTTCAGGTCCTATCTTCAGCCTGTCCAGTTTATTCAAGAGCCTCCTGTGGGGAACCGTGTCAAAAGCTTTGCTGAAATCTAAGTAGATTACATCCATAGCACGTCCTTGATTCAATTCTCCAGTCACCCAGTCAAAGAATTCAATGAGATTCGTTTGACACGATTTCCCTTTGGTAAAACCATGTTGTTTTGGATCTTGCAACTTATTGGCTTCCAGGAAATTCACTATCCTGTCCTTTAGCATCACTTCCATTACTTTTCCAATAACTGAAGTGAGGCTTACCGGCCTGTAGTTTCCAGCTTCTTCCCTATCACCACTTTTGTGAAGAGGGACCACCTCCGCCGTTCTCCAATTGCACGGAACCTCTCCCGTCTCCAAGGATTTATTAAACAAATCTTTAAGAGGACCAGCCAGAACCTCTCTTAGCTCCCTCAATATCCTGGGGTGGATCCCGTCCGGTCCCATGGCTTTGTCCACCTTTAGGGATAGAGAGGTGCTGGCCATTGGGAAAGAGGGAGGGATGGAGGAAGGGAAGTACATAAGTATTGCCATACTGGGACAGTCCGAAGGTTCATCAAGGCCAGCATCCTGTTTCCAACAGTTGCCAATCCAGGTCACAAGTACCTGGCAAGATCCCAAAACAGTACAATACATTTTATGCTGCTTATCCTAGAAATAAGCAGTGGATTTTCCCCAAGTCATTTTAATAATGGCTTATGGACTTTTCTTTTAGGAAGCTGTCCAAACCTTTATTTAAACCCTGCTAAGCTAACTGCTTTTGCTACATTCTCTGGCAGATTTTAATTACATGTTGAGTGAAGAAATATTTTCTCCGATATGTTTTAAATTTACTACTTTGTAGCTTCATTGTATGCCCCCTAGTCCTAGTATTTTTGGAAAGAGAAAACAAGTGATTCATGTCTATCTGTTCCATTCCACACATTATTTTATAGACCTCTATCATATCTCCCCTCAGCCTTCTCTTTTCCATGCTGGAAACCCTAGCCACTTTAGCCTTTCCTCATAGGGAATTCGTCCCATCCCCTTTATTATTTTTGTCGCCCTTTTCTGTATTTTATTTATTTTTATTTATTTACTACATTTATATCCCACTTTTATCCAAGGCGGGTAACAACTCCATGTCGTGAAAGGTGACAGAGAGAGAGATAATGGACCCCAACCCCAGAAAAGAGATAATGGACCTGGGGGAAGAGGAGCGAGAGGGAAGGAAGAGAAAGAATCTGAGGGTGGGAGGGAAGGAGATTCGGTCCTGAAGGGAAGGAGGATAGAACTTCATATACCGCCTTTCTGTGGTTACAATCAAAACAGTTTACATATTGTATCCAGGTACTTATTTTGTCCTATGGCAACTAAATGACTTGCCCAGAGTCACAAGGAACTGCAGTGGGAAATAAATAAATACATACCTAAAACATGTTTAATGGTGCGATTAATCACAATTAAAAATAATAATCGAAATGCAGCCCTACTTTCAACATTTGAATGTTTCTATCATATCTGCACTGTCTCGTCTCTCCTCTGTGGTACACATATGTAACTCTTTGACTGGTGTAACTGCTGGTATGTAAATATGACGCCCACTGGTACCAGGTTACACTATCATTCTATAGTGGACTCTAGATGTCCAGATACTCTCATTATGTGGCATCGAGGCACTTAAATGGAGGGGTCCACTTATAGAATCACCCCCTATATTCATTGCTCTTTTGTGGATATTTTTATTTGCTTGGGGAGGCCCAATAAATGGGTATTTTTTAACAATTCCCTACATGCCTGCCTTGGCGCTTTTTTCCAGTGTGGGTCACCTGTGCATGTGACAATTTAGAAAATATTCAGCCAGCCACCAGAGACCCTTTTTATCTTTGATGTGTATGCACTGGGAGAGAATGCTAGAGGAGAGTTTAAATTTATAGCCACAAACACTAACATTGTTGCATGTGACTGCCTCAGGGGTCACCCAAAACCCCAACTAATTGGCCATCTGCCTACACAAATATTGCATAACATGCTGGTTTCTGTTTAATAGGTTGGTGATTTCTCTATATTAGCCCATATTAGGTAAATTGATTGTCTGGTTTCAGTTCCCAGTGAATGCTCTGAACTCTCTCATGTCACCATCATAATTTCTCCTAGCTGGAATTCTAGTTACCACTGGCTGGGGAAGTATCTGAGGCTAGTACAGACACAGAGACCACCTCCTTCGGTTTGGCATGGTTTAACACACATGCTTTGCTCTGGAATTTTCCCCTCAATGTAATTTAATTATACGAATCCAGTGACCCCTTTATACAAACAAACGATTTATAAATAAAATCAAAACCTCAAAAAATATATATGGTGATACCGTTTTATGGGACTAACAATACATTTTTTGACCAGCTTTAGGGAGTTAAAACCCCTTCCTCAGGTCAGAAGAAAATGCTGATCCAAAAATAGTTTAGCTTAGGTCCAATAAAAATGTATCACTGTATATTCTCTTTGTGTTTTGATTTTATTTATTCTTTATCTCTAGATTTTCAAGTGGACTAGCAAGGCAACCACACTACCCTTCCTACAAGTTATCAACAACATCTCCTAAATTCTATTTAAAGTCTCAGTTCCTGATGGAATCCCACTACCAGAAGTATTCTGAGGAATTAATTGTTGGTTTATACCCTGGAAAGTGTGAGGAGGCCTTTGTTTTATCGACTTCTGATCTAGTGTAAAGAAAAGTTCAGTGTAAGGGCTCCAGTCCCCAGCATGCTGTTAACATGGGACTGAGAGGCCGCCCACATCCTCTGGCTCCTCATAGGCAGATGACCTGAATATATCTGCTTAGTTTCATTCAAAAGTAACAATGGCACAAATTCTCCAGCCTGGGATTGGTTGAAGAAAGCTTTGGAAGTGTGGTTTAAATTAACAGAAACAAGCTTGCCTCCAAGGCTCAGGCTTTTTTTTTCCTGTTCTTGGGATGTGCCTTTCCCACCCGCCCTGTCTATTAACAGATGATTGGAGTAGGCCTTACCTTTTATGTGTTTTGAGAAGTACTGTCATAGCTTACATGGGAAAGAGAAGACCCCTGAGCTTTTGGATTGTTGGGGTACAACTTTTGAGGCAAGGGTATTAGTTTCACAATAGGTGGTGCAAAATCATTGCCTCATTTAACCAGAGTTATGGAATGGAGGTCTACACTAGAGAGCTGCACGGGAACGGGGTTTGCGGGAATCCCGCGGAGCCCGCGGGGACAGAAGCAGTTCTGCGGGGTTCCCGCGGGGATGGAAGCAGTTCTGCGGGGTTCCCGCGGGGATGGAAGCAGTTACTGTGGGGTTCCCGCGGGGATGGAAGCAGTTCTGCGGAATTCTCATGGAAGTGTAAGCTACACATGCACCAGCCTCTCATCTACCGAGTACCAAGTTCTTTGAGTGCTGTCTCCGCCTCCTCCTCATCTTCCTTGCTTTAACAGCACAAATGTGGAAAGTCTTCTATTAAGGAGGTGGTAGAGACACAAATGATGATGGAATTCAAAAAGGCATGGGATGAACACAGAGGATCTCTAATTAGAAAATGGAAGTTATAAAAAACCTAACCTTGAATGGCTGCATGTGTGTGTGGATGTGTGAAGTAATGCTAAGATGGTGACTGGCTGTGATTAACTAGGGCCGATACCGGGCAGACTTGTATGGTCTGTGTCTAATATATGGAAGTCTGGTTTAGGATGGGCTGGAAAGGGCTTAGACAGCAACTTCAGTGGCTGGAACATAAGGACAGTTCTGGACAGATTTTTACAATCTGTGTCCCACAAATGAGAAGATGCATAGACTGGAGTGGGCTTCAACGACAACTCCAGCTGTTGGAACATAAGGATAGGGCCAGATAGACTTTCGATGGTCTATGTTCCAGAAATACAAAAGAAAGACCATAATAAAGTATACAACATCACACTCCTTGATTTAATCATGAATTGATAATGAGTGTGACTACTGGGCAGACTGGATGGACCATTCAGGTCTTTATTTGCTGTCACTTACTATGTTACAATTAATCCTCTTTGCTCCCGGGCTGATGAGCAGACCTCAGCTCTGACACAGGCATGAGCATCAGATGTCACCTGACCTACTGGCGTGTGCATGTGGTGACCTCTCAGCACACAGTGCCAGTAAATCAGAGACAAATCTTACATATGCACACCAGAGTGTTCCAAGTTTCAGCTTCCATTCCTTCCTTGCCTACAGTGCTGTGGCTCAAATCCAGAGAGAGACTGAGGAAGCTGATTGGAATTTTCTTTTATGTATCATTAAATTCTTACAGTGATGGGTGGGGATGGGTTAAATTCTTGCGGGGACGGGTGGGGATGGGTTAAATTCTTGCGGGGACGGGTGGGGACGGGTAAGATTCCAGCGGGAACGGGCGGGGATGGGTAAGATTTCTGTCCCCGTGCAACTCTCTAGTCTACACCAACTGTATGGCCCTAGCTGAAAGGCAGTGATGTTTACTGTTAACTCTTAGGCCCTGATGCATGAAAGTAACGTTAAAAAACTGAAAACATTAAGGTCCACAGTAGATGTTACCGATTTTTAAAAACAAGTGATGCTCAAAAGAAATCGTATGCAAATGAGAAAGACCAAAGGTCCATCAAGCCCAGCATCCTGTTTCCAACAGTGGCCAATCCAGATCACAAATACCTGGCAAGATCCCAAAACAGTACAAAACATTTTATACTGCTTTTCCCAGAAATAGTGGATTTTCCCCAAGTCCATTTAATAATGGTCTATGGACTTTTCCTTTAGGAAGCCAGCCAAACCTTTTTTTAAACTCCGCTAAGCTAACCGCCTCTACCACCTTCTCTGTCAATGAATTCCAGAGTTTAATTACAAAGGCATTATAACATCCTCATTTTTGTTTTCCATTCCTTTCCTAATAATACCTAACATTCTATTTGCTTTCTTAGCTGCAGCAGGACACTGAGCAGAAGGTTTCAACGTATCATCAACGACGACACCTAGATCCCTATCTTGGTCCGTGACTCCTAATGTGGAACCTTGCATGACGTAGCTATAATTCGGGATTCTCTTTCCCACATGCATCACTTTGCACTTGCTCACATTAAACGTTACCAGCCATTTAGACACCCAGTCTCCCAGTCTTGTAAGGTCCTCTTGTAATTTTTCATAATCCTCCCGTGATTTAACGACTTTGAATAACTTTGTGTCATCAGCAAATTTAATTACTTCACTAGTTACTCCCATCTCTAGGTCATTTATAAATATGTTAAAAAGCAGTGGTCTTAGCACAGAGCCCTGGGGAACCCCACTAACTACCCTTCTCCATTGAGAATACTGACCATTTAACCCTACTCTCTGTTTTCTATCTTTTAACCAGTTTTTAATCCACAATAGAACAGTACCTCCTATCCCATGACTCTCCAATTTCCTCTGGAGTCTTTCATGAGGTACTTTGTCAAACGCCTTCTGAAAATCCAGATACACAATATCAACTGGCTCACCTTTATCCACATGTTTGTTCACTCCTTCAAAGAAATTTAATAGATGGGTGAGGTAAGATTTCCCTTCACTAAATCCATATTGACTTTGTCTCATTAATCCATGCTTTTGAATATGCTCTGTAATTTTGTTCTTTATAATAGTCTCTACCATTTTGCCTGGCACTGACATAAGACTCAATGGTCTATAATTTCCTGGATCTCCCCTGGAAACTTTTTAAAAAATCGGCGTTACATTGGCCACCCTCCAATTCCAGTAACATGCTTGATTTTAAGGATAAATTACATATTACTAACAATAGTTCCGCAAGGTCATTTTTCAGTTCTATCAGTACTCTGGGATGAATGCCATCTGGTCCAGGAGATTTGCTACTCTTCAATTTGTCAATTTGCCCCATTACATCCTCTAGGTCTATAGAGATTTCATTCAGTTTCTCCGAATGAACACCAGCTTTGAACACCATTTCTGGCACCGGTATCTCTCCCAAATCTTCCTCAGTGAAGACCGAAGCAAAGAATTCATTTAATCTCTCCACTATGGCTTTGTCTTCCCTGATCGCCGCTTTTACTCCTCGGTCATCTAGCGGTCCAACTGATTCTTTCACTGGCTTCCTGTACAGTTCTTTATATGCATCGCCCGTAAACAGCTGTGCATCATGAGTTGCCATCATGTGAATGAGAACCAGGTAATTGGCATGCATTGCAGTTTCATTGTGTGATTGCGAGTGTGGTAAACAGGTCACTGTAGGCTTTTGCGCATTAATCGCTCAATACCGTAATCGCTAAACCGGCTGGAACTGGTTGAAAAAGATCATTGCCGGCCTGATAAAATTTGTGCATCTGCCCCTTAATGGTGTTTATGGCTATCCTGCTGTTGTGACAAGAAGCCCGGGAGGTTTGTTTCTTAAAATACTATTCCTGATCTACCTCAGCTCAGGTGTGGTTTTTTGATATGCAATGTTTGTTTTGATTGCAAATAAACAATATATGAAGCTGCAGCCATTTGTTGTGCATCTTTATTAAATATATATAATTATTTTTGTTTCTAGGGCCTATTAAGTTAAAGCAGAGCTGCCAAGTTACCCATTCCAGGAGGGAGACTTTGTGGCCAGTCCAGGTTTTAAACTTACATCCCAATGCAGTGGAGTATTTGTAGTCCATGATTCTATCCATCAAATTCAGTGCTACAGGTCCCTTAATGTACCAGGATGAGGTTGGCAGAAATTTAGGACTGACCCAAAAGTCTTCCTCCTGGAATGAGTAACTTGGCAGCTCTGGTTAAAGGTACTATGGGGAGTAGGGTGTATACATAGGAGGTGGGGCCTTCGCAGTATAATCCAAACAATTCCTCAGGAAAATATATACCAATAGCAGGTGACTCAAAGCTTGACTTTATAATACCTCATAAAAATAGGAAGGAAAAAGCTTCAGAGCCTGAACCATGGCATTTTTGCCGGGAGCTTCCAGGACAATTAAATCACTGGCGTAAAAAATCCTTTCTTATCTTATTTTCCAGTTTATCAGTGAAAACAATTTAAAGCACTTATCTGCATAAAAGGCTGAAAAGTAGCAGGGTCCCACTGACAGCAGCCAGCGTTTCGCTTATCGCTGCATCAGTGTAGTACTGGACCAAATTTAAAGTAGCACATGTTAACTTCTGTGCTCAGTCAGCCTCTAATCCCAATATTAGAGGAGTTTCTGGTTCCATATACCCCATCTCCATCAGGCTCACAGTAACTGAAGACAGAGGGCCTGAGACTTCAGGCTTCTCACTATACAGGATATTCAGGGCAGCTGCAGGTGTTTACAGCTGTTGCTCTCCTCAGTGCAAGAGACTCTCGTGTTCTTTTAAGTTGATATTTTGGCTGGAGCTCAATCAGAGCTCTTTTCTTTCATCTCTTCAATCCCACACATGTTTGACATGATGTGACTTGCTCAGCTGCTGTGACCAGGAGCTGCCCAATTGTTTGAAAGCATTCCTGCCCAGGAGACAGCTGTGATGTAACAATGAGGGCCGTTTGTTCTCCGTCAGATAACAGCATACACCAAAAGCATGAACCTTTGGACTTGCAAAGGATTTCAGTGTCCTAAACTTGTACCCCTTTCTGGAAAGTCCAAAGCCATTGACCTCTGCTCTTGTCCTATTCAGTGAATGGCAAGTAAATGAGATGTCATCTTTTCTAAAGTATTATGAAGATTGATCATTAGAACATTCCTTCATGACTTGTTTTTATTTATTCCTGACGTAAGAGATACCCAGACATTTCTGTAAGCTGTAGTTGGTGGTTCTGTGGAATTTTCCATGGTAATGGATAGTATACTTTTTGAAAATCATAAAATCCATATAGAGGCAATCATGCAGTTTTGGGGGTGGGGGGAGAAGTCTTTCAGAAAATCAGATTATTGTAGCTTCTATCTGTTTTAGTGTCCCATTCAGAAGGTGTTGCCTGCATTCATGGGAGTGGAACAGACATAACCAATATTCTTGCATTCAGTGAAGAGGCTTGCTGGGCCATGATATGATCAAGAATCCATAACAGAGAAACATCAGAAGAAACATAGTTAAGACTGAACAGGAAGATAAAAAGTCCTGAGACGCACTTCAGGTACCACAAGGCAGTAGCCAGAGATGGGAGATGCTAAGGTGCATTCAAAGTGGCATAACCAGAAGAATAAAAGGGTGATTGTATAGGTCATTAGTGAGACCTCACGTGGAGTACTGTGACCAGTTCTAGAGGTTATACCTCTGGGAGGATATAGACAAAGTGGTGGATGTCCAGAGAAGAGTTACCACAATGGTGCAGGGTATGCTCCAAAACCTGTATGAGATGAGACTTAAGGATCTATATTGGTATACCACAGAGGAGAGATGAGATATGAAAGAGTACTAGAAAGGTATCAGTTATCTCAAGAAGCAAAACTTTCACTAATGTGGGCAATCATAAAATGATTCTTTACATACAGTTCTTTCTGTTAATAATAACTGGTTAGCCTGGCCAGGCTCTATAACATTTATCATTCCATCTGTTGTTGTGGGTTCTCACTGTTACTTTAAATGTGTACATTTATCTTCTGATCTTACATTTGTACTCACTAGCACATTATTTCCTGGTTTGTAAGTTTTATTAAGCTGCAATTCCTTTTTATTATTATCAGTTTTCTGTATCTAATTAAATATCAATATTATTTTTTTAATTTTTATATTGTTTTCACATTTTATTGCTCACTTTTTAGACCCCTGAAGCAGGCATTTACCAAAACAAGGCCTGTATTGGGTCTCCTAATAAAGATTGCAATTCACATCGATTCCTGAGTCTCACGTACTTTCTCTTTGTGTTGCTTTCTTCATTGCATCACTGAGTCCCTCTTCTTTGTTTGGTGTTAGAGGTGCTAGGAATGTTCACTGAGGTCTAGGACACAATAAAAGGGGGGAGGGAGCGCTCTGTGAGCACCTGACAGGCCAACTGGGACCACATGGACCACATCTAGGTCTAGGCTCTGAAGCCTGAGTAGGCTTGGGGCAGACACTACAAAGCCCCGCACACTCAACATCAAACCCAACCGAGCAGGACCTGTCGCCAGCAGGATTGTGTGGGGGTGCAAAGAAAGCAGCTTTTTTACTTTTTTTCTTTTGGTGGGACTGAGGGACAGAATCGGTAGCAATGGCTGCATGCTGCAACAGCCAAATCGGGGGGAAGGAAGTCCCTTAGCTGGCCCAGAGAAGCTGCAAAGGAGTCACTTGCCATTAGAGACAACTCCATGGCATCCTTCCCAGAAACCAAGCCGCCAACAGAAACAAGGAGCTCATGAAAGCTCACCGCCTCCAAGGAGCAGGAAGGAATCCTGAATCTCAGAGGCACACACCTTTTAAAGATTAATGATTCCCTGCCCTGGACCCACTTGCCTGCTTAGGGAAGGCTCAGATTGGTGGAGCTTTCCCGCCATGTCATTCGAAACTTTACTTGCCCAATCAAGCAAGCAGGCAGGCAGAACTAGGGCCAAGCATCCAGCGACAACACCGCACTCCCCCTGAACCTCTCCTATCCCTCACTTGGCTGGACCTTGGCAAGCAAGGCCAACTTGGGCCCACTACGGCGGCAAGATCCGACCTCAGGGTGGTTCTCACCCACCTGTTAACTTCAGGCTTCGCACAAGGCGGTTGCCCTTGGGCTCTTGGTGTCTTAATTGGCTATGATGCCTTTGAAAGGACCACCAAAAAAGGGTGCGGTAGTCTACAGCATGGGCTTCCCAGACCACACAGGTTGTTCATAGAGCTGTGTGCTTCTGAAGGTTCATACCGTTGTTAGTGATCTTCTGATAAAGTCATCTCAGCTTTCAAAGACACCGCTTTTCTTCAGGGCTGATAGGCAGCTAGGGCTGTGTTGCAGTCTTCTTCTTATAAAGATTGGCTTGTTTTAAAGTTGCGCTGAGATTTTTTTGTCTTTTGAAAGAACAGTATTGTGACAGGCTGTGTGCAGGAGCTGACAGCTCAGAGCAGGAATCAGCCTGAAACCATCTCTTGTCAGGTAACACTTCATCTCCACAGCTTCGGCAATGTTCCATAACAAAGTGACAGGTCTGGGAGTCCCAGATTCTGCTGAAATGGGAATTCAGATGATTAGGAATTTATGCATCACTCTGGTGTTTCTGTAACTCAGATTTAGTATATTAACTAAAGGATGGAAGATAACTTAATTGCAAAGTGGCCTTCTATCAGAAGCAACAATCCATGCAGGAATCATAAGGATATATGCTGCTGGTGGATTAAAAGCTAGTAAACGACATATATTTGTATATTTTAAAGGTTTCAATGCCTCCTGTATTTATTTATTTAAAATATTTATTAACCGCTGCCCTAAGCGGTATACACAGCACAACCAGCAGTGGCATAATCAACATAAAACATTATAACAATAACCCAAAATAAAATAATATTAAAACTCTATTAGAGCAGCAACAGAGCTATCCCTCAGTAATCTTACCATCCAACTCCTACCTATAGCCCTCCCACTTCAAAGTTCTATTTATGCCCAACAATGAGCCACACCCCTCTTTCTGCAGTAGCAGTACCCAAACATCATGACTCAGGGGCCGATGATCAGAAGCAAACATGGATGCTAGAGGCCAATAGCGCCATACTAGTGCCCGCGTTTGCTCCCACCCGCTGATCAGAGCTGTCAAGCACGTGTAATAATGCACTTGCCGGCTCTGAAAGCTAATTGCATGCAAATGCATGCAAGCAAGGGTCTCCTGCATTCCTCCCTCATGATCAGCGGGCAGCACGCCAAAGAAAGGCACTGCTATTGCTGCAAATATGCCAGCTCAGAGCTGGAGTTAGCGTTTGCCAGAGAGGGAGGAATGAAGGAGACCCACTGAAGAGGTTTGACAGGTCCAGGATTTTTTCCCCAGACCTGTTAAACCTAAGCCCGCTCCCCCCCCCCCCCCTCCATCATAAGACCTGGAGGTCTGGTGGACATCCAGCCCCCCCCCCCACCCTCAAAACACAAAAGCCCTGGTGGTCCAATGAGACAACTAGTTTCCTCCTCCCACCCCACCCCCACATTGATCAAAAGTGCCCTGGTGGTCGTGGGACTGCTATCTATCTAGCCTGCCCTCCCTCCCCCCCTAGTGGACCTACCTCTCCTTAGTAGTAAGTGGAGGAGGTAGGGACTAGCACTCCCTCCCTCCTCTTCTGGTGCCTTCCCAAAATGGTGGCATCCCGCCCTGCCTAGCGCATTCTGGGATGAGCTAGGTGGGGCTTAACCCAGGTCTTGTGTTTGGGGTACATTAAAAGCAGGAAACCGGCCAAAGAGTCGGTTGGGCCGCTGGACGAAAATGGTGTTAAAGGGGCGATCAAGGAGGACAAAGCCGTAGCGGAGAAATTAAATGAATTCTTTGCTTCGGTCTTCACCGAGGAGGATTTGGGGGGGGACACAGGTGCCGGAAAGAATATTTGAAGCGGGGGAGTCGGAGAAACTAAACAAATTCTCTGTAACCTTGGAGGATGTAATGGGTCAGTTCAGCAAGCTGAAGAGTAGTAAATCACCGGGACCTGATGGTATTCATCCCAGAGTATTAATAGAACTAAAAAATGAACTTGCGGAGCTACTGTTAGAAATATGCAATCTGTCCCTAAAATCGAGTGTAGTACCGGAAGACTGGAGGGTAGCCAATGTTACTCCGATTTTTAAGAAGGGTTCCAGAGGAGATCCGGGAAATTATAGACCGGTGAGTCTGACGTCGGTGCCGGGCAAGATGGTGGAGGCTATTATTAAGAATAAAATTGCAGAGCATATACAAAAACATGGACTGATGAGACAAAGTCAGCACGGATTTAGTGAAGGGAAGTCTTGCCTCACCAATCTAATGCATTTTTTTGAGGGGGTAAGCAAACATGTGGACAATGGGGAGCCGGTTGATATTGTATATCTGGATTTTCAGAAGGCGTTTGACAAAGTGCCGCACGAAAGACTCCTGAAGAAATTGCAGAGTCATGGAATCGGAGGTAGGGTATTATTATGGATTAAGAACTGGTTGAAAGATAGGAAGCAGAGAGTAGGATTGCGTGGCCAGTATTCTCAGTGGAGGAGGGTAGTTAGTGGGGTCCCGCAGGGGTCTGTGCTGGGTCCGTTGCTTTTTAATGTATTTATAAATGACCTAGAGATGGGAATAACTAGTGAGGTAATTAAATTCGCCGATGACACAAAATTATTCAGGGTCGTCAAGTCGCAGGAGGAATGTGAACGATTACAGGAGGACCTTGCGAGACTGGGAGAATGGGCGTGCAAGTGGCAGATGAAGTTCAATGTTGACAAGTGCAAAGTGATGCATGTGGGTAAGAGGAACCCGAATTATAGCTACGTCTTGCAAGGTTCCGCGTTAGGAGTTACGGATCAAGAAAGGGATCTGGGTGTCGTCGTCGATGATACGCTGAAACCTTCTGCTCAGTGTGCTGCTGCGGCTAGGAAAGCGAATAGAATGTTGGGTGTTATTAGGAAGGGTATGGAGTCCAGGTGTGCGGATGTTATAATGCCGTTGTATCGCTCCATGGTGCGACCGCACCTGGAGTATTGTGTTCAGTACTGGTCTCCGTATCTCAAAAAAGATATAGTAGAATTGGAAAAGGTACAGCGAAGGGCGACGAAAATGATAGTGGGGATGGGACGACTTTCCTATGAAGAGAGGCTGAGAAGGCTAGGGCTTTTCAGCTTGGAGAAGAGACGGCTGAGGGGAGATATGATAGAAGTGTATAAAATAATGAGTGGAATGGATCGGGTGGATGTGAAGCGACTGTTCACGCTATCCAAAAATACTAGGACTAGAGGGCATGAGTTGAAGCTACAGTGTGGTAAATTTAAAACGAATCGGAGAAAATTTTTCTTCACCCAACGTGTAATTAGACTCTGGAATTCGTTGCCGGAGAACGTGGTATGGGCGGTTAGCTTGACGGAGTTTAAAAAGGGGTTAGATAGATTCCTAAAGGACAAGTCCATAGACCGCTATTAAATGGACTTGGAAAAATTCCGCATTTTTAGGTATAACTTGTCTGGAATGTTTTTACGTTTGGAGAGCATGCCAGGTGCCCTTGACCTGGATTGGCCACTGTCGGTGACAGGATGCTGGGCTAGATGGACCTTTGGTCTTTCCCAGTATGGCACTACTTATGTACTTATGTGGAAGACAGGCGTAGGTTTTACAGGTCCGGGAGAAAGTCCCAGACCTGTCAAACCTCTTCTGTTGTTTGACAGGTCCGGGCTTTTGAGAACCCGGATCTGTCATACAGCTTCTGTTGGAGGATTGTGCCTTGGGTGCATGCCCAGGCACAATCCTCCTGCAGAAGTACCCCTATGATCAGAGCTAATATTGTGCATAAATTTGCATTCTATTAGCTTTGATCATAGGGACATTATAGCCCCATGCTGTTCCGGTGATATTTTTAGAGCATTCTTTGGAACAGCTCAGAGCTGCTGATCATTGGCCCATCAAGAACAATCAAGAGAAGACAGTTTGGCTCTAATTTGTCACTAAAAGGAAGCCTATTCATAAGAGCCGGCTCTGTGGATGCTTGAGCATCCCCAATATTGAGAAAATTTCTTGTACATGTCCAGGGAGGGGTTATTTCCACTGGGCTTAGCACCCCCAATAATTTTGAAAAGTTGGCTCCTATGAGCCTATTCACATTTTAGGTGCTTCCACCAAGAACATACCGTCCCACAATGGAATTTTTTTTTTTAATATAAGAAATCCATTGTGAGAGGTTGTATGCAGCAACCCTGTTTCATACCAGATAAAGAGGCAGAGTACTAATGAAGTTCATTAACCAATCACTGTTGTCTCTTTGAAGTCTTGGATAAAAAGACATAGGCATCCCTTGTCCAGAAGCAGGGAGATGAGATGAAAAAGGACAGCCAGAGTTAGGGCTGGAAAACCAAAGAATCTGCAAAGAGGTTTTAAACAGAAGAAATCGCTTTTCATCTGCTTTAGGTAACAGATCAAGAAAAGAGATGGGTAACTAGTGATATTATCTTGAATTCAGAATAGTTTTGTTCTTTTCTAGAGAGGGCTAGGAAGCAATTTTAATAATCTTATTTGAGCTAAAGAGATCATCATTATGGACTCTATTCACTTAATTTAGATTTTGTTTTTATACAGAAAAGTGCAGAGACTGCATTGTATGCAGGACGAGGGCTAAATTGACATAGGTTTGCCTGTGACTTATAGCATCGTCCAACCTAGAACTGCTCTGTATGTTGCAGAATAAAAACCTGAATGCCCCACCCAACGCCCCATTCTGTATTGCCTTTAATGTACTGCCCCAGTGCTTCCAGAGTAGTGTAACAGAGAGTTGCAGAACTTGTGATGGAATTGTGCAGAAAATGGGGAAGACCTGGCCCTTAATGCATCAGGCATGGTGATGTTAAACCTTTAGTTCTTTTGACTGCCTCCATGGTGCTGTGCTGTTTGCTTGATTTTTCAAAGTGTCATGAAGGCCTTGCAATAGCACTAATGCCTAGAGAAGGGGTTCTCAGCCCAGTCCTCAGGACACATCCAGCCTGTCAGACTTTCAGGATACCCACAATGAATATATATGAATCTCTTCATAATGGTGGTTAATAAATCCCAGATAATAAATACATTTGCATGCATTACCTCCATTGTCTATCTCATGCATCTTCACTGTGAGTAGCCTGAAAAATGGGCCAGTGTTAGACATGCAGGGACCCAGAGCAGAACCTGGGGAGGGGACCCCAAAACCCACCTTTAGGCTATGACTCTTTCAGCTTGGGAGCCCAGGATAATTAACCTGGTTGCCACACCCTAATGCCAGCCCTGCCTGAAAACTTGACTAGCTAGGCATATCCCAAGGACTAGGTTGAAATCTCCTGGCCTATAGTGACCTCACTGTTCTGCTCTACTTAGAGCAGAGCTTGGCAAATGCTGGGTGGGAGGTAGAGCATAAAGGCTGTCCCAACTTTAGCTGCTGAGATAACTGGTCACCAGTCTGAATATTGGCCAGTGCCCATTTAATTTCTGGGCAGTGGCATTGGGGCATCCGGGTCCCTCTGGTCCTAATCCCTCCTCCTCCTGAAGACCAATCAAGGCTGGGCCTGAGCCCCCCCCCCCATAGGCCCCCTGGGGCCTACATCAATTATCCCTGGTGGTCTAGGGGGTTGTACAGGTAGAAGCAATGCCCACTCGCTCCTGCCTGTTGTGGGTTCAGCCTCAAAATGGCTGCTGTGACCCCCTAATGGCACTTTCACAGTACTTGTGATTATATCCCTCTTAAGGTATTAGCATATTTTTTGGAAATCTTTTAAAGGAAGTCTCCTTTAATTTATTCAGGATGTTAAAACCTCTGAATGTGGGGTCCCTCAGGGTTCCCCGATATCACCAATATTATTCAATGTTCTGATGGCTCCACTTGGCAGGAAACTGGAAAAAATGGGTTTAACCTCATTCATATACGCAGACAATGCCACCATCTACATACTTTTCAACAACAGTATCACAGAGATACTGGATAAGGCCAATAAAGGGTTTGACCTCATGGAAAATTGGGCCATAACTGTCAAACTTAAACTGAACTGAAACAAAACCAAACTCCTGGTTTTATCCAGCGAGCACAATCCCACTACTTACCAAAACCTCATAATAGATCAACAAAATTTTACAATCAAAGCACAAATAAAAATACTAGGAATCATTCTCGACAAACATCTAATCCTTGAAGACCAAGTTGCTGCAATCATGTCAAAAAGCTTCAAAACACTATGGAAACGGAAAAGAATCAGAGGCTATTTCCCCAGACAGTCATTCCATCTTATAGTACAGATGCTGATATTGTCCCAACTAGACTACTGTAATGCAGCATATGTAGACTGCAAAGAAAACCTACTACAATTGTTGCAGACCATCCAAAACACAGCAACGAGATTGATATTCAAAAAGTCGAAATATGACAGATCAACCCCACTACTCGTAATGCTATATTGGTTCCCAATCAATGCCAGACTATTTTTCATAACCAGCACAATCATCTTCAAAATACTGTTTGGCATGGCACCGGACTACATGCTAGACATGATTAAACTATCACCAAGAAATGCAAACCCAGGAGTCAGAGGTTACCTACTACTTCACCTGCCCAACTGCAAAAACATACTATACAAGTCCACCTACATGGCAGGATTTAGCTACCTGGACTGAAAATGGTGGAACTCAATTCCCATAGTCATAAGAAGCATTTCGAACTACTTCCAGTTCAGAAAAGAACTAAAGACCTACCTCTTCAGGAAATTCTATCAGTAAAATATACACTAATCATTATGGAAGAACACTACACAACACAACCTCTAACTGTAATGCATCTTTTCATTTTAAAAATGAACTAAGACATATCTTCTCAAGAAACCCAATGACTATTCCATACGCACTAGTTATCTTGCCAACCACCATAAAACACAGCATCATACAACCTTGTAAATATAATTGAATGAATGTAATCTCTAACAACTGTTAAATGTAAGCCACATTGAACCAAATCTCATTTTTGGATAATTGTGGGATACAAGTATGAATGAATGAATAAATAAATAAATAAAATTTTGTGTGAAACGAAAGGATGTTTATGCCATGATTTCAGATATGTTTCCGGCATATTCACATTTGAACATATGTGGAAACCTTGTTTGGGTGAAAAGGCATGTCTACCTTAACACTAAATTGTTAGTATATGACTATCATTATCATAACAGTTCTTTATACTAAAGACACTGTTTTGCTAACTGGTTCTCCAAAAAATAAAAAAAACATTAATATCTCTGGAATTTGGCAGAGAAGATCTTCTTGAAATTCCCATAAAAATCAGGAAAGAGGCCAGGCCCATGATTAGTTTATGAATTAAAAATCTAACTAGCTAGAGGAAATGAAGCTAACCAAATGGACAGAGCATAGAAAAATGTATTTAGCCTGGTAGAGATGGTGAAAGTGTTCATTTGAGCTTCCTTAACAGATAATGTGCTGGTAGAAACTAAGAAGCTTGCTTCATGCTCTCCAAAACAGCCGGGTCTTCCCAGGGCCGCCGAGAGGGGGGGACAAAATTCCCCGGGCCCGGGCCTCTGGGGGCGGCCTTGTCCCGGGCTTGGCCCAGTCTCTCGGCGGCCCTGGGTCTTTCACGATTACTTTGTACATTGTTTAGTAAATGGAATTTAAAATCTCCATTAGAACACCGAGGCTGACCTGCTGCCTGAAGCCATAAAGAAACAGGAGTCCTGATAAATTTTTAACAGACACAGAAAGGAGGTTATTTCATATTCACCTTTAATGGCAACTGACTCTTTCTGTCCATAAATTTTTCATCACTTATCTGCTTACCATTTAAACTTTGTAAGGTGCCCTTAACGGAAAACCATGTAAATACTGAGTTAAGAGGTTAGGTGAGCAGTACCCTGCTTCTTAAACTGACCCTGCATGTGCTATGTCTCTGGAAATCTCCAGTGTTATTGTACTTTCATAGCAGCATCTGCTCAGCACAGAGTTTAACATCATTATTTATGCATTTAGAGGCCCTTTTATAAAGCTGCAGTACAGTATAAAGTGGACTTAATGTTCTCTTGCATGTGTTTTCCCCACATGCTAAGGCCATTTTTACTGCAGCAGTAAAATGGCTGATTTTCCTTCTCTTTTTTTTTGTATTAATGGCCATGTGTTAATGTCACCATTAGCATATGGCCATTAAAAAGAATTATCATGTTTATTTATTTATTTGCAGCATTTGTACCCCACATTTTCCCACCTATTTGCAGGCTCAATGTGGCTTAATCATAAACAGAGTAAGAGGTATGGTCTAATTTAACATATTACTGTGTAAGAAATTAGGTAGCTAGGTCAGTAGAATTATTTAGATAACACAAAATAAAATAGGTAAGATATAATGACCAATAGTGATAATGTGATTAACATAATCAAATTAGAAGGGATCAGTATTAGTTGGTTTAGATATAGAATGGAATCAAGTCATTAAGGAGGATTTTTATTGTAAGTCTCTTCGAACAGGTGCGTCTTCAATAACTTCCGGAAGGTTGTCAAATCAAGCGTTGTTTTTATAGCATTCGGTAGGTTATTCCATGATTTTGTGCAGAGGTATGTGAAGGTAGATGTGTGTAGTGATTTGTTTTTGAGTCCTCTACAATTGGGGTAGTGGAGGTTTAAGTAGGTACGTGATGAACTTTTGATGTTTCGTGCAGGTAAGTCAATTAGGTCTGACATGTATGATGGAGCTTCTCCATGGATGATTTTATGGGTTAAGGTGCAAACCTTGAATGCAATTCGATCTTTTAGTGGAAGCCAATGTAATTTTTCTCTGAGGGGTTTGGCGCACTCATACTTCGCCTTTCTGAATATTAGTCTACCTGCGGTATTTTGGGCAGTCTGGAGTTTCGTAATGGTTTTTTCTTTGCATCCTGCGAAAATGGAATTAGTTAGAAAATGTTAGCCAAAGTAAGTATTTTTTATCATGCAGATTAAGAACTTACTGCAGGATGCCTGAGCACCTCCTGTAGTAAGCCATTTTAAGCTGTGGTAAACCTGTGCTAGCACATACCAAGCTTAGGATCTCTTTACAGAGGTGCAGTGGGCTCTACGCAAGTCCAGTGTGCACCCAAATGAGACTACTGCCAGGCTAGTGCACCCCCTGGTGGTAATTTTGAATTTGGCATGCGCCCATAATCTCAATCACTAAATAGCCCCAGTCTTATTGAATACAAAATATCTTTATTAAACACGTGTGCTTCAAAACCTGCTCACGTGTATTTAAAACCTTTATTCACAAACAATATTCTCTTATATCTTTCATGCTCATTCACACCTTATAGTACCTGCATAGAAAATCTATAACAAGGAGGATTTATATATACATGACTTTCTTGAATATCATTACACACTGTGTCAAAGTTCATGATATCTCGTCTCTCAAAGAGGCATCACAGAATTAGAAATAAGACACCTTTGCATATGTCCATTCACTCTGTTCTTCCGGTTTCCGGTTTCACATGAAGTTTCATGAAAGTTCAAGACAAACCCCAACACACTTCTCTGGGGGTAAACAACTCCACTTGCAATAGATTTCAGGCACTACATTAGCGGGATGAGACTTTTCAATCTCATAACTGCTGTTACTCTAGTCCTTAAGCAAGCAAACTTTTTTTTTTAATTTTCTACCATGCGCAGCATTTCCAGTGTTAATTGGCAGTTGCCATGTGCCAACCAGTCACCGCGTGTGTAGCACGTGAGCCCTTACAGCTAGGTCAGTGGGTGGCGGTAAGGTCTCAGGATGCGTGCAACTTTCAATTTTAGCATCCATGTTTTGGCTCCTTAAAAAAGGCCCTTTTTCCTAGATGCGGTAAAAAATGACCAAGCACCCGCCCAAAAGGCACGCTTGCACTACCGAAGGCCACTTTTTACCATGGCTTAGTAAAAGGACCCCCTAGTAAAAGTATTCCTGTCACGTCTGTGGTCGTGACCACCCTCAGACTTACCCTATTTCTGGGAATCAGTGTCTGTGCTGGTTTCTGTCTACTTCTGAGTTGGCTCTGTTTCTGTCTCTGGGTGCAAGCCACTTCCAGCATGGCACTGATTGCCTCAGTATACTGCACCTGTGTGGGTTTAACCTCTCTGTGCTTCAGTATACTGTTCCTGAGTTAGTTCTATCTCTGTCTCTGTGGGCTGGCTGCTCTAATTGCTTCACTACTCTACACTTGTGTGTATTGGGCCTCTCTGTACTTCAGTGGGCTGTTCCTGAGGTAGCTCTGTCTCAGGCTGGGTGGGCTGGCTGCTTCCAGCCTGACACTAATTACCTCACTAGACTACACCTGTGTGGGTTAGGTCTCTCTGGGCTTCTGTATGCTCCATGCCTGTGGCCTGAAGGGGTGACCTCATCTGTCAGGGCCTTCTTAAGGAACTGGTGTTCTAGTCTTCGGTGCCTTTGCATTGCCAATGCCTCCGCAGTGCCTTAGGTCCCGAGGTTAGTGTGCTGTTTGCACAGTTAGCTTTCCTTGTCTTTTCTTGTGGGCTTCCATCCCTTCTGCTTTGCTAGTTACTTTCACCTGTGGGCCTTGCCTTCTGGCTCAGGGTATTATTGCTCGTAGGCTTTCTGCCTAGTCTACTACTTACCTGTGGGCTTCTTGCTTTCCTGCTCAGGGTATTATTGCTCTGTGGGCTTTCAGCTCTTCTGTGTCTATTGTTCTGTGGGCTTCCGACCCTTCTGTGCCCATTGCTCTGAGGGCCTCCAGTCTATCTGTGTATATCACTTTTATCTGTGGGCTTCTAGCCTTTCTGGGTGTATCTCTCTGACCTGTAGGCTTTCAGCTTTTCTGTGTATATTATTCTCTGTGGGCTTCTAGCCTTTCTGTTATCCCTGTGCAGTGGCTCTGCTCCCTGTCTGAGGTTGGTTAGCGGCTGTTGCTGCAGCCATTTCTCTCCTTTCTATCTGTTAGCTACCGTAGCTCCAGTCTAACCCTTCCTCTGGCAGGCTTATCTGTCATTCCCATTCCCTTGAGCTTAGCTTGTATGTAGCTCCTGTGTCCTCTTTTCCTGCCAAGCTAAGCTTCCATGGACACCCTCCCCTACCTAGTGTTTGGGTGAACCCAGATCCAGTCAAGCTGTGCCAGTTTCCCGAATCCTGTGGGAGAAGCCTGTATTGAGTATCCTGTATCCTGCTTCTCAAGCCTGAACCCTGCTGTAGGACGTTGTTCCTGGATTCCTTGTTGCTTTCCTCTTCAGCTCCAGCCCAGCCACTCCAGTCCTGTCTACTTCAGCCCGTCTTAGGGTTGCCTGTCTCCTGTTGGGTGGTTTTTACTGCTGCTGCCACCTCCGTGACAGCGGCCCAAGGGCTCACATTTCCCCGAGAGACCTGACAGAATGCAAAGGCCATGAGTCCGGCAAAATCATCCGTCCAGCTGGGCTTCCTGCCCATGACTTTGGTTCCAATGGACAATCCAGGGTCCAGCCCCAGTGCAGTTCCTGATTATGGTTTGGATTCCAGCTCCAACCCAATTTTTTCTCTGAACCCTTTTTTGATGCTCCATGATTACCGGGAAAAACTTTAGTCTGGCCCAGCCCTGAAGGATACTCTTGAAGCGGCAGCCGAGAAAAAGCGGCGGTGGTGGCGTATGGTCTGCCATAGCCCAGTGTCTGATATCGATCCTTCTACTATGCTTTCTGAATTCCGCTACAGACTTCTGGAGGAGCCAGCTCTGCGGGATACTCCTAAAGCTGAGGCCGAAAGAAGACGCCGGGGAATTCCTCTGCTCAGGTCTCCTCAGAAGAGCAGCCTGCGGTACCCTAGCGGGTTAGTTCCTATTCGGGATTCCAGTCCACCGGCGCTGAGTCCAGTCCGAGGAGGGTTTCAAGCGGAGCCTTCGAATCCTGTTCGAGTGAAGCCTCCAGCTAAGCCTCTGAGTTCATCCTGAGGGACGGTCCTACCCAGGTCCCTGAGGTCCGGCCGAGTGAGACGGCGTACCAAGCCTCTGATTCCAGCCCAAGAAGTGCCGACACCTAGGCCCCTGAGTCCAGTCCAGGGGGTGCTTCATACTGAGCCTCCGATTCCAGTGCAAGTGGCACGTCCAGTGAAGCCACTGAATCCAGTCCAAGGGGTGCTTCAAGCTGAACCTCCGATTCCTGTCCGAGTGGTACGCCTAGCTGAGCCCCTGCAGAGTTCCAGTCCCAGGCGAGATGCGGAGTGTGCCTTGAGATTCAGTTCCAGGCTAGAGGTTGATCCCAGGCTGGAGTCTGGCCCCAGTTCAGCTCCCGTTCAGCCTCCTAGTTCTACTCAAGATGTTGAGTCCAGTCCGGGTCCCAGTCCAGCTCCTGATTCCGGTCCAGATCTCAGTTCCAACCCAATTTTTGCTCTTGATGCCTTTATGACGCTCCAGGAGTACCATGCAGAACTTTTGTTTGACCCCGCTTTGAAGAATTCTCCTGAAGCTGCAGCGGAGAGAAGGCGTGTCAGGGAGCTTGGGTCTCAGACAAACCCAGTCTCTGCTATGGATCTTTCCACCACACTCTTCGAGTATCGCCGCAAACTTCTCTCGGATCCAGTCCTGCGGACTTCTCCTGAAGCCAACGCTGAAAGAAGGCGTCTTCGGGATCTCCAGCTCTGGCCTTATCAGCAGGATTTGCGGAGCAGTCCAAGTGCCAGTTCCGGCCTGGAGCTTGGTTCCCCGCCAAGTTCCAATTCCCGTCAAGCTCTGCGTCCTGTCCAAGTGACGCTCCCAGCCAAATCTCCGGTTCCAGTTCGAGTGGCGCTTCGAACCGAGCCTCCGATTCCAGTTCAGGTAGCGCTCTCAGTCAAGCCTCTGAGTCCAGTCCGAGGGACGCTGCTAATTGAGCCTCCGATTCCTGTTCGAGTGGCGCTGCTGACCGAGCCTCCGATTCCAGTTCAAGTAGCGCCTCCAATCAAGCCTCTGAGTCCAGCACGAGGGCCGTCTTTAAGGGAGCCTCCGATTCCTGCTCAAGTGGTGCTTCTGGCCGTGCTTCTGGTTCCAGTTCAAGTGGCACGTCCAGTTGAGCCTATGAGTCCAGTCCGAGGGACACTTCTAACTGCGCCTCCACGTCCTGTTCGAGTGGAGCTTCGGACCGAGCCTCCGGTTCTAGTCCAAGTGACCCGTCCAGTCAAGCAGCTGAGTCCAGTTCGAGTAGCGCTTCAGACCAAGCCTCTGATCCCTGTCCTAGGGGTATTTTCTGCCAAGCCTCAGTTAAAATTCAGTCCCGGCCAGAGGGACGTGTCTAGCCAAGCTGCAGAGTCTGCTCTGAGTTCCAGTCAAGCTTCTGAGCCTGTCCTGAGTTCCAGCCAAGTGCCTGAGCCTGCTCTGAGTTCCAGCCAAGATGAAACTGATCTTGCCCTAAGTTCCAGCCAAGATGTTCGAGTCTGCACTGAATTCCAGCCAAGTGCTTGAGCCTGCTCTGAGTCCCTGCTCAGAGCCTGAGTCTGTTTTGAGTTTCAGCCCAGATGAGCCTGAGTCTGCTCTGAGATCCTGCCAAGCGCTGGAGTCTGCTCTGAGTTCCAGTCAAGCTTCTGAGCCTGTCCTGAGTTCCAGCCAAGATGTTCCTGAGTCTGCACTGAGTTCCAGCCAAGTGTCTGAGCTTGCCCTGAGTTCCAGCCAAGATGCAGAGTCCGAGCCAAGTTCCAGCTCCAGCTGAGATGCTGAGTCCAAGCCAAGTTCCAGTTCCAGTCAAGCTGCTGAGTTCAAGCCGAGTTCCAGTTCCATCCAAGCTGTTGAGTCCAAGCCGAGTTCCAGGCTCAGCCAAGCTGTTCCCGAGTCCGCTCCGAGTGCCAGTTTCAGGCAAGCGGCTGAGTTCGCTCCGAGTGCCAGGGTCAGCCAAGAGGGTGACTCCAGTCCGGGTCCCAGCCCCGGTGTGATTCCAGACTCCAGTCCGGGTCCTAGCCCCAGTTCTAGTCCAGACTCCAGTCCGGGGTACAGCCCCGGTTTGATTCCTGACTCTGTTCCGGGTCCGGCTTTGGGTTCCAGTTCCGGTCAAGCTTTTGATGCCAGTCGGGCTCCTGAATCCAGTTTCAGCTACAGTCAAGCCTCTGATGCCAATCCAGGTTCCATTTCCGAGTCAGCTCCGGTTCTGAGTTCCAGCCCCAGTGAAAGTTCTGATTCCAGTCTGGGTCCCAATCCTGATCCAGCGGCTGATTTCGACTGGGGTGTTGATCCTAGCTCTGTTCCTGCTACTAGGGTGATATGCCAGGGGGTCCAGGAAGTGGTGGATCCCCTCAATAAAGAACTCCTGTTGAGTATGACTCTTCTTGCTGCATCACAGACTCTGAGCCGGCATAGTGGTTGTCTAAAAAGGCTTCCTGGTTACAAGAGCCACTCCTCATTTCAAGTTCCAGATGTGCTTGCTACTGCCAGTCCAGTGATTCGTGTTGGTGTGTTGAAACCCATCAGGAGGTTTCACCACACTTACCCTTGGACACCTGAATCCCCTGTGGAGACCGGGAGGGGTGTCTTGAGGGGGAGGTACTGTCACGTCTGTGGTCATGACCATCCTCAGACTTACCCTATTTCTGGGAATCAGTGTCTGTGCTGGTTTCTGTCTACTTCTGAGTTGGCTCTGTTTCTGTCTCTGGGTGCTAGCCACTTCCAGCATGGCGCTGATTGCCTCAGTATACTGCACCTGTGTGGGTTTAACCTCTCTGTGCTTCAGTATACTGTTCCTGAGTTAGCTCTATCTCTGTCTCTGTGGGCTGGCTGCTCTAATTGCTTCACTACTCTACACTTATGTGTATTGGGCCTCTCTGTACTTCAGTGGGCTGTTCCTGAGGTAGCTCTGTCTCAGGCTGGGTGGGCTGGCTGCTTCCAGCCTGACACTAATTACCTCACTAGACTACACCTGTGTGGGTTAGGTCTCTCTGGGCTTCTGTATGCTCCATGCCTGTGGCCTGAAGGGGTGACCTCATCTGTCAGGGCCTTCTTAGGGAACTGGTGTTCTAGTCTTCGGTGCCTTTGCATTGCCAATGCCTCCACAGTGCCTTAGGTCCCGAGGTTAGTGTGCTGTTTGCACAGTTAGCTTTCCTTGTCTTTTCTTGTGGGCTTCCAGTCCTTCTGCTTTGCTAGTTACTTTCACCTGTGGGCCTTGCTTTCTGGCTCAGGGTATTATTGCTCGTAGGCTTTCTGCCTAGTCTATTACTTACCTGTGGGCTTCTTGCTTTCCTGCTCAGGGTATTATTGCTCTGTGGGCTTTCAGCTCTTCTGTGTCTATTGTTCTGTGGGCTTCCGACCCTTCTGTGCCCATTGCTCTGAGGGCCTCCAGTCTATCTGTGTATATCACTTTTATCTGTGGGCTTCTAGCCTTTCTGGGTGTATCTCTCTGACCTGTAGGCTTTCAGCTTTTCTGTGTATATTATTCTCTGTGGGCTTCTAGCCTTTCTGTTATCCCTGTGCAGTGGCTCTGCTCCCTGTCTGAGGTTGGCTAGCGGCTGTTGCTGTAGCCATTTCTCTCCTTTCTATCTGTTAGCTACCGTAGCTCCAGTCTAACCCTTCCTCTGGCAGGCGTATCTGTCATTCCTATTCCCTTGAGCTTAGCTTGTATGTAGCTCCTGTGTCCTCTTTTCCTGCCAAGCTAAGCTTCCATGGACACCCTCCCCTGCCTAGTGTTTGGGTGAACCTGGATCCAGTCAAGCTGTGCCAGTTTCCCGAATCCTGTGGGAGAAGCCTGTATTGAGTATCCTGTATCCTGGTTCTCAAGCCTGAACACTGCTGTAGGACGTTGTTCCTGGATTCCTTGTTGCTTTCCTCTTCAGCTCCAGCCCAGCCACTCCAGTCCTGTCTACTTCAGCCCGTCTTAGGGTTGCCTGTCTCCTGTTGGGTGGTTTTGCATGCTGCTGCCACCTCCGTGACAGCGACAACGGCCCAAGGGCTCACATTTCTCTGAGAGACCTAACAATTCCTTAGTCAGGGGCTTCCATGAAGATTTATGACTGAGCAATCCAATAGGTCTCTAATAAAATCTGGAAGTATTCTTCTCCTTTTAGAAGTCAGAATTCAAGTTCTAAAGAAATAATAAAACATATGTTTTGAGAATCTAACCTCTCATATTTGGATTTTTTTCACTTGTATAGAAAGAAGTAAAGTGAAAAAAATCCAAACATGAGAGGTTAGAATCTCAAAACATATGTTTGATTATTTTATTGCTTTGCTCAGTGGAAGAGTTACAAGCAATGACTGTTTCAGGAAGCGTTGTTACTTAGACCCTTCAAACACTAACATCTTTAAATCCCAATGGACTATGAAAGCTAAAGGGTCCCCTTTATTTAAACTGTTTGGGAGATGTTCTCTTGAAAGCCAAGTGCCATCTGCTGATCGCTGCTTGTAAATCCTGTAGCAGGATGCACTGATGTGAATGCAAGTGGTCCCCTGTCCCAGCCTTGCATGTGATTCACATGTTTTTATTAGAATTAGGATTTTTGTCATGCTGGTGTTTTCATTCTTTTAATCCCCAGACACTTTTCTAATGATGCTTAATTACTGAACTACTATAGGGCTCATTTTCATAAGAGAAAAACGTATAAAAAGTGGTTTAAAATGGCATTTCGATGTTTTGCTTCCCAAAATGATCAAATTGCTATTTTTGAAATCCATTTTCTATGTTGTTTATCTGCAGTGAGGGCCCCTTTTACAAAGCAGTGGTAAACCCAATGCAGACTTACTGCTCAGTAAAAAAGAAGTACCACTGGGCTACCACAGCAGCCCGGCGTTAGATTTCACCCCAGTGTGCAATCGGTGGTAATCGGGTAGTGCTGCTCACTGCCCGGTCACCACCGAGTTAGCATGGGATTCCTTACTGCCACCTCAATGGGTGGCATTAAGGGCTCCCCCCCTCCTGAAATGACTGCGTGGCAATTGCTTCACTCGCCACACAGCCATTTCCTGAAAAAAAGAAAGACCTTCTACCTGCTGCGGAAAAAGAGGGCCTCGAAGCATGTCAGAAACAAGCGTCGACACCAGCGCAGGCCCCCTTTTGCCACAGCTTAGTAAAAGGGGCCCTGAGTTCTTTATATAATTAAAAATAGGTGTGGAATTTCACTTGTCACAATTGTATTTGTGATTGTATTATTGAAATAGTCTTATAAAACTCACCCTGGTTTTCAGGATTTCCACAATGACTATGTAGGAGATCTATTTGCATTCTCATGTGTATTCATAGATCTCATGTGTATTCAATGGTTAAATCTTGAAACTTCCAAGACTGGATTTGAGGATCCCTGATTTGGGCACAGACTTTTACACCTGCAATAGGCCCGGCATAAGTGGTTGTGTCTAAATATTGGCACATAACCCTACGCTGTTTATTAAAATGTTTCATTACGCATTGTGTTGACATTGTAAGTAGTATACTATACCATACTTTATATTGTTATTTGAATAGTTTTACTTTTGTAATTGTCTATTGCTTATTGATTTATTCTTACTGTATACTGCCTTGAGTGAATTCCTTCAAAAAGTTGGTAAATAAATCCTAATAAATTAAGAAAAATGTCAACTTCTATGCTGTTCTACAATGACATTTGGGTGCCCAGATGCTGATACAGAATAGAGCTTACTGCTCACCCTGTTGTGCACATTTGGGGCCAGATTCTATATATGGCGCCTGGAAAATCTGAATAAATTTCTGCCTAAGTGTATTCTATAAGCGGTGCTTAGATTTAGGTGCAGTATATAGAATACGCTTAGATGATATCCCAGTGCCTAGAACTATGTGCATCCATTTACACCAAGCGAAATGTAGCATAAATGCCGGTGCATAGATTTAGGCGCACATGGCTATATTCTATAACAGTGCGTGCACATTTTGGAACATCCATGAAACGCCCATTTTCCCACTTACAACCACGCCACTTTTGACTCCATGTATTAGAATGTAGGCTCCGTGCGTTATAGAATTGTGCTCATAAATTCTAATTATTGCCAATTAGTTCTCATTATTGCTTGTTAAGTGCTGTTAATGCTGATTGACTGTTAAGCCAATTAAGAATCCCCTTGGATATATAGAATCCCGGGATTGGTGCATAAATGTTGCCAGCCAATAAACAATCATCCCCTTCTCCCTGGATTCTATATATGGCATCCAGAGTTGTGCATCCATCTTAATTAATCAACGAGCTCTTAACTAGCAATAATTGCATACTAACAACTAATTATTGCAGTTAATTGGCTTTAATTAGAATTTGTGCATGCAATTTGCTGCACTGAATTTTTGATACAATTTATTGAATTCCTTTCTATTTGTGCCTCATCTGTGAATTTTCAGCCACACTGTGGAGGTCAGTTCTATAACTGGGCACCTGGTAGGAGCCTATTCTATAAAGGAACATAAGCACCTACTTTTCTTTGTAGATTGTTCTAGAAGTCACTAACAGTGAAAATACAATGTGCACCTAAGTTCTGGTGATACATGTGTAACTTAGGGGCCCTTTTACAAAAGCACAGGGGGGGAGCCAGGAAATGGACGTGCATCAAAATGAAAACCAGCGCATGTCTATTTATGGCCTGAGCCCTTAACGTCACCCATTGACTTAGCAGTAAGGGCTCATGCATTACCCACGCAGTAACTGTCCAGCGCATGCTAACAGCCGATTATTGCTGAGAACACCCCCGCAGTAGAAAATCATTTTCTACTGCGTGTTTTTGGCATGCGCCAAACAGAATTACCGCCGTGCACATGCGCTAACTGGGCAGTAATGCCGATTTGACGTGCACTGCACATGCGTAGGTCTTTACGCACCTTTGCAAAAAGGACCCCTTACAGTCTTCTATAAGTTTACAAACATAAGTTAAAGCCCTGCCTTGCTCTGCCCAGATTTTGCCTGTACCTTCGCCAGGGTAAGGGACCTTGGGACATGGCAGGATAGTGTTAGGTCAGTTTTTGGGTCAGTTAAAAATGGTCACAGCTTGGCAGTTAACTGGTCAGTTTTGCACATGGGCAGAGGAAGGGTGTTAAGTGTCAGGGGCCTTGTTGTGTCCCCAGGGGGGAATGCATCAAGCCTCTGCTGATGGTTCTGGAGACTGTGAAGAATAAGGGGCTGTCCTATCCTGGGTAGGCCACTAGGTGGTGCTGTTCCCATAGCAATGGGGGGGAATGCTTATGCTTAGGATGAGTCACTAGAGGGAACCCGTAGGGGAAGGTCCAGGTGGAGGTCACTAGGACCTGGGAGAGTCCTGGGTTGGAAACAGGTGAAGGTTGTTATGGGCTGGGCCCTGCCTGGAATTAGGGGGAAGAGCCTAAAGGGGTGTAGAAGCTAGTCACCCATTTTATACCTGCCTGAGTTTGGAAAGGAGACGAGAAAGGAACTGGAGAGCTGGCAGCTGAGGAAAGAGGATTCTCTGAAGGCACTGGAGAGACTGTTGTGTTAATCCGTTGTATATAGAACTGTGTAAGAAGACCAAGGAACTAGCAGCCAGGGGCTGGAGGACAGAAGGCTGTTAGCACTGAGCCCAGGTGTCTATGGGTGTGAGGCTCACTGGGAAGATCTGTGAATGTGTTTGAAGCTTGGGATAATGTTTTAAGCTGGAAGAAGGAAAGTGTTTTAAGCTGGAAGAAGTGTGCCCCAGGGGGCTGGAATAAAGAGCTGATTGATGAATATGCTGTATTGGACTTGAGTAATTTGCATTTAATCTGCATATTCCATGGAGCTCACCCTGAGTGAAAAAGGGGCCCAGGATCTTGAGGTTGGAGTGTTCAGGATACTGGGACGCGACCGGCACGGGAGCCAGAGGCCACTGAGGCCTGCTGAACAGCGGGAGGAGAAGTCTCATCTTCACAAGACCCAGCCATTGGACATGGTGTGTCCATGCTAACTCAGGAAGCCCTAGTTTGCTCATGGCAGAGCTTGCTCTAGGGCAGCATGGATAAACTGTGATAAGGTGACATTGGAGGAGTGGCCTAGTGGTTAGAGCACCGGTCTTGCAATCCAGAGGTGGCTGGTTCAAATCCCACTGCTGCTCCTTGTGATCTTGGGCAAGTCACTTAATTCTCCATTGGCTCAGGTACAAGCTTAGATTGTGAGCCCTCCTGGGACAGAGAACTATCCAGAGTACCTGAATGTAACTCACCTTGAGCTACTACTGAAAAAGGTGTGAGCAAAAAAATAAATTTTCTAGAGGCAGAAGAGGCTACCTAGCTAGGAACATGGCGAGTAGTTGCTGTTAGGCCATTAGTTTGTTTTCATTGTAGGTATTTTTATTGAAGAAATTGTTATTTGCTTGGGTGAAGTGTTATGAAGCTGCAGCCATGTTTTCTTTCCATTTTTTGTGTGTGCAATTGCCTTTGAGGGTATGGCGATTACAGGGTTGTGGGGGGAGGGAAATAATAGGTAAGAAGTGGAGAGCAGTCTCAAAACTCTTCATTCAGTAAAGGGATCTCTGCAACCTATCTTTTCAAAAAACTTCTATGGTTAACTAAATGTGACAATGTTAATCCACACTACTCTATAAATGTAATGCATCATTGTAATTTCTCATAACTGTTACTTGTAAGCCCAAAATTTGTTTTTGGATAATTGCGGGGTACAAGAATGAATGAATGAATGAATAAATAATAAAGATATCACAGCATCCAAAATCTCCAGTTTTCTCCAGGGCCAATACAGCCCCTAGGACCTGCCGCTTTACAGCTTAAGTCATCAAGCCTTGCTCTCCTGTTTGAGAGTGCTTGTTTGTGACAGTGCAGAATAATCACATCTGTATTAATCATTCAAAACAACTGCAAAGAAGACCCACTGAGAAATATTTATTTACCTTCTAAGCACTACAGATATGAAAGCATCTCTGGCACACAGAAATAAAGTTATCTGGATTGCTGATGCTTTGGTAATTATTTATAATCACAATGATTAGAGCATCTCTCTTGCCTTCTTTCGTTTTATGCAACACTGACAAATGTCTTCTACATTTATGGCTGAACAGCAATTAAATAGATTGCAGGGAGGAAAAACTAGTTTTGACAGCATTATTTCTATAAGCTTGTCAGTCGCCTTATGTTATTTTGATCAGGGTTAGGGGCTGAGAGGCATTAAGAGTTGAATGGAAGCAGCAGGAAAGGGCAAAAAAAAAAAAAAGACTTCTCCAGCAAAAATGTTGACATAGCTCAGAGAACATGGGAAAAACTCCATCTTCTGTAAGTGACCCTAAGGTCATTACTGTAAATCGGGCATGGAGTGCGGTTGACGTAATAGTCCACTCGAATGCAAATCAACAAACAAAACAAAGTGAGGCAACAGACAGGGTCACTTTGGATACAAATGAGCTGATTGATAGCTGCCAAATATCTTCTTATATGGGGCTTTGACACTGCTGATCAGTGTGTGTTGTTAATGACATTCACCTCTTCTAGCCCATCTTCAAACTTTTCTTTGGTGGTATCTTCAAGGAGGTTTGCATTTTCAATTGCATTCTCTTTGTCTATTGAGAAATACCTTGTCCTTCAAGCATGTGGCTCTTCTATCATCCACTTCCCTTTTTCTGTCCTGAGCTTGGGTAGAGGGGCAGAGAGTAGCAGAAAGAAAAACCAGAATGAAGATAGGGGCTACCTTAGAGGTCTCCAAGGGCTGCCATTGTCCCCCTGGGCCTTGCATTGAACACTACAATAGAGGGTATGAAATTGACAAAACAGATCAAAAGTTAAAGACAAGAATAAGCTTCCAAAGACACGAAGTAACACATCACAAAGAAGAGTAATGAGTGCCTCCTTGAGGGAGCATCTTTCCAGACTAGACCATTGCATCAATAACATTCCTGTTTTATTTTAGATTTGGATCACACCTTTTTTTTGGCAGCTCAAAGCATGTTATATTCAGGCACATTAGATATTTCCATGTTCCCGGGCAACTTATTGTCTTAGCAGGTCTGGAATTAGAAGCGGATAATCAAGGTAATGATCTTGGATCCCCATGTCTGTCCAAGCTGAAGAAGGCACAACCTGCCTGTGGGGTCCCCTCCCAAATTTCTGCCATGGACCCTAGCATGTCTAACACCAGCCTTTTAAGTCTGTATCTGAAGCAATGGAGGGTGAAGTCACCTGCCCACAGGAAACATCATCAGGATTTGGATCCTGACTTCCCTGGTTCTCAGTTGGCTGTGCTAACCACTAGGTTACTATTTCACTCAGAATTATCCAGGAATAAAGAATTATCAAAATGAAAAGAATCAGTTATTTTGTGATGATACAATTTACTTCACATGCCACAATAATGTTTGATTGGTAGCTTCCTGGAGGCTTACATCCATATGTGGTCTCAGTGGAATGAGCAGGAGGATTATATCAGTGCACCCTGGGGATGTGGTGCCTTTGAAGTAATGTTCCTTGTATTAATCAACAGGTTTAGACAACTTGTGAGCTGTTTATTTATTTTTGGTACTTCATATACCGCAAATTATCCATATGATGACTATGCAGTTTACAGTATAAAAGCAATTGAGGGAACAGATACATGAGGAAGGGAAACACAATTATATGGATGAGCCAAAGGGTTCAGTAAACAGTGGTTTAGGCTTTGGACTCTTGGAAAACATCATTGTGCTGACTATCACATATACTATTTTATGCCGAAGAACCTCACTTTGAAGGCAGATTGTTGGGTCTGCTGCCAGTAGAATTGTGATTTATTTCATTTATTTATTTTATTTCTTATTTACTGCATGTGTATCCCACATTTTCCAACCAAGTGGTAGGTACAATGAGAAGGGAAATACAAGTTTGCCGGAGTCTCCACAGTAGTATATGCAGCTTGGAGGCTGAGTCATGCTGGTGCTAAGGTTTATGACTCTTCCATAGCATTCATTATTTTACAAGACCTCTTCAACATGGTGCCGATCATTCTGATACCTGTTGTCTTTAAGGTCAAGCTAGCAACCCTGCGCAAGCACTGGCAATCCAGCTGCTGATCATAATCCGGATGCCTTCTGAAGCATCCCCTCATGCAAACCTTCCATGACTTCCTCAAGAAGGACATTTTCTAGAGCAGCCCATGTTAGTCATAGGAGGGCATCGCCTAGTGGTGGGGATGGGACCTTCAGGAGTGTCTGTCGATGAGCATAAGAAGAAGTAGTACAGACAAATTGCATCCCCTCATGCAAACCTTCCATGACTTCCTCAAGAAGGACATTTTCTAGAGCAGCCCATGTTAGTCATAGGAGGGCATCGCCTAGTGGTGGGGATGGGACCTTCAGGAGTGTCTGTCGATGAGCATAAGAAGAAGTAGTACAGAGAAATTGTCTGTCTTTTTTAAAACTTTTCAAATATCTTTAGTGTCAAAATCTAAAACTACAAGCTTTACAACCTAGCTGGGGTGGGGGGGGGGGGGGGGGTATGCTTGACAGATTGTCTGAATGACAAGACAGAACATGGTGGGTGCCCCAATTCTTTACAAATATGTTTTTCTCTATCTGCAGGAGATGTAGGACTCAATGACTGTTCACTGTTACCTTAAAGAAACTATCTTCTTCTTTTTTTTCAATGAGAAGCAAGATGGAACATTTATACATTTAAAAGTTCATACAAGGGATTTGCATGATGGAAAAAATGTCCAGTTCATTTTTTGAGTCAATTTTCTCTTTGATTTGTTTTCAGATTACATGCCCATTCATTTCATTTGTTTCCATTAAATTCAACAGGCAAATCAAAATGATCAAGGGGATGGAACTCCTCTCGTATGAGGAAAGGCTAAAGAGGATAAGACTTTTCAGCTTAGAGAAGAGATGGCTGAGGAGAGATTGGTTACAGGTCTATAAAATCGTGAGTGGTGTGGAGTGGGCACATGTGAATCATTTGTTTATCACTAACATTGCATTTTCCATCCAGATTTTATGGAACTTGTTGGGAGACATCTGCAGCAGAGACACTGGCACCCCATGACACTACTACTACTACTACTATTTAGCATTTCTATAGCGCTACAAGGCATACGCAGCGCTGCACAAACATAGAAGAAAGACAGTCCCTGCTCAAAGAGCTTACAATCTAATAGACAAAAAATAAATAAAGTAAGCAAATCAAATCAATTAATGTGAACGGGAAGGAAGAGAGGAGGGTAGGTGGAGGCGAGTGGTTACAAGTGGTTACGAGTCAAAAGCAATGTTAAAGAGGTGGGATTTCAGTCTAGATTTAAAGGTGGCCAAGGATGGGGCAAGACGTAGGGGCTCAGGAAGTTTATTCCAGGCGTAGGGTGCAGCGAGACAGAAGGCGCGAAGTCTGGAGTTGGCAGTAGTGGAGAAGGGAACAGATAAGAAGGATTTATCCATGGAGCGGAGTGCACGGGAAGGGGTGTAGGGAAGGATGAGTGTGGAGAGATACTGGGGAGCAGCAGAGTGAATACATTTATAGGTTAGTAGAAGAAGTTTGAACAGGATGCGAAAACGGATAGGGAGCCAGTGAAGGGTCTTGAGGAGAGGGGTAGTATGAGTAAAGCGACCCTGGCGGAAGATGAGACGGGCAACAGAATTTTGAACCGACTGGAGAGGGGAGAGGTGACTAAGTGGGAGGCCAGCAAGAAGCAGATTGCAGTAGTCTAAACGAGAGGTGACAAGGGTGTGGACGAGGGTTTTGGTAGAGTGCTCGGAAAGAAAGGGGCGGATTTTACGGATGTTGTAAAGAAAGAAACGACAGGTCTTGGCGGTCTGCTGGATATGAGCAGAGAAGGAGAGAGAAGAGTCAAAGATGACCCCAAGGTTTCGAGCTGAGGAGACAGGGAGAATAAGAGAGCCGTCAACAGAAATAGAAAACGGGGGGAGCGGGGAAGTGGGTTTGGGGGGGAAAATGAGAAGCTCGGTTTTGGTCATATTTAATTTCAGGTGGCGTTGAGACATCCAGGCAGCAATGTCAGACAAGCACGCTGAAACTTTGGTTTGGATGCAAGGTGAGATATCAGGGGTAGAAAGGTAGATTTGGGAGTCATCAGCATAGAGATGGTAGGAAAAGCCATGGGATGACACAAACAATAGGGTCAAAGGCACTACTACTAATAATCATTTCTATAGACCGCGACCAGTTTCTAATTTCTAAGAGAATGGGTAGTCTGCATTCAACACAATGATTGGCTAAAAGAGAGAATCTGGCTGGATCCATCTCAGGATTAAGACCTGGTTACAGCACTGAGACCATCCTCATATCTCTGCAGAAACTATGATAGGGGATCGGCCTCATTGTTAGTATTGCTGGCTTTCTCACCAGCTTTTGACACTGTAGACCACAATATCATGATGGCATGGCTGGCAGAAACAGATATTGGTGGCACAGTTTTTGCATGGTTCAGATCCTATCTAACAGATATGCAACAGTCCATACTGTTCAGCAGCTTTTCAGACTTACACTTTTTTGGTTGAAAGGGACAAACAAACCAGCCTCTACCTTGTTCTTTAAGCTCACTAGTTGCTGATACCATGTGGAGAAAACATCTGCCTGGGCTATGGCTCAGTGACCCTCCCCATTCCTCTTCCTGTACCTTGGCAATTGACCTGAGGGGCTAGCAAACCTCTCACCTATATATTCATGTTGGATAGCCTGAAAACCAGACCCATTAGCAGTCCTCCAGGTCTGAGGGTGACGACACTGAGCTAGTAGGTCACCTCACCCATTGAAAGCTTGGGCAAAAAGCTTGAAACCCTGACTGTTGGCCCTCAAGAACATGGGAGAGAAGATGAAGGTACTAGCTAGATACACACATCCCGACTGACATTAGTTGCCCATATATGCACTCTCACTGATACCAGCTGCATCCATCTTCAAATAAACATATAATATTTTTTCATTTGCGTTAGTCATTTTGGGGTTGATCTTGAACTGCAGCATTCAGCATTTAGTCAAAACATGAGTTACCACAGTTAAAGTGAAAGTAGATATTCAGCACTGGACCCCAGATATCAACTAGAGCTGAATATCCAGTGTCAGCACTGATCCAGAAGTGCTATCTTGTTGACGACCATACTCAGACTGCTTTTTTGCTGTCTAAACTTTATCTGGATAGCTATCCAGTTAACGGTCTAATATAGTCACTAACTGGATAACCTCCAGCTCTTCCCAAGCCAGGGGTGGACTGACAGTGGTCTGTACCCCCGGGCAGTACTCATAGTTCCCCCCCCCCCCCTCCGGCTGTTGCCCACCTACCACTGCAGCTACCGCTGCCCACGGCTGCACCCCTACCACCACAACTACTGAGCTGCCACTGCCCCCTACCACTGCAGCCACCACTCCCCTCCTACACACTACAGTCCCTCAAGCCTCAAAGAACCCTGCTCTTTCCTGCCCACTACCACTATTCTGCCCGGCTTGTGTGTTTTCAAAATGGGTGCCGAGACCTCCTGTTCTAGTCTCGCGGGTCTCGACTGTCTCAGCAGCCATTTCTAAAACACGGCGGCACTGGACAGAATAGCAGCAGTGGGCAGGAAAGAGTGTTGTTCTTTCCTGCCCCTGCAGAGGTCACTAGACCACCAGGGCCCTTCAAGGTGGAACCAGGGAGGGCCCACTGAGGCTCATGGGGCTGTAGTGTGCAGCGGCAGCAGGGGGAGAGCCTCTGAGCTTCCTAGAGCCTCTAGGACCTTGACCACTGTCTGATTGCCCAAATGGTCAGTCCGCCCTTAGCCCAAGCTCCGCCCATAGACTGACTCAGCACTTTCCAGCTAGTGCTGAAGTGGTCAGAAGAAAAATTCATTTGTCCTGTTTACACTTACTGTATACCACATGGGATGAAGTTTTTTCAAAAAAGGTGGTAAAAACATTGTAATAAATTAATAATCTGTAACAGCAACCAGAGAGGCAAAAGACATCAATTGTAGAACAAAGCAGCAAGAAGAATTGTGTCAGGATCGTCAGTAATCTCAAAATCACCACTATAATCAGGCTTTATCATCTTAGTTGCACAATATTTCAGCCCTAAATCTGTCCTTTTGTTAAAGGTTTCATAAGCAAATAAACCAGACCAAAGCCACCTATGTGCTATTGCACACAACAAATTTGACATGGTGATACATAGTGCTTCCACTAGATGGCACCATAAATATTAAAAAAAAAAAGATGTGCCTTTACATTACCTTCCATGGTCTCAATATACTAAGTTAAATAAGAATGTTTCATTTATAACTCTTAATTCTGTATTCAATGAACTTGACACTGTTGTTAAAAAGCCATGAAGGCATTCCATATTTACCCCAATATGGCACAATCCTACCTTTAAAATCAACAAAACTGAAGATGGCGACCTAAGAGCGTTTGCTGATCCCTCGTTTGCGTCTTGCTGGTCCTTTTTCTCATTCTTACCTATTTCCTACACACCATGCCCCATACGAAAAGGAAGGGGACAGTGAAAGGCCAAACGCCAATGGCCAGAACTTCCTCCCCATCGCAGCTGACCATCGAGAGATTCACAACGCCGGTATCCCAGATAGGAGCGAGCAAATCCGAATTGAGGGCCGAAGGAGGAGCCTCGGCCCTCTCGGGACTGGAAACATCGCTTTCGCCGCCCGAATACAATCATCCTCCGTGTCCAGCGTTGGTCGGACAGAGCGAGCAGGTCCAGGCTGCTTTGTAAATCGAAAGCGGTCGGACCGCGGATGGCATCAGCCCTGCATGCAACGCTGTTGGAGTGAATCTGGAGGAACCTCCTCCCGCAGGGATTACTCTTCAGACATTTGGAAGGCGCTACAGAGTCTTAATCAAACAGTTCTGAAAGTAACCCAAGAAACCTCTCAAATTGTGAGTAAGATAGATGCCTTAACACTCTTTTTGGAAAAAACTAAGCAAGAAAACGCCCAGCAAACGGAGCAAATTCAAAAAGAAATGAAATCTTTAAAAACTATCACTGATACTTTAACTCTTGACAAAATTGCGACCCACAAGAAGATAGAACAAATTGAAAACTTGAACAGGCGTTTGAATCTGAGGATTCTGAATTTTCCTTGGACTCAAGCAATGTCTGCTGTGGACTTATTTAAAAAATATTTAAAAGAAATCCTGTTGTACCCAGACTCAGCAATACCTCCTTTAAACAGAATTTATTATCTACCAGTTACTACACAAGCTGCTTCTGGTGACGGTGGGGAAAGTCCTCCTCAAATTCCCCAGCAAATTCAACAAGAACCATTGGACATATCCTTAATATTAGAAACAACATTAACTGAAATAGAACAGCAGAGAACTTTACTAATTGTATTTGTTTTTGAACAAGATTTAAAGGCACTGTTGAAGCTTTATTTTAAAAATTCCTTTAAAACTTTTTGTGGTCAGCAAATTTGGATCTACCCTGATGTCTGTAAATCGACTCAGGATAAAAGGAAAAAAAATTTGTCTTATAGAGAAGAAACGAGAGCATCGGGGGCAAATTATTTGTTGGCATATCCATGTAAATGTATGATTAAATATATGGGGATTAAATATACATTTTTGAGCCGGAACATCTTAAAACTTTTTTGGAAATGAAGAAGCTAACCAAACCGTCTAAAGAGTGAGTAATACCAACTGATTATTATATGTTAGTAAAGGAATACAAGGCCAGGCCATTTACCTATGCAAATTACCTAAAGATCTCCTATTATCTTATTATTTTTCCCCCTTATTTTCTTCTGTTTTATTGTGGTCTAAGGAATTGTATAACATGAAGCTAATGATGATGGCTATATAATATTATGTAAAATATTAATTCAATGTTATTCAATGTATTACTATTGCATGTTAATCGTGTATAAATTTAAAATTCATAAATAAAAAATAAAATAAAAAAATCAACAAAACTTGTATAAACTGGCCTCTATGGAAAAAAGCCGGCATATGGTCCTTAAATCTGGGTTCCCTTCTCACAGCTATGCTTGAAATTTGGTATTCCTAATACTCACCACTATAAATGGATACAACTTAAGCACTGCATAACTGCTACTACTGACATTACTAAACTTTCTACTGTTCCTCCTAGTTATTGGCAAATTGGTAGAACTTTAATGTTATCTAAAGGAGCTGCCTCCAAATGATAAAAAATATTTCAACAAGCAAAATTCAAAGCACCTGCTAATATTATGGAATCCTGGGAACATGATTTAAATCTTCAACTAGACGAACAACTATGGAATAAATTTTGGTTTAGAACTACACATACTACTAGATCTGCATCTACATCGCAATCCATGTTTTACTTGGCACATAGGGCTCTCTGGACTCCCAAGTAAAATTACCAAACTAAAAACATCAGTTCCCAAAAACAACACGGAAAAATGCTGGTCATGTAATAAAGATAAAGGAACTCTTAAACATATTATTTACTCCTGTACTTTTATACAAGAATATTGGAGATCAATATGGAACACCATATCATCTACATTGAAGATACCAGTGTCCTTCTCATATAAAATAGCCATATTAGGATCATTAGCTATACATTGCCCACTGGACAAATATCAATCACAACTTTTGGTTATACTTCTCCAAACAGCATTAAGAATACTTTTCTTCTGCTGGAAAGACTTATCCAAGGCAACCTACTTAACGTAGTGGAATTCAGTATGTATACTTGCCAAATATGAATATGCAGCAGCTGAGAAGTATAATTCAATTACCAAATACAGGAAAATATGGTCTCCCCTTCAAGATCAAATATGTAGTACTCTTGTGTAGATATGTTCTCTTAACTATCTGCTCTCACGATATGTCTACCTAACCATCGTTACAAATCTGTAACCATAATTCATATCTTTATCTTGTATCAGATATGTATATTGTTTGATGCTCAGTTTATTGTTCATATTTGTATACTGGCTAACATTTTAGCCATTTGTGTTTTGTTTCACTGATAAAATTAAATAAAAATATTGGAACTAAAAAAAAAAAATCTATTCCTACTCTAGCTTGCAAGAACTGAGACTTGGGAGTTTTTCACCTCATTACTAAGAGATGGACCTTCCAAAGCTACATTTCTTGAGAAGTGATGTCATCCCAGGGCAGTGCTCACGTGCATTATTGGAAACATGCCAATTTAGTGTGGATGATCCTGGAATTCTTGAAAACCTCCTGCAGCTGTACAATCCCTGTTACATTGTCATGCTGCCAGCAAAACAAGCTGGCTGTTAAAAAAAGCAAAACACACACACTTTTGTAGTCTTTTGACATTTTTATCCTTGGATGGTGCTGGTTTTCATGGCTTTTAAAGTTCCTCTGACTGAGACATGTAAAGCATGCATATCTCAGGACCGGGAGCAGAACTGATAAGGGCAGCTTGAATGTGGAAAGTGTTCAAATAGCTTGCATGGTAGCAAACTTCACAAGGCTTTTACAGTGCTTATTTCATGCAAATCTGCTGCAGCACAACCTGCATTGCTGCCCTTTGAAAACTAGGTCTTGCCTAATATTTACTGAATACTAGCGTTATTAGGTGAAATGCATGCCTATATTTTAAGCACAAGGGCTTACATCATCCTTAGAACTTGTTTAAATGCTACCATCTAGAGAAAATTTGTAAGTGTAGCTTATAATGTTTTACTATCTATGATGCACCAGGGTCCATCTTAACTATGGCTTATAGACTTCTTTTAGGTAATTAAACCTTTTTAAAACCCTGCTAAGCTAACTGCCTTTTTCTCATTGTCTGGCATTGAATTCCAGAGTTTAATTACATGTTTTACATGTTGAGTGAAGAAATATTTTCTCTGGTTTGTTTTAAGTTTACTACTTAGTAACTTAATTACATGCCCCCTAGTGCTAGTATTTTTGGAAAGAGTAAACAAGTGATTCACGCCTACCCATTCCACTCCATTCAATATTTTATAGACCCTTCCAATGCTCATCCCAAACACCATGTGAGCATCCACCTGCAAAGTACACATTATTGAGTATTGGTATGTGCTTAAGAACATAAAAATAGCCGTACTGGATCAGATCAATGGTCCATCTAGCCCAGTATCCTACTTTTAAGAGCGGCCAATCCAGAACACAAGTACCTGGCAGAAACCATGCTACCAATCCCAGGGCAAGCAGTGGCTCCCCCCATGTCCATCTCAATAACAGATTATGAACATTTCATCCAGGAACTTGTCCAAACCTTTTTTAAACCCAGGTATGCTAACCGTTGTTATCACATCCTCTGGCAATGAGATCCAGAGCTTAACTATTCGTTGAGTGAAAAAATATTTCCTCCTGTTTGTTTTAGAAGTATTACCATGAAACTTCATTGAGTGTTCCCAGACCTTTGTATTTTTTGAAAGAGTAAACAATTGATTCACTTTTACCCATTCTACATCACTCAGGATTTTGTAGACCTCAATCATATCACCCCTCAGCCATCTCTTTTCCAAACAAAAGAGCCCTAACCTCTTTAGTCTTTCCTCATATGAAAGGAGTTCCATCCCCTTTATCATTTTGGTTGCTTTTCTTTGAACCTTTTCTAATTCCGCCAACGTGGTCTATCAAATATTAATAAACTTGAACCTTTTGGGATCCAATCACAAGTCAAGCTCAGAATCTAATGCCTGAAAATCAGTCTGATGAAAGAATTAGTGCCCTCTGTGATTTGAGGTGCTCTGCTAGGTCAGGTCTGTCAAGGATCATTGCACTGGATGTGATGTGTGCTCAGTTGGAAAGCTTTTATCTGAGCTTCTCCTCCCGGTCAGTAAATTTCACTTAATGAGTGCAGTCAGTTCTGCTTGTTGTCAGATCACTGAATAGAACTGAATAGATTCTGCATCTCTGTAGTGGTGTTGAAGACAGTAGCAGTAGCTGTGTATATTTCACAAGATTAGATGACTGTGTGAGGGAAAATTGGAGTTGTAAATCATGCTTCAAAAATAATCCATAATAATATAAAGCTGTCTGAACAAGTTATGACTTACTCTCTCCTTGTCCCCTCCCTTATGTTCTTGTTTTATTGGAGGATGCTCCAGGGGATTAAATGTGGTATAGAACTGGCCAAAGGCAAGGAAGTTCATGTTGAGATAGATGTTTCACTTATGGAGGATGTATTCTCATGTCGATGCTTCACCCTTGGACAATGGGAGCTTGGGGCATAGTGAACGAATGACCATGGTCTTGATAACTTGGAAGATCTGCTTCAGCAGAGGCAAATGAAAGTACATAAGTACATAAATGTTGCCATTCTGGGACAGACCGAAGGTCCATCAAGTACCAGCATCCTATTTCCAACAGTGGCCAATCCAGGTTACAAGTACCTGGCAAGATCCCCAAATGGTACAATACATTTTATGCTGTCAATAGATGTCTTCAGATGGAAGACTGGGAACCTCAGTCTCTCTTCTTTAGAGGGGGAGGCACTGGGCAGGCAGTCTCAGTAAAGGCCTCCTGCAACCATTATGTAGCATAGTTGGCCAGTTGTAGGTTACTTTGGAAAAAACAACACAAACGCTTGCAAGACATGCAGAAAAATGGCAGAATTATTTAAGAAGGGCAATTTTCAAACTGTTTGCACATTGAGTCAAAAGTGCATGGGCCATTCTTACCCATGGGCTTTGTGCCAATTTTCAAAGCAAAAGTATCCTTTTCTGTCGAAAAGCAGGATTGTCAGACATACAAGTGGAAGATGTCATCTGGCAGCGCTGAGATGGAACTTCTCTCCCAGAGTTCAGAACTCAGTGTAAAGTTCTGAACTTGCATCACCCTTCCTGCAGGGCTGCCAAGGGGGGGGGGGGGGGGGGGGCGCAGGGGGGACAAAATTCTCCGGGCCCGGGCCTCCAAGGGGGGCCCTTCGCTGCAGTCCCCGGTCTCACCCGCCTGCCCTCGGCTCTCTCGACTGTCCGCCACTGGGCCGGGCCCTCTGCATTCAAATCACAGCGCCTCACCTCCATGTGAAAGCGCAGCAGCTGTAAATCGCCTCCCTTTGGGCCTTCCCTCCCTGTGTCCTGCCCTCATCTGATGTAACTTCCGTGAGAGCGGGACACAGGGCAGGAAGGCCCAAAGGGAGGCGATCTGCAGCTGCTGCACTTTCACGTGGAGGTGAGGCGCTGTGATTTTAATGCAGGGGGCCTGGCCCGGTGGCGGAAGGAGGGGGCTGTCAATGGGGCCAGGGGTGGGCGGGTGGAGACTGGGGACTGCGGTGCGGCGGCCTCGGGGGAGGGGGGGTGCAGCGGTGGGGACGGCCTTGCCCCGGGCCCGGCCCAGTCTCTCGGCGGCCCTGCCTTCCTGTGCACAGCAGTCTCTTCAACTCCTTAGGTTTGTTTCTTTTGCTCTGCTAAATCTGGTAATTATCTAAAATTAAGGCAGGTTCTTTATATAGTTAAGCAAGAGATAAGGAACTGATCTAAGTTACAATGTGTGGAGGAAGCTAGTTCATGTGCAGAATGAGTGTATAGTCAGTCACCCTATGTATTAAAGGCTTGGGAGAAGAGCCAGGCTAGATATCTGCTCTGACTACTGTGAGTGGTCCAGAGGTGGAGTTAGGAGTTATGTGAGTGCTGGTACCCTCATAGCTGACTGGGCATGTAGGATCTCATGAAAAACCAGTTGTAACTATGCCCAGTTAGCTATGTGGGTACGGTGGTGAATATCGGCTGAACCTGGATAGCTTTCACATGTTGTCCAAGACCCAGGTATTCAATGCTGGTACCCAGATTGGGCATAGCAGTGAGTACCAAGGACTAATTTAGCTGGTGGCAATCAGCTTTTACTTATTTTTTTTTTTATTTTAAAAACTGAATAAACCACACTATTGTACAATTCTAGGCGATTTCCAAGAAAACATAAATAATGAAATTCTTAACAAGTAATACAAAGACCTTCAAGCACAAATCAACATAAAACATAAAATAAAATTTGCATACAGCTGTTAAATATAATGATTCATGAATCTAGCAGCAGTCACTAAATAGCAGCAGTTGGCTGTATATTGACCAGTAAGTTTTTATTTCCAGGAATGTTGTCTTTTCAATGGTGCCCCCTCTGTGCAGGAAATGTTTACCTAGAGGATCTACATTCATTCTGCTTGGGCTGCAGGGACCCAGTCTTGGCCTGGAAAACTATATATTCTGTATGGTCATGTCCGTAACATATAAATAAACCAGGATTGAACATGTCCCTTGCTCATCACTGTGACTTTCTTTCTACAGTGGGAGTACATCAAATAGCCAAGTCATAAGGGGATCACTCCTATCACTCAGCTCAGCTCAGAGTGCCCTCTCAGGTGATTACCTCCCATCTGTAGAGAGGACCGAGAGGTCTGGATGCAGAGGAGCATTGCATGGGGGATCTGTTCCTTCTTGCTATACTTATCTGGAAGTTGTCCATTCATTTGAAGCTTCTATTTTGCAAGGTATTGCAGAGCATCAGTGGATGACTTCTACTGCACAGTCAGCTTCCTCATGCCCTGCGCATTCTCAACACAGTAACCTTGCACAGGGGCAGCAGAGCCTTCCATCCACCATGATTGTGCATCGCTGTCCTTCTGCATATCCATCCTGGCCTACACTGAATCTCTGCAAGCTTCCACAAAGCAACTGCTTGATCAAATCATTCCTTCTTTCTTTGCACAGCATCAGCATTTTCTATGCAGCTGTTCTGGGAAGATGCCACCAGTTTGTATCTTCTTGTAGGACATGCTGGATCACTACAGAATGGATTCCTCAAAAGGAGAATCTCTTTTCCATTTGTGAGGAGGTTCATAAAAACTTAGTCATAGCAAGACTTGTTTCCTTAGGAACGTGGATTATATTGCTTTTGCTATCATGCCTGTTCATGTCAGCCTATCATTGGCTATATATTAATTTCATTGTGCTGTTCCTTGCTGCTGTGCTCTGTTAATAAGATATGGATATCTCTGCTTGATATGTCATTCACTTGTTATAAAAACATCTCTTGCTTGTAATTAACACCCTTGAATTGTGCCTTCTTTATTTCATGTTTACTGATGTGTCCCATTAGACCAGGGGTTCTCAGGTGGAGGCTGGGGACTGCGGTGCTGGCGGCCTGGGAGCAGGAGAGGGCGAGAGACCCCGGCACCGGACCCTCCTTGGAGTCCTGAGCCTGGGCAATTTTGCCCCTCTGTCCCCCCCCCCCCTCGGCGACCCTGCCTTCCCGTCTCTAGAAAAGGTTTGCGGATTAATACCTTTCAAATATTTGAACGCCTGTATCATATCATCCCGTTTCTCCTTTCCTCCAGGGTATACATGTTTAGGTCAGTAAGTCTCTCCATGTATGTCTTGCTACCTAAACCCCCTACCATTTTAGTCGCTTTTCTCTGAACTGCTTCAAGTCTTTTTACATCCTTAGCGCGATAAGGCCTCCAAAACTGAACACAATACACCAAGTGGGGCCTCGCCAACGACTTGTACAGGGGCATCAGCACTCATTTCTTCTGCTGGTTATACCTCGTTCATTTTATCCTCTTTGCTGTCCACACTATATAACTCTTCTTCTCTATGACTCTCCTAATGTATCCATAACACATGATCCTCTTTGATAATAACATCACTTTGTATCTGTTTTTCACGGAAGGCGACTAACGCCTTACGGTATTATGTAAGCCACATTGAGCCTGCAAATAGGTGGGAAAATGTGGGGTACAAATGTAACAAATAAATAAATTCATCGGGACATGGCAAGCCAGTCAGGTTTTCAGGATACTCACAATGAATATGCATGAGATATATTTGCATACAATAGAGGTAGTGCATGCAAATTTATCTCATGCATATTCATTATGGATATTCTGAAACCCTGACTAGCTAGGTGTGTCCCAAAGTCTGGGTTGAGAACCCCTGCATTAGACAGATGGTTTCCATGGGTTCTACATTCTGTCAGAATGCTACAGGATGTCGAGCATAGTCCAATTATGTGAACTGAATAAAGTAATCCAATTAAACTTACATACTTTGGCTTTCTTATTTTGGAGTTATAGTCTTTACCATCATTATTAGTACCAGTGCATCTTTTCTAGCTAAAAAGGTGCCGGTACTCAAATGCTAGGCCACCCTTCAAGGGTGGGCTGATCACTGAGGGATCTACCCCACAACAGCCAGGCCCCCTGCAACCAGTCACAGAACCTATGGCAAGGCAGAATTGGTGTGTAGAGCCTGAGCTCTTTCATTAAAACTTGGGGTCCTTGGGTCAATTTTAGCAGACAATGGAAAAGGTTCCGGTACTCAGTACCCCCACAAAAAAAGCCCTGATTAGTACTCATATAACCATCACTGCCCAAGGGGTGTGGTACAAGAAACCCAATAAGACAGGGAGAGCATGGGCACTGGAAATCCAGCGAACAGAGTATACTCCCTGGTGGGAATAGGAAGCACTTTTTCTGATCTGCACATCTCAGATGATTTGTTCATTAACTGAGTTGCCTTATTAATCTTCTGCTGTGATGTATTTAAGTACTCCATATCAGATTTCTGTGGGTTTTGTCTTTAACTTAGTTTTTAATGAAATTTCACTAATCACTTTCTTATGTTCTTTAATAAGTACTCTTGAATTGCAGACAGGCTTTCTTCTTTCCTATCTGTTTGGCAGAGAGTGGTTAAGCTAACTGTAAAAGGCAGTCCACTTTCTCTTTCAGGCTAAAACTATACATGTTCCAGCACTAATTCTGCTTCTAACTTAATGCAATTTAAAATAAAAAACAGGGGACAGAGCAGACGAGCTGGGTGCTTTGACCTACGCTTTCCTTCTTGAGGAATTATCACTATTATATCCACTTGTCTCTGCTCAACATGCATTGTGGGATGTATCCCTGGATTGTCCTCTACCTTGGTCCAAATCTTCTTTCAGTGAACTAAATTTCATGCAATAAGACAACCACCTCTTTCTCCAAGTCATGGCTATAGAACCTGTCCCACCACATGACGGTAGTACTTAAAATATTTTCTCGTTCTAAAAAACACATAAAGCTTATACCCTATACTCATTCTCAGAGACCTCAACAGTTTCCTTCTTGAAGACAGATTCAGAACGCCCAGAATTTCCCCTATTTTTCTTTTACTCAACAGAGGGAATTACATGTGTACCTTGGATCTCAATCATGGCTATATTCACGTTCTAATCCATCCTTTTTACATGGTGTACCTCAGGCTTATCTTTCAATCTAGCCAATTCCAACCTTCCCTTCAGCCTTTGGGCACCCCACAGTGTTCTTCAAGTGCCTCCCAATGACAGCTACACACCTCCACAAGAGGAAGTAGTTATGCTTTCTATACCCGGATGACTGGCTTCTATTGGCTCAGTCAGCATCACAGGCTTTAATCCTTTTGGAGAAAATATTCCCTATTCTTTAGTTTGGAAGTCCTCTCAACTTTCAGAAGTCCATAACATCATTTTGTTCATAGGAGTAGACTTGGACAATATCTTATCAGGACCATTTCTTCCAAAGGACAGAATTTACATGCTTCTGGTTTATATTCGTACCTATAGTCAGTGCACACAGTCATGGCCAGAGTATACTCACAAATGCTAGGACATATGGCTCAGCCATTCATGTTGTCCCATTAGCTTATTTAACAATGCAACGTCCTCAGTAGAATCTCAAATACCAGTGAAATCAATGCCCCCATCCTCTCACCTCTATATTATACCCACCTTATCCTCTCCACTTCATCTTGCAATGTTGGATATAAAAACCCAATTTAGCAGTGGGTATCCATTTCGCTCCATGGCATCATCAAAATTACATACGATATGATCCTAGAGTGGGGAACTCATTTTAACTCCAAGGGAATTTGATTGAGTTGCCAAACAACTTTTCACATTCATCACTTGGATTTTAGGGCAATACTCTATGACTTATATGTATTCCTTTGCAGCCTTCACAGTTCCTCTGTCCTGATCAAGATGGACATTTATCTGGCAATCTTTTCTGTGAACAAGCAAGAGAGCCCAGGCTCTCTCCGCCTTTGCGGGGAAGGAGCCAGAATCTGGGATGTGGCTATAGCCAGCCACATCCAGGTGCAAACCACTTGTATATGTGGGCCATAGAATCCATTAGATGTCAAACTCAGCAGGGTTCTTCATCCTTATGACTGGTCCCTCGATGTGATTCTTCTTTCAGTAATGGGGAATGCTTCGGATATATTTTTCCCAGTGGGGAGAATGCAAAGCTTTTTCTGTTCTGTTCTATTCTTCCTTTCCCGCTTTGTCTAGGCTTGGATGCACCTGCAATTTTGTGGACCTTCCAATTCCTCTCATACTAAAAGCTCAGGACAAGTTCCAACAAAGCCAAAGTAATCATGACTCTTATATGTTTTTTGACCTCAATAGAACTGTTCCCTCTTCTAGAAAATTTGACAGTTCTACCTCCTCAAAAGCAAATGTAATTCCTGGCACTGTAGATTTAACAGGAGGTTGATCTTCATTCATATCTGAAGTTTGTGCCCTCACAGACTGGAAACAGAGTGATATCTAGTTTCTGCTCTCAGTGTTGCACAACTCATTCAGCGCCTCCTCATAGCTGCTCAGAAACCTTTCACCAGCTAAATGAATACTTTCAGTAAGAAGAGATTCTAAATCTGGTGTTTTATGGATAATCATAACTCTATTGTCTATCCTCCTTTGAGAATAATATAATACTTAAACCTTTTATATCGACTCAACTTTCAAATCTCTTCTATCCAGACTACTTCTCAGTGTGCAGTTCAGCTTATCATGCTCCCGTGAATATCTTCCACTATCACAATTGCTAATTTTGGATCATTTCATGAGATGTCTTCCTTATGTGAAGCTTCCACTCTAGGAGCCACTATTCCATGGGACCTGAAGTTAATTGTTGCTTCACTTTTGAAGTCTCCTTTTGAATCTCTAATTGTAGCATTTCTGAATCCCCATTTTGTAAATGCTATTCCTAGTAGCAGTCTTTTCACCTAATGGGGTAAATAAACTCATAGGTAACAGCCAAACTATCTACCCAATTCTAACATCATAAAAATGTTTTTCTATTCTATACTATTCTATTTTATTCTTGTGATTTATAGTCCACACGAATCTTATCAACAGATTCTAAGCAGATAACAAACCATACATATCTAACCAGATAGACATTTACAAAAATAGAGAGAGGTGTAACCAGCAGAAGAAAGGAGATGTTGATGCCCCTGTACAAGTTGTTGGTGAGGCCCCACCTGGAGTATTGTGTTCAGTTTTGGAGGCCGTATCTTGCTAAGGATGTAAAAAGAATTGAAGTGGTGCAAAGAAAAGCTACAAAAATGGTATGGGATTTGCGTTATAAGACTTATGAGGAGAGACTTACTGACCTGAACATGTATACCCTGGAGGAAAGGAGAAACAGGGGTGATATGATACAGATGTTCAAATATTTGAAAGGTATTAATCTGCAAACAAACCTTTTCCGGAGACGAGAAGGCGGTAGAACTAGTGGGCATGAATTGAGGTTGAAGGGGGGCAGACTGAGGAAAAATGTTAGGGAGTATTTTTTCACGGAGAGGGTGGTGGATACTTGGAATGCCCTCTTGTGGGAGGTGGTGGAGATGAAAACTATTGGAATTCAAAAATGTGTGGGATAAACACAGAGGAATCCTGTTCAGAAGGAATGGATCCACAGAAGCTTAGCGGAGATTGAATGGCAGCACTGGTAATGGAGAAGTAAAGCTAGTGCTGGGCAGACTTCAACAGTCTGTGCTCTGAAAATGGCAAGGACAAATCAAGGTCAGGTATACATATAAAGTAGTTCATACAATGAGTTTATCTTGTTGGACAGACTGAATGGACCATACAGGTCTTTATCTGGCATCATCTACTATGTTACTATGTAGCAATCATAGATTACAGTTAGGCAATTGCATCACAATAACAATTAAAATAAGATTTTAAAATGTTTTGAAAAAGAAAATAAGATAAAATTCATCTTAAATCCACTGAAAGATTATTCCACTGCTTAGTTCCCTGATATCCAATAGAATTATCAATTAACGATTTTAAACAACAGATTTTACTGATGGAAAGCCAAATTTCAACAAAGATTGGTAATGGGAATTTGAGTGGTTAATAGGAAATGAGAGATAGTGAACTAAACCTACTGGACCTATATCATATAAAGTTTTATATACAATGCACTCCATTTAAGTGTACATCGGATAAGTGCATGCTCTGTTTAACTGCATGCCGTATTTCGGTCCTATTTTTGGCGCCATCAATTTCTATGGGGACAAACTTCAGTTTAGCGCACCACTGATAAGTGCAAGATTCACTTATATGCATGGTTTAAGACTGCTCCTGTGCAGGAAAGATTCCGCATAAGCACACGCACGGAATATGGAAGCCGATTGGCACGTGACAAAGGGGCGATAAATTTGAAATCTCATTGGTTAACTGCCACAGGCAGAATAAGAGAAAGAAAGTGGTTAGAGTGTACACTGGAGTCGTCGTCGTCATCGCGCAACTGTAAGACTTTAACACTGGCTGAACGAATAGAAGTTCTTAAAAAATTAGAAAACAAGCAAAGTCAAGCATCTATTGCTAAAGAATATGGTGTCAATACCAGTCAAATTTCACGTATATTGAAGCAGAAAGATCAGCTTCTGGAAGACTGGCAAAACAATACAAATCCACACAGGAAACGTAAACGGGGGGGGGGAGGGGGGGCTGAGGATGTAGAAGATGTTCTTCTTTGGTGGTTTTCTCAAGTCAGGAGCAGACAGTTTCCTGTCAGTGGTCCACTGCTTATGGAGAAAGCTAATCAGCTAGCTGGAAGTCTTGGACTAACTGAATTCAAAGCCACTGTTGGATGGTTGGAAAGATGGAAGGAGTGGAACAAGATAAAATTCAGGAAACAGCATGGTGACAAACAAGATGCTGATGACTTTGGTGCTGAAAATTGGGTTGTTTCAGTTCTTCCTACCATCTTGAACAAGTTTGCACCTCATGACATTTTCAATGCTGACGAAAACGGTCTCTACTGGTGAGCGATTCCTGATGGAACACTTGCATTCAAACAAGCCGGAACTACAGGAAGTAAAACGTCGAAGGACCGACTGACAATCCTCCTTTGCTGCAATATGGATGGGAGTGAGAAGTTGGAACCACTCGTCATTGGAAAAAGCAAACAGCCCCGTTGCTTCAAGAATGTTAAGCGACTTCCTGTGTCATACGAGGCTAACGCAAATTCATGGATGACTGGGGAAATTTGGAAGCAGTGGCTAAAGAAGTTAGACACTAGAATGCTGGCACAAAAGTGTCAGATTTTGTTGCTTTGTGATAATTGTGCTGTACACAGTGATGATGTTAGGCTGTCTAACGTCAAGGTGGTCTTCCTGCCACCAAACACTACCTCTCTGATCCAACCTATGGATCAGGGCATGATAGCCAATTTCAAACAACATTATCGGGCTCTTGTGCTACGTCGTCTGATGAGCATTATGGATGACCAGACTGGCAAGGATAAACGTGCTGTTGAACTGGCTCGCAATCTATCACTGTTGGATTCCCTACATATACAGAAAGAAGCCTGGAATCATGTTACACAGGCAAACATTGTGAACTGCTACAAGCGGGCAAGCGAGGGATGAAACAGATGCAGCTGTTGCAAATGCGTCAGATGAACAGGCTATTGACATCCCAGCCGGTGTTACTGAAGAGGAGTTTCATTACTATGTAGCTGTTGATTACGATCTACAAACAGCTGATGACAGCACTGATGTCGAGATATGCGCCTACACGCAGGCAACGGCTGATGATGAAACAGATAATGAAATGAGCAGCGAGGCACATGCTGACGAAATTCAACAACCTCCTGTCACTTTTGCAAGAGAGCTGGAGAGTCTCAACACCATGCGGGCCTATCTGGAGGCCACTGGATGTCAGTGCTATGCCAGTTTTTACCATCTGGCAGATGTAGTCTATGGAACTCACAGACACAATAGTGTACAGGGGACTATGACTGATTACTTCAAGTAAGCCTAACGTCAGTTAACGGAGACTGTATAACGTCAGTTAACGGAGACTGTATACTGTATGTATAATAAACAGTACTGTATATATGTTTATCAGATGTCAAGCTTCTTTGGGTCACAACGGTTAAGTGCATGCTCCGGTTAACTGCATGTATTTCTTTGGTCTCAGACCCTTGCACTTAAGCGGATTGCACTGTACTAATTTTACCATCTATGTTCTGAACTAATGTTCTCATGTTCTTTTATCTAATAGTGGGAATAGGGCTTCTACCTTCCAGTCCTTACAAGAAAGCCTTCTGTATTCTAGACTGTACGTGTGCTTTCACCCTCTACTTAAAAAGAGCTCAATTGTTTAGAAAAAAAACAACTCATCTTTTCATCTTGTTCAGTCCTAATAGAACTGGTATGCCAGATGCAAACAAACTTTAGTGAACTGGCTGACCGCTTAACTATACTAAGGTCCTCCCAAGGACTTTCATTAACCACACCCTCTCCAAAAGACATCACATGATGTGATATCCGCAAGCAAGCCTTCTCCGGAGTAGCACCCACACTCTGGAATGCACTGTCTGAAAGGCTGCGCTTAACACAAGACTATCTCTACTTCAGGAAACAGGTGAAAGCTCTTCAACCAGGCCTTTAATGGAAGAAGTAACTAACTTGTTATTCTCACTCTTACACACAAGGAGTGACTCGGGCTGCACAAACTGCAGCAGGGCATGTTTATCCACTCCTACCCTAACTGAGATATTATTTAACCATCTCTCTGACTCCATGTGAAATTTTCTTCATATCAGTCACCTTACTTTCTAACTCTTCCTACTTTCTTACCCATCTACAGTGGTGGAAATAAGTATTTGATCCCTTGCTGATTTTGTAAGTTTGCCCACTGACAAAGACATGAGCAGCCCATAATTGAAGGGTAGGTTATTGGTAACAGTGAGAGATAGCACATCACAAATTAAATCCGGAAAATCACATTGTGGAAAGTATATGAATTTATTTGCATTCTGCAGAGGGAAATAAGTATTTGATCCCCCACCAACCAGTAAGAGATCTGGCCCCTACAGACCAGGTAGATGCTCCAAATCAACTCGTTACCTGCATGACAGACAGCTGTCGGCAATGGTCACCTGTATGAAAGACACCTGTCCACAGACTCAGTGAATCAGTCAGACTCTAACCTCTACAAAATGGCCAAGAGCAAGGAGCTGTCTAAGGATGTCAGGGACAAGATCATACACCTGCACAAGGCTGGAATGGGCTACAAAACCATCAGTAAGACGCTGGGCGAGAAGGAGACAACTGTTGGTGCCATAGTAAGAAAATGGAAGAAGTACAAAATGACTGTCAATCGACAAAGATCTGGGGCTCCACGCAAAATCTCACCTCGTGGGGTATCCTTGATCATGAGGAAGGTTAGAAATCAGCCTACAACTACAAGGGGGGAACTTGTCAATGATCTCAAGGCAGCTGGGACCACTGTCACCATGAAAACCATTGGTAACACATTACGACATAACGGATTGCAATCCTGCAGTGCCCGCAAGGTCCCCCTGCTCCGGAAGGCACATGTGACGGCCCGTCTGAAGTTTGCCAGTGAACACCTGGATGATGCCGAGAGTGATTGGGAGAAGGTGCTGTGGTCAGATGAGACAAAAATTGAGCTCTTTGGCATGAACTCAACTCGCCGTGTTTGGAGGAAGAGAAATGCTGCCTATGACCCAAAGAACACCGTCCCCACTGTCAAGCATGGAGGTGGAAATGTTATGTTTTGGGGGTGTTTCTCTGCTAAGGGCACAGGACTACTTCACCGCATCAATGGGAGAATGGATGGGGCCATGTACCGTACAATTCTGAGTGACAACCTCCTTCCCTCCGCCAGGGCCTTAAAAATGGGTCGTGGCTGGGTCTTCCAGCACGACAATGACCCAAAACATACAGCCAAGGCAACAAAGGAGTGGCTCAGGAAGAAGCACATTAGGGTCATGGAGTGGCCTAGCCAGTCACCAGACCTTAATCCCATTGAAAACTTATGGAGGGAGCTGAAGCTGCGAGTTGCCAAGCGACAGCCCAGAACTCTTAATGATTTAGAGATGATCTGCAAAGAGGAGTGGACCAAAATTCCTCCTGACATGTGTGCAAACCTCATCATCAACTACAGAAGACGTCTGACCGCTGTGCTTGCCAACAAGGGTTTTGCCACCAAGTATTAGGTCTTGTTTGCCAGAGGGATTAAATACTTATTTCCCTCTGCAGAATGCAAATAAATTCATATACTTTCCACAATGTGATTTTCCGGATTTAATTTGTGATGTGCTATCTCTCACTGTTACTAATAACCTACCCTTCAATTATGGGCTGCTCATGTCTTTGTCAGTGGGCAAACTTACAAAATCAGCAAGGGATCAAATACTTATTTCCACCACTGTATATGTTACATCTTTGCCCTACCCTCACTATCAATTATAGTGTTATATTACGTATTGTGTTGACATTGCAAGTAGTATTCCATCAAAAATTCAAAAAACTGCTTAGACCAATAATTTCAGAAACTAATATGATATTTGCTCTACAAACCAGAATTACTTATGCACCTATATTTAGTGTCACTTCTTATGATTTAAATAAACAAGCCTCATAAGCCCAGGGTACCAATAGTTTGGACATACCAACCTCCTCTGAAAACACCTGCAGAGCAAAACAACTCCAGAAAGGAGAAAAAAGGTTTGCAGTAAAAAACGGAAGGGTTTAAATGTGACAAATCTATTTTCAAAGTGCACAAACAAAAACCTAAATTTACTTCAAACCGAAACCTTACTACGATTGGAAGAAATGTTTCAAAAATGAGTCATACATAGATAGTAACCAAAGGGAAAAAAGTACTTAGCTTCATCAGGAGAATAATGTCAAATGCCTTCCCGGAGCTACTTCTTAATTTGGTATACAACACATATCCATGATGTCTCGTCTTTAGTCAGTAGTGACTTCTCTCAACATTCAATCAAAAGGGCTTTCTCAGGAGCATTCTCATTCTCTCCGAACAGATAAAGAATACCTTCTGTTTCGCTACTTCATCAGGAGAGGATGTGGACAAACCTATCTTCTTCCTCACTACATACATTCGGTGCCAAAATGGTGACTGCCTTTATAGACGCCTTCATAGATTACTCCTCCTTACTATGATGTCATTTCCTCTAAGAAACCAGAGATCAATAGAATGCTTCCCATTATAATGGGCCATTAAGTCCCATAGGGAATACCGTCTGAAATCGGTATATCCACTTTTGTTCTTTCTGATGTAAACACTGTGAGATATCAACTCTTCGACCATTGTCTTTTAGTTGTTCGATCGCAGTACAACGAAGTTGGTTAAATGTATGACTTTTGTTAACGCAATGTTTTACTAAGGGCATATACAGTTTCTCTGTTTGGATCCCCTGTTTGTGTTCTACTAAACGCGTTTTTAACATCCGTTTGGTTTGTCCAATGTATCTTAAACCACAAGGGCAAGTGATCATATAAATCACTTCCCTAGAGGTACAATTTGTTACACATTTCACATAGATCCATTTATTATGTGTGTAGTCCCAGATTTTATTAGTTTCCTCCATGATCTCACACATGATACAATTCCCACATTTCACATGACCCAGCATAATCATTTCTTTTCTTGACCAGATATCTGAATGACATAAAACATCTGCCAGATTGGCCCGTCTTGAGTAGGACACCATGCATTTTTGATTAGCAAAAATCTCATGTGCTGCTAAGATATTCCAATGCTTATAAATAATCTTAGCTATCTATGGAGTTAAAGATGTGTATTGTATTATACATTGAATGTTCTGCTTCAGAGGTTTCTGTTTAGGTTCCAACAAAAATTCCCGATGATTAAACAATGCTCTGTTATAGGCATGTTTAATGTTTTTATTGGAATAACCTCTATCACTCAATTTGTCCTTCAATTGACTGGCAGCTTGTTTATATTTCAGAGCAGAGTCACATATATGTCTGTAACGTAAAAACTGCGCAAATGGTAAATTATTTCAAATGTAATAGGATGCATACTATCATATGTTAACAAAGTGTTACGATCCATTGTTTTGGTGAATATGTCAGTTTCCAATCTTCAGTTATTATTAGTAACCTTTACATCCAGAAAACGTATTTCATAGCGGTGAGCATTATGTTGGAATTTAATAGTAGGATGGCAAGAATTGAGTTCAAGAACAAACTGATTTAATAAATCTTCTTCAGCTTCCGAAATGACAAAAATGTCATCTATAAACCGCCACCAACAGACTGCATGTTGAAATAGCGGTAGCTTATATATAAACTGTTCTTCAAAGTTTACCATAAAAAGGTTCGCTACTGCTGGAGCAAATGCAGCCCCCATTGCTATTCCTGACAGTTGTAAGTAAAGTTCACCATTGAAAATGAAATAGTTATTAAACAAAGCCAATTGCAACAGTTGAAGAAGGAATTTATTCGGGACAGTAACTGGTTTAGGACGTAATTTTAAAGCATCTTCCAATATTGCAATTGCTTCCTGTTGAGGAATAGCTGTATATAATGAATGGACATCTAAAGTCACTAGAATGCCCGAAATGTGTCTCAAAGATAATTTTTCTATTTTATTTAGAAAATGAGTTATATCTTTAATGTGTGAGGTAATATTTGGAACTAATGGTGACAAAAAACCATCGACATATTTATTTTATTTTATTTTATTTATTTGTTGCATTTGTATCCCACATTTTCCCACCTATTTGCAGGCTCAATGTGGCTTACATTGTACCGTGAAGGCGTTTGCCAACTCCGGTAGAGAAACAAGTACAAAGTGATGTTATAGTCGAATGAGGTTCATATGTCGCAGGCACATTGTGAATCAGAGAAGGAGAATTATGTAGTGTTCATTACGAGCTTTAGTTACGTTGTGTTGCAGGGTTCAGGCACTTAAGTTGGTTGGTAGGGTATGCCTTATTGAACAGGTTGGTCTTTAGTAGCTTCCGGAAGTTGAGGTGGTCATGCGTTGTTTTCACAGTTTTTGGTAATGCATTCCCCAGTTGTGTGCTTATGTAGGAGAAGCTGGGTGCATAGGTTGATTTGTATTTGAGTCCTTTACAGCTTGGGTAGTGGAGATTTAGGTATGCGACTGTGTTTCTGGTTGGTAGGTCTATGAGGTCGGTCATGTATCCCGGGGCTTCACCATAAATAATTTTGTGGACCAGGGTGCAGATCTTGAAAGCAATACGTTCTTTGATTGGGAGCCAGTGCAATTTTTCTCGGAGGGGTTTGTCGCTTTTGAATCGCGTTTTGACAAATATGAGTCTGGCTGCTGTGTTTTGATCAGTCTGAAGTTTCTTTATGAACTGTTCTTTGCATCCCACATAGATTCCATTGCAGTAGTCAGCGTGGTTTAGTACCATTGATTGTACCAGGTTGCGGAATATTTCCCTCAGGAAGAATTGTTTCACGCGTTTGGGTTTCCACATTGAGTGGAACATTTTTTTGGTTGTACATGTTCTCTCTAGCAAGGAATCATGAGCAGATACTATCGGACATCCTGGTAGTTGTATCAGAGTTTTGTGTATATTCGGAAGCAAATAAAATACATTTGTCACATTTAAACCCTTCCGTTTTTTATTGCAGACCTTTTTTCTCCTTTCTGGAGTTGTTTTGCTCTGCAGGTGTTTTCAGAGGAGGTTGGGGCCTATGATGAAAGCCATTTCAGGTGTGTCCAAACTATTGGTACCCTGGGTTTATGAGGCTTGTTTATTTAAATCATAAGAAGTGACACTAAATATAGGTGCATAAGTAATTCCGGTTTGTAGAGCAAATATCATATTAGTTTCTAAAGTAGTATTCCATGCCATACTTTGTATTGTTAGTTGAATATTTTTACTGCTGTAATTGCCTATTGCTCATGTTTGATCTATTCTTACTGTACACTGCCTTGAGTGAATTCCTTCAAAAAGGCGGTAAATAAATCCTATAAATAAATAAATACTGTTCTGTCCTATACAAGTAGATATGCCACTCAGCTCAATGGCCCTCCTGGTTTGCTTCACTGAATACCATTTGCAAAGCAGCTTTGTGGTCCTTTCATCATATGTCTTTGCATTATTGCTTGGATCAAGCTTCAGCTCAGGACACTTCCTTTGATCAAGCAGTGCTAGCCAGTCTGTCCTTTTCAGATGGCAAGTCTCATGCTCTATCAGTGTGAATTGCTCTTGAATTTGGAGGAATGCAAAGAGACTGATCAGTCCGAAGCTTGGGAATCACCCACTTGTGTGCTTGAGTCAGTTCTGCTTGTTGACTGAAAAAGCAGTGTTGCTCACCTATAACAGATGTTTTCAATAGATAGGAGGATTTCAGGTTTCCAAGTTTATTTCAATCTTGCTATCCCCTAAATCAAACAATATATCTATGTGGCTTACAATTCTACAAATTCAAATAGAAGAGAGAAAGTAAGAAAGAGAAGATAGAAATGGGAAAGAAAAGCAAGAGAGGGGGAAGAAACTGAACTACAGTAAATGATAGAAAGGATAGAGTTACAGTGGGGACAAGGGGGAAAGATAACACATCTTGTTCGCTGGCAGGCCCATCCTGCAGGCAATCTACTTAAGTACAAAGGCACCCTCAAAAAGAAACATTTATTTATTTACTATACCGTTTCTAATTGCATTTACAAAACAGAACGGTTTACATCTTTAAAATAACATATTATTTTTAAAAACATATAAGAAATCAATTTTAGATCCATTTTAAATTTAGCTAAAAAGGTATGTGATCTGAGATAGAGGGGCATAGCATTCCATAAAGTGGGACCTGCAACTGAAGAATGGACTCACATGTAGCATCATATCTGACATGGTGGAAGGATGGTATAACCAGGAGATGGTGTTGGGATGAGTGGAGTGCATAAGAAGAAATATATGGGGTCAAAGCATGCACCAGGAAGGATGGGGTATTGGAGCTTTTTATTTTGAAAACCAAAGGTAATTGTGTGTTTGATGGGTAACCAGTATGCTCCTTTAAGAAGTGGGGTTTAGAATTAACCGAGGAGCCGATAAGATCACTGTGTGCAAAAAGGATCAAGCATGGAAGTCTAGAGCATTCTCAACAGTGGTGCCCACACTATGGAAAAAAAAGCCTTCTTGCTCTGGACCATTACGGGCCCTTTTGTAAAGCACTAAAAGCTTGGTTTTAGCCATAATGTCAGAATAATGGATATACTAGGGTAGGTGCAGAATTTTCATGTAGTTTTTATTTGATAGTAATAAGAAGTTAGGTTGAAATGGTCAAGAATTAGGAGTAATGAACTGATAAAGGTTTTAATAAGGAGGGTGGAAAGGAAAGGATTTGAATGGTGATTTCATTTGCAAATCACTTTGATTATTTTCTTTAATATGTAGACAGTATATAAAAACATGTATATATAAATATATAATCTTTATGCTGAGCTCTGGGAGAACAGTTCTGTCCCAGCACCTTTGAATCATATTACCCACCAGTGTCTTATTAATCCCTCTATCTACAGAAAACACCTGTTAGAGGTGAGCAACATTGCTTTTCACTTCAAACCCCACAGACATTTACACCTGCTTTATGTACAAGTACTTTTTCATAGAAAATAACACATGTAGAGTTGAAAATGTGAGCTACATGTGTTTTCCTCCCCAACATAAACACTTCCTCTTTTCAATTCATTTAAACATTTGCACATGGAAATTCTGTGGATATAACTTCTATAAAGTCAAAAAGCAAGGCGTGGGAACTGGATCAGGCTCTTCAAAAACAGACTCAGGACTCCAAAGTGAAATTATAGATGTTTATTTAAGTTGACTCAAAATAAACATCTATAATTTCACTTTGGAGTCCTGAGTCTGTTTTCGAAGAGCCTGGGACCTTTGTGTTCTTTCCACTTTTTGTGGTCATTTTTTTTTAATTTATCTTTATTAATATTTCTTATAATATATCACAAAACAATGTGAATATGCAATCGGCATTCATTTTACAGGCAAAATAAAACTAAAATACATTAAGGAAAAAAAGTATACGGCCTTTCCATCCACAATTTAAGAGAAAAATGATTCCAAGATTTCAAGTATCTAATAGCCATTAAGGAAAAATATACAAAATACAGTTGCTACCTCTGTTTTCAGACCCCAGCCTGCAATTTAGGGAGGGTATACAACATTCACATCAACTCTAGCATCTAGAAATTCTTTAAGCTGTTTAGGTTCCACAAATTGAAATTGTTTACCCTCAAACATTACATTACAAATACAAGGGAAACATAACACAAAATTTACTCCCAATGTCATAACTCTGGGTCGCAGTTCTAAAAATGCCCTGCATCGCATTTGTGTAGGCTTTGAGAGATCAGGAAAAATCCGGACCTTTGAGCCCAAAAACAGGTTTTCTAAGGTGTCTTAGGGAAAGTCTTAATACAGCATTCCAATCTGGCTCCAGCACAAAAGTAACCAGCATAGTTGACCTCTGAGTAATGATTTCCAATGAACTTTCCAGGAAAGAAGTAAGGTTCATTCCTTCCCCCATCACAGGGGGGGAATCCCTTCTGTCCCCTTAAAATTCTAGATATAATAGGCTCGTGTGATGGGAGGTAATGTATCTTTGACCATTCCTAGAATTTCAGTCATATATTTTTTCACCATTTCTAAAGGGGAAATTAGTGGTGACTTGGGAAAATTGAGAAACCTAAGGTTAAGTCTTCTAACCTGGTTCTCCAGGTATTCCAACCGTTTATGTAAGAAATTGTTATCTTTAACCAAAGCATTTTCCAGAGTCCCCATGTCTTGAATCTTGTTATCCACATTTTCCATTTTTAAGGATTGCTGTGCAGTTACTTGCGCTTGAATCAGAGCAGCCTCAGAAAGAGTTTTAATATTACTGGTATTTTCTTTCAAAGTATTTTGCATAGAGGATTGAATATTGTAAACCATGTCCCAGAGTGACTCAAGCGTCACACTAGCTGGTCTAACCACACCACTAGCTGGTAAAGAGGAGTGAGATTGGACCTCAGTACGGGAAAGTTTGGAAACAATGTCTTGCGATAATACCTTTAAAGCTGCTTGTATTTGTGTTTCACGCTCCTGGGATCCGCTCTCTCCTGCTACAGTCCTCCCCTCAAACAGGTCGGGTTGCACCCCTTCGGTATCCGTCTCTGTTCGGGCTGCAAAAGGAACTCCCAGGCTGAGGCGGAGCTATGCGTTCCACGGGGCTCAGGGAAGCCTCTTTGCCGCTCTCTGTCGACGTCAATGCATCAGCAGTAGCAGAGGGGGTCGAAGTACCCAGAGGACCCGGTTGTTTCCTAGAAAATTGAAGGGTCGTTTGCCTCATCGATGACACGGTTTCAGGAGCCGAGGGGTACTCCTTTACCTTTCCCCTCCGCTTCCCCATTAGCAGCGACGAAGCGAAGGCACCAGAAAAAGCTAAAGACCAAGACAACTTCTAGGAGCAAGCTCAGGTGCGTCTGTTCAGAGCGCCATCTTGGAACCTGCGGTCATTTTTTTTGTAACTTTTATAAAACATTTTCCATGTGTAAAGTGTTTTTACATGAGAAAAAAGGCATTTCTAAAATTGGATGGCTGAATACCTGCATGTGGTATTCCCATTGCGGGAGATCTTCATAAGCATGCCCCCCCATCATTGTGTTTTTATGCCAAAGATTGCTGATGAACAGGGTCCTTCCTGCAGAATTGATGTAGATCTGTACTACTTTTTTACTAGGTCTATAGTAATATGCAATCTCTTTTGTAGCAAGAGGATTCTGTAATCTTTAGATTTCCATTCAAGTAACTGCTTCATATTCATGGTAGGGATGATATTTATAGAGCCCACGCTCTGCCAAGAGGAAGTTAAAGGTCTGTTTGACATATGGCTTCATCGAACAGATCTTGCTGATTTATTAACACACATGAAATATCCACTGCTAACAAGCTCTGAGGAGCTACTTATAGAGAGTTACAACTATCTAATCCTATCTATTGTCTCCTTGCCTGCACAGCTTCTTTCTTTACATGTTCCCATCGAGCTCTCATCATTCAAGACTCACAAGGGAGACCAACATGAACAGCTTCTGCCCTCTGCATAAGTCAACTATTACAGTGACTTTCTTTGGTGAAGAACACAGGATTCAGCTCCTTAGAGAACTACATCACACTGACGGTTTTGATACCATTAAAGGTAGCATTTGACTCACTACTTGAACTTCACTTGCTCTCCCGCAGCAGCAGCAGCTGGTGAGTTAGGGGATCAGGTACTGGAAACGGGGCATAATTTAGAAAGAATCTGAACCTCCCTCCACCTCAGAAAATCGCAAGTCCAAATGATTTGACGTTTTTACTAGAAATGTGGTTCACACATGCTAAATGTGGATTGCATTGTTGCTGTTCCTTTTCCTGCAGTTTTGAACAGTCTCAGCTCTGTCTCACTGGCTGAATTGGTACAGAAAGATGTTGGGAGAAAGGCCACACTTACACACAGCCTATTCTCATAAAACAAGTCTTTCAGAGTATCTCAGATGCATTGTTAAGCCCTGTTATCTATTTTTGAAGCAGGAACATTCTGCACTGCATATTTTGCCGTGGTAATGAGCACTATTCGTGCTTCCTTCTCTACTCTCCTCATGTGCAAGATTACCCTTATAACCCTCAGAAATGGCAGTGTTCATATTCAACAATGTGTGCATTAATTCTTTTCATATTGAAACCACAGTGTTCTAGATGAGAACCAGCAACCATTCTGTGCAGGGATTGCCATCAAAGTCATATGCTAACAAGGGCTACTGGCTAGTCCGGAGCGCGATTCTAACGAGGGGTGAGCAGCTCCCCCCTCCGATGTCGACCTGGATGGCAATGGCATGTCTCGGGTGAGGACTTGCTTGCCCAGGCATCTTGCAAGAGGAGCAGGTTTGGGGGGTGGGTGGGGAAAAACTCTATGTTGAGCAGTGTTAAAAGTGCTTTTGATTGGAAGCACTTTTCAGATCTTTCTGTGGAGGAAAGAATTCCTCAATGGGGATTCTCCCTGAGGCCCTCGGGGTGGTACCGGGCCAAGAGGCATAAAAGGGGCAACCACCTCGGAGTATGATCCTTCCTGATCCTTGGAGGCATTCTGTTTGCCCACCCTGAAGTATAAGGTTGTTTTTTGTCACAGCTTTGGGGGGGGGGGGGGGGGGTGTACCCTGAGCTAGAAGTACCTTCAAAGGAGGCTCTTTGAAGTAGGCCTTAACATTCACCGGGTGGTCAATGTTAGGCCTATGCTCTCATGCTCAGACCTGGAGGTCCAGGTCTCCTTATTTTGCTCTTGCTGTTGTGGTGGGGCAAGGTATTTGGTTAGTTGTTTAATGGTTCATTAGTCGGGTAACATATTGTAACCACCTATAAAATGAAGTTGCGGCCTTGTGTTTTATACCAATAAATATTTGTTAACTTTAAAATTGTCTAGTTCAAGTTGTTTTTGTTAATTATGTTAAGAGGAGGAGTTGTCTCACATCCCCTGTTAAAAGGTTTTGACAGCCTGAAGGGGCAATGTTCACCCAGTCTGATTCCTTGATTACTGGAACATTTTAATATCCTCCCCCCTCCCCCAGGATGCTGTTGTGTAGAGAGGAATGGCAATAGACCAGGATCTTGTCCTAAAGCAGTACAGATTTTTAGCATCCAAGCTTTTAATTAAAAAGTAAAATCAGACACAATGGTTTGTAAAAGACAATACCTGCTTTGGATTTTAGTTATGTTACTTTCAAGACAGACTCAAGGTAAATGACTTCCCCATTGGTGTAGTTTAGTGTGGGCATGGGGAGTGTACCCCACCAAATGTTGTGTTCCCCTTCTCCCACTGCCCATATGACTTCTTTACTTTCTGCCCCTCCCCCTTCCCACAAGTAGTCAGGCAAACTACACTTATGAACTTTTCTGCATAAGTAGCCTTAACACCTAATTGTACCTAGATGGACTATTGGTCTGACCCAGTATGGCTATTCTTATGTTCTTATCCCCTGAAAATTATGAGTGCCACAGAGCTCACTGAAAGAAGGGGAAAGTGATAACATGTAGTCTGCCTATAGTCACATTGGGTGCAGTAGCTTCTTGCCTTGGAAGTCCTCTCATGAGTTCTTCATCAAGATAAGCAGGACCCTTGAGATTTGTAATACCAAATGAAGCTCTCTGCAGAGTCCAGGTCCTCCAAAACATGGAAGTAAAACTATATGTTTTCAGAAGCAATAAAAAGTACGGGGCAAAAAACAAAAAATGTTTACAAAGCGCACAAGTCATTCATTGAGACTGGTTGCACCAGCAAAATCTACAAAATGTGCTGTATAATATTTGCCCAGTTCTTAATCTTAGCACTTAAGAGGTTATAGGTGGAATAATATGAGGTCTCTATATAGTTTAATATTTTACTTAGATCTTGATCATCAAAGTAAACAATTGTGTATAAGAAATGATTTTATGAAACATGGTTGAAGATGGCTGGTGTCTATGAGAGAGGCAGCAAACTGTTCAGCACCTTTATTATAGTACAATAAATTGCCAGATATCAGGGGTATTTCTAGGATATACCATTTCAGTCTACTCCTCAATGTCTGAAGTTTTATCATTTTTTCCAGACCACATTTAATTGACCAATAGCAATTCAGTCTGCAGTAGGCAGCTTGGAGATGTCATGGTAAAGGGAAGCTTGCCGACCATATATGCAAAGGTAGAGCCTAGAATGAATCATGGAGCTTACAGTTGCCTAAAATAGCTGATGTGTAATGAGATTCAGTGGTGGAATTACATTAGCATCATGCTGAAAAATCCTTGGCAAGCAATAATTACCCTGTGGGCCTCCCTTTATTAAAGATCTGAAATGTATTGACAGTGGATTAAGTAGTCATGTGGTTCTGTCAATATACTGCTTGGCGAAGTCACAACAAAGTCACAGGCGTTCAGGAAAGGACAGATCTTTTTTATGTCATGCCTTTTAGCCTTCTTCACAGCGTATCAGTTATTTTAGTTGTGTTCCGATTGCAGTGTGTGCACACACTGAGTACTACCTGCCCTGGTGTCCCTGGGCTTCCTGCTGCATCACTTCTTAACTTCTTCACTGCCAAGATGAGGTGGAGACAGAGGGAATGAATTGGTGGAGAGTAGTGTATCCATCCTTGAGTATGCCCATTTTCCATTCCATTGAAATAATACAATAACTTGTCTCAGGGACTGAAAGTAGCAGCTTTATTAATATAGAGCTCAATATTCAAAGCAATTTAACCATCCCTGGCTCCTGGCCAGCTAATTTATTTGTTTGGGGCAAACCAGTCCTATTCAGCAGCATGTAACCAGATAGCACCATTAAAAATGTCCATTTAGTGTGCAACTCAAAATCAGCAATTTTGGGAGTGTCCTGGGGGTGGAGTTGGCACTTGGCCATAGTATCACATAAATGCTGTGACTGATAGCTGGTTAAGTGTTGAATATTGCACTTAACTGACTATGTTTTTGCCAGTGTGGTAAACCTGGAAATTCAATGCTGGAACCCTGACATGACCCAGCATTGAATTTCCAGGGATAATGTAGGCCGAGGTCAGTAAAATGCTGATCGTTGCCAGTTGAATATCAGGCCCACATGCACATTCATTTACAAGAAGATATGGCTCCAGATTATATGCTGGACTTGATAGATTTTCCCGCCTGCAATGCATCTCCTACTTCTAGGGATGATCTTATCCTACACTTCCCTAGCCATAAAAATATCAAATATAAATCTATACTACATAGGAATTTCTCTCATTTAGGCACCAATAGGTGGAATTCCATTCCAAGTGAAATAAAATATCTTACCAGTTACTTGACTTTCCTCTTCAACAAGTTCCTATATTAATTGTGTAAGTAACTATTCAAAACCACCATAATTATTTATCATATCTACTGTCTTTTTTTTTTTTATCTACTGTCTTTCAGCAATGTTTCTGTAACTTCTCTGTGTTTGGTATCTTGTATTCAGTACTATATACTGTGCAAAATTGTTCCTATTTATATTGTAAGCCATGCTGAAGTGAATTATGATAGCTGGATAATGTGGGATATAAGTATCAATAAATAAATAAATGTGCTCATACTTGCACCATGCTGTATATGCAAGTACCTAAATGCAGTAAGGAGGCACCTAACTCACAGTTGTCAGGTTTTCAGGTTCAGAGCCCGCGGGGCCGGGCTCTGGAGCAAACGTGAGCCCTTGGGCTGCTGACGAAGAGCGACAGCAGCAGGCAAAACCCACCAACCAACGCTGGGCAAGCACACCGGCACCGGCAGGGACTGCAGGCACCGCCCAGTGAGCCGGAACACACGGACTGGAATCCTCCAGACTGGAGGACACAGGACTGGAACACACCGGACCGGAACACACTGGACTGGAGCACACTGGACTGGTCCGCACAGCTTCACCTGCACTTAGCCACTGCCCCCCAAGGGTTGAGCCCCTGGGTTCGAGGGGCCGGCAGGACTTACCGGATACTGGGTGACACAGGGACCAGGACTAGAACAAGCTGGAAACAGCAGAACTCCTAAATCCTAAACTGACATAAGTGCTCCCAAGCCCTAACCAACAGAAGAACTCCAAACGGAAACCAACAAAAGTGTTCCTAACAATAACCCAACAAAAAGACTTCCTAAGCCCTATACTAACAGAAGTGCTACCAATAGCACCACTAGGAAAAGCAGGGGAGCCACAGGGAAAGAGCAGGGAACCTAAACACATAAACTAGCACAGGTGCTCCTAAGCACCAAGCACAACAGCTCTACAACCCTAAACTAACTACAGTGCTTCTAAGCACCAAACTACCAGCAGAGCTCCTAGCACTAAAAGGGAAGACAGGGGAGCCACAAGGGGAAAAAACAGGGAAGCTAAACACAGAAGACAGAAGTGCTTCTAAAGCACCAAACCCAGAAGTGCTTCTAAAGCACCAAAACACATAACATAAGTGCTTCTAAAGCACCAAAACCCAGAAGTGCTTCTAAAGCACCAAACACAGAAGAGCTTCCAAAGCCCCAAACACAGAAGTGCTTCTAAAGCCCCAAACACAGAAGTGCTTCTAAAGCACCAAAAGGGGAAGCAGGGGAGCTACAAGGGAAAAGCAGGAAAGCTAAACACACAAGTCACAAGTGCATACTGCACTAACACTGACTTGGCCCTATAGCAAGCGCAAATGCAAACGTTGCAAAGGCCCTGAAGGGAAGAACACCACTTCCTTATCAAGGCCTTGCCTGATGATGTCACCACTACCAGACATAGGCTGGCAGCATACTGAAACAGAGCTAGAGCTAACTCAGGCTTAACCCCCACAGCTGCAGTATAGTAAAGCAATTAGAGTCATGCTGCTGGAAGCAGCCAGCACAGAGAGACAGAGCTAGCTCAGAAAGGACAGACAGAAGAAACAGAAGCCAGCTAAGAAGCTGACCACCAGAAATAAGGTAAGTTTGAGAGGGGTTCTGACCACAATCATGACAACAGTATTCTGCAAGCTACTCATTTGCCCCTGGATTGTATGTACGGTGCTCAAAATTGCACATGGGAAATTGGGCGCTTACCTAATTTTCATGTGCAATTTAATTGAATAGTGAACTAATTAGTGCCGATAATTGGGTGCTGGTAATCAATTATCGATACTAATTGGCAGCAATTACAATTTACACATGCATCTTGCTAGGTGTATTTTATAAAGATGCACACATAAATAATAGTGAGCAGGTCTGAAAAGGGGACATGGCCATGGGAGGGGCATGGGCGGGGTATGGACCTTCCAAGAATTTGCATGCACTTTTACAGCATACACCTGATCTGCGCCTAATTTAGATTTGGGGGTTTACACCAGATTTCAGTTGGTGTAAATCCTCATGCCTAAAAATTAGGGTGGCTCCTGGCACTAGGCAGTATTCTATAAATAGTGCCCAACTCAGAATGATGTTTATAGAATAATGCTTAGCACTTTTTTTTGTTTCATGTATAGAATCTAGTCCTTGGTAGTAGCCCTGCCTATATCCTATTCATGCTCCATCCATGTGTACCCCCCTTGCAAATACGCATAATGTAAGAGTCACTTATTTATAGAATAGTGCTTAGGCAGCAAGCTGGTATATATGGAACGCATTACCAAGCACCTCGAAAGCAACATATGACCACCTAAACTTCTGGAAATTACTAAAAACTAACTTGTTCAAAAAGGCATACCCTAACGATCCAACTTAAATGCCTTAACCCTGCGACATAACGAAACCAAAGCTAGAATTGGACATAACTTAACTCTTCCTCCTTATGATTCCCAATGTGTCTGTCACACATGAACTCTACTCTATCACAACCTCACTCTGTATTTGTTCAAACCGGTACTGGCGATCGCCTCTACGGTACTATGTAAGCCACACTGAGTCTGCAAATAGGTGGGAAAATTTGGGATACAAATGTAACAAATAAATAAATATATTCATAAGTGCCCTCTTAGGGTTCTGGGTTCTATGTGCCCAATTGGTGTGTAATAGAGAACCGCGGGATTCCTGCAGGGATGGAAGCATTTCTGAGGAGATACCGTGGGGACAGAAGCAGTTCCTGCAGAGTTTCTGTGGAAGTGTATGCTACACTTGCGCCAGCCTCTCATCTACCGAGTGCCAAGTTCTTTGAGTGCTGTCTCCTCCTCCTTGCTTTAACAGCACAGATGCGGAAAGCTTCCATTAAGGAGGTGGTAGAGACACAAATGGTGATGAAATTCAAAAAAGCGTGGGATGAACACAGAGGATCTCTAATTAGAAAATGGAAGTTATAAAAAACCTAAACTTAAATGGCTGCATGTGGGTGGATGTGTTGGGTGATGCTTAGATGGCGACTCCGGCTGTGATGAACTAGGGCCCATACCGGGCAGACTTGTATGGTCTATGTCTCACATATGACAATCTGGTTTAGGATGGGCTGGAAATTGCTTAGACAGCCACTTTAGTGGCTGGAACATGAGGACAGTGCTGGACAGATTTTTATGGTCTGTGTCCCGCGAATGAGATGATGAATAGGCTGGAGTGGGCTTCGAGGGCAACTCCAGCAGCTGGAACATAAGGTTAGGGCCAGGTGGACTTCTATGGTCTATGTCCCAGAAACACCATAGAAAGACCATAATCAAGTATATAATATCATGTTCATTGTTGATTTATTCATGAATTGATAATGAGTGTGACTATTGGGCAGACTGGATGGACCGTTTCATTTTTTATCTGCTGTCACTTACTATGTTACTATTAATCCTCCTCTCTGACCCCGGGCTGATGCCCAGACCTCAGCTCTGACATAGGCATGAGCATCAGATGTCACCTGACCTACTGGTGCATGCATATGGTGACCTCTTAGCATACAGTGCCAGTGAATTAGAGACAAGTCTTACAGGTGCGCACCTGAGTGTTCCAGGTTCCAACTTCCATTCCTTCCTTGCCTGCAGTGCTGTGGCTCGAACCCAAAGAAAGACTGAGAAAGCTGACTGGAATTTTTTTTAATGTACCAGAAAATTCTTGCGGGACTGTGTGGGGACAGGTTAAAGTTTTGTGGGGACAGGTGGGGATGGGTGAAATTCTTGTGGGGATGGGTAAGATTCCAGCAGGGATAGGTGGGAATGGGTAAGATTCCAGCGGGGATGGGCAGGGACGGGTAAGATTTCTGTCCCCATGCAACTCTCTAGTGTGTAAATGTTGGCACCAAGTTTATAGAATTGCCCTTTCAGTGTTTTAGATACTAAAGCCACAAAGCATTTAAGGGACACTTAGATTTCCAGTGCTAATACTCAGGGACAAGTCATTGTATGGAAATGATTAACTGTTTTATTTACAAGTCAGAAGGTAGCTTTTCTCATAAGCTTACCATTTCATACAAAGAGGTGGCAGTGCAGACTAATATGACTGATTTGTTGGTGGCCATATAGGTGGAATGCTAAAATGGTGAAACTGCTAGAGGATTACTCACTATGTGTTCTTCAACTAAACACACTCCCAAATATATGCACATACATACTTTAATTTAATTCCTGAATCCTGTTGGGACATAAGAACATAAGCATAGCCATTCTGGTTCAGACCAGTGGTCCATCCAGCCCAGTATCCTGCTTCCAACAGTGGCCAATCCAGGTCACAAGTACCTGGCAGAAACCCAATTAGTAGCAACATTCCATGCTACCAATATTTCCAGGTTAGAGGAGGACCCGGGTTCCCCCACACACATTGAAAGCCTCTATCAGTTCTGATCAACTTTCTTTGTGGAGATTCATCAGCATCTGCCAGAGTTGTGATGGTCCTACTGTTTGGCCCTGGCATAGGAAGCAATGTTTTATGAAGTCCCTTTAGACCAAACCTACTGCAGGTGGTGTGATGATCTAGAGGTCCAACATTGTGGGAGGCGGGAGTGATGGCACTGACCACAGAGGAGGGATGCTGATCCTGCAGGATCTTGCAATATGAGGGATTGTACAACATGATGTAGAAGCCCTACAGTATTCTCTGCAGTTGGTAAGGAAAACATTAAAGATGTTAGCCTCCAGAGCAGACAAAGAAATCCTTTCTATGTTTGCACTGATTGTTGTCCCCTCCCCCCTTGATCAAGCCATCAGAAATCTTTGGACTCCCTCTGGACAGCAGTAGTGTCCTTGCTTTGCATCATGCCTGTTCATTGTTTGTTCAAGTTTCTATTCAGATTGTAAGCTCTGTCGAGCAGGGACTGTCTTTTCATGGTCAAGTGTACAGTGCTGTTCTAGTCTAGTAGCACTATAGAAATGCTAGGTAGTAGTATTTTTGCTAAGACCCAAGCTGTTGGGTTCGCTTCCACTGGTATCTCCCAGAATGATGTGAAATTGGATTAGGAGCTGTCACAAATCAAAGTTGTCCAATCATCCTTAGTTTTGGACAAAACGATTAAACATGGGAAAATGAAGAACTTGGAGAATAGTACTGGGACCTTAACCTGAGGATAATGAGTTTCTAACAAGTTCTGACTGTTTCATGAAAGACCTGTTTTATTGATACTTGAAAGAGATGTTGAAATTCCCAGATGCAACTATGCCTCCTTGAAATAGCATTTATTATCTACCTACTGGGAAGAATAATGAAAGGGTAGAAGAGGAAGGCAGAGCTGGAGAGTTGGCTGGACTGTTAGAGATCTCTGGGGAGATGACAGTCAAGAGGGTGACCTTGTTGGCATCCAGTGGTGTAGCCACGAATTTTTAAGAGAGGATATGCCTGCATTTCCCTCCCTTCTCCCTCCCACTGCATCTCTCCCTTCCTTTCCCAGCCCGGCACCGCAAAGATCTGACAATTCCCTCTCTCTGCCTCTCCTCCCCATACCTCATAGGCTGCCTGCAACCTGTACCGGGGCTTTCTCTCTGAACCATCCTGCCCTTCAGAAAACAGGAAGTTGTGTCAGAAGGGGCAGGATGGTTCAGAGACAAAGCCCCAATGGAAGCCGCAGGCAGCCTATGGGTGCCGCTAGCACTGGCACTGCCCAGGCGAAGACTAGATGTGATTTTTAAGGCATGGGGGGAAGCGGGGGAGGGAATTGCAAGATATTTGCAGGGCTGGGAAGGGAACAGAAGGGAGGGAGGGAGGGAGGGAGGGAGGGAGGGAGAAGGAAGGGACTGACATGGGGATGTATACACAACACACATATCTTGAATGGATATGCCACTGTTGGAATCTTTTGTGTTCACCCAGAATATAGACTTAATTTGTTTCTGCCATCAAAATTTAATCTGCTGGGAGATAAAGTAATTATTTTTCCTGACCTGTGTAAAAATCCCCAGGACTGGAGGAAGCATTTCATTGCCACGTTCAGGAAGTGCTCTCCCTTGGGTTAAACGTCTTGCACATTTTCCATGGAAGTTAATGATAGTGCTTGGGAATCAAACGTATACTTTCCTTGAATATGCTCAGTTGTGTTGTTTTCTGGACAAAAGAGCAGTGACCCCTTCTGGGGTGTTTCAAGTTTAGGGCTGAAGTTATATTGTTTCCCTTTTGGTAACTACTTGAGGAGATATTCTTGGATTTCCCCAGACTTGTGCTCGACTTTACCATATTTTGTTTGTTTATGTACGCATATGTTTTTGTCCTTTTATTTTCTTCTTGATTTTGAGGTCTTTTCTGTATTCAAGTTTTTCTTGATGAACTGCTTAAAATTCTATATTTAAATAATTGAAAACAGTAATATTTTCAGGTTTATTATAAGACATATTGAGTTGTTCCATGTGTGGGTGTCATTGTTGCCTGTTTGATTGAAAAGCAAACACTTGCTACTGATGCTTCTCTAGAATTTTCAGAGTCACTAATGAATGGATTCCACTGCATTGCTGGCTTCGCAGTCTTCAGTGAAAGGATTCTGGTTACTCATGCGGCACATTTTTGTGCAACAAGTGTTTCTGCAACATTTTGCTCATCAGCTTCAAAATTATTGTTTGTTATAAGTCATCAAAAGTTTTGACTATTGAATCCATAACTGTAGAGATAACCAACTGCTGCAAAGACTGTTTCACTGTAATGTCTGAGTGACTACAAAAGTTCTTTTATCAGGGCAGTAAAAAAGGATGAGAGATGAGGTACTGGGTTTTAGATGTGGTGATGTTTATTTAGAACAAATGAAGAACACCTGCTGTATACAGTATTTATCCTATTCCCATGACAACCTCGTTAATAGCCTGAGTGATAAGGAAAACATGCATAAGAGATCCTCCTGCAGGATCATAAAGCTCTGGAATCTATAAAGTACAAATATCAATCTATTTTTCAAAATAGCTCCATACCTTATACAGAATGGTGAACTAGAGAAGGCAACCCCCTCCCCACCCAATCAGTTCTACTTGACACATAATTTTGGACAGTTGTCAGGATTATGGATAAACGAATCAAAGTCTGGTTTTATCCAACTTCAGAAAACAGCATTATATCGACCGGTTCTGTAGTTTACTTGGCTAGAATGGGTCAACAATTTAGATAGTTAAGAACTGTTCTCAGTAGAAAGAGGGAATATTACTGTATCTGTCCACGGGTCCCTGATGAAATACCCACTTTCAGTATTATGTTCAATTCTACAGACCACATAAAATAATTTACCTTGACAAGGTACAGGCAGTTCAAAGGAGATCCAACAGAATGGTCCATGGTCTGTGCTGCAGGGGGACACTGAGAAAACCAGTTAAATACTTTCTAGAATAAGGAAAGGACAGAAAATTCAAATATCTAGCAGGATTCAACAAAATAGCAAAAGGCAGTATTTTTCTTAGAAAGAAGCGGAAGGAAGGGAGACTCCAAAAGATTATATGAAATTACTTTTTCACTGAGAAAGTGGTGGACACCTGAACAAACTTCCAGTGGAGTCTGTAGATGCTAAACTTATGACAGAATTCATGCATGCATGATATAAGTACAAAGGGACTTAGTAATGGAAGGAAGGAGAAGACTGCAGGTCTAGTAAATATGCAAGGTACAAAAAAGTAGACTGGGTGTATGTTTCTAGGAGTACCTGAAGTATTTTACATTGTCATTTTGGGAGATAATTTTAACACCTAGGTATCTGTTTTCTACAGAGTTCAGGGTACAATATGGGTAAAGGTCTCCTGTCATTCCCTTACCTCTAAGACTGGACGTTTTTTTTTTTTCTGTGTCCTAATTAATGGTCTCTATTTCCTTTTAACAGTCTTTCACACCACTCACTCCAATGGCTTTATTGTCCAAGTAGGGCTTCGGCTTGACTGAACCAAAGCAAACATCTTTACTAACTGAGATCCAAGACAAAATATTTTTAAAAAACATTCTGAGGAAGATGATTAATCAAGCAGGCAGAATCAATTGATCCATTTGAACTTGTAAAATCAGTGCAAAGTCAAACTCTCAAGGTTTGCCAACCATGATTTTTGAAGAATCTACCAAACAACCTTAACGAGTTCATATTACCAAGGTTAAAAAAATTGTATTAATCATACACAAAAACCAATAATTTGCATCATATCAAAACATAAGCGGTAATAACTTTGCCTCATATTCCTGTTTTCAATATCATCAAATCAGAAATGTATTATAGCAGTTCAAGTATTAGGCTGAGAACCAAGTTCAGGTCCTACTTCTGCCGCTCATACTTGCTGTGACTTTGGGCAAATCACTAGACAGAAATTCATTGTGGCTGTATATAGCTTGTCTGGCATCTGGGTTTGGAGCCATAGCTGTGCTAGAATAAAGTCCAATTGGAAATTATGCACAAGATAATGGAATTTGGTAAAATACCAGAAGAAGAAGAAATCAAGACTAGGCAGTTATCTCAGTTTATATAAAAATACTTTACATGAAGACAATCCAGTTCAGATGAGATAATGATATAGATTAAATATGGCTAAAATAATCTGTTTAGACATATAAATAAAATACTGTGTCTCAATTCATCTCTGAAACAGAATTCTTTATCCAGTGCTGTTCTTTCTACTTAGATAAGATTTTTAATGAGGAGTGATGTAATCTCTCATTAAAAATCTTATCTGAATAGAAAGAACAGCACTGGTTAAACAGCTAAGCACCGGAGTTATGGCATTTGGAGCTCAGTTTTTTGTAAGCTGGTAGAGATCATAGACTGCTTTTTTTGTTACAACCAAGCCATGAAAAGGTGCCCGAACTGACCAGATGGCCACCGGAGAGAATCGGGGATGACCATCCTTTACTCCCCCAGTGGTCACTAAACCCCTCCCACCCTCAAAACATTTTTCAAAATATTTTTTCCAGCCTCTATGCCAGCCTGAAATGTCATACCCAGCTCCATGACAGCAGTATGCAGGTCCCTGGAGCAGTTTTATTGGATGCAGTGCACTTCAGGCAGGCGGACCCAGGCCCATCCCCCCTACCTGTTACACTTGTGGTGATAAATGTGAGCCCTCTAAAACCCACCAGAAACCCACTGTACCCACATCTAGGTGCCCCCCTTCACCCGTAAGTGCTATGGTAGTGGTGTAGAGTTGTGGGTAGTGGGTTTTGGGGAGGCTCAGCACACAAGGTAAGGGAGCTATGCACCTGGGAGCTTTTTCTGAAGTCCACTGCAGTGCCCCCTAGGATGCCCAGTTGGTGTCCTGGCATGTCAGGGGGACTAGAGCACTACGAATGCTGGCTCCTTCCACAACCAAAGGGCTTGCATTTGGTCATTTATGAGATGGGCGTCCTTAGTTTCCATTATTGCCGAAAATCAGAAATGACCAAGTCTAAGAACGATCATCTCTAGGGATGACCTAAATGTCAAGATTTGGGCATCCCTGACTGTATTATTGAAACAAAAGATAGATGCTCATCTTGTTTTGATAATACGAGTTTCCCCGCCCCTTCGCCGGGATGTCCTGTGAGGACGTCCTCAGGAAAACTTGGGCGCCCCTTTCGATTATGCCCCTCCACATATTCTTCTTCACTCTCTTATTTTGTATAAGCTTGATTATTGCAACTCTTTTCTTGTAGGTTTGCCCGAATATCAATTGCAATGGCTGCAATTGGTCCAAAATACTGCAGTGGAACTTCTTTATAATCAGATAAAGTACAACCATGTCACACCTCTCCTAATTGCCAAACATATGCTGCCTGTTGTTCTTAGGATTTCTTTCAAGATTAACATTCTTGCCCATCAGACTCAGTCTTCTGGCCTGGCGTCTTTCTTAGCCAGTCTTTTAACTCCCTATGTTCCTCTGTGATCCCTTTGGTTGACTGGCCAGGACCTTCTTGTGATTCCCTCTTTTTGCCTGTCTTTTGGGATGTCTTTAGAAGTTCTTGCTTCGGTGTCACTTTCCCTACATTGTGGAATGCCCTTCTCCAATATCTGCACCTTGAGAAGTCTTTGCTAACTTTAAGTCCCAGTTGAAGGCTTACTATTTTTCTTTGGCTTTTTGCCAAATGGATGCTTGACCTTGGTTATTCCTCTCCCTGGGACTCTCTGGCAACTATATGAGACAGCTTCAAGCTCCCTATTGTTCTTTCCCTTTCCCTCATTCTTTTCTTCTTGATATGTAACCTTTCCTGTTTCCACTGTCCTTTTTGTTTTGTGTCATTCCATGTTGTGGTGTATTGCCCCTTTATTGATTATGTATTGTAAACTGCTTAGGTTTCTCTTTTGAACATTTGCAGTATTTCAAATAAATTGAACTAAGTGCTGAATATTTTATTATTTTTATTTATTTATTGCATTTGTATCCCACATTATCCCACCTCTTTGCAGGCTCAATGTGGCTTACAATACATTATGGATAGTGGAAATGAGAAGAGAATAGACATTTGGTGTTACAGTAGGATTTTGAATTACATGGTAATGGAATACATGATAGTGATATAACAAAAGGCATTCTTGACAAATTCTGGATATATGTAGGAGTATCACATGTTTTGATTTTATGGTATATCTTGTCGAAGAGATGGGTCTTTAGTAGTTTGCGGAAGTTGGTCAGTTCATAGATTGCTTTTAGGTTGCGTGGCAATGCGTTCCAGAATTGTGTGCTCATATAGGAAAAGGTTGATGCGTGCATTAATTTATATTTTAAGCCTTTACAGTTGGGGAAATGAAGATTAAGGAATGTGCGAGATGATCTGTTAGCATTCCTGGGTGGTAGGTCTATCAGGTCTGACATGTAGGCTGGCACTTTAAACGGCCAAGTGCTGACTCTGCCCCGGAAAACCCCCCAAATAGCTGGTTTTCATTTAGGCCCTAGCCACTAATTTTCACAGTGCCACTGAAAAATTAGCGGATAACCCTGAACAAGTGATTTAACCAGTCAACAGCCATTTCTGGTTGGTTAAGTCATTTTAAATATTGACCAGACTGTTCATAAAATAGGAGTGTAAATCTTTTATACCTGCAATGGCAAATTAGCACCAATTAGTGCTTGGTAATGCCTTAGTTAATTATGTTACACATGTAACTGGCTCTATTCTATAACTGCATAACTTTGGGCATCATTTCTAGACTTTCGAGGACAGGTATTGTCCCATGGAATATTTGCCTTGCCATATATTACTTTCCCAAACTTGTACAAATTGTCATGCCAATAAAAGGGAATCAAAATCAATCACAAATAAAGAAATTCTGAAATAATACACAGTGTAATCATTTAAATAATCAAATTATCAAAGACCCTCAGAAATATAACTCACCAATGCAGCTAACCAGAAATCTGGTTGCTAAAGATTGTTCACGGAGGCTGTAAAGATGAATGGAGTTCAGTATTAAGAAGAGTTTGATGACTCCTGTTTTTTCAACATTCTTCATTTGCGGTGCTGCCAAGTATGAAAGTTCTTTAGCTGGCAGCATGAAGATAAGTACATGTTTGAGATTTTCCTATATTGTTAGGATTTATTGTAAAGGACTATTGCTGCATTTAAGATATGTTATGACATGTTATTTGTATAAGTGATATTGTTCACAGTATATTCAATTAAGTTTTGTGAGTTTTACATGTTGCTTGTTGTGAAGGAAAGGTAAGTTAAGGGCCTTGGTTTGCAGGGTGAAGGACCTGATGAATGAAAACATATGTCCACCCTCTGTAGCAACCGGTTAGCTGCATGAAGGTCTTTGATAATTTGATAATTTAAATAATTACATTGTGTATTATTTCAGAATTTCTTTATTTGTGATTGATTTTGATTCCCCTGGTTTGTGTAGGTTGTGTTATTGTATACCGGAAGGGTGTTCGGATTTGTGATTAAGTATTTGGTATGTCAATAAAGGGAGCAATTTGTAATCAGCTTTCAGAGCTTCCATGCCCACATCTACATTGTACCCTCAGGTCTTCTAGCTCATTTTTAAAGGGAATTCCCTGTACCTGGAGCTTCCTTTTGAAATTTTGGGCTGGTGAATGAGTGTATTTGTATGTACATGCTTTGCACCTGCTTTAAGCTGCACGTATTAAATATGTGCTGGGATTTTAAGAAAATCTTTGTGCATGCTACCCCTCTTCTGATCATACCCCATCTCTTTGATGCCACAAGTTAAAGTGTATATACTTTTTTACGTGCTCTGAGAGAGGGCAATATTCAAACTGCATTTTAAAGCCTGAAAATTGCTCTGATAGCTTTCTGAATCCAAAACTCCAGATGGAGCTGTTCTTTCAGCACCACTTGAGAAGCTGGGATCATGCAGGTGACCACAAGTCAGGTGTAGTGATGACTACACCAGGAGACACCATCTATTCACTACAGCATTTGAGTCACAGCCCTTTAAGTAGTGAAAGCTGTACATTATGCATTAATTATGTGAATAATGCTTCTGAGGCAATTAACCTGGCTCCCCAGGCAAGCATGACATTTTAAAAGCCTGTAGTCTCCTAGTTTGAGATATGCTAGTGCAACACACAATTCTTTAACATTCCGTTTTTAACAGGACATGTATTAAAATGTTCTATTATGTATTGTGTTTACATTGCAAGTAATATATACTATGCCATACTTTGGGCAGCATTTCCTTTTTCAGCTATTTTTGGAAAAGGTAGCAAACTTCCCACCCCAGGGGAGTTTTTACTCAAGTAGGAACACAAAATTTTGCCCTATATCATGGGATAGAGAGTGAGTGGAGCAGGATTGGCACTTAAGGCTCACCTCCTATACATTAATGCCACAGAGGTATTTAAACATCTCTATCATATCCCGCCTCGCCAGCCTTTCTTCCAAATTATACAATTGAGAGCCTTAAGCCAGTCTCAATACGCTTTATGAAAGAGACCACTGACCAATTTTGTAGCCACCATCTGGACCTACTCCATCCTGTTTATATATTTTCTTAGGTGCAGTCTCCAGAATTGCACACAGTATTCTTTTTTTTTTTCCCTGCTGGACATTCCTCTCCCCATGCATCCAAGCATCCCTCTGGCTTTGATTTATTTACTGTTTTTTGAAGAAGTTCATGCAAAGAAGTGTACAGCAAGAATAAGCCAGACATAAGCAATAGACAATTACAGCAGGAAAAATATTCCAAGAACAATACACATTATGGCATAATATGCTACTTACAATGTCAACACAATCTACATTAAAACTTCTTAATAGATAGCCTAGGTTGTAAGTGGAGGTGGAACATATAGACAGGAGTTAGATGGAAAATAAGAGGAGTAGCTTAACAAAAATAGGAAAATTTGCATGTGGAGATCAGAAAATGTGCATGAAAATTATCTCAGCTAGAGTAGGAATGGATAAACAAGTCCTGCAACAGTATACACAGCTGGTGTTAGTTCTTGTCCTCGAGATTCTATATACATAAGTACATAACTGTTGCCATACTGGGACAGACCAAGGGGGCCCATCAAGCCCAACATCCAATTTCCAACAGTGGCCAATCCAAGTCACAAATACCTGGCAAGATCCCCCCCCCCCCCAAAAAAAAAGTACAAAACATTTTATGCTGTTTACCCCAGAAATAGTGGATTTTCCCCAAGTCCAATTTAATAATGGTCTATGGACTTTTCCTTTAGGAAGCCGTCCAAACCTTTTTAAAACTCTGCTAAGCTAACCGCCTTTACCACATTTTCTGGCAATGAATTCCACAGTTGAATTACACATTGAGTGAAGAAAAATTTGCCCCCTAGTCCTAGTATTTTTGGAAAGAGTAAACAAACGATTTACATCTACCCATTCCACTGCACTCATTATTTTATAGACCTCTATCATATCTCCCCTCAGTCATCTTTTCTCCAAGCTGAAGAGCCCCAGCCACTTTAACCTTTCCTCATAGGGACATTGTCTCATCCCCTTTATCATTTTCGTTGCCCTTCTCTGTACCTTTTCTAATTCCACTATATCCTTTTTGCACAACTTAAGTTGCGTGTGCAAATTCAGTCATATTTTGGATTTGCATGCACAACTTAATTAGTTAAACAAATGAGCACCAATAATTGCCAATTAACAAAAAATTATTGACACTATTTGGCATTAATTAGAATTTACGCAGTACTGTCTAAGCACATTCTATTACATGATGCATAAAAATTCTAAGTTGCATAGTTGAAAAGGGGTGGCCATGGGTGTGGAATGGGCAGGTCATGTGCATGTTAAAAATCTACTTTTAGAGAGGATGCGATTAGCGATATTCCTTGGGAGGACCTTAGCGACCTTGGAATTGTATAGAGAGAGGGCCTGGTCTTCAACTACTCTGTCCCATTTTCTTTAAGGGATTTGAAGATCAGATGTGGAGGGTACATAAGGACATAAGAATTGTCATATTGGGTCAGACCAATGGTCCATCTAGCCCAGTATCCTGCATCCAACAGTATCTGACAGAATCCCAAATCATAGCAAGATTCATGCTACTGATCCCAGAGACAAGCAGTGGCTTTCCCCATGTCTATCTCAATAGCAGACTATGGACTTTTCCTCCAGGAACTTGTCCAAATCTTTTTTTAAACCCAGATATACTAATTGCTGATACCACATCCTCTGGCAATGAGTTCCAGAGCTTAACTAATCATTTAGTCAAAAAATATTTCCTCCTATTTGTTTCAAAAGTATTTCAGTGAGTGACCCTAGTCTTTGTACTTTTTGAAAGAGTAAAAAATCGATATTTGTTTACCTGTTCTACACCACTCAGTATTTTGTAGACCTCTATAATATCCCCCCTCAGTCATGTCTTTTCCAAGTAAATGGTACCCAAATTTGGGCACTGAAAAGAATCCACATGAAGCGCTATTCTATAAACAGTATTCCAAGTTGTGCACCATTTATAGAAAAGCACTTAGAGTCAATTTGTGTACCAAACATTGGGCATTAGGATTTACACTGAATGAAACCTAGTGTAAATCCTGGTGCAAAAGTTAGGTACAGATCCCTAGTATTCAGTAATACAGCATGCATTTTTACTGAATGCTCATGGCCCTTTCATGCTCCTCTCTCATGCACCACCCATGGCCACACCCCATAAGATTTGCATGTGGATCTTTTTAGAATAGCACATGGCAAGATGCACACACAAATCCAAATTGTTGTCAATTAATGACAATAATTAAGTGTAAGCACCCAATTATTTTCCAAAGGCTGTCACACAATGTGATACCCGCAAGCGAGCCTTCTCCAGAGTAGCCCCCACACTCTGGAATGCACTTCCTGAATGGCTTCACTTAACACAAGCTTATCTCTACCTCAGGAAGCTGGTGAAAGCTTTGCTTTTCAACCAGGCCTTTAACAGAAGAAGTAGATGACAGTGGCTGCACATAGTATTGCAGGACATGTTTATCCACTCCTACCCTAGCCAAGATAACGTTCAAGCACCTTTCTGATCTCATTTGCAACTCTCTTTAACTAGTCCTGTTACTCTATCCTATATGTTCTATATTTGCTTGCACTCTATGCTGTCTATTAAAATGTTTTATTGTGTATTGTGTTGGCATTGTAATGTAGCATACTATGCCATACTTTGTATTGTTTAAATATTTTTATTGCTGTAATTGTCTATTGCTTATGTTTGACTTATTCTTGCTGTACACCGCCTTGAGTGAATTCCTTCAAAATGGCGGTAAATAAATCCTAATAAATAAATAAAAATAAAAACCATGCACATGTAAATGACTAGAATACCAACATTTGTGCGCATATCACAATGCTGCTGTGCTCATTGTTTGTGGAATAATCTGCCTCCAGATTTAAGATGTGTTGTCTCCAGTCCTAAATTTAAGATGGCTTTGAAGATTTGGTTTGCAGAGAGGCTTTTGATTCATTGCTTAAATAGTTTGTTCTTTTTTTTAATCTATTGTCTTCTTCTTCCCTGTGTGTCTCTGCTTTTCTATATTTGCATTTGTTTTAAGGTATTTTATTGTCGTGCTACTCGTCCCCTCCCTTATGTTTGTATTGTTGTCTATTGTTGTTGGTTTTTAAGTCATTTTTTAAATCAGCTTTGTTTTGCAAACCGCCTTGATGTCCTTTGGATGATAAGACAGTTTAACAAATGCTCAGATAAATAAATAAATCTAGGCAGCTCCTTATTGAATTCTCACCCTTAGGGCCCTAGATCACAAAACTTCTTTCTCAGAGATACACAAATGGGAGAAGATGTGAGAGAATCAGGATCCTAGTTTCCTACCACCATGTCTAATTCTTTCCATGCATAACTGTGGCTTTGTGTGCCTACAGAAACCGTAAGATAAGATGTCCTCTCTTTTTGGTTTTCCTTTCCTTCATATGAGAATTATGAGCCTTCCAGACCACTGCATAAGCCTCTCAAATATCCAAATACAATATGGATCATTAGAGCACAACAGATTGTCATGACTCTTCTTTGGTCACCTGCAGACTATTTCTCTCTATGACTCAGGTTGCTCACAACTGTTTATGATTTTGCTCATGGATCCCCACAGAAACACTGTATTATGTATAAGCACAAATCAGATCAGTTCCTCTTTCCTCCAGCTATTCCAAAATCTCAGTTGAAAATTCTTTTTGTTGGTATTATGATGTCTTCATATGCCAGCTGCAGAGCATTGGGAAGGAATGGGGAGCCCTGTCTAGCATATATCTGCATGCTAGCAGGCCTCCCATCCCACCCCAGGCCAATAAGCCCCCACCCCATAAGCTCTCTATCCCCCCAACAGAGGACCCCCAGACAGAGAGGGCTAGGGGGCTGGAAGTCCAATGGATCTCCAGCCCTCCAGTCCTCCTGATGGTTTAGCACTCCCCGAATCTCACCCCCCCCCCCCCCCCCGTACCTGGAAGAGACAGAGGAGGGACCAGCACTGCCTCCAAAATGGTGACATGCTGCCCACTACATCTTTTAATGTGCGGGGCAGGGCTTCCCTACTATGTAAGGGAGTTTCTCTGTTATATGGAAACCTCACCTAGTGCATCGCCATTTTGGAGGCAGTGCTGGAAGGAGAAAGGAGTGCTACTCCCTCCTCCATCTCTTCCAGGTATGGGGGGGTATAAGGCTCAAGGAGTGCTGGACAACAGGGGGGACTGGAGGGATCGAGGTCCACTGGGGGTTTGGGGGGCCTCTGTCAGGAATGATGGGGGGCTGGAGGTCCCCCTATGTCGGCTGGCTTGTGGAGATTGTAGGGGGGGCTTCTTGGCCCAGGGTGAGATGGGGAGGCCTCCAACCCTTATGTTTGACAGGTCCGGGCTTTTTTTTTTACAGCCCGGACCTGTCAAACAACTCCTGCGGGAGGATTGTGCCTTGGGTGCATGCCCAGGCACAATCCTCCCACAGGATAATCAAAACTAATAGCGCACATAAATTTGCATGCTATTAATTTTGATAATCAGGGCTTTAATTCCCCGCGCAGTTCCGGCACTAATTTTTCAGTGCTGTTCAGAACAGCGCGGGGAATTTGATCATCAGGGTCTATGTGATTTAGATGCCCAGTGTTACAGAATAGTGTATAGCCAGCTGCACATGTAAATCCTACAAGTGAACCAAATAAATAAATCCTAATTAGTGTCAATTAACATCAATAATTAGTTATTAGCATCAAATTATTGATGGTTAACAGCTTGTTAGCAAACTAAATTGCACGTGCATCTTGGATGCGTGCCAAATCTGGGCGCCATGTACAGAATCCAGTGGTTTGTGTTTGTTTGGCTCTCCTTAAGATCTGAAGTACAAAAAAGGATCTTATTCACTCAACATAAAATGCAGGTAAATTAATCCTCAACCAATACAGTGAATACGAGAAATACTTGAAAAATTATGTTTAGGAGAAAAAGACCTCATACAGACTGTGGCAATTCCATGATAAAAATCGTGAATTGATTCATCAGTATTCATTTTCACTCACAGTAGAAATAATAAACATTGGTCAAAAACCCCCTTGCAATGAAGCAGGGTCCAAAAACAATATCGAATACAAAGATGTGTTCAAATAATATAACTTGCATACTTCAACAAGACTCAAAACTTATCTTATTTGTAGTTCACACACAAAGGGAGAACCAATTGCACTCAGCACTGTCAATTTCCGCAGTCGCCGACACAAGAACAAAGCAGTGCAGGTCCCAACAGGGACCCGTTTCGCTACAGCTCCTTCTAGAGACCCCACCAATCAAGTGCTGTCCTTAAGATCTGCCAGTCATGCTTCAAGGCCTGGACATCTTTGCTCAGAAATCCTTTCTTTCTCCACTGTCAAGCGTTTATGTTATATTTTGTTCTGTAAGTGGAGCACACAAACAAATGAAGCACTTATGATCAATTATTAAACGCACTAAAAGAAATAAACAGATAATACTATAGAAAGCCTAAGTACACTTTGCACTAGCAGAACTAAAAATATTAATTAAACATGTGTTCAAAGGAAATGTAAATGCATTAGGTAGGAAGGTAATTAGTTACAAAAGAAAGGTTATAAAGCCTTCAGTTTACATCAGTCTAATCAACTGAAGACATCTTCAGGTGCAACTTTAATTTTCATGCCTCAGATTTTATATATGGCGCTAAAACCTTGACATGCAATTGGGCAAATTCAACTACATTAGCTAATTGGCACTAAATTGGCATTAAGTACCACTAATTTACATCAACTAGCACTAACTGGAACTAATTTGTAGTTATATACATAAATGATAAGGAATAACAAGTCTAGCTTGAAGTGTCTATATGCAAATGCTAGGAGCCTAAGACATAAGATGGGAGAATTGGAATATATTGCACTGAATGAAGAAATAGACATAATAGGCATCTCTGAGACCTGGTGGAAGGAGGATAACCAGTGGGACACTTTCATACCGGGGTACAAATTATATCATAGTGATAGGGTGGACTGGAGTGGGGGAGGCGTAGCATTGTACGTTAATCAAATAGATTGAATCAAATAGATTGAAAATTCTGCAGGAAACAAAAGACCTCTTGGAATCATTGTGGATCGAAATTCCATATGTAAAGGGGAAAAGGATGGTGATAGGGGTGTACTACCATCCACCCGATCAGGATGAGCAGATGGACGCAGTCATGTTAAAGGAAATTAGTGAGGCAAATAAATTAGGCAACACAATAATAATGGGTGATTTTAATTACCACTGTAATCCAACGGAATAGGTAGAATCTATTGTCTACAAAAAATATACCTTTCTACCTTATATACAATGTGTTTGCAAGCAACTATGGCATCCCCTGGGTGAAAAACATTTTTACAATCACGCAAACAAAAACAAAAACAAAAACGTGGAGAAAAAAAGACATCAGATCTTACAGAAACACCTCTTTGTCAAAGGACAAGCCTTTTGTATAATTATTTTAATTACCCCCATATAGACTGGGTAAATGTAACATCTGGGCACGCTAGGGAGGTAAAATTCCTTGATGAAATCAAGGACAGCTTTATGGAGCAGCTGGTACAGGAGCCGAGAAGAGAAGGAAAAATTCTAGACTTAGTCATTTGTGGAGCGCATGATCTGGTACGGGAGGTAGCGGTCAGGGGGCTGCTTGACAACAGTGATCATAACTTGATCACCTTTGAAATTTACTTTCAAAAAGGAAGTCAAATATGTTAGCGTTTAACTTTTAAAAAAGGAAGCTACGATAAAATGAGAAGAACATTAAAAAAAAACTTAGAGGAGCGACTGAGAGGGTAAGAAACCTACAACAGGTGTGGATGCTGTTCAAAAACACTGTCCTGGAGGCCCAGGCCAAACATATTCCACGTATCAGAAAAGGAGGGCAGAAAACCAAACAACAGCGGCGTGGTTAAAAAGTGAGGTAAAGGAGGCTATTGGAGCTAAAAAGGAATCCTTCAGAAAATGGAAGAAGGAACCGAATGAGGAAAATAAGAAGTGGCATAAGGAATGTCAAGTCAGATACAAAGCGCTGATAAGAAAGGCAAAGAGGGATTTTGAAAGAAAGATAGCGTTAGAGGCGAAAACTGATAGTAAAATTTTTTTTAGATACATTAAAAGCAGGAAACCGGCAAAAGAATCAGTTGGCCCGCTGGATGACTGGGGTGTAAAAGGGGCGATCAAGGAAGACAAAGAAATAGCAGAAAAAGTAAATGAGTTCTTTGCTTCGGTCTGCACCAAGGAAGATTTGGGTGGGTTACCGGTGCCGGACAGGGTATTCGAAGCTGAAGAGTCGGAAAAACTTATTGAAATATCTGTAAATCTGGAAGACGTAATGTACCAGTTCTGCAAACTGAAGAATAGCAAATCTCCTGGACCGGATGCTATTCACTCTAGGGTACTGATAGAACTAAAAAATGAGCTGGCAGAGCTACTGTTAGTGATTTGTAATTTATCCTTAAAATCGAGCGTGGTACCGGAAGATTGGAGGGTTGCCAATGTAATGCCGATATTTAAAAAAGGTTCCAGAGGAGACCCGGGAAATTATAGACCAGTGACTCTGACGTCTGTGCCGGGCAAAATGGTAGCAACTATTATTAAGAACAAAATTACAGAGCACATTCAAAAGCATGGACTAATGGGACAAAGTCAACATGGATTTAGTGAAGGGAAGTCTTGCCTCACCAATCTGCTGCATTTCTTTGAAGGGCTAAACAAACATGTGGACAAAGGTGAGCCGGTTGATATTATGTATCTAGATTTTCAGAAGGCGTTTGATAAGGTCCGTCATGAAAGACTACAGAGGAAATTAGAGGGATATGGGATCGGAGGTAGTGTCTTACTGTGGATTAAAAACTGGTTGAAAGATAGGAAACAGAGAGTAGGATTAAAAGGTCAGTATATTCGCAATGGAGAAGGGTAGTTAGTGGGGTGCCTCAGTGATCGGTGCTGGGACCTTTCCTTTTTAACATATTCATAAATGACCTAGAGATGGGGGTAACTAGGGACGTAATCAAATTTGCCGATGACACAAACTTATTCAAAGTAGTCATCGCGGGAAGATTGTGAAAAACTACAAGAGGACCTTACGAGACTAGGGGACTGGGCGTCTAAATGGCAGATGACGTTTAATGTGAACAAGTGCAAAGTGATGCATGTGGGAAAGAGGAACCCAAACTATAACTACGTCATGCAAGGTTCAGCGTTGGGAGTCACGGACCGAGAAAGGGTTCTAGGTGTCATCATCAATGATACATTGAAAACTTCTGCTCAATGTGTTGCTGCAGCTAGGAAAGCAAATAGAATGTTGGGTATCATTAGTAAAGGGATCGAAAACAAAAATAAGGATATTATTCTGCCATTGTATCGCTCCATGGTGCGACCGCACCTGAGTATTGTGTTCAATTCTGGTCACTGCACCTCAAAAAAGACATAGTGGAATTGGAAAAGGTGCAGAGAAGGGCGACAAAGATGATACAGGGGATGGGACAACTCCCCTATCAGGATAGGCTAAAGAGGCTGGGGCTCTTCAGCTTGGAGATATACTACTACTATTACTACTACTATTTAGCATTTCTATAGTGCTACAAGGCGTACGCAGCGCTGCACAAACATAGAAGAAAGACAGTCCCTGCTCAAAGAGCTTACAATCTAATAGACAAAAAATAAAGTAAGCAAATCAAATCAATTAATGTGTACAGGAAGGAGAAGAGGAGGGTAGGTGGAGGCAAGTGGTTACAAGTGGTTATGAGTCAAAAACAATGTTTATAGATATAGAGGTCTATAAGATAATGAGTGGAATGGAACGGGTCGATGTGGAGCGTCTGTTTACACTTTCCAAAAATACTAGGACAAGGGGGCATGCGATGAAGCTGCAGTGTGGTAAATTTAAAACGAATCTGAGGAAAAGTTTCTTCACGCAACGCGTAGTTAAACTCTGGAATTCACTGCCGGAAAAGGTGGTTGAGGCAGTTAGCTTAGCGGACTTCAAAAAAGGGTTGGACAGCTTCCTGGAGGAAAAAACCATAAAATGTTATTGAATGGACGAGGAAATAATACAGTATTTCTAGGATGGGCGGGACAAATTGCTTGTTCTTTTGGCCGCTGTCGGTGATGGGTTGCTGGGCTCGATGGACCCTTGGTCTGTCCCAGCATGGCGATGCTTATGTACTTATGACTTATACTACTCTGTAAACTGGTGGATGTGGATGTGGGAGGAGCATGAGCAGGTCAAGGGTGTGCCAAGCAATTAGGCACTAAGTTATAGAATACTGTCAGTTACGCGTGAACATTGACACCAACCCTTGACTTGGCGTAAGTGTTTATACCTAGAGTTTAGGCACCAAAATGCAGTATTTTATAACAGCAACTACGCACGTGGAGGGGCATAATTGAAAGTGGGTGCCCATCTCCGTGGGCAGCCATTCGAAGGGGCGGGACAAACCGTATCTTCGAAAAAAGATAGGCGCCCATCTTTTTTTCGATAATACAGGTTGTGTGGGGCAAATGCCTAGGATTTGGGTGTTTTTGAGCTGGGCGCTATCGGTTTTCAGCGATAATGGAAACCGAAGGCGCCCAGCTCAAAAATAAACAAATCCAAGGCATTGGGTTGTGGGAGGTGCCAGGATTCATAGTGTACTGGTCCCCCTCACATGCCAGGACACCAACTTGGCACCCTAGGGGGCACTTTTACAAATTAAAAAAAAACTTAAAATAGCTCCCAGGTGCATAGCATCCTTCCCTTGTGTGCTGAGCTCCCCAAATCCCCCCCAAAACCCACTGCCCACAAGTCTACACCATTACCTAACCCTAAGGGGTACATGGGGCACCTACATGTGGGTATAGTGGGTTTGGGGGGGTTTGGAGGGCTCAACATTAACCAGCACAAGTGGAACAGGTGTGGGGGATGGGCCTGGGTCCGCCATGGGCCTGGGTCCGGCCATCTTTTTTGATAATACGGTTCCAGCCAGCTGTAGCGCCGCTGCCAACATAGATCGCCAGCGACATTCGATTATGCCCCTCCACGTTACTATGTAATATGGAGTTTGTGATACAGAACTGGAAGGTTGGGCTCATTGAGATTCTGGCCAATCCTACAGAGAATCGAGACTCCACTCCCACCTAGAAGAATTTGTTGAATGATGCTATCAATTATAATAGTGTTTTTACTGGGTATCAGAAAGTAGCTGGAGGAGGAGGGGAGGGGGAGTACTTTATGAATAGAAGGCTGTGGTGTTTTGTATTGCTAATTTAAAAGTGAGGAGAAGTGGGGTATGATGTACAGAAATGTTGCTTTGGCTTACCCTCTCCCCCCAATATCTAGTTTGCTCCCCTGTTGTCACATCAAATATTTCTGTCTAGAGACGCCACTGTTCCTGCTGTTTGCAATGCGTGTCAGAGAACCAGTGTAGAGCTACCTTTGAAAGCTTCACTCTGTTAATGAATGTATGGGCTCTTCAGACCCCTGATGGGTACACAGGCATCTAGCAAATTAGATAAAAATGTCAAATTCAAAGGTGAAAACCACAGCACTTAGACTAAGCATGGAGAGATGTGTTCTGTCTTTTATAAAACTCGGGCTTCTGACTCATTCCTGTGAATCAGTTTACTTGTCACTGTGTACCTTTATCTATATTTAGATCACTTTGTCCTGTCCTATCTAATGCTTAGAAAGTCAAGAAGATCTGGGGGTATATAGAAGGAGGGAAGAGGGAGAAGGGGGTTGTAAATCAATCTGATGTTAACCGGACTGCTGTTTAGCCTTTACCTCAGACAGACAGCCTTGTATTTCAAACCATAACACTCTGTGGAGGGAGCCCAGATTCAGGATTGGCCTGGGACTTTTTAGAAGGCAGGTTGCTGCTACTAAAATAACACTTGCCAGTAAAAAGCAGCATTGCAGGTATTTTGAGCTGCCATTATACTGTATCTTTAATTGAAAAAAAAAAATAAAAGGAATGTCATGTGGGAGGGCTGCGAGTATTCTAAAAGCTTAGACACCCCTGCCCTGCCCATACATTTCCCAGGTACCCACCCTTCACATAGCTATGGGCTATAGAACTTGGATGGTTACCTTACAGAATAGTATCTGTGTAGTTCAACATGCAACTGCAAATTAGGGTCAATTGATGCCAGTTAGCTCCAATAATTGCTGATAGTTGTTAAAGTCAATTCACACCAAATCGGGCAATTAAGTTACACTTGTAACTGGCAATATTCTATAATTCATGCAAAAAAAAAAATGTGCATGCAAAATTGTAGAATGAAAGTGTGTGTGTGTGAGTCTCAAAGCTTATAAAAGGGAAACAAGCTTTAGACTGTTATGTGAAAGGATGCAAAAGTGTGTGGGCTTAGAAAAGTAACCAGCTAAGAGCTTTCAATAAGTAAATCCTGTGTGTGGGGATTTTTAAACAACATTTCTGTGTCTATAACAGTGATTATGTATTTGATGGGCAAAATAATTTTTGGATAACAAAGTTTGCAAACAGGTATTGTTTAGGTGCTAGAAGATGTAAGAGAGCTATGGGGCTTCATGCTCATCCTTCTTGCACATTCTCTCATAAATGGAATGCCCTCCCGCAGGAGGTGGTGATGAAAACGGTAATGGAATTCAAACATATGTGGGATAAACACAAAGGAATCCTGTTTAGAAGGAGTGAATCCACAGAATCTTAGCGGCGATTAGGTGGTGACGCTGGTAATTGGGAAGCAAAACCGGTGCTGGGCAGACTTCTACGGTCTACACCTTGATTGTGACTGAATAGATATGGATGGGCTGGAGTGTAAATTTTAAGGGGTTTCGACGTTAGCTTCAGAACGTTTAGTACAAGAAGAGTGCTGGGCAAACTTCTACGGTCTGTGCCCTGAGAACGGCAAGGACAAATCAAACTCGGGTATAAAATATCACATACTATGAGTTTATCTTGTTGGGCAGACTGGATGGACCGTACAGGTCTTTATCTGCCATCATTTACTATGTTACACGTTATTTAATAGGCTGTTATCCCAATTAAGAAGTTAGGAGGGAAATATTTTTACAACAAGAGTTAATTAGTAATTCACATCAACAAATAAGTAATCCCAACTTTAGCATTAGATTAATTGTAGTCCCTCACAAAATGCATCAAATAAATTTAAGGGACTTAACATTTAACTAAGCCTCCCTACTCTTTTCAAGACTTTAAATAATTAACTCAATAACATTAAGATGCAAGCAGGGGTTAAGAGAAAGATGGGAATGGGTTTGGAAAAGGGGAAAGGAGAGAGAATGAGAGCTTAGGAGAGGGTTTTAAGGAAGGGCATAGAGGGGGCTCAGAGAAGGCTTAAGGGCAGAGAGGAAAGTTTTGGGAAAGGGAAGGGACAAGGGTGGGTCTGAGGAGAGAACAGAGAAGGTGGAAAAGAGATTGATATGTAGAGAAGATAAGGAGCTAACAGGAGAAGAGAGAGGAGAGAGTTTGGGGGATAGAGCTAGAATAGAGCATGGAAGGTAGATATGAGAGCAGTACAGGCTTCTGTCACACACACATGCACGCACATCTCACATGCATCAGCACCAGCTATCCCACGTATGTGCCTGCCCATGTACATCATATATGCACATATTCCTTCACTTTCACACATATCCAAACAGCAATGCATGTTCACTACCCCAACACACAGACTTCCATTCTTCTCCTCTCCTCTCTCCCCAAATACCCACACTTCTCTCTCACCATAGACATATCCACATACCCCTTCCCACAGAGATACTCCACCCAAACACACATGAATATTCACTCCCAACACAGGTCCATATTGCACCCCCCCACACATTTCCTGTCCTATCCCCACTCATACCTACACCTAGTATACCATACAATCCTATGTCTCTCTCTCTCTCTCTTACACACACACATCCTTACATACCTAACACATCTCCCTTTATCCCCCCTACACACATACCCAACTCTCCACCACAGTCCTCATGCCCCCATATATTCTGCAAACATATATAATCCCTGACATTTCCAGCCTTCCACACAATGCCACATATGTTATAGATGGCATGGATGGGCAGACTGGATAGGCCAGATGGTCTTTATCTGTCTTCATTTTTCTAGGTTTCTTATAACCTTCCTAGATTCAATTCTATATACATCCACCAACCAACAACCAACAAAAACGTAACATACACCACACCCTGAGTCTGCAAGGGTACAGTAGAAAAGGGAAACATGGGTATGTTTATTTGGCACTTGCTATACCATCTTTATGCCAGAGCAAGCAATGCCATTGAGGCATATTTTTAAAGCACTTAGCCTGCCAAAGTTCCATAGAAACCTATGGAACTTAGCCTCCCAAAGTGCTTTGAAAATATGCCTCAGTGTGACACAGTCTAAAGGTATGCATTATAACTGGCATTTATAGTAATGTCCATGTGGACAGGAAATAACTTGTGCACCTGTTTGAACTCAGATTTGAAAAGGAGAGAATTAAATCTCAAATTCCAAAAATCCTGTTGTGACCTGAAGAAGGAAGTGTTAACTCCCAAGACCAAGTCAGGAAATACATTGTAAGTCCAACAAAGATATATTACCTTATATTTATTTGAGTCATGCATTTGATACACTACCTTTTTGTGTATAGCCACAATTATATTACATACAGGTATTCTCTCTGTTCCTAGTGGGCTCACAATCTAGGTTTTTTATACCTGGGGCAGTAGAGGGTTAAGTGAGTTGCTGAAGGTCACAAGGAGTCACATTGGGAATCAAACCCAGATCCCCCTGGTTCTTAGCCCACTGCACTAACCATTAGGCTACTGCTCCACTTGATCAGGTTCAGCACAGTGCCAGTGCCACACATTCAATATGGCTTGTTTATTATGCAATTATTCCATAAGTCTGGACAGAATTAGATAAGCATGTTTAATTATGGGCATTAGTAGTGCACAATACAGGCAGATGCTGCATTCCTGTCTAATTCTGCTTGGCTGCCAGGGTTGTATGGAGAATTAAGGGACCTTGTAAGCAAACTCCCTATGTGCAGGAACCAACTGATATTCAGCTGACGTGGGGCTGCACAGTGACGCCAGCGCTCTGACTGGATATTCAATGCCAGGTCATTTCCATTTACCAGAATTGAATATCTAGTTTCATTTTTGACTGCAGCAACTTAAACAGTTAAGCCAAAATTCAGCGTCAACTGGTTAAGTGCTTAGCGGTCAAAGATAGGCCTGCTATTTCTGTGGCCTGGTTTTTTTTTGTTGTTTTTGTAATTTTTTAAATCTTTATTTACAATTTTTTCAAAAAGATGCAACAAGTAATATATATGTTTACAAGATATATGAGTAAGTACAATGCAATACAAATGGCAAATTGCCAAACATTTTTAAAAACCTGCGTGTTTCTGACTTGGAACGTTCTGTTCAGCAGAGGTTGGCGGATGCCCCTTGCTGGAGGAATAACCTTTTTGGAGAGAAGGTTAAGGAGATCACTGACTAAATCAAGAAACGTACTGATACAATCTCTTCTCTCTCCCACCGGGCGCCTTCTGCATCCACCTCCTCAGCTAGGAGGACTTTTGGCAAGCCCAGGAGCAGTTCCTACCTACTATCCTAGGCTTCTTACTATCCTACCACTATTTGCGCCTGTTTTAACTGCTAAACATAGCCAGTGTGGTGCTGAATATCTGCTATATTGTGTGATGTAGCCAGTTAGTGGCTAGTAGCTACCTGCGAATATTCAGCAGCAATAACTGGTTATCTCCCACTGAATATCCGTGGTTAAGTGCTAAAATGGTATTTTTCCTGACTGGTTAAATAGTTTTTAATATCAGCCAGTAAGGTTATAGAATTAGAGTGTGAGTGTTAATGGAAAACAGAAGCTAACAAGCTGCTTTGGCTGAGAGATTCCTAAATTCAGCTGCAGGTGTCCAGGGGGTATTAAAAAGACGGTTCATACTGAGAGAAAGACGAAAGATGAGAGCTAGCTGATGTTGCTAATTCTGTGCTGGTTTTGCTTTTGATCCGCTAAGCTTTGCTTGGCAATGCCCTCTTGTCCCCCACCTGTGACAATCTCACATTTGTGATCATTGTTTCCCTTCACATTCTAGCTGTCTATTAATGTGAAAGCACTGGCTGATATCCTGCCAGTGGATTTATCCTAGAAAAGACAAATGAGAAAATCTGGCCTGTGAGACTCCGTCTACTGCAGGCTTTGAAGATGTCTGAAAAGATATCACGATTTCTCCACTTTTCTTGTCATTCCCTATCACCTATTCAGGCTTCACCTGTAGAAGAGGTTTCAGAACTTAAAGGAACAGTAGAAACTGGTTTTTAGTTAAAACAAAGTCATTAAGCTATGTCATTCCATTTCTATTTATTTTCTGAGCATAAATGTGTAAAGAGGGGCAGAGGCAGACTGGACTGGCCATCTGGCAGCTCTGGCATTTTCCAGAAGAGCTCATTTGCTGAAGGGTTGGCAGGCTGGTTCTCTCCCATCATGTTTTCTGAGGCACCTGAATTGCAAGTTCTGAATGTATGATAATCTCATTGTTCCACAAATGTCCCTCTCCTCCACCAACATTGCCTTGCACATCAGAGTTGACCTCTTCCAACACATGCTCTGGTTCACAAATTACTTAGTCACACAATGGATGCTGGAAGTTTTTTTTTTTTTTTTTTTTTGGGGGGGGGGGGGGTGTTGCTCATGGGAACTGCAAAATCTTATACCAGAAATGACTGGTCAACAATGAAAATGAAAACTATGAGGCTAAGTGGAGAAAGTGGAGAAATGCAGGAATTAAGAACCAAAGTTGTGGGAAGTTGAAGCCAAAAAATGTGCAGACCTAATTATCCTGTTTGCTTTACTACCAAGGCAAAATAGGCCGATGTAACCGAAGAGGGGTGAGACCCAGAAACTTTTTCTGAATTAAAACACTAAGTGAGAACATTGCGTAACACCTGTCTCTATGCTTGACTGCAAATCTCAGTGAACAGAGTGAGAGACTCTGTTGATGGATGCTCAACGGAGGAGACAATCAGATAGCTAGATCCTCCTTGAAGTAGGACTGCCACCTACGCTGCTCTCATGGAAAAGTTGCCTTACAGTGGTGAACATATGCCATGTTTTGCTTTTCTTATTGAGGGGATTAAAGAAAGGAAATACTTTCAACTGAGAACGGAAGGATTTGAAAAAATTGTAAAGTCTAGGACCACTGCTGGAGAGAGCAGACAAGAATCTACAGGGTGTTGGGGGGAGGGGGCAGTTTAAGATTTTTTCCAGCTAAGCCTCCCCTAGTTCAGTCACATTTTTTTAATCAAACTACTGTTGCTGACCCACACTGGACTGGACCAATGTTTCATTTGTGAGGCTAGGGGTCACTTCTAAAAAATGACCCAAAGGCATAGGAGCCAGAGTTGTTGGTGCTTGAATACCTCCAATATTGAAAAATGTCTTGGACTGTGTCCAGGGAGAGGCGATTTCTGTTGGGTTTAGCATCCCCAGTAATTTAGAAAAGTTGGCTGCTATGCCCCTTCACTTCTATAGAAGCTCCTGCAAGAGGAATGGGAAGAATTATTTGTGGGGTGTAGTCTGGGGTTTTCTTGCTTTGTACCTGAACAGATTTGAGTAGGTCTTGGTTTAGGAGTGGGGTTGTTGGACATAAGAGGATATCTTAGACCAGCTGGAGGTGTGGGAGTTTTATTGTACTTTTCCCTCTACAATGTGATATTGGGAGCAATATTCAGCCAGTGAGAGTCAGCAGTTTTTCAACTCTGGACACTGCTAGCTTTTTACTCTCCTAAGTTAGTGAAGTGCCTATCTGGTTAACACCACTGAATATCAGCAGTATCTGAGTAACTCCCGCCTCAGCTCCAAATCCAACCCTGGACTGCCACAGAACTAACCGGAGAGTGCCATGATGGTCAGAGAAGGTATTCCACTGCACTCTTTGGTTAACGCGACTGAGTATCGGCAGTATCTGAGTAACTCCTGGCTCAGCTTGAAATCCAACTGCCCTGGAGAGTGCCATAGCAGTAGAGAAGATATTCAGCTGGACTCTCCAGTTAATTGCCGCTGAATATCTGTAGTATCTGGGTAACTCCCAGCTCAGCTCCAAATCCACCCCGCACTGACTGCTACAGAACTAACCGAAGAGTGCTGTGGCAGTTGGAGAAGATATGCGGCAGCACTATCCAGTTAAATGCCTCTGAATATCTGTTTCCAACCCAGTTAGTAAGATTTAGTCAAGCCATGTTGCTTGTCACTCCCACTATCTTTATTGTAATTATTGTTATTTTATGCTTCACTGCTTTGTGGAGTGGAGGAGTGGCCTGGTGGTTAGAGCACCAGTGTTGCAATCCAGAGGTGGCCAGTTCAAATCCCACTGCTGCTCCTTGTGATCTTGGGCAAGTCACTTAACCCTCCATTGCCTCAGGTACAAACTTAGATTGTGAGCTCTCCTGGGACTAAGAAATATCCAGTCTACCTGAATGTAACTCACCTTGAGCTACTACTGAAAAAGGTATAAGCAAAATCTAAATAAATATGTTTTATCCTTGAGGTGGCAGTATAAAAATATTAGAATACATTCAAATTTCATTGGTCCACGCAGAAGTCTCTGTATCCACTGCTTCGAGGTGGAAAGGTTGAGAGTAGCTCAGTTTTACCCACCCACACACAGTGGCAGACTAGAAAGTGAGAGTGGGTGTACAGTGCTGTGGAATGTCATCTACTCAACAACAATCTGAATATGAAATAGTTATTCATTTTGGCAAAGGGATTTCTGACTCTTTAGTGGGCCCCATTCCCCTCTATATATCCTAAGGTCCTTGATGTAGGATTTACTACTTAAAGGTGGCTGTGACCTTGTAGTTAATGGACTGTATGGAGGTATTTACTCAGCAGAAGGAGTGGGAGGAGGGGCAGGGGTTCTGAAGGACAGGATTCAGACCCATTGGAAGAATTTGGTGGATGACAGAGAAAGGTGTCGGCATGATCCAAATAGGAGACAATGGCATCAGTCTGCTCTGTTCCAGGTTCATAAAAAAAAAATGATACTTGTAGAAGGAAAGGCTAGTGGTAAGATGAGCTCAGCTGACCCACAAGTTGTGAAACTGTTGCAGTTTTAACATTCAGGAGAGCGACAGGATGGACAAGGGGGCTTCAAGTGCCAGGAATTGCCAACTCCTGGTCATCTGAAAGGGGTGGAAACATTTAACCTGGCTGAATTTTGAATTAGCACACCTGGGGGTTCACATTTCATGGTATCACAGGAAAAAGTGCAGGGCAGGATGCCAGAAGGGAGAGAGAATCTTGAGCCTGTTTGCTTCCTGTTTACTATGAAACTATAGAATTTTCCTCTTCTAAGATGGTTTTGTTTTTTGAAATGTAAGCCAAAAAGAAAGTAATTTTTAAAGTCATTTTTGCACAGATATGCAAATACACACACACACACACACACACGAAGCCTTTGATAAAATCGCCCCAGGTGGGGCTGGCCCTACCATTAGGTAAGATAAGGCAGTCACCTAGGGCTTCAGCTTTTTTTTAGGGGGTGGGAGGAGAGGGGTCAGCAAAGAGCAGCTGCAGGCAATGTAAAACAATCAATTATGACTCAAAGCATCATCAATGCATACTTTTACCTGCAGGAAGGTTGGGCAATTTTCATCTGACTGTGGGGCCCTTTTACTAAAGCTTAGTTGCACTAAAAGCTGACAGGCAGATGATCAAAAGCAAATGCCGGCGCTAGAGGCTGTTAGCGCCATACTAGCACTGGCTTTTGCTACCGCCCCATGATCAGAGCCCTCAAGCGCATGAAACAACACGCTCGAGGGCTCTTAGCGCAAATGCATGCTAAACAGGGCTCTTAGCGCAAGTAGCTTGCAAATGCATGCTAATCAGTGCTTAATACATTCATCCCCAATGATCAGCGACCAGCGCGCCAAAGATTGGGTCGCTGGCGTTAGGGTTTGCAGATCATTGGGGAGGAATGGTGAGCCCTGTCCAGCATGTATTTGCATGCTGGCAGGCCCCCATTCCCCCTACAGCAAATTTGCCAGCGAGGGCAGTTGAGGACGTCCACAATTTGGACGTTTCTGTGACGTCTTTCTCATAGAAACATCCAATTTTGGACGTCCTTGACTGCCCATTGCAGAAATGTCCAAAATTTGGACGTCCTCAACTGGCCCGTCACTATACCTCCGACACCTCCTTGAAATTTGGCCGTCCCTACAACAGAGCAGTTGAGGATGTCCTTCTTCCGATTTAAAGATGGGTGTCCTTCTCTTTTCATTGGTCTCCAGCCCAGACCTGTCAAACAAGTGCAGGAGGATTGTACTGAGTGCATGCTCAGGCACAATTCTCCTGCACTTCTACCCTACGATCAGAGATAATTGCGCTGCTTAAATTTGCATGCATTATCTCTGATCATAGGTCTAATAGCGCCCCGTGCTGTTCCAGCGCTATTTTAGAGCGCTGTTTGGAACAGCGCGGGACTTTTGATCATCTGCCTGTGAGTGTCCTATTTTATACCTATGGGCCACATGGCACTTAGCACACACTAATGTCTATTAACATGTGCTAAGCTTTAGCAAAAGGGCCATGTGAGGGGGTATATAGAGCACTACCCCTAACCTTAAGAACAGTCCTCAGGTAGTTTGAACCCCCTTGAAACCCCTAGTCTCACCCAGAGAGGAAGTGAAATGGGAAGGTAGGAACCAAAAGGACAGGAACCAGGAACTATAAAAGGCAGAGCCAGAATGGGGGTTATGGAAGCCCAGGGGTGGAAGAAGTGATCTCCGGCATATGCCTTCACTACTATGACCTGGCTGAGGTAAGCCATCCTTTTCATTTGAACACTTGTAAACCCAATTCTACGGCCTGGTTGGCCCAGAGAAAGAGAGAGAGAGAGAGAGAGTGAGAAACTGTATTTGGGGCATGGTAGTCACAGGTCATAGATTGTGTTTGGGTCTTGTCAGCCACATGGGACATGGGAAGACATTTCCTTCTGAATTAAAGATACTTTACCTTTTTGTTCCTGACCCTGTGAAGTAACAGGCTTCAGGTTTGATGAATAAAGTATTTACCTTATTTCTACAACCTTGGCTGCCTGTGTGATGTGGAGACCTACCTTCAACCCTTGCTCACATTATCACAGGCCCAAAATTAGTTTGGGAAATTGTCCTTATTATTTATGTATACGTGATATTTAAACATTGTATTAAGGGTGGGCAATATAGGGGCCTGAAAGTTAATTGGGAGAAGGGGATAAGGCTAAAGATTCATCTAGGGTGCCTAATACCCTTGCTCCATCCCTGATCCCACATATAGTTTTGGTATAGGCATATTCTGGGGCAAAGTTTAAGCAGAGTTGCAATTTATATGTATACTTTACAAAACTATAAATTAATACTCTACCGAATTTTGTGTACTCTTGAGTGGAGGATTTAAAATAGAAAGGAAAAAGTTCATACTATATAAAAAAACACTTAAAATCAACTGTGCTTATCAAATGCAGTCATCAGGGGGGGGGGGGGGAATAAACTTTTCTTCTTCATACAGTGAAAATGAATTCTTTAATAGAACTACTCACCAACTAGCAGGGAATCCTCAGCTGCCTGTGTCTCCAGAGTTAAAGGAAGGCGAGATGGAGAACAATTGACCATAGGCATCATAAAAATGATCATGTACTTGCCTCTGGGGTGACCCACAGCCCCTAGTGGGCCCGTTAATCTTTAAAAGGGGTAGCCAGGTTCATCTAGCGTAACAAAAATGATAGAGGCAGGTGGCATCTTATAGATTGTTGCTTGAAGTGCCCAGCTTGCCCTGATTACTGTCATGATTTTAATCTTCTTGAATGAGTGCAGTGTGCTGTTCAATAAAATATCATTATTACAAATGAGATTTGATGCTCAGGTTGGGGAAATGGAAATATAGTACTGTCATATGAGCAAAAAGGTCCATGAAGCATCAAGCTATCTCAGGTTGCTAACTGGCATTGAACAGTAGTCTTATTAGGGAAAGGGGGACTTGATATACTGCCTTTCTGTGGTATTTTGCAACTACATTCAAAGTGGTTTACATATATACAGGTACTTATTTTGTACCTTGGGCAATGGAGGGTTAAGTGACTTGGTTAATCACAAGGAGCTGCAGTGGGAATTGAACCCAGTTCCCCAGGATCAAAGTCTGCTGCACTAACCACTAGGCTACTCCTCCACTTATTAGTGGAAGTCAGTCAAATTCATCCCTATGTAATTCCTCTAAGGGGAGAAACTATGGCCATTGCTGTTTCTCACTGAGCATATAGCACATGGTTTCTGCCTCATTTATAAGACGACTGTTATACTAGGGCACTGGCTCATAAGAGCTGGGAGGAAGAGGATTATCTAGCATAGCCTCTTTACTGGAAGAGCACCTTTATTTACTTATTTATTTATTTATTTGTTACCCCCACATTTTCCCATGTATTTGCAGGCTCAATGTGGCTTACAAAGTACAGTGAAGCAATAGCCACCTACGGAGAAGAAACAAATAGAGTGATGTTATTGTCAATGAAATAGATATGTACAAACACATTAGGGAATCATAAAGAGGGAAGTTATATAATGTTCATGGTGTTCATTACAAGTTTAGGTTTCTTTGTGTTGCTGGGTTCAGGTACTTAAGTTGGGATAGTGGGATATGCCTTTTCGAACAGGTTGGTCTTTAGTGATTTCCGGAAGTTGAGGTGGTCGTACGTAGTTTTTATGGCTTTTGGGAGTGAATTCCAGAGTTGTGTGCTTCTTTATGAGAAACTGGATCCATAAATTGATTTGTACTTGAGTCCTTGTGAAAAATAAAGTATTCCAATGATGGCATGTAGAAGTGATTATAAATGTAAAAAAGCAGGGGCTGGGAATTTATATCATATGTTAGCCCCCACATCATCAGCAGTATAAGAGGAAATAGTAGTATGTAATGCTTTAAGTTAGTGACCCCACAGTTCTTGCATCAAACCCTCATATGTGAAACACTGTGACAACTGTAGACGCACTTAGGATCCTGATATGTAACACAGCAAGTCACAGACAGTCTCGGTGATTTACGGAGTCAGGTTATGCCAGAATAGCCTGTCACCCACCAGCCTGAATCTCACTGAAAATTAGGGGAAAGGAAGGAAGGGATTTTGGATTCAGCTCATGCCCTTGTCGGTTGTAGCTCAAGGTGAGTTACATTTAGATTCACTAGGTATTTCCCTGTCCCCAGAGAGTTTAATTTTGCTGAGGCAATAGAGGGTTAAGTGGCTGGTCCAAGGTCACAATGATCCAAATTTTGAATTTGAACCCGGCTTCCTTGGTTCTCAGCCCACTGCTCTAACTATTAGGCTACTCCTCTGAAAACTAAGATTCAAGGAGAAGATTACTCAGTCTGTGTGGTGATTGTTTCTTTTGAATTTTGTGAGGTCAGGGGGTGCAGAGAGAGGGTAGTTTACAGTAGAGGATGCTTTGCCAGTGCAGAGCCAGTGGTTGGCAGAATACCAGTACTTACATTGCTAGTTTAAATATCCTGTGAACCAATGGCCTCCCTTTAGCACTCAGGCCAGCTAGTTGGCAATTCAAAGGGCATTTTTTGGCCTCCCAGTTTGATCATCTTGTCGTGTCATTGATTTTTACATTGTCACTGACTAAAGAATCAGAAAAAAATAACACTAAGCATTTCCTCTGATTTGCCTCAGGAAGATAAGATGCAGAAATAACTGATTTACAACAACAAAGTTTGTTAAATGGTGAGATTTCAACATTGGAAGAGTCATATCTTGTGACTCAAAAAATATGTTAGGTACATGCCTCGTCAATACCGCACACTGAATCACATACTACAAAGAAGAGAGTTGTCCACAAATGTACCAGTAGCACAAATAGATCATGCAGACAAAACTATGTATTATACAAAGACAAAAACACAGAGTTGTGTAAAATGGTGCATGCTGGCCTGGGGCAGGAGGGGAGGTGACTGCTACCTCTGTGGCAAATTTTGCCAGTTGAGTGCTGCTGAAGGTGTGCCTTTGGGTGGTGAGAACTTAGGCATTCCACCTGGAGAGCTAAGATTTAATGCTTTACAAAATGCAAGGTAATGCATTTGGGATGCAAAAACCCGAGAGCTGTTCAAATATAGGAGGTGAAGTACTTCTGTGCACAAAAGAAGAGCAACATTTGGAAGTGATCGTATGTGATAATTGTAAGGTGGCCAAACAGATAGAAAAGCAATGGTAAAAGCCAGAAGGATTCTTGGGTGCACAGTGAGAGGAATGGCCAGCTTAAAAAAAGGAGGTAATAGCACCTCTGTATGTCTTTGCTGAGACCACATTTGGAATATTGAGTATAGTTCTGGAGATTGCACCTTCAAAAAGATATAAACAGGATGGAGTCAGCCCAGAGGGCGGCTGCTGAAATGGTCCATGGTCTTCGTCATAAAGTGTATGAGGACAGACTTAAAGATCTCAAGATGCATACTTTGGAATAACAGTGGGAAAGGGGAGATACGATAGACTACCAACCAATTTCTACTCTTCCATTCCTCTCTAAGGTCACAGAGAAATTGGCTGCAGATCAGCTATGTTCCCAATTATATTCCATAAATGCTCTTCAACCAAGACAGACTGGGGTCCACAGATACTACAGCACTGAAGCTATTCTACTTACTTTTACTAATTTTGCTCGACTGATAGGCGAACTGATGTTGTTCTCTTGTTTTTAGACATTTCAGCAGCCTTTGATCTTGTCAAACCAGTCAATTCTTCTACAACAGCTAATTCACTTACTATATTGGGTAATGTCCTTGAATGGTTTCATTCTTATCTCTCTCATAGGTCTCTTAAAGTTCATTGGTCTCATTCTATTTCTGCCTCACTTCCATTACACTGTGATGTTCTCCAGGGGCCAATCCTTGGACCTGTTCTTTTCAACCTGTACCTGGCCCCATTAGCACTTCTTATTCAGTACCTTGCTTTTCTTTTTTATTTATGTGGATGACATTCATTTGCTTCTGCAGTTGATTCATATAGAACTACCTTTGCTATTAAAGTTTCTTGTAGGTCGGATAAGATTGCTAGTAGCTTAGCCATGGATGGTTTGAAATTAAATCCCTAAAAGTGTAAATACATGGTCTTCTCTAGAGATCAGAAGTTGAGACTTTGAGATATATAGAGGGTTATGCATGGGATAAGCACAGAGGATCTCTAAGGAAGATAAAAGGTTTGAAGAGCTTAGTAATGGGTATGAATAAGCAGAATTGATAGGCCATGTGTTCTTTATGTGCTATCATTTTCTCTGCTTCTATGTAACAGAAATTGTGGAGGAGAAAATGGAGAAAGACCCCCCCACATACACCAATACTCCCAAAACAAACAGAAATAGATGGGCACAAGCAGACCTGCAAAACTCCTACCTATCATGCAGCTACATGCAGGAATACAAGCACAAAGCAACCAACCATTGTTGAGATGGAAATACAATGTGCACACAAGCACACACACAAACAGAACCATAGAGCGGTGCAAACACCTGTGGATAGTAATAGGCCAAGAGGAAAAAGCCCAGCATAGGCTGCCTGTCAGTGAAACTCTGGATCTAGAATGAATTAAAGGCTCACCTCTCTGGCTGACATCAGATATTCTAATTCTTTGCTGCTGAAGGGAAAACTGTATGTAAAATGATCACCCAGCACAGCAATTCGAAGCATTATCATCTTTCCCTATTCAAAGGATTAATGCTGAGATTTTAAAGAATCACTCGGTAGCAGTAGCACAATATCCAACAGGCTCAACTATCTCATCTCCTGAAAAGCATCGTAATAACATTGCAGGTGAAGACAGAAAAAGACTGATTAACCCGTCCAAGTTAGTCATCCTGTCTGCACTGCCAAAGATACAACTCAGCTGCCAGCCATAGAATTGATCAACTGCAAGAGATATCTCTCCTTATTCAGGGCAGATCTGGCCCTAAACTGAATGACTGTTTTTGGTTTTTTTTGCATATCACTCCAATTTTCTAGCCTACTTTTCAGTCCCTACTGACTTATACAAATGAGCTTTGAAATGAGTCCCTGCACGTGTCCCCACATCCATAAATGCCAAGGTACCCAGTTCCAGGCTGGAGACTTTTTGGCCAGTCTTGGTTTTAAGCTTACATCCCAAAGCAGTGTGGGATTTGTAGTGTCTGATCTTGCCCTACCAAATCAGTGTTGCAAGTCCCATAATGTACCAGGATGGGGTGGTCAGAAATCCAGGACTGGCTAAAATCACTAGCCTGGAACTTGATAACTTGGCATCTCTGTACATTTCTCCAGATCACCTTGGGCTACCCCTGATCCATGGCAGATTTTTTTTTTTATTTAAGAACATAAGATACTCCATCATTCTGGCAAGATATTATAATCTAGCCCAGCAAGACATGACCTTCAGATTATTCTCCTGCCTTCCTCTCTGACAGTATGTTAATGGCATTACCACCTCATCCAGGTCAATCCAAAGCACATGTTTTACATGGAGATATAATCCTGCTCTTCATAGAGAGATAAGAATGGCATTTCCATGCAAATCCAGGACTGGATCAGCCTCTTTAGGTAAACCTGGTTGAGGCGGCAACCCTGTTCATTAATCACTCTAAAACATGTTTACTCTAGTCTAAATGACCTCTGATTAATATGAGATGCTGTAATTCAGGCATTATCCAGATATGATACACTACTGCAGTGGGGATATCATGTAGTCTTATCACCATGAGGAACGTTGTTGCTTCTTGCTTTGCATATGGGACACACTGTCCTCTTAACAGTGATCTCATTGATCTTATGTGATGGTCTCATTTGTTTTCTTGCCATAAAACAGGCAGTGGTGTCTTCCGTAGGCGACCATTGATTCCTGTTTTAGAACAGTAGAGCTGCATGATTCAGCTTTTTTATTCATATTCATTTTTTTTAAATTCAAATATGATTTTACAACCAGTTGTCAGAGTAGCTATTTCAAAACTATACCCAGGAAAGCAAATCACATGTTCTCCTTTAAGTATGCAAGACACCGAAGTGCTATTAATAATGGGCACATCCATCAAATAGTTCAGTTAACTCGCTGAGGCACAGGAAGCCATAAATACAGAAAGAAAAACATCTGTGGCCGACAAAGGCTGAAAAATGAACTCTGCTCATAAACAACATAATAGTCAACCTTGTGTCCCATGAGCTAGCGCCACAGACATATAGAATATGTTTTGTACAGACTTAAAGTACAACTGTTTCCCATTCAACAGATCAAAAAACTCATAAATCAGCCACTAACTAGAATAAAACTGGAAATTCCTCCCATGGTTTCATCCTCATTAAAGCTGCTTCAGCTTCTCAAGTTCCTATACCTGTCCACAGTTGCAGATTCACGAAGGCGTATATCAGGACTTAATAAACAGCTGCATGACATGATGGGAAATTGTCCTTTCTCAAGACTCTGCTGACATTTAAGTCATGTGCTGGAGCCAAGTTGATTCCCAGAACTGGTCTAAGAGCATCAAGCACACTTTGACTGTCACTAGGCAAACCTTGCTTCCCCTCCCTAGGGTTACCATATGGCTCCAGAAAAAGAAGGACAGAGCCAGTCTGGGGTTTACTTCCATTGCTTTCAATGGAAGCAAAACCTGGACTGGATCAATGTGTCCTCCTTTTTCTGGAGCTATATGGTAACCCTACTCCTCCCCTACTCTCAGTCACCTAGGCTGCCCCCCAAGGCTTTGAGAATTCAACTCAACTATCATAGTCATCCCAACATCATCCCTCCCAGAATAATCATACTTTTAAATATTGAACTTGGCTTTTTTATATAGATGTAGACCAGAGGTTATCAACCCAAGCCAGTCAGGTTTCCAGGATATCCACAATGAATATGCATGAGATAAATTTGCATACACTATCCTCGCTCTAATCAAATCTCTTTCACCTATATTCATTGTGGATATCCTGACTGACTGGGGTCATTTGGCCATAGTAGGGTCATGGATTTGGATTTGTTATACCGCCATTCTATGGTACAACCAAAGTGGTTTGTTATACAGGTACATGCAGGCATGCAATGTTGTACAGTAAATAAGTAAATGTAACTAGTTACTATACAAGTTTTGTTACTTTTACTTGTAAAGAAGTACAGGATAACATATGCTACTTTTACTGAAGTAATAATTTTGCCAATGTTTACTACTTTTACTCAGTTACATCTGATGCTTGCAGTTAAAAGTAAAAGTGGAAGGGAGATGTAAATGACGATTCTTCAGTAAACCAAATGAAACAGCATAACTGGGAACAGGATTTTGCTATTGCAAACCTTAGTCATGCAAACAGTGGATCATCTCATCTTAAATGTTGCTGCTCAGTGAATATAACCTATAAGAACAGTGGAGTTTCTTATGTTTTATGAATTGGTTAGTGGCCTCCAGCAGTGATGAGTTGAGTCACTTTAAAGTGGAGATGAAGTTGAAGCTGGTGGCAATTCCTGGGAAACAGACACATGTCTCTACCACAACAGACTGCACGTCATCCCATGCGAAATTTTATATTGGGGTAACTGTCCACTGGATTGATGAGTCTTTAGGGAGGAAGTCTTCTTTTCTGGCCTTAAGACTGAAGGGTTCCCACACATTTGACATTCTTGCATCAGTTCTCGAAGATATTCAAACAGAGTTTGCCATCAGACCAAAAATTGTTAGAACAACAACAGACAATGATTCCAACTTTGTGAAAGCCTTCTTTGTAATTGGACAGCATGACAATGATAATAAAGATGAAGATACAAGTGATGAATTAGAGAGCACTACTTCTAATGCAGATGATAACAATAATGATGATAAAATACTCTTTGCTATATGGAACTCGAGTATTTCAGAGATTCCCTTGATCATAACCTGCAGACCCAGTCAGAAGACATCAGTAATACTGCAATCTGGCTTGATTTGAAGGAATTTGTTATTAGGCTGAACAATCCGCTTTCTGCTAGTGCAGTTGTAGAACCTTTTTAGCTGTGCTGGATTAATGACTCACAAGCACATGCCTCCTCCCCCCCCCCCCCCCCCCCCCAGTGCAGGTAAACAGATATATTACAAAACCAGACCATCAAACAAGCAAGAACAACCCCCCCCCCCCCCACCCCCACACACACACACACAGAGCCAACTAACCCCTCTAGCATTCAGGAATCAAATTACAAAGCTAGAGTATTTAACATTAAACTAATCAATAGAAATAAAACAAAATAAAACATGGAAAAGAAAATACGATGATATCTTTTTTATTGGACATAATACATTTCTTGATTAGCTTTCGAAGGTTGCCCTTCTTCGTCAGATCGGAAATAAACAAAAGTTGGTAGATGCCAGTATATATGAGTGAAACATCAACGCATTTCAGTGACAGTCTATATGCATGGAGAGAGGGGGATGAGTGAAACATCAAAGCATTTCAATGACAGTCTAACAGGATGGGGGGTGGATAGGTGAGAGGGAGACAGGAGAGCAATACAATTTACAAGGCAATACAATTTTATGATTTGTAATGGGCTAGAAAACCCAGATCTTCGTTAAGTCCTGTCTGGTAGGTGTCAAAATATTTAATCATTTTGACTTCAAAGGTCTTACGTTCCTGTATTGTTTTAAAGTTCCCTTTCAGGATCCTTACCATGAAATCACTGGTACAGTGTTCTGGTTTTGTAAAGTGCTGTCCCACAGGCGTGACATCTTTGTTTGTATTGGCATTTTTCATATGATGTCTATGTAAATTAAATCTCTTCTATAGCATCTGACTTGTTTCTCCAATGTAGCAGCCTTCGTCGCACTTTTTACACTGAATGATATATACCACATTGGAAGATGAGCATGTGAAAGATTCCTTAATGTTGAATATTTTTCCTTTGTGAATGATCATGGGGTCCTGTGAGATATTTTGGCATAGTTTGCAGCTAGATATATTGCAAGGATGTGTGTCATTCTTTTCTTTTTGAGTCTGTGTTGGGAGCTTACTTCTAATTAGATTGTGTTTTAAGTTGGGTGGCTGTCGGAAAGCCAGCACTGGTGGGGATGGGACTATCTGAAAGGAACGTAAGACCTTTGAAGTTAAAATGCTTAAATATTTTAACACCCACCAGACAAGACTTAACAAAGATATGGGTTTTCTAGCCCATTACAAAGCATAAAATTGTATTGCCTTGTAAATTGTATTGCTCTCCTGTCTCCCTCTCACCTATCCACCCTCATCCTGTTAGACTGTCACCGGAATGCTTTGATATTTCACTTATATATATACTGTCATCTACCAACTTTTGCTTATTTCCAATCTGACGAAGAAGGGCAACCATCGAAAGCTAATCAAGAAATGTATTAAGTTATGTCCAATAAAAAAGGTATCATCTTATTTTCTTTTCCATGTTTTATTTTGGTTTTTTTTCTATTGATTACCTTTAAAAGTGGACTAACACAGCTACCACACCTCTCTACTCAACATTAAACTAGAGAGCAGTTCCCAAATAGCTCAATTGTCAGCTGCTTTCTATGTTCTAGTGGTTTTTGCTTGTAGTGTTTGTATTATAAACTCTTAATAAACAGATTTCAACATAAAAAGTATTATATTAGGCAAGAAATTTTTTTTACATTAGTAAATTTTTTATGTGTTCTTCACTGTACTTTTTACAACACTACAAGTATGACAGGAATGAACTTCTCAAGGATATATTGGTTATGACCTCAATCTCGCAAATTTACTGCTAGCACTCAGTTTACTGTGCCGAGGAGAGTCTCCTTCTGGAGCTTGTGGGATGGAATATGCACAGATAAAAATATTGAAGTGACCCTGGAAATTCTTTCTAATTAGGCAGGTGCTGTGCAACACAGTCGGGGTTATTTCTATACCTTTCTGCCACATTTTCTTGATCTCTGTTTGCATCTTCTCTCTCTATATATATATATATATATATGTAGTACAGCATAATTGCTTGCAACCTAATTTATTAAGGAGATTTTCCAGTTCTGCATTTATGAGAATTTGGAGAGTAATTTAAAACAGGGTATTTAGAGAGGAATGGCATGTCAATGCACATTGTATCTACTTTATAAAGGCAACATATGCCTCTTTGTGCTTTTAAGAAAGTGCATGTACAGGCCAGTAAAAATAGGCAAATATGATTGTTTAAAGTGTGCCCCGAAGTGCCAATCATGTCCATTCTCTAGGGCTGATGCAGAAAGCTGAGAGTTAGAGCCATTGATCACATGGCTTCTAACATGAGGTTCCCACAAAATATATCCCATTGGAATGCAGTAATCAATGAGCATGCAGATTACTGCTGAGTTAAAATCATGGCAGTAATCCGCAGCTCATTGCGAAATGTCACCCTTCCTGTGAGGATGTGAGCAGTGATTGGCTCATGCATTGACAAGAAGGGTGATGTTAAAAAAAAAAAAGCCACCAGCATCTGAATTGGTTCTTCTCTCTCCTTCTCTCACTGAACCAACCCCCCAATCCCTCATGTCTAGTGGCACCTCCCACCCTGATGACCCACCCCCTCCTCCTGGCATAATGCAGCACCCCACTTCCCTCCCCCAACATGATACCCCTTCCAGCCCCTGACTCAAAACACATTCCCTGGTGTCTACTGGCACCGTAATCCCTCCCCTCAAGACAATGGAGGGTTAAGTGACTTGCTCAAGATCACAAGTTGCTACAGTGAGATTTGAACCAGACTTCCCTGGTTGTGCACCCAGCGTACAAACTGCTCAGTTACTCTTCCAGTCCTACTTTGTACCCTTGTATATCCCTGGGCAATTTTATATGGGTTTACATGAGCATGTAAAACATTGTTCTACATCCTCATCCTCGTCGACCTATCAGCCGCTTTTGACACTGTCAATCACAACTTACTTCTTGACACACTGTCCTCTTTCGGGTTCCAGGGCTCTGTCCTCTCCTGGTTCTCCTCTTATCTCTCCCATCGTACCTTCAGAGTACACTCTCATGGTTCGTCCTCCACCCCAGTCCTGCTCTCTGTTGGAGTCCCTCAGGGATCTGTCCTTGGACCCCTTCTTTTTTCAATCTACACCTCTTCTTTGGGCTCCCTTATCTCATCTCATGGTTTCCACTATCATCTTTACGCCGATGACACCCAGCTTTATCTCTCCACACCAGACATCACTGTGGAAACCCAGGCCAAAGTATTGGCCTGCTTATCCGACATTGCTGCCTGGATGTCCAACCGCCACCTGAAACTGAACATGGCCAAGACCGAACTTATCGTCTTCCCACCCAAACCCACTTCTCCTCTCCCTCCACTCTCTATCTCAGTTGATAACACCCTCATTGTCCCTGTCTCATCTGCCCGCAACCTCGGTGTCATCTTCGACTCCTCCCTCTCCTTCTCTGCACATATCCAGCAGATAGCCAAGACCTGTCGCTTCTTCCTCTATAACATTAGCAAAATTCGCCCTTTCCTCTCTGAGAACACCACCCGAACTCTCATCCATTCTCTCATTACCTCTCGCCTTGACTACTGCAACCTACTCCTCACTGGCCTCCCACTTAGCCATCTATCCCCCCTTCAGTCCGTTCAGAACTCTGCTGCTCGTCTTATCTTCTGCCTCGACCGATATACTCATATCACCCCTCTCCTCAAGTCACTTCACTGGCTTCCGATCAGGTACCGCATACAGTTCAAGCTTCTCCTACTCACCTACAAATGCACTCAATCTGCAGCTCCTCCTTACCTCTCTACCCTCATCTCCCCTTACGTTCCTACCCGTAACCTCCGCTCTCAAGACAAATCCCTCCTTTCAGTACCCTTCACCACCACCGCCAACTCCAGGCTCCGCCCTTTCTGCCTCGCCTCACCCCATGCTTGGAACAAACTCCCTGAGCCCATACACCAGGCCTGCCCATCTTCAAATTATTGCTCAAAGCCCACCTCTTCAATGTCACCTTCAGCACCTAACCACTACACCCCTACTCAGGAAAGCTAGACTACCCCAACTTGACATTTCTTTTTTAGATTGTAAGCTCCTTTGAGCAGGGACCGTCCGTCTTTGTTAATTTGTACAGCACTGCGTAACCCTAGTAGCGCTCTAGAAATGTTAAGTAGTAGTAGTAGTATGTCCAAGTCCTTTATAAGATAGCTCCCAAAGTGTAGTCATCAGACTGCTAATGCTTCTGTGTGTGTGTTTGTTTTTCTTCTTTATTGCAATGTCTGGTTTTCCAGCCTCAAACTTTCTATTGATAGGAATGAGAATGTCCCATGTGGTCACAACTTCTTCATTCTCTGTAACAACACATCACAAAACCTCTTACAGGGAGGTGAGTTGTCCTCCTCTGCCTTGTTTGCAGGAATCATTATGTTGTGAGATTAGTCCTGGGAAATTCAATAATCAGACACTCAGCTTCTCTTCTTCATCACCTGCATTGCAAAATTATTTTCCCTTTAAGGGTCTGGAGCAATAGGGGTTTGCATAGGAGAGAAATTATTGCAGCCCTCTTGATACTGAACTGAGAAAGAGACTTGTTACCAAGGCTTTACTTGTTATAGGGACTGTAAATTATGTGTAGGGTGTGAGGACACATTTTTGGGCCAATGATATATAAGTAACATATGTGCTATGTTAAGCACACAATATCCTTGGAAAATATACAATGTGGCACACACCTAGCCATGCATTGTGCCTTCTGCACCTTTACTTAGAAGCTACTACGCTAATATTTGTCAAAATGCTATTTTGTAGGGATGCACCAAAAAAGCTCCCCATTCAAAACATCCAGATATAATCAAAAAGAAAACGTACTGACCCTTAGTTTTGCTTATTTAAGGATCACATAGACTAGTAGCTCTACCAAGATACTGATGTGTTCCAGAATCTGTGAGGACATTTACAAGGGAAGGGTTTTCCTGACCAGTGACCAGCATGGTAGAAAGAGATCCCTCTTGGAGGAAAATTGTGGCTGGTATACAACCTCGCCTTGTTTGATTCCTTTGTCATTGGCTCCTGCTTCCCTGGCCATTGTACCACACATCAAGGAGAAGAGGGATGCTGGCTAGCCCAGCCAACACACCTGTAGAAGGAAAGAGTGGAAAGCAATACCAGAGTTGTTTAGGATGCTGCACTAGCATTAAGTGTTAGCTGGAACAGGGAACTAACCTTCAGAGGAGAAGAATGGAAGAAACAACCTAATATCTAAGAAGTCCCTGAGAACCTCTGAGATAAAGAACTTTACAGTGGAGCTCCCATCCAAGGAAGAACTCACCACATAGGGACTCCATAACTAAAGACTGTTCTTAAGAGTCTCCAGTAGACTGAGAGCCCTAAAGAAGCTGAAAAGACAAACTACAGCGCATTGTTGCTATTCACAATGGTATGGTTCTTGGAAAATTTTGCGAACCATGAAATCGTGAATACCGAATCATTGCCCCTATGGGAAAATAGGGATTTGGTTCCAAGTTTACATATGTTTCTAAAAAAAAAAAAAACATGGATAGTGAATAATAGACTCTATGGGAGAGAGGGTTAGGTTCCCGCTCTGGAAAATCATATAGGCTTGGCAACTTGCAACTCACTCCCTGCATGCTTGGTGGCCATTTCCTGAAGCAAACGCCAAAACAAGAAAAATGAAAGCAAAGAAGGCTTTTTTAAAACATGCATATACGCGAATAAACAAATAACACTACTACTTATTATTTCTATAGCGCTACCAGATAGCGAATAGTGGTCTCAAAGCATGTTACTGCAAATTAGCGAAATCGTGAAGACCAAATGCATGAATAGCAAGAACGCACTCTATGAGTGTTGGAAACTAGCTTTGCTTTGACTCTGCTTATAAATGATTATACCTTACCTGTTACTTAAAATTCCAAGTTGTGGTAAATATTTCTGGTTCAAAACAAAAACATTCTGGCCTGGTCTGTGTTATTGTATGTCGGAAGAGTGCAGAGTGATTGGATTTTATGTGTTAGTGGCCTCTCAGTGAAAACTGGTCCTGGCCCTGACCCTGACCTTCCTACAAACATTTTTCTTTTTACTGCCTGATGTTTACCTGGCAAAAATAAACATACTTGTAAATGATCATCAGAGTAGACTTAATATAGAACAACTTCAGCTCCTTTGAATCATTTTTTGGAACATGCGCATAATTTTTGAAGAGTGTTGTGGAGAGTGATTGACCATGTACTAACTGACAGGGTGGAGGTTGGACCCACCTGTTAAATTATAGAGAGCAATTCTGGATTGTTTCATTACAAACAGTGCAGCCAGAAGGATTGAATATGGAAGTAGAGTGGCAATCTGCTTTTAGTTTAGATATTTGATTAGTTAATTTGAAAATTTGTTGTTAATTGGATGAAATTTATCAGCTGATCTTTAGTACAGGGGTTTTCAGGATATCCCCATTGAATTCAACGAGGACTGGGTTGAAAACTCCTGCTCTAGTAATTAATTCATGCCTTTCCAATGGTTGTTCAAGGCAAGTCCATCTCAGATAGGTTTAGTGCTCTCAGCCCATCTGAGCTAAGGTTCAAAATTCCTTACTCTCTCTCTGACATCTACCTGCATTTTGCGATGCCCATAAAGGACAGATAAGATTAATTATGTGTCTTTTCCATATCTAAGCTCAAGTTATCATTTAGGTCTGAGTTGTTTCTATGCCCAAGTGGACTTAGAACTTAAGTTGTAACTGGGGCAATAGAGAGTGAAATAATTTGCCTCAGGTAACAAGCAATGTCAGTGGGGAAAAGCAGGATTTCAACCCTGGCTTTTCACTGCTCTAACCATTAGGCTACTCTTTCAGACCAAGCTTCTTTCTGGTCCCTGTAATACCCTGTTGTCTGTACACATCTGTGTTAATCAATCCCCGAGTAACACGACAGCACCTACTGGTGTACATGGAGGGGCATAATCGAAAGGGGTGCCCACATTTTCCTGAGGACGTCCTCACAGGACATCCCGCTGAAGGGGCAGGGAAACCTGTATTATCGAAACAAGACGGGCGTCCATCTTTCGTTTTGATAATTCGGTCAGGGACGCCCAAATCATGAAATTTAGGTTGACCTTAGAGATGGTCACCCCCAATTTTTGGCGATAATGGAAACCAAGGACGCCCATCTCAGAAATGACCAAATCCAAGCCATTTGGTAGTGGGAGGAACCAGCATTCGTAGTGCACTGGTCCCCCTGACATGCCAGGACACCAACCGGGCGCTCTAGGGGCCACTGCAGTGGACTTCAGAAATTGCTCCCCAGTGCATAGCTCCCTTACCTTGGGTTCTGAGCCCCCAACCCCCCAAACCCATTACCCACAACTGTACAACACTACCATAGCCCTAAGGGGTGAAGGGGGCACCTACATGTGGGTACAGTGGTGAACTTTGTTCGTCCCCGTGACGGAAAGCAGTTGAGGATGCCCAAAATCGGTTTTCGATTATGCTGATTTGGGCAACCCTGTGAGGACACCCATCTCCCAATTTGTGTCGAAAGATGGGTGCCCTTCTCTTTCGAAAATAAGCCTGAGAGTGATCCAAGATTGTAGTCAGACACCAGGGACAGCAGTATGCTGGGCTAACCCCCCCCCCCCCCCCCCCCCCCCCCCGCCAGCCCTCCAGACAGTCACTTTATCTCTCTTAGCTAGGAATAAAAGGCATTCATTGCCCCACTAACTGAAGACAGAGGTTTGCCATCAGTGACTCACTGCACTGATTCCACAGGAGAAGGGCACAAATTAGCTGAAAATATGAATCAATTAACATATCCAGTCTGTACCTTTCTGCTGTGAGCCTGGAAGTATTATCACCCTCTCTTTGGCTTTTATTGCAGAGCTAGGGGGAGGGGGTCAGTGCTCTTCTCTGTACGTTCAGAAGCAAATGGTGCTATGATACACAGGGCAGGATCCCCAAACGTCAATTAATTTAGTGACAGTAAGTGGAAAAAACACCCAACAGATTACACGTCTGTAAAAATAATTTGGCATCAGTAAACATGTCATGAGCAATGAGGTCTGTCTGCCGTCCCATGGGCTCAGGCTTCCTGAAGCTGCAGCACTAAGGAACTGGCTGCTATGTTTTCATGCATGAAGAGGGGAAACAGCATTGTAGGTCCAAGTATTCACAAAAGGGGCAAGTCCATAAGTGGGTGCCTCTTATTAGACACCTTAAAAGTAGATGCTAGGATTCTATTCTATATAGAAGCTGGGTGCCTAGGTTCCATTATCGAGTACTTACAAAATTGGCTATGAGCACGCCTAACATTTAGGCACTCATTTGCATGCCAGCTGTATGTGCAGCTAAGTGCAGCAGGGATGCACACAACTTCCAGTATTCTGTAAGTTACATGCCTGCCTATCTCCTGCTCAAGCTCTGCTCCTGTGTAAACCCCCTTACAGATGCTCAAAGCTGGGTGCAAAAGCCCACAACACAACAGCAATGCAAAAAACAAAAATAGCAAAGTGATGCTCGAAGTAAATCATATACAAATGTTATGCGCAGTTAGTTAGCGCTATGCCCTGGCAAAAACCAGAAGTGAAAGCGGACATCAGCGCCTGTTTTTCTGGGCTTAGTTATGAGCCTTTCAAAAACTGTTTGCACCTGAAATTTTTGAAAGGCTTATATCCTAGACACAGAAGAACATGCGCTGATGTGTGCTTTCAGTCTTGTTTGAGCAAGAAAAAAAAGGGGGGGGGGGGGTCCTCACAATTTCCACAAAAAGTCAAGCAGAACCAAGGAGGGTGAAAGTGAGGAGAGTTCCAAATGACTAAGGCAAACAAGGAGTAAGACCATCCAAGAGTTTATTTGCCAAAATATGCTGACACAAAGACCCTACACGGGCCCTGTTTCGGCACAAAGCCATCCTCAGGGGTTGTAGCAGTTTAGATAAAGTCGCAGAGTTTCTAAATGGGGGAAAAAAACATAAAAGTGCTGGAGCAATATGCGCTGTAAGGCATGGCAACCAGCGTTTTAATGGGTTTTTTTCCCCATTTAAAAACTCTGCAAAGCTGACTTTATCTGAAACTGCTACAACCCCTGAGGATGGCTTTGTGCCAAAACACAGCCCATGTAGGGTCTTTATGTCAGCGTATTTTGGCAAATAAACTCTTGGACGCTCTTACTCCTTGTTTGCCTTGGTCATTTGGAACTCCTCACTTTCACCCTCGTTGGTTTAGTTTTGTTTGAACATGTTTGCTTTGTAATAATCTGCACTGAAAACTTGCATGGGTTTCCTTCTGCTAAAGAACACAAAACCCACAGTTCAATGTGAAACTAAACAGTAAAATTTGTTGCCAGAGAATATGATAAAAGCAGTTAGCTTAGCAGGGTTTTAAAAAGGTTTGGATGGATTCTTAAAGGAAAAGTCCATAGACCATTATTAAATGGACTTGGGGAAAATCCACAGCTTATTTCTAGGATATGCAGCATAAAATATATTGTACTTTTTGGGGATCTTGCCAGGTACTTGTGACCTGGATTGGCCACTGTTGGAAACAGGATGCTGGGCTTGATGGACCTTCGGTCTCTCCCAGAATGGCAATACCTATGTACTTATGTACTTAATCTTCTCCCCAAAACCTTCTTCCTGACCTGGCAATCTTTTCAGTGTTATAAACCATTTCCTTATATACTTTGCAGCATTTCCATCTGAGTATTGCAAACCTCATTAGCATCCATTTAAATATATTTCAGTATAATTTGTGGCCATCTTTAGCCAGCATATTAACGCCCTCACTGGAGCCCTTGGAGCATTTCATGCACAATAACGTGTGTGCAAACTCGGAGTTAACTATATGTTAATGCTGGTGTTGAGCATCGGTCTTTTAAGATAAGTGGATATTTAGGCTCTATATTAGCATTTATTTATTTTTTATTTTTATTTATTTACGTCAATTTATATACCGTATCTTATTGCTACTGCAAGACAGAACGGTTTACAATTTATAAAAAGAAGCAATACAATAAGTACAAATTGGACAAACATTAGAACTCCAATCATTACAGGAAAGCACAGCAAACCCACAAACTAGCTACATAAGATGAAAAACAGTATAACTCATGATTAGTATACAGGAGAACACCGCAAATATAAAATTAAATACATAATATAATCTACACAGACAAATAATACAGTTTTGATTTAATATATATTACAGATGCCCATTTATAACCTTTCTTCCATTATTCTAAATTCTGTTCTACATAATCGATAAAGTAGAAGGTTTTCAAAAGTTTCCGAAAATGAAAGTAAGATTTCTCAAGTCTGATCTCTTTTGGAAGGCCATTCCAAAGAGAGGGAGACAAATAGAAAAAAGCCGAATTCCATGTAGATTCCCATCTAGCCCTAGCGAGAGGAGGAATCACTAACCTGTTGTCTGTCAGGGATCTAAGGGTTCGTGTGGCAGTGTAAGGAATAGTTAGATTTGACAGATAGTCAGGATTTAGTGTATAAAAAGCCTTATGGGTCAAAACTAAGGCTTTAAACTTAACTCTTGCTTCAACCGGAAGCCAATGCAATTGATGTAGTAAAGGTGTTACTCTGTCATCCCTCCGGGCCCTACAAATCATACGTGCTGCAGTATTCTGTATTCTTTGTAGTCTTTTCAAGCTACCTTGAGTGATCCCTGAATATATGATATTACAATAATCTAAGCGTGAGGTAATATAAGCAGATGTCAACGTTTTAAGGGAATCCTTACTAATTTAATTCCTAACTGACCGAAGTCTCCTAAGATGGAAAAAAGATTTTTTCACTACGTCAGATATTTGTTCCTCAAAAGTCAGAGCAGAATCGATTATAACCCCAAGGTATCTAAAAGATTTAATTGTAGGGATGTTCTGGCCAAATAGCATAGGTACCACTGCTGGACATGTGCCCTGTCCTACTATCCAAGATGTTATAGTCTTATCTGGATTTAATACTAATTGATATGTTGTGAGCCAATCTGCCACTTTATCCAGACAGATTTGTAGCGGTGTAAGATCCATATTAGATGGTTTAACATAATGAATAAGAAGAAAATCGTCCGCATAAGAATAAAAACTAATACCCATTGTTTGAATGAGAAGTGCCAAGGGACTGACATATAGATTAAACAGTAATGGGGACAGGACCGATCCCTGTGGAACCCCACATGGTAGATTGTATATTTATGTGTGTAAATGTACACATAAGTGTATAAATACCAGTATTCCACACGTGTAAATGGGAGTGCCTAGTTATAGAATTCTCCTTTTGTCAGACTTGTGAGTTCTTATACCAAGTGGAGCACTGCTGAGCCCTGTACTTGGACCTGGTTCTGCTTGGTGGCCAGACAACCCCGGGTTTCACCTGCACTGACCGCCATTCCCCAGAGGTTGAGCCTCTAGGTGCGGGCGGCCTGCAGGACTTACGAGACGGAGCTGGACTTGGGGTGGTGAACGTTTCGGGCAGGCAGCAGGCAAGAGAGTGATCCAGGTACAGGCAATGTCAAAAGGCAGGCAGCAGGCAAGAGAGTGATCCAGGTACAGGCAATGTCAATAGGCAGACAACAGGCAAGAGAGTAATCCAGGTACAGACAAAGTCAGCAACGAGGGACAAAGTAGAGAAGAAGCAAACTTCAGAGCAAGTAACACCTACCAAAGTAGAAGCCAAGCATTGAGGCAGAGAAGGGTTCCACAGAAATAGTGCTGGCATCAGGCATTCATTGGAAACAGCTGAGAAGGAGAGTAAGGGAAGCAACCAGGCATCCAATAGGAAAAGAGCACAGGAGGCAAGGGAGAGCCCATAGGTTAAGGGCTGAGAGATGGACAACCAGAACACCAGTCACGGGGATCCAATCCCCATGGAGCAAGGAGGCAGGGCAGAGAGTCCATAGGTTAAGGGCTGAGAGATGGACAACCAGAACACCAGTCACGGGGATCTAATTCCCATGGCGCAAGGAGGCAGGGCAGAGATGCTGTTGAAGGGAACCCCAACCCTACACCGATGGAGGGAGTGCCATTACCAGCAAGTGAGGGGCGTAACACCTTCACATGCCAACATAGGAAGTGAAAAACCTTGCAGATTGTCAGTAAAAAGTCACTAGATGTCACCATTATAAAATGACTGGGACTTCATTTCCTGCAGGGACAGTGAACAGTGTGTCTCCTGAGACATGTTTGTAAGTGGGTGAGGTGAGGCAGCAGAAGATGGTGATTCCTGAGAGATGTTTACTGATGGGTGAGGTGAGGCAGCAGAAGATGGTGATTCCTGAGAGATGCTTGCTGGTGGGTGAGGAGAGGCAGCAAGGGATGGTGATTCCTGAGAGATGTCTACTGGTGGGTGAGGTGAGGCAGCAGAAGATGGTGATTCTTGAGAGATGTTTACTGGTGGGTGAGGTGAGACAGTAGAAGATGGTGATTCCTGAGAGATGTTTACTGGTGGGTGAGGTGAGGCAGCAGGAGATGGTGATTCCTGAGAGATGCTTGCTGGTGGGTGAGGAGAGGCAGAAGGGGATGGTGATTCCTCAGCGATGTCTACTGGTGAGTGAGGAGAGGCAGCAGAAGATGGTGATTCCTGAGAGATGTCTACTGGTGGATGAGGTGCGACAGCAGAAGATTCCTGAGAGATGTTTACTGGTGGGTGAGGTGAGGCAGCAGAATATGGTGATTCCTGAGAGATGTTTACTGGTCGTTTAGGCGAGGCAGAGAAGATGGTGATTCCTGAGAGATGTCTACTGGTGGGTGGGGAGAGGCATCAGGAGATGGAGATTCTTGAAAGATTTGTGCTAGTGGATGGTGAAAAACAGCAGGAAGTGATGACAGATGTTTGCTGGTAGGTGAGCATAGGCAGCAGGAGATGGTGACTCTTGAACAATGTGTTCTATTGGGTAGGGAGAACCAGAAGGAGATAGTGACTCTTGGGTGATAAATATCTTCTGTATGTAATCAGTAACAAGAAGCACATAGATTGAATCATATTGAGGCCAGACTGCGTAATAAGTCCCATGGACAGCACTTCTCACTGAACGAGTAATTGCATAAGCACTTAAGTAGAATCCTTAAGATTCACTGTGGATTTTGTTTGTTTCTACAGCTAGCACAATATATTGCAATAAAACCAGAAGGAAGCCATTTGATATAGATCATTAGAGAGACAGCATGATATACTACTAAGCTTTTTCTCTGTCTCAGGAGAATGGCAATCTTATTGCTTTGTTTCCATTAATTCTCACCCAGTTATGGTTGATGAACCACAGGAAAAAGTGGTGGGACAGAGTGGGACCTCTCCTCTCTTTTTTTCCATTGTCCCTCTCCTCTTTCTTTTCCTTATCTCTCTTGCAGTGCTACTTCTCTGGCTGAGTGGCAGGAGGGGCTTCATGCTGCCTCCTCTTTTTTGGCCCTAGACCAGCAGCTGCAGCGGGTGCTCAGCTCCATCCAACTCGGAAAAGTGACTGGCAGCTGCACTAGCTGGGCTCACTGTCTTCTGCAGGTCAGCTCGCCTTCACATTCATAACAAATATTTGAGCAGCTGATTACACCCAAGGGTTGGTTGATGAGAGAGGGCTATTGCAAAAGGGCCTTTGCCCTTGATTGGAGGAGGGGGAAGAAAAGGACTAGGGGAGCATGTTTTAGAGTGGCTAGAGAGAGAGAGAGAGAGAGAGCTGCTGTGAAAAAAAGCTATTCTTTCCTTTAAGGAAAATATATTTTGGTAGTATGATTGCATCATCCCATTTTAACATTAGCTGCCATTGGATTCCCAGTATATAATATCAGAGAAACTAGTAACATAGTAACATAGTAACATAGTAGATGACGGCAGAAAAAGACCTGCACGGTCCATCCAGTCTGCCCAACAAGATAACTCATATTTGCTGCTTTTTGTGTATACCCTACTTTGATTTGTACCTGTGCTCTTCAGGGCACAGACCGTATAAGTCTGACCAGCACTATCCCCGCCTCCCAACCACCAGCCCCTCCTCCCAACCACCGGCTCTGGCACAGACCGTATAAGTCTGCCCAGCACTATGCTGACACTTCTCACATGCCCCAAATTAGCTGTAACTTCCCTGATATTGTGTACATTTGGTGGGGTTTCAAGTTGAAAAGGAGAAAACCTCTGCAAAAGTAGCCAAAGACCCAAAAGAAACAGCGATGGTGGTCCAGGAAAGGAGGTAAAACCAAGGGTTCACAAAAGCTTTTATTCAGCTGAGTTTCAGCAGCAGCCTTCATCAAACACATGGGCTAGAGGTCCATGGGACCACCAGACCCCAGCTACCCTGCCCCCGAACCAGGTGAAATGGGGGCTGGAGGTCCAGTGGGCCTCTGGTCCCCCTAACCCCACCCCTGACACAGGTTCAGGGGAGGCTGAAGATCCAGTGGGTCTCCAGCCCCCTCTCAACATCCTTCAGATGTCCCTGGTGGCCTGCAACTAATGACTCCCCCCCCCCCCCGTGACAGGGGGCTGGAGTTCTGGCGGACCTCCGGTCACCCCAACCCCCCGACACAGGTTCAGGCATAGGCGGTTGGTGGCCCAACTGTTTGGGGAGGCTAAAGGGGGCGGGGTTGGGGTGGGGCCAGGGGTGCAGCTTAAATCCATAATTGTCTGATAACACACAGAAAAAATAAAACTAAAAGTCACAATTAATACCTTTTATTAAATTTAGATATTAGATATGTATCATATGTCCAAGAATAAAGTGGTTGCTCAAAGCATATACTAACCACAATCACTCAACTGCAAAACACTATGCACAACTTTGTGCAAAAACACACTCAGAACCTTACTATACCATAAATATTACACTGGGCAGAACCTAATACACCAATACACCACCCATATGGAAAATGCAGACCGTCAACAATATGAAACAAGGGATAATAATATCACAATTCTCATGTACAGCCACAAAACACCCTAATTCATGTTTAATGTGGGATAAAATGCCATAAATAAGTAAATAAATATAAACTTTAATGTTGAGCACCTGATTCTCAAAGTGGACATATTCCAAACACTATAATGAAAATAAAATGATCTTTTCTACCTTTGTTGTATGGTGACTTTGTTTTTCTGATCATGCTGGCCCAGTATCCAATTCTGCTGCTATCTGTCCTCTTAATTCCATTTCCAGGGCTTCCTTTCCATTTATTTCTTTACTTTCCGCCTTTCTTCTTCATTTCTTGTCCTATATCCGTAAGTAAAAGCTGGGTCCTCCACAGACTTGACTGTCCAGTGGATCCAGCTTCTGCCTATTTTCTCCATCCATGTGCAGTTTTTCTCCTCTCTTCCTTTTCCCTCATCTCATCTCCTTCCTCTCTCTTCCCTCCCCTCCCCTCTATGTCCAGCAATTTCTCCTCTCTCCCTGGGCCCAGCCCTCCCATCCATGTCCATCCATGCTCCTCTCTCCCCTGCCCCCCTCCATTCACCCATATCCAGCAATTCCCCTCTCTCCCTGAGCCGTGCCATCCCATCCATGTCCATCCATGCTCTTCTCTCCCCTGCCCCAACTGCCCACCCTCTTCTCCCTCCAAGATCTCTTTCCTTTTTTTTTCTTTTAAATTTACCTCCGAGTCCGGCAGCGCAGCGTCAGTGAAAGCGCTCCCAGTGAAAGCGCTTCCCTTCGCTCAGTGTCCCGCCTTCTTCTGATGTCATGACATCAGAAGAAGGCGGGACACTGAGCGAAGGGAAGCGCTTTCACTGGGAGCGCTTTCACTGACGCTGTCGCTGCGCTGCCGGACTCGGAGGTAAATTTAAAAGAAAAAAAAGGAAAGGGGGAGGTAAACTTAAAAGAAAAAAAGGAAAGGGATCTTGGGGGGGAGAAGAGGGTGGGCAGTTGGGACATGGGAGTGGGAGGGTGAGGTAAGCATGGTGGCATAGCGCCCTCCAGAGATCAGTGCCCCCTGCCATGCTTACCTCGCTTACCGTGTTGGGCCGGCCCTGGGTGCAAGACTCGCGCGGGAGGACGGAGGCAGAGACCAGTCACTGAGATCTGTTTGGGGAGCAACCGCCCCCCCTGCACCCCACCTAGCAGCCAAGGGAAGTCCACGATTGGGCTGGCTGGGGCCTCCCCAAGTCTCTTATACGGGGCGCCTATGGGTTCTGGGGGGGCTGGAGATCCAAGGGTTCTCCAGGCCCCCTAACCCCCTAACTCCCCCCCCCCCCCGTTCCTGAAATGTTCCTTGTGGCCCACTGGGCCATGGTCAATCCCCTCACCCCGTACCTTAAATTGGAGGAGGGAGGTGGCCTCCCTCCTCTTCCATTGGTGCCACCTGCAAAATGGCGGCACCCAGCCCTGCCCAGTGCTTCCTGGGATGCGCTGGGCGGGGCTTCATACCATATAAGGGAGACAAAGTTGTCTAAACTTACCATCACTGTTCCCTCTAAGCTGCATTGCTACCAGGGTGTGTTTGGGGGGTTGCTTTAATACTGTGTTTTCAAGCACTAGGGGGAAGGCAGGTTCCCTGAGACCTGCAGAACTTGCCTGTCTCTCACTACTGAAATGTGATAGAGAAACAGCAGCCCCCAATGGCAGGACTATAGGTGGAGGACTCCCATTCAGTGTAGAGGGAACAGTGCTGACCAGATGACCACTGGAGGGATAAAGGCATGATTCCCCCCCCCCCCCCCATCCCCTTAAGAGGTGAAAGTGATAGTACATAGCAGGCTCTATGACAGCTGCAGATATTATAGTCATTCTTCTTACAGCAGCAGACTGGTCCCTGGAGTAGCCTAGTGGTTGGTGCGGTGGACTATAGAGAAGGGGACCCAGGCTCATAACCCACTCTAACTAGTACATTTGTGGTGGGAAGTGTGAGTGCCCCAAAACCCACAAAATACCTACTCACCCCACATGTAGGTGACATCTGCAGGCTTAAGGACTATTGTGGTGGTGTACAGATGAGTTGCTATTCCTGGAGTGCTCACCATACACTGCACTGCCCCCTAGGCTGCCCCACTGTTCTGCTGGGATGTCTGTGTGGCCAGTCTACTAAGAATGGTGCCCCCCCCCCCCCCCAATATGTCCCAATGGCTTGTTTTTGTGCGTTTTTCCCTTGGATTTTATTTTATGGTCCTAAAAGAAAGATGCACTGAGTACAAATACATCTAAAATAGGGCAATTTCTGGTTTGAAAATGACCATTTTTGGCACTGGAGTTTTGGATGTTATATCAAAAATGCGCCTCTATGTCTTCAGAGATAAGGTCAGAATATGTGGCAGTTAACATTTTTTGATTTATGAACCTTCTGAGAATGGCTCAGACCTGAGTTTTCTGCCATTCTAAGATTATACGATAATCTTTTAGTACAGTGGAGCCCTGTAAGCTGCTGATGTTTGTCACCTACAGGAGAAGTGAGGATGAGGTGCAGATACATTTTCTGAATTCAGCTCATTGCACTAACTCAATAAACAATAGATTTTCTAACTGGTAAGTTCTCCAATTGTCGCCATTTCAGCCAGGGTCAGAGGGCCCTGGTTTATTTACACAAGCTGTCATTTAACTTGGTATAGTCGGTGTGAGGGTAACAGTCTAGTTCTATTGGGGGAAAAAAAGGGAAAGTCATGGATAACATGTTCATTGTTATGATAGTGATTTTCATTTATTTGCACCATCATTTCCTCATGCAGCCCTGTTAATTGCAGGGGATATTTAGGTATTGCCCCCAGCTTTTCCGTTAGTTCTCAGAGTACAAGTGCACACTTGGTTTTACATTGAAAATTGCCCAAGAAAGAAGATTGTGTGCGGATAACTTTTTCAACTAAAAAAACTGTGTATAATTTTGAATCTTCAGGAATGTCCCCTCCTCCAGTCAAACACAGGTAAAATTTATGTGTATTGTTGTACTGTGTGAATACTTTATCTACATGTGGGATGGGCTATTTTCAAACAACTAACTTTTACCACAGAAACTGCTTTAAAGTAGCTCTTACTATCTGACTAAAATGGAGCAGCTATATAAAATGATATTGTGACAGTTTGGCTGGAATTAAGTACAGACTTTTTTTTATTTCCAGTCAATAAGTAATTTTATGGTATAAGGTGGTATTAATGGCTTTATATACACAAGAGACCATAAAGTAGGGATTCAACAATGGTGATCCAAGGATGAGGAGTCCAGGCGCAAAGTGCCAGTCGCAGAATTTATTGAAGAAAAACTTAATCAGACACTGAGCCATGTAATCAGACCCTGATGAGCTTGAGCACGGCAGTGCCTTTTGAGAATAGTGCTACAGGATACTGTCATTACAGCTGATCAAGGAAAGCCAAAAAGCATGTATAACCCAGGGGCGTAGCCAGGCAGCAGATTTTGGGTGGGCCTAGGCAAGAAGTGTTCTCCCCCCTCCCCCACCCCCCCAAAAAAAAATCTAAGATGGCGGGAAAATGCTTCTCTCCACCTTGGCAGTCTGCAGCAGGCTTGCACTGAAAACGGAACATGCCCAGGTGCTAGTATCGTGGAAAGCAGCTGACAGAGCTTGGGATCCCCAACAGCTACCGCTGCTGTTGGGTGGGCCTGAGCCCTAAGTGGATGGGCCTTGGCACACCTGTGGCTACGCCACTGGTATAACCAGATAACTCCAACACTTAGAGTTGTATCGTCGTCTTGCTGAGCCAATTTGAGAGAGCGTGAAGCAATGTTATGAAAGGCTCTGCCATGCTCAAGCGTCATTAGTCTGACCACACAACTCCTGAAGCAGGAGGTCACCCACTGCTCCATGTCCAGTCCTCTGGTTAAATTTCTCTTCAATAAATTCTGAGACTGCCACTTTGCACCTGGACTCTTCTTCCTTGGATCACCAGAGTTTCTCCGTGCCCTTTGTGGTTTTATTTGTTTCTCTTTATATACACAAGAACATAGCAGTCTATCAGGTACTGTGCATCCAAACTAGAGATAAACATTTAAAATGAAAAACACAATAAAATAGCTTCCTCTTTTTTTTTTTTTTGTAAACAAAACACTGACAGAAAAGGTTAGAGAAATCTGTTTAGTTTTGGAAATAACATTTCTGAAATGAAACAAACAAAATGACAAGATCCCTGAAAACAAAATACAAGCTACAGTCATGCATAACCCTTTCTGCTATATGCAAAACACAACCTTATGGTTAAAGTGGAAGAAACAGTTTCTTCTGTTTCTGTACGAACTGGGGGAAAACATCAGTGTTATTTCCACTCTCTCTAGTTAATAAATGCTTGATGTTCAAAAAAAAAAAGCCAAGCTCCTAAATTCATGCTCCTGTCTTTGTACCCTTTGCTGTATCTGTAACACAATATTATTCTGATATTAGAACTGTAAATTGTTTTAGTCAATATTCTGCGTAATTATGCAGGACAATATCTTAACCCATTGTATCACTGATATATCTACTGAACTAATCCTTTAATGCATCGTGAAATAAGGCACTACCACCATCTAAATAATCAATCTGGATAACACCTTAAAACTATAGTATCCAAATCCTCTAATGTTATAAACACACAAATTAATATACAAACTAACACTGATATGAACTCCAGCAAACTACTCCTAACTATCTACTGTCTCTCCCTAACCCATCATGCACTCACAACCCCTAGCATAGACAACAACAGTCCCACAATTCACAAACCACTCACGCAACCCATACATAACATGCCAATCCAAAAAATCAAAAAATGGCATGAAAAAAATCTACTATCCATGGACACCACCAACAGAAAAGAAAGAACTGAACAAACTCACATATCAAGAAGACAGACTGATAGAAATTACCACTACCTCGAACCCAACTGAAAGCCACCAACTAATACAAATAGGCTACATTAATGCCAGATTGGCAGTTAATAAAACCACAATAATAACCGACTGGATAACTGCTGACCATCTCGACTTCCTACTCATTAGCGAAACTTGGATCCATGACTCTAAAGATCCAATAATCTTAGAACTCTGTCCTCCAGGATACAAAATTACCCACTGGACAAGAGAAGGAAAAATAGGAGGAGGCATATCAATAATCTATAAATCTCAATTCACAGTCACAACAACAGCAGAATCTATTCTTCCCCAACTTGAAATAGCCTCAGTTAGAATCAACCACCCCAACCTATGTGATCACCTAAACCTAATCCTATTTTACAGACCCACGGGCAATTGGCAAGAATCACAAATGCACTTTATGGATTTCATATCGAATACTTGTGTTTCCATCCAGAACCTTCTCATAGAAGGAGACATAAATTTTCACCTTGAAGATACTAACTCAAGCAATGTACGTGAATGCAAGGACTTCCTCCAACTATGGGAGCTCTACTGGCCAAACATGCAACCCACCCATAACAAAGGACACACACTAGATATTATCACCCACAAATTCTCACCAGAACCTAATATCACACTTATACATACAAAATGGACAGCCATGCCATAGTTCGATCACTACAAAGCAAACCTTTCCCTCCGCTGGAGAACAAAAAAGGCACAACAAAACAAGAGCAAAAAACATATAATACGAGAGGCAAAATACCGATGAAAGGACAACACCTACAGACTCGCCCCAATTTCTCCAAGAATGAGACAACAGATGCAGAACAGTACTAGACAACATAGCACCACTTCAAACCAGAACCTCACATAGAAAAGACTCAATACCATGGTTTAACGAAGAACTGAAAGAACTAAAAACACAGGTCAGAAGATTAGAAAGAGCATGGAGCAAGAAAAAAGACGAACACACACTCAAAGACTGGAAACAGCTACAAAGAAAATACAAATACACTATCAGACAAACTAAAAGAACGTATTATAAAACCAAAATAGGACCAAACTACAAAGATACACACAAACTCTTCTCACTCGTAAACAAACTCCTAAATACTACTCCGCTTACCTCTAATAATACAGACACCCATCCGCAACCAATCTTGTGAACTACTTCAAAGAAAAAATTATAAAGCTCTGACTCATGATACCTACCAACATCACTGAGTACACAAATATCCTTGAATGTCTAGACCCGAAACCTGGGGAATGCCCAGCAGATCAATCATGGACCAACTTTGACACGCTATCGTCAAATGAAATCTCACAATGGCTCGGAAAATACGCCAAGTCACAATGCAAATTAGACATTTGCTCTACTAGCCTAATAAGATCCACCCCCAAACAATTCAAAAAAGACCTCACGAATCATGTAAACCACAGGCTTCAAAATGGTCTCTTTCCCACGAATAAAGGAAACATCTTACTTACTCCGCTGCCAAAAGATGCTAAGAAAACCACAATGGACCTAACCAATTATCGCCCAGTAGCATCGATTCCGTTCATAACCAAACTCATGGAGGGCATAGTGACGAAACAACTCACTGAATACCTAAATAAACACTCAATTCTGCACGAGTCTCAATCAGGATTTCGGTCAAATCACAGCACTGAAACTGTACTAGTGTCCACAATGAACTCATTCAAACAAGCAATTGCAACTGGTAACAACATACTCCTCCTACAATTCGGCATGTCCAGCGCCTTCGACATGGTTAATCATGAAATACTAATACACATACTAGAATACTTCGGAGTAGGAGGTACAGTTCTCAAATGGCTCAAAGGATTCCTGACCACAAGATCATACCAAGTAACAACGAACGCGGACATATCACCCCCATGGATACCTGAATGTGGAGTTCCCCAAGGATCCCCCCTTTCACCAACTCTCTTAAACCTAATGATGATACCTTTAGCCAAACTTCTAGCCAATCAAAACCTAAACCCCTACATATACGCAGACGATGTCACAATTTACATCCCGTTCAAACAAGATCTAAACGAAATCACCAACGAGATCAACCAAAGCCTCCAAATCATGCACTCCTGGGTGGATGCATTCCAGCTAAAACTCAATGCAGAAAAAACACAATGTCTTGTACTCACCTCACAACATAACACAAACAATTACTCCACCATAACCACACCTTACTGCTCTCTTCCCGTCTCTCAAAATCTGAAAATTCTCAGAGTTACCATTGATCGCAACCTCACACTCGATGCCCACGTAAACAGGGCCGGTCTTAAGCCGAGGCGACCGAGGTGGCCGCATAGGGCCTCACGTTCAGGGGGGCCCCGCGCGGCGCGGTTCAGGTCGCCCCGCCCCGACCGCCCGAGCTCCACTCTCCCTCCCTCCCAAGTTCAACAACACGCGACGGCGACGTGGTGGGGGCGGTCCACCTCAGATGTCAGCGGGTGGTGGGAGGGGGGTGCTCCGAGTTCACTCCCGGCGCTGCTCGCCCTGTCCTGCCTTAAAAAAAACAATTTGAAGCGCTGGAGTAACAGGCAGCAGCGCCTCGCATCTGCCCTGCTACTAAAAATCTCTTTGACGTCGTTGGGCCTTCTCACATTGAGTCCCGCCCGCCCTCATGGTAATTGAAAGTTACCTCAGAGGAGGGCGGGACTCAATGTGAGAAGGCCCAATGACGTCGAAGAGATTTTTAGTAGCAGGGCAGATGAGAGGCGCTGCCTGTCCCTCCAGCGCTTCCAAATTCTTTTTTTAAAGGTAGGACAGGGCGGGAGCAGCAGGAGCAGGGCACCCCCCTGCCCTGGATGTCAGCGAGGGGCGCTGACATCTGGGGCACACCGCCCCCACCACGCCGCCGTCGTGCGCCGTCCGAGGGAGGGAGGGAGGACTGGAGCTCGGGCGGTCGGGGCCCCCCTGAGCACGAGGCCCTATGCGGCCGCCTCGGTCACCTCGCCTTAAGACCGGTCCTGCTAACTACCCTTCTCCATTGTGAGTACTGCCCATTTAACCCCACTCTCTGTTTCCTATCCTTCAACCAGTTTTTAATCCACAATAGGGCTTTTCCTCCTATCCCATGACCCTCCAATTTCCTCTGTAGCCTTTCATGAGATACCTTGTCAAATGCCTTTTGAAAATCCAGATACACAATATCAACCGGCTCCCCTTTGTCCACATGTTTGTTTACTCCTTCAAAGAATTGAAGTAAATTGGTCAGGCAAGATTTCCCCACACAAAAGCCGTGCTGACTCGGTCTCAGTAATCCATGTCCTCGGATATGCTCTGTAATTTTGTTTTTAATAATAGCCTCTACCATTTTCCCCGGCACCGACGTCAGACTCACCAGTCTATAATTTCCCGGATCTCCCCTGGAACCTTTTTTAAAAATGGGTGTTACATTGGCCACCCTCCAATCTTCCAGTACCATGCTCGATTTTAAGGATAAATTGCATATCACTAGCAGTAGCTCCACAAGCTCATTTTTCAGTTCTATCAGTACTCTAGGATGAATACCATCCGGTCCAGGAGATTTGCTACTCTTCAGTTTCCTGAACTGCCCCATTATGTCCTCCAGGTTTACTGTGAAGTCAGTAAGTTTCTCCGACTCGTCCGCTTGAAATATCATTTCCGACACCGGTATCCCACCCAAATCTTCCTCGGTGAAGACCGAAGCAAAGAATTCCTTCAATCTCTCCGCTATGTCTTTGTCTTCCTTGATCGCCCCTTTTACCCATCGGTCATCCAGCGGCCCAACCGATTCTTTTGCCGGCTTCCTGCTTTTAATATACCAAAAAAAATGTGTACTATGTTTTTTTTGCCTCTAATGCTATCTTTTTTTCGTAATCCCTCTTGACCTTCTTTATCTGCGCCTTGGATTTGCTTTGACACACCTTATACTGCTTCTTGTTATTTTCCGATGGTTCCTTCTTCCATTTTCTGAAGGCATTTCTTTTAGCTCTAATAGCTTCCTTCACCTCTATGATGTCTGTTAAACTTTTCAGAAGATATTGAACTTCTGTCCATTCTTTGGAACATTCCTCATCTCTGTTGCTCCCAGAGCCGCCGAGAGACTGAGCTGGGCCCGGGGGCAAGGCCTCCCCCTAAGGATCGTCGCCTCCCTCTCCTGCTCCAAGGCCACTGGCGCTGCAGTCTCCAGTCTCTACCTACCAACCCTCAGCTCCCTTCTGTCTGCCAACCGGTCCCCTGCATTTAAAAAAAAAAGAATCTCAATCAGCAACGCAGCACCTTCTGTGTGAAAGCAGCAGATCGCCTTGGGCGGGCCTTCCCTCACTGTGTCCTGCCCTCGCGGAAATAGGAAGTTACATCAGAGGAGGGCAGGACACAGTGAGGGAAGGCCCGCCCAAGGTGATCTGCCGCTTTCACACAGAAAACGCTGCCAATTTCGAGATTATTTTTTTTTTTTAATGAAGGTGGTCGGATGGCAGACAGAAGGGAGCTGAAGGTAGGTAGGTGGAGACTGGGGACTGCGGCGCCAGCAGCCTGGGAGCAGGAGAAGGCAAGAGACCCCGGCACCGGGCCTTCCTTGAAGTCCAGGGCCCGGGGAATTTTGCCACCCCCCCTCTCGGCAGCACTGGTTGCTCCCATGTCCTTTTCCAGCATCAGGTGATAACATAACCTGAGCAGCACAAAATATTCTCCTGTCTTTCCCAGCATCATGTGATGACTTGCTCAGTGCAGCACATGGTGCTCCCTATACTTCTCAGCATTGTATGGTGGCTTTCTCAGTCTCAGCATTGTGGAATAACTTACTTAGTGTTGCACCATGTTGCCATTCTTCTGCTGCTAAACTAGAGCAGAGTTATTGTCTGTGGTGCATTAAAGCTTAGTGTTTTGATTGCTGGTGTCTCCATGGGCCCTGCTATAGAGCAGCTATTTTCAACTCCCACTTTCTGTTTCAGCTGCTGGGATTAATGGAGCCTTTGAGACAACAGAAGAGATTAAAACTCTTTGATCCCAGGCTGTCCCAGTGCCTAAAGTGGTAAGTGCTGTGCAGTGTGTTTTATCTAGCAAAAACGGTGCCGGTACTCAAATGCTAGGCCACCCTTCAGGAGTGGGGTGATCACTGAGGGACCCACCCCACAATAGCCAGGCCCACTGCAACCAGTCACAAAATCTATGACAAGGCAGAACTGGTGTGTAGAGCCCGAGATCTGTCATTAAAACTTGGGGTCCATGGGTCAATTTTAGCAGACAATGGAAAAGGTGCCGGTACTTAGTACCCTCAAGTACCCCCTCCAAAAAAAACCCTGGTGCTGTGCATTCACAGCCATGCCAAAACTACCTGGTCATTGGCATAGTTGGATGTAATTCTGACTCCTGTACAGATGCACATAAAAACTCGGTGTTATTTTGGATTCCCAGTTGTAATTTAGAGAACAAATAGGACAGGTGATAAAATCATCTTTTTTTTAAATTTACATATGCTTATGAAACTGCTATTGAGAACTTTTGTCTTTCAAGTAGTGGTATAGTCTTTGATTTTATCAAGATTGGTCTACTGCCGTGCCTTATATTTGGGTGTGACAAAAACATGCCGTAAAGCATTGCAGATAGTCCAAACTTCTGCTTCTAGGATGATTTTAGGGAAGGAGACTGTGACAAAACCGTGGGTTTTAAGCCTGTAAACTGTATTATTTTTTTAAGTGCATTTCTTTAGGCTGGCCAGCAGGCGGGGGCATGTTTACGTTTAAAGCTGTTACAGAGAAATGACTGTTTCTTTAGTTAGAACACAGAGAAGAAGTAACTTCCAGTGATGTGACCAGCTACTTTTTAAAAATGTTGTTCTGGGCTCTGATTGGCCAGGAGCTCAAATTCAGTCTGGGAATGCTGGATTTTCCCCCAGTCTTAGATTGGGAGGGAAGAGAGAAAGATCTCTTCACGGAGACCCTGAGCAGTTGTATTCTATAACTTGTGAACAGCTATATTTCCTGTACTCTCCAGGCACTATTAATGTAGTGAACAAATGTTTAGATAGTTTTATAATTGATCCATATTCAGTTACCTGTTATTGTTTGCTGATTGCACCTTTTCTATTTCACTGTTCTGATGTTTCATGACAATAAACCTTCTTTAGTTTATTGGCTCTGCTTGTCTGGACTGACTAAGAATCCTTGTGGTTTGCGTGTTGGGTCTGTGAGTACTATCTAGGAATTGTGTGACCACTGGAAGTATGGCACCAGTAACCTAGAAATCACTGGGGAATACCTTGAGAGTGGGAGACTTGCCCAGAGGCAGTTGGGACCCAGTTGGTGGGAGGAGGGTGCTAGTATAGAGCACATGCCCAGGTGCAGCCGGATCTGAGCTGTGCTGGGGATAGACCCTCTAAGTGGCTGCAGAGTTTAGCCACAGGTGGGTGGCTAGGCGTTTCGTGACAGAGACACTTAAACATGTTACCCTATTGTTGAAGCAATTAAATTGGCTGCCTGTGATGTATTACTACGCCAATTAAAATGATAATGGCAGGAAACTGTACTAGCACTGAACACGATTCATTAGGTAGAAATGTCTTCATGTGCTTTTCCTGTAGCAGGTCAAGTGTTATGGAACAATCTTCCAGGGTACATTCGTTTTTGTACCACTTTGCAGCAGTTTAAATCAAATCTGTTTTTGCAAGCTTTTTTTAAATACTTAATAGGTTTAATGGAATGGCTAGATGGTTCTCAGTTGTAGATTTTGGTTTTTAGATGTTGTGGAGTAGATTCTGTAAATGGAGCCCAAATGAGTGCTAAGCGCTATTCTATAAATGGTGCTCCAAGTTGGGCGCCATGTATAGAATAGTGCTCGGCACCGGGATCCATTCCCAATTTTAGATGTGAGGATTTACACCAACTGAAATCTGGTATAAATCTTTGTGCCTAAATTAGGCGTGGATCTACCATATTCTATAACACTGCGTGCAAATTCTAGGGACATCCATGATCCACACAGGCCCTTCCCATGGCCATGCCCCCTTTTCAAATCTGTACTGAAAATTTATGTGCACATCTTTATAGAATCCTGACTAGGAAGATATGCATACATTCTAATTTGTTGCCAATTAGCGCCAATAGATAGCATCCAATTATTGGCACTCATTGGTGCATTGTCCCAGTTTGCATGCACAATTTTGAGCAACATATACAGTATAGAATTTGAGGGGAATGTGGATGGTGTTATGTTATTTATGTTGTTGTTTTTATTGTAAGCCACTTAGGGGCCCTTTTACAAAGTGGTGGTAGGGCTACTGTGGGAGGTGCATGTGCAGAATCAGCAATACCGTGGGGCGTCCTGAGGCATTTCACAGTATTTCTGAGATCAGTGTGTGCCATTTCCCTTGCTAGAAAAGAAAAATTATTTTCTAGTGCAGGGGGCATGGAGTAGGCACTCCCAGTGGTTATCAGGCAGCATAGGCAGTGGCGTACCAAGGGGAGGGCAGTGGGGGCGGTCCGCCCGGGGTGCACGCCGCTGGGGGGGGGGTGCCGCACGCCTGTCGGCTCTTCGTTTTCATGCTCCCTTTGCCCCGGAACAGGTTACTTCCTGTTCCGGGGCAGAGGAAGCATGAAAATGAAGAGCCGACAGGCGCGCGGCAACCCCCCCAGCAGCGTGCACCCGGGGGGGGTTCTTTCACCGGGGGGGGGCGTCGTGCTGTTCCGGGGGTGCGCTGCACTCAGGGGGCGGGGCGCATCGGCGATCCGCCCCGGGTGTCAGCCCCCCTAGGAACGCCACTGAGCACAGGTGCTTTGTTGCATGCCGCTACATTACCACACAAGTGGCATGTAAGCCCTTACCATCTACTAAATAGGAAGCAGTAAGGGCTCAGGCGGTATTGGCTGCATTTGAAAATTAGCGCATGGCCATTAATGGCGGAAATAAAAATTTGGCCATTTTAGAGCCGCAATAAAAAGTGGTCAGAGCGTGCAGGAAACCATGCACTAAAACTACCACAGCTATTTTTTAGTGCAACTTAGTAAAAGGACCCCTTAGTGTTAAGCGAGATATAAATTTGGGAGATGGGTGAAGTCAGAATGATGTACAAGGAGTGGTCGACTTTCTCTCTTATCTTCATGTTGTCATAGATTGGGAGGGGGGGAGGAATCAGTGGAGGAAGTAAAGGGAAGCATTTCAAATGTTTGTACTTGGCGGTAAAGGATTTGGGGCAGTGGCTGCTGTCTGAAGATTGTGTATGGAAGAGTCATAATGGCAGTGTTTCCAGCCATCTTACTATAAATGGAACATTACAAGAAGCTAAGTATAAAAGTTTAAAATGTTATGACACAATGATAATGTTTATTTGAAACTGTTAGTTTTGGTTCACTGGTGATTTGAGAATATTATCTGGGCTGTATGATGGGCATATTTATTTATTTATTCTGCTTTTTGAATGTGGAATTTTTTTAAATGACCAGTGATGGTGATATTTTCCCGGAGATGTGTGTTTAAAGGCTCCTGAGTTTCTATATGTTCCACTGAGGTCTTTTTCTCCACATTTTTCGGTCAATGAAATTGTTAATTATAATTTGTTTACAAAGCCGCACAGCAATGCCGACACAGTCCATTCAAAGTAAATGGGCTGTGACTGCGTTATGGCACTGGAAGCCTCTAGAGGGGTTAATACTTTATGATGTAGTTTTCCACTCCCCTAGCCTCTTTACTCTAGAAAACGTTTGATGGCATTTCTGTGCTCGGCATCCAAAAATCTGTAGGAAATATGCAATTACAAATGGAAACATACAATCGTGCTGTCCAGTGTTCCAGCTCAGGACATGCCTGATTAAAAGTTATTCTTACTGGAGTATCGGGTAGTCCGGGAGCCATCCAAGCAGAGAAACCTCCCACCTGTGAATGCAGTCTCTCCATGTGTAATACGTGGTGAGGGACAATGAATGACACCGTTGTGGATGATGCCAGGGTTCTCTGTGCTCGGTCTTGTGCTCTTCAGAGCACTGAGGGTCTCGTTTCTCATGTACCTTCCTATTGTACTGAATTTTCCTTGTGTTTTTCCAGTGTTTCTTTCTAGTCATTCAGGCATAGATTTATGGAGGGCTGTGAACCAGGAGTTCAAAACAAAGCATTATCATTTATTAAGACACACTTTTTATTTATTTACTATTTTTATAAACATTTTATTAGTGAATTGGTGGTCATAAAAATATAAATGCTGATTCAGTGTAAGAATTCCATGTAGATTCCATACAAATGAAATATTTTTCCAGCTAAATCTTGTGTCATAAATGCATTGTGCATTATGTTTGTCTGTTATAAAATGAAATGTGACAAACAACATTTATACAACTGCTTTCTACTATTGTTTTCTTCTATTTTTAAAGAACATACAATATAAAACACATTGTTAAGAGTGATTCTAGTGGTGCATTCTTTAATGACTTCTCTTATCCTAAGAGAGACTGTGGGACCTATGCAGTACAATGTATGTTAACAAGCATTTAGCCTGCCCTTGTGAAAAAAATAACCGTTCACCTTAAAATGCTATTTAACAAAAGATACACTAAAATTTAGAGGTTCTTTTACAGAGCTGCGGTAAGCACTACTTATGTTTACTGCAGAAAAAAATGGCTTACCACGGGGCACGCTGAGGCATCCCATGGTGATTTTTGGCTGTGCATACACTACCCATGTGCTAAAAAATACATTTTATTTTTTAATGCTGGGGGTGGATATGGGGACCGAGAATAGGCATGTTCTGCACTGATCAGTTACTGCATGAGCATAGCTGCATGGTAAGGGCCCCTTTTTACCAAGCGGTGGTAAAAGGGGACCTGTGGAGGCGTTAGCACATGGGTTTGGCGTGTGCCGAGGCCCCCCTTTTGCCACCACCCAGAAAAAGGAAATTACTGGCAGGAGACAGAAATGCAACATATAGTGGAGGGTTCTCTTTTACAACTTGCGCAGGCACAGTAGAACTTTAGGAGGAAAAGCCTCGAGAAGCTCCTAATAATGATTGACAATCCTACAGGAGCAGCATTTCCTCATCATCGGCAAAAACCTCCTTAATTGAAAAGGACAGCCTAACAATATCTGTGGCTCAGTGTGACTTGGCTATTAGGCTTCTATTATTTTTCAAAAGTACAACAGCTCAAAAATAAAAAATCAGACAAAACTTAACTTTGGCTGTCAGGTCTCTACCATTCTCAAGCTCTTCAACCGACCGCAATCAACGGTGGCCAGCATTTCAATTAACTGCTTCAGGATCATGGGCCAGAAGAATTATCTAGCTTGAACGGATAGTTCTTCTGGCCCATGATCCTGAAGCAGTTAATCGAAATGCTGGCCACCGTTGATCGTGGTCAGTTGAAGAGCTCGAGAAGAGGAGAGACCTGACAGCCTGACAGCCAAAGTTAGGTTTTGTCTGATTTTTGAGCTGCCCAAAATGACCAGATGACCACTGGAGAATTGGGGATGACCTCCCATTACTCCCCGTTACTCCCCCAGTGGTCACTAACCCCCTCCCACCCCTCCCAACATCTTTCAAAACATTTCATGCCAGCCTCAGATGTCATACTCAGGTCCAAGACAGCGCATGAAGGTCCCTGGAGTAGTTTCGTAGTAGGTGCAGTGCACTTCAGTCAGGCGGACCCAGGCCCATACCCGCCCTACTTGTTACATTTGTGGAGGAAATGGTGAGCCCTCCAAAACCCACCACAAACCCACTGTACCCACATCTAGGTGCCCCCCTTCACCCATAAGGGCTATGGTAGTGGTGTACAGTAGTGGGTTTTGGGGGCCTCAGCACACAAGGTAAGGGAGCTATGTGCCTGGAAGCAATTTATGAAGTCCACTGCAGTGCCCCCTAGGGTGCCCGGTTGGTATCCTGGCATGTCAGGGGTACCAGTGCACTACAAATGCTGGCTCCTCCCACGACCAAATGGCTTGCATTGGGACGTTTTTGACATGGACGTCTTTGGTTTCGAAAATCGCTGAAAGCCAGAAACGTCCATGTCTAGGGACAACCAAATCTAGGGACGTCCAAATTTAAGGATTTGGACATCTCTGATGGTATTTTTGAAACAAAAGATGGACGTTCATCTTGTTTCGAAAATACGGATTTCCCCGCACCTCGATTTCACCGTTTTGCAAGGATGTCCAAATTGCAACTTGGACGTCCCTTTCAAAAATACCCCTCCACATCCCTTACCCATTCCCTTCTTTGGTTTACCTCTAAGTATGTGTGATTGCTATCCTGTTTCTCAGCTTTTAGCTAGTTCTGTACAGTTAGTTTGAGTGGTATAGCAAATAAACTATAGGCAGCAAATTCTCTAGAGGAAATGTATTTACTCTGAATCAGCAAGGAATGCAAATCTATTTATCTTCCCCACAGTCTAAATCTGTTTCAGAGGAACATAAAGCTCCAGTCATGAACTTAGGGGCCCTTTTATAAAGCGGCAGTAAAGCTACCGCCTCTTTGTCTCACGGTAGTGCCGCCCCCACCATGTGCCATTTCCAGTGCACCAGAAATTTGTTTTATTTTTTTCTACAGGGGGCTTACCAGGCAGTAATCGGACAGTGCCACTCACTACCCGATTACCGCCAGGTTAGTGCAGGAGTCCTTACCACCTCCTAAATAGGAGGCAGTAAAGGGTCTCCCAGGAAATGACTGTGCAGGAAGTGTTTACTTACTGCACAGCCATTTTCTTTTTTTTCACGAAAACCCCACTGCAGTAAAAAGTGCCTCAGCAAGTGGCAATTCCACATGCCGAGGACACCACAGGGCCCTTTTTACCGCAGTATAGTAAAAGGGACCCTTTGTGAACAGCTTCACCAGAGAAATGTGACTCTTCCTGAAACTGAAGGTGTCCTCCAATGCCAAAACTGCCTTGGGATTTCAGACTCCAATCTGGCAACTAGAGTGAAGCAAATTTCTGATCACCCATTCATCTCCCCTGCTTCTTACCCAACCCCACCCCTACCTCTTACCATGAGACTGTCATAAGTATATAAGTATTGCCATACTGGGACAGATTGAAGGTCCATCAAGCCCAGCATCCTGTTTCCAACAGTGGCCAATCCAGGTCACAAGTACCTGGCAAGATCCCAAAAAAGTACAATGCATTTTATGCTACTTTTCCTAGAAATAAGCAGTGGATTTTCCCCAAGTCCATTTTAGTAATGGTCTATGGACTTTTCCTTTAGGAAGCCATCCAAACCTTTTTTTAAACACTGCTAAGCTAACTGCTTTTACTACATTCTCTGGCAACTAATTCCAGAGTTGAATTACACGTTGAGTGAAAAAAAATGTTTCTCCGATTTGTTTTAAATTTACTACTTTGTAGCTTCATCGCGTGCCCCCTAGTCCTAGTATTTTTTGAAAGAGTAAACAATCGATTCATTTTTACCTGTTCCACTTAACTCATTATTTTATAGACCTCTATCATAAATGCATTTATGTTTCAAGTATTTATTCTAATATTTGTCAACATTTGCTCTTTTCTGATCTGAAAAATGGGTTTGAAAGCTAATAAAAAATGTATTCAATTAATGCAATAAAAAGGTGTCATCTTCTTTGTTTTGTTTTATTTTTATTCAGTACCTTTAAAAGTGACTAAGAAAGCTACCACACCCCTTAAAAGTGAAATGTTTGGTAGGATCTGGCAACTGTGGATCAAATGCATTTCTGTTATTTAACACATATTTTATATCAACCTTTTTAATGCATTTCTCAGGAAATATACTGGATCTCATTAATCTGAAATAAAATAGCATGAAGAGCAGAGCTGCTTCGGGGCGATACAATACCTCGAGGAGTAATCCTGTCACTTTCCCCAAGCTAGAAAACCTAAGGTATGATATTAACAACACATCTAGGGAAAACAGAGCATTCAACACAGAGGAAGTCTCTGCTCATTCACTGGGCCAAACACGGCCGTGTCGGCTGTCCTTTTACCTGCTCTCTATAATAAAGACTTTTAATTCATCTTCCATTGTGTCTGCTTCTTCATCTTCCATACTACTGGGACTAGCGAACCACATGCCCATCTGTATTCTAGGTCAATTCAGTTCTAGAGCCCAGACATGGCCCAGCATTGAATATCTGCGTTAAGTTAGCCTGCAGCTGATTGCTAGATATCTACCTCTATATATCACCTGTAAGCCATCAGAGTGGTGTACATTCATGTACAGTAGGTATTTTTCTGTCCCTGGAGGGCTCACAATCTGAGTGTGTACCTGAGGCGATGGAGGGTTAAGTGGCTTACCTGAGATCACAAGAAGTGACAGTTGGATTTGAACTGGGCTTCCCTGGTTCTCAGCCATTAGGGTTGCGCTTTCACTCCTCTAATGAATTGACCTAGAATACAGATGGGCATGTGGTTCGCTAGTCCCAGTAGTACGGAAGATGAAGAAGCAGACACAATGGAAGATGAATTAAAAGTCTTTATTATAGAGAGCAGATAAAAGGACAGCCAACACGGCCATGTTTGGCCCAGTGAATGAGCAGAGACTTCCTCTGTGTTGAATGCTCTGTTTTCCCTAGATGTGTTGTTAATATCATACCTTAGGTTTTCTAGCTTGGGGAAAGTGACATCTCATTTTTTAGGAAGTCCACCATGAATTTGAATGTGACAAATCTGTGTAGAAATGAGTTCCAATGATCTCATGAGATCATTGGAACTCATTTCTACACAGATTTGTCAGATTCAAATTCATGGTGGACTTCCTAAAAAATGAGATGGCTGTGGGGTCAATAGGGCAGATTTATGCAACCCTACATTAGGCCCTAAATATAGGCTTACCTATCTCCTTTTCCAGGGTTCCTTTTAGCTCAGAGGTTACAATTTCACCAACATTTAGCCTGAAGAAAGAGGGTAGACTCATGTTTTCTAATTTACACGGCTGTTATAGGAGGTAGAGGATGGGGCCTTTGTGTCATTTTCATTCCCAAATTTTTACTGCATTATTTTCAATGCATTCTGCTTGATGTGGACACCCCCCATTCCTAAAAAAAAAAAAAAAAAGAAAATCCCTGCATTTGTTTCTGCAATGAGAGCATCACCAGTCTCAAATTTGCCCATAAACCAGAGCTAAAGCATTCAAAAAGCCCCCATGAATGTGTTCATTGAATACAAACTGAAAATCAGACTTTATTTCATCAACACTTTGGAAGGGAATTATCAGATTTATTAGCTACTAAAGGTGTGCCACACCATTGTTTAGAATTAAGGTATTATTGGATCATCTTATGTCAGAATTGGAGGTGTGGCCAGAAGTTAATTTTTGGAGGGGGCCCAGGGGTGGACTTTGGGGGGCCAAGCATTTCCTCTCTGTCCCCTCTCCCCCATTGCTGCTTTGCCATCTCCTCCACCCGGGATCATACTTTTGCTGGTGGGGGATGCTTAAGCTCCACCAGCTGAAGTTTCACTGTTGGAGCCCTGCACGTGCTGCCTGAGAAGTGGGGAAGCAGGCAGGCTGCTCCAGCCTCCGATACCAGCACTTCTGTGCATGCTCAGTTCAAATACATGAACTGAGCATGTGCGGACGTGCCGGCATCAGCAGCTAAAGCAACCTGCTGAATCCCTGCTGCTCAGACAGCATGGGCAGGGTTCCGGTGGCAAAACTCTTCAGCTGGTGGGCCTTGAGCACCCCCACCAGCCGCGTATTGGTGGTTTGGAGGGGGCCTGAGCCCAAGTGTGTGGGGGCAGGCCCCCATTGGCTGCGCCACTGGTCAGAATACAGATAAATAATGGAGTCTTCTGGTGATAGTGATGTGTGAATTTTCAGCAACTTTATTCAACAAAAGCACCCTTTTAGATTGTAAGCTGTTTTGAGCAGGGACTGTCTTTTCTTCATGTTCAATTGTGAAGCGCTGCTTATGACTGGTAGCGCTATAAAAATGATTTATAGTAGTAGTAGTTTTACTAAAGCTTAATACACACTAACAGACATTAGAAGGTGTTAAGTGCCACATGGCCCATAGGTATAAAATCTGATGCTCAGCATTTACCACACAGCAAGCTTTAGTTAAAGGACTCCTAATTATATGTGTCTTTTGATGTGATTTAAAAAAAAAATCTTTGACCCACCAGTGAGACCACAAATGATGCAGGTGAGTCATCTTGCAGTTGATTGATTAACTGGTGGACCTAGTCTTTCTTACCTCTTTTTTTTTCTGCTTTTGTTCTCTTGGCTTCCAGACTTTGTGCAGCCAAATGACAAAACTGCTTCCACCCAACCAGGTAGAAGACTCAATCCAAAGTTCAAGATGCGATTTACTGGACCGTCTTTTTGTTGTCCTAATATTATCTGGTTAGCAACACGACTAGTGGTAATTGTAATAATAGTAGTAGTAATAAGCTCTGGCTTTGCCCAGGACTGTCTGCATAGTGCTGAGGTGGTCAGAGGGGTATATTTAGTGCAATTACCCAGTTAGAGCTGCGGAATGTTCTGCTTGCCAGTACCTGCTAATTGGATAAGTGCATTTGAATATCATCAGAACATTTTTTTCAACCATTTGCTATCTTTACCTTGGAGATGGTTTCTATGGATATTGTATTATTCAATTTAAATATACACTTTGATGTCTAATTAAGAAGAGGATAATTAAACCTTAGTAGCTTGAACAAAAAAATGGCTACTTTGTTGACGTACTGCAGAGAATGGAATGGTAAGCAATGTACATCACCTTTTTGATATCCTTTAAGCAGTGCACAAATTCCAGTTTTAAGATTCTGTGGTACTGAGATTCTTATGCTTGATTGTCATGGGACTTTTTTATAGTCCACCCTAGCGTGGGGTGTGATATCAATCAAATACAAGACAAGCCTTAAACACGTCTTCTCATAATTTATCAATGTTGCACTGATAGTGTGGGGGCAGTTCTACAAACTGACCCCTCATTTTAGGCACCACAAATCGGCACACTTAAGCCCAGGTTATTTATTTATTTATTTATTTATTAGGATTTATTTAGTGCCTTTTTGAGGGAATTCACTCAAGGTAGTGTGCAGTAAGAGTAAATCAAACATAAGCAATAGACAATTACAGTAGTAAAAATATTCAAATAACAATACAAAGTATGGCATAGTATTCTGCTTTCAATGTTAACACAATATGAGGGGCATAATCGAACGTCTCTGGCAAAATAGATCGCCGGCAATCTATTTTGGTGGCGGCGCAACAGCTGGCCGGAACCATATTATTGAAAAAGATGGCCAGCCATCTTTTTTTTCGATAATACGGTTTAGCCCGGCCAAATGCCAGAGTTCGCCGGTTTTGTTTTTCAGCAATAATGAAAAAAAATGCCGGCCATCTCAAACCCGGCGAAATCCAAAGCATTTGGTCATGGGAGGAGCCAGCATTTGTAGTGCACTGGTCCCCCTGACATGCCAGGACACCAACCGGGCACCCTAGGGGGGTGGTGGAAATGAAAACGGTAACGGAATTCAAACATGCGTGGGATAAACATAAAGGAATCCTGTTCAGAAGGAATGGATCCTCAGGAGCTTAGCTGAGATTGGGTGGCAGAGTCGGTGGTGGGAGGCGGGGCTGGTGGTTGGGAGGCAGGATAGTGCTGGGCACACTTATACGGTCTGTGCCAGGGCTGGTGGTTGGGAGGCGGGGATAATGCTGGGCAGACTTATACAGTCTGTGCCAGAGCCGGTGGTGGGAGGCAGGGATAGTGCTGGGCAGACTTATACGGTCTGTGCCCTGAAGAGGACAGGTACAAATCAAGGTAGGGTATACACAAAAAGTAGCACATATGAGTTTATCTTGTTGGGCAGACTGGAAAACTCTTTTTATTGGAAAAACCTAAAAACAAATAACATACAATTCAAAAACAAGCCCCTAGCTATACACGGTCCTCCTATCTATGTACACCCCCTCCCCCTCCTCAATAGTACAGTGGAAACTGTTTATTAGAAAAACCAAAGAAAAAAACCGGACATGCAAATCAAACCCCAAGCTCCTAGCTAGACATGGTCTGCCTATCTATGTACACCCCCTCCCCCTCCTCAATAATACAATGGATCAACCCCCCCCCCCCCCCCCCCCCCAACCCCTTCAGACAACTGGCACACAATCCCCTGGGTAGCATGTCCCCTCATGGCAGCTTAAGCCTCATGTGTCTCCACCACCTCGAAGCCACCCCCACCCCTTTTTCCACCCTTTCCCACTTCGCTGCTTCCTGCACCGCCCTTACCACATCCCAGCTGACTACCTCCGCCGGCCGGACCTCCTGGTACAGGGACATCCTGCAGCGTGCCATCCAGAGGCAGTACCGCAATATCACCGAAATCAGAAAGTGTGTTACCGGATCCCCGCGTCCCCCTCCACCCTCTGGGCCGTACACCCAGTCCGCATAGCTGTAGTTGCGGAAACTGGGGATCTGCAGCAACGAGGAAACCCGGTCAGAGACCTGGACTGTAAATGGGCACCTCACCAGGAAATGCTCCATCGTCTCTTCAGTTCCAGCACATTCCTCCCGTGGGCACCCTCTATCTCGCACATTGCGATATTTCAAATTTCCTCGGACGTACAGTCTACCGTGAAAGGACAGCCACGCCAGGTCTTTATACTTCGCCGGGATGCGGTTCGAAGCAATCAACCGTAACCCCTGCTGCACACGTGGGGCCGGCGCGTCCCTCAGCGCCAGAGGAGCTGAGAACACCTGGGCCCGTACTCTGTCCATCCAGACCCCCTGTTGTCCTGCCTTCACCTCCCCCACCGTCAGCCCCCACACCCTCACCAATTTCACTAGGGTCTTGCAATAACTCACCCCCCGGGGCCCCCCTTCGCAGTGCCACTACCCTCCCCCCCTCCAGCCATAGGTCCCAATATCTCGGCCACCACTGCAGGACACTCCTTGCCCACCCCGGTGGCTCCCGCCCTCCCCAGATTGAACAAAGCGCTGAAAAACAGGACTGGGTTTATCATGCCCACCTCCCCCCCCCCCCCCTCCCTCCTAGGCAGATATGTAACATTCCGTTTTACCGGATTCGTCCTGTTGCCCCAGAGCAGCCGGAAGAACACCCCATACAAGGCCGCGTACCGGCTCTCCGGCAGCAAGCAGATGTAACTGACGAACAGAAACAAAGGAACTAAGTGTGCCTTGATGAGCTGTACCCGCTCCCCCATGGTCATTCTCCACCCCTTCCATCTATCCACCCTCCCCTTCGCTTCGTGGAGACACCTATCCCAGTTGTAGAGCCTATAATCCCCCTTCTCGAAGTATATTCCCAAGACCCGTATATGTTCCACAGCTGTAGGAAACCTACCTCCCAACTCAAACTGCAGCCCCTGATCCCCAACCACAGGCTATTGGACTTTTGAAAATTGACCTGCGACGCTGTTGCCTGCGAGTATTCCTGGATCAGGTTCTGCAATCTACCTCCCTCCCTCTGGTCTGCTACCCACACTGTAATGTCACCCTTAACTGGCTATTGTCCCCCACCTCCACCCCTTCCAGCCCCTCCGCCCCCCCCCCCTTCTCCAGCCGTCTTATAAAAGGGTCGATGGTGTATGCATACAACAGCGGGCTGAGCGGGCACCCCTGCCGGACCCCTGCCCCTACCTCAAACCCCTGCCCCCTCCACCCGTTAACCAGGGGAAAACACCCCACATGCCGATAGAGTAGCTGTAATTGCTCTATCCAGCCCTTCGGAAACCCATAGCGCTCCAGAATGCTCCATAGGACACCCCACTGCACTCTATCAAACGCTTTTTCCTGGTCGAGTGTTACCAACAGCCTACCGTGCCCTCCCATTCTACTGCATTCTACCCCCTCCCGCACCCACGCTGCCGCTTCCAAGACCCCTCTCCCTTTAACCCCACATGCTTGCGAGGCTGCCAGCAAATCCCCAGACACCTGCCTCATTCTCTGGAATAGCATTCGCGCGAAAATTTTCCGATCTGTATTAAGCAGTGCTATAGGCCGCCAGTGGCCAGCATCGCCGGGTCCTTTCCCTTACTTAGTAGGATAAGAGCCGCCTCTGTCAGGGAACTAGGCAAGGAACCCTCCAACTGGGCTGCCCCCCATACCCTCACCAGGATCGGCACCAGCTGCTCCTTAAAGGCCTGGTAGAACTCAGTCGTTAGCCCATCCGGCCCCGGCGAGGTCTTCCTGTGGAGCGCCCCGATGGCTTCCTCCACCTCCTGTTCTGTCCACGGGTTCAAGAGGGCCTGAAGCTGGGGTCCCCCGTGACCTATCCCCAGGGTCCCTTCCACATAATGCTCCATCTGCTCTATATCGATCTGCTGGGCTGAAAAGAACGCCGCAAAGTGGTCCCTCACTACCCCCGGAATCCCCTCCCTGGTGTCCTGCAGGACCCCCTGTGTGTCCCGCACCCCCTCCATCACCCTGCGCGCCCTCCGCTCCTGGCAGCATGCAAAGGGGTCCGGGCTACACATTTTCCCGAAGTCCCGTTCGTACACCAAGGAGGTGTAGCGGTTGTACTGTACCTGCTCCAGGAGTGCTTGGAGATCATGTATTTCTTCCTCCCTCCCCCCTTGTGAAATCAGTGTGTCCCTCTTTTTCTTTATCGCCATGCCCAACTTTGTCCTTTCCCTCCCCTCCCTTCTCGCCTGTCTGAGAAAGAATCCCCGCGTTCGTCTTTTCACTGTATCCCACCACTCCTCCAATGACTGAAATGCCCCCTGCACTGACACCTGATCTTCCAAAAACCGGCGGTACTCCTCCCGCACCTGCTCGCTACCTAACCACTTTAAATTCAGTCGCCATAACCCCCTCCCTGGCCTCTGCGCTGCCGACCCCCCCCCCCCCCCACACCTGAAGGAGGACCATGTGGTGGTCTGAAAAGTCCACGTCCACGGTGCGTGGACCCCCCAGACAAACCCCCTTCTTTACCAGGAATCTATCGATTCTACTCTTACACTGCCCTCGAAAGAACGTGAACCCCTCCTGTTCCTCACAGAAGGCCACATGCACGTCTACCAGCTCCACCTCCCGCATGATCCCTGCCAGCATCACCCCGTCATAACCCACCTGTACCGATCGTCCCCCACTATCCTTTTTCCGCAATATGGTGTTAAAATCCCCCCCCAGACTACTTGGCGCGAAGTGTATAGGTAGGGCTTGATCTTCCCAAAGAGGAGCACCCTTTCCTTCTTGCTTTGGGGCCCGTACACATTCACCACCCTCAGTGCTCTATCCTCCCAAATCGCATCCACAACAAGACATCTCCCCACCCCCAGCTCCACCACTCGCTGAATATTCACCCGGTAGGACTTAAATAAGATCCCCACCCCACCATACCTCTCCCCCGCCAACCCCCACACTGAGGGACCCCACTTCCAGGCCCGCCTCGCCCGCCTGATCACCTCAATGGACCGCAGCCGAGTCTCCTGGAGCAGGAAGCAATCTGCTCGGATCCTCGCGAACCAGTCATACGCTAAACCCTGCTTCTTCAGAGAGGTGATGCTGGCCACATTCAGCGTGGCAAATGTCAGCACTAAGCCTGCCATCCTCATTGCGAGTCACGGGTCTGCTCACTCCCACCTTCTTTCCTTATCTCCTGGGATACCCCCTTCTTACCCTGAAGCAGGTCCTCTGCTATGCGGTCTACGTCGTCTCCTGCCAGATCGCCCTCCCCCCCCCGCGCGGCCTTCCTGTCTGCACCTTACCCCCCTCCCCCTTTCTTCCTTCCTTTCATCTTTGTTCTATCCGGACCCACCCCCTGATCCCTCCCTCTCCCCTCTCCCCCCCACCCCTACCTCCTCCTCCGAGTCCTCCACCTCCCTCAAGTCCTCCAAGTCCTCCAAATCCTCCTCTAGTTCCACTCCGTCCCCCCAAGCCTGCACTTGGGCCTTCACCACCTGCCCGGCCCCCTCAGCTTTCCTCTTACTCCCCTTTCCCCTCCCTCCCTCCCTTCCCTCTTCCTCCTCCCTCACCCCTCCCCCCCAGAGCCTTCCCACCTTTCTTCCTACCACCAGTACCCTCCACCAGTGCTTCCTCATATTTCCGTTTGCCCTCTCCGATCCCCCCTGCCGCCCCCTCTTCCTCCATTAACTCCACCTCTTCTCCTTCCCCCTGTTCTTCCTCCTCCCTCCCAACCTCCCTATCCTCCTCCTCCTCCTCCAACACCTGAAATCTGTTCCCCCCCATCTTCCCCTGCAGCGACCCCTCCCCGCCCACCCCTAGTTTCCTCCCCTCCGAAAATTCCCTTTCCTCTGTGGCACTTGTACCCACTCCCCCTCTCCTCCCTGCTCCACTCCTGACCCAGCCCCCTGCCGCCCCCTCCTGCATCCCCTCCTCCCCCCTTGCCCCTCCCTGCCTATCACCCCCTGCCCTACCCCCTCCTCCCTTACCCCCCTCCCTGTCCCTTCCCCCACATATCCCACTCGTTATGGGCCGCCCTAGGGCAGTTCCGATATGCATGGCCTAACCCGCCGCAGAGGTTGCACCTGATCGCGGTGCAGTCCTCTGTGGCGTGCTGATCCCTGCATCTTCCACACTTTACCACTGGGCATGACATGCTGAAGTGCCTAAACGAACCACATCTGAAGCACTGCCGCGGCTGCCCCTTGTAAAAGCACAGTATCCTGTCGCGACCGATAAAGGCAGCCGAGGGAATGTGCTGGACCACATGGCTCTCCTGTCTCAATTTGACCAGGGCTCCCCAACCTCCTGCCCAAACCCTGCTTGGATCTGGTAACTTTGTAAGCGGGGATCTCAGCTCCGCGTACCTCTGTAGCCAGTAGGCTAAATCTGCCCCAGAGATAGACTCATTTCTCACGAGCAGGGTGGCCTGCACCAGGTCCGGCTTGCTGATTGGAATGGCCCCGAGGTCCCGCCAGTCCCCCTTTCCCCTCACCCCCTCGTACCTTTCCCAGAATATTTCCATCCCCTTCTGGGTCATGAAGCTCAAGTCATATTCTGGGATGTTGATCCCTGGAGGGCATTGCCCCCTCCCCTACCATAGCCCTTATGGGTGAAGGGGGGCACCTACATGTGGATACAGTGGGTTTTGGGGGGGGGGTTGGAGGGCTCACAGTAACCACCACAACTGTAACAGGTAGGGGGGGATGGACCTAGGTCTGCCTGCCTGAAGTGCACTGCACCCATTAAAAACTGCTCCAGGGACTTGCATACTGCTGTCAGGGAGCTGGGTATGACATTTGAGGCTGGCATACAGGCTGGCAAAAAAGGTTTTTATTTTTATTTTTTTAGTGTGGGAGGGGGTTGGTGACCACTGAGGGACTACGGGGAGGGCATTCCCCATTCCCTCCGGTGGTCATCTGTTCAGTTGGGGCACCTTTTTGAGGCTTGGTCGTGAAAATAAAGGGGATGGGATGACTTCCCTATCAGGAAAGGCTAAAGCGGCTAGGGCTCTTCATCTTGGAGAATAGACGGCAGAGGGATATTGATAGAAGTATATAAAATACTGAGTAGAGTGAAACGGGTAGATGTGAATAGTTTGTTTTCTCTTTCCAAAAATACTAGGACTAGGGGGCATGCAAAGAAGCTACTAAGTAGTAAATTTAAAATGAATCGGATGAAATGTTTCTTCACTCAATGAGTAATTTAAACTGGAATTCGTTGCCAGAGACTGTGGTAAAAGCAGTTAGCTTAGCAGAGTTTAAAAAAGGTTTGGGTAGGGCGGGCTGGGCCTTTTCTTGTTTATTGTATTCCACTTTGATTTCCTTAAATGTTTTGGTCACTCCCCAAATTCGTAGTCTAAGGAAGGGTTAAATACGAAACAAAAATGAAGTCAAAAAGTTTTTTTTCCTTTTTTTCTTTGTATGTGAAGACATATTGAATTTGTATTATTTTCCTGTGTTGCATGTAACAAGCCATTACTTGTGTAATATAAGTAAAGCAATAAAAATAAAATTAAATAAAAAAAAGGTTTGGATAATTTCCTAAATGAAAAGTCCACAAGCCATTATTAAGATGGAAAAATCCACTGCATGTTCTAGGATAAGCAGAATAAAATCTGTTTTACTGTTCTGGGATCTTGCCAGGTACTTGTGACCTCGATTGGCTACTGTTCGAAACAGGATACTGGACTTGATGGACCTCCAGTCTGTCCCAGTTTGGCAATGCTTATGTTCTTAGGTTCTTATGCTGAAGTACTTATTCCAGCGACTAAATTGAGGTGCAGCCATTTACGCCAAATAAAATTTGGTGTAAATTCCCATGCCCAATTTATATCTGATTGGGCATATTCTATAACACCACACATAGTTTTTAGGAATGCCCAAAAACCACCCATTCCATGCCCATGATCATGCCCCCTTTTCACATCAGTGTCCTAGAATTTACACACATCACTTTATAGAATACGCCTAGCAAGTTGTCTGTGTAATTTCTAATTAATGCCAGTTAGTGCCGATAATTGCTTGTTAAGTCACCAATTATTGGCACTGATTAGCTTGCTATTCAGTTAAGTTGAGCACAGAATACAGAACATGCCTGGATTTCTGTGCACAACTTACTGCACCATATATAGAATCCAGGGGAAAGAGTTGGCATATTACAATAGAGACCTCTGACGCATGAGTTTCACTGAATCACGGACCGTGTTGTGTCTTTTAATAAAGTATCATCCTGAAGGCCCATTGTGCTTTTTTCTACAAATTGAATTCTTTCAAGTGTAATTTACTACTACTACTTATCAATTCTAAAGCGCTACTAGACGTACGCAGCGCTGCACACTTGAACATGAAGAGACAGTCCCTGCTCGACAGAGCTTACAATCTAAGACAGACAAACAGGACAAACAAGAGATAAGGGAATATTACAGTGAGGGTAATTTGCAGGTTTTTGCAGCGGGGCAGTGTTCAGTTTTCTTTAGTTTTATCTACTAAACAAAATGAAAAAATACAGAAACTTTTTTTTTAATAGAGATGTACAATGTTGGATTACAAGATCCTTGGAAGGCACCCAGAGAGTTAAGTTAAACCTTCTTTTCATGGACAAAAAAAAAAAATCTATTCATGAGGAGCTCTTTCACAGCTTGATAATTATGTAAAATAGCACAGGCATAAATTCACGAAATTCTGTAAATCACAGGCTATAGTTGTGGAAATCTTTAAAGAAGAGAGTGTGGTCTTCAGAACAAGTGGGTAAATGTTTGGAGGCACCAGTGGGATAAAAGCAATGTCTGGCTGAGCACATTTATGGAGGAGAATAAGAATGTGAAAACGTAGGAAGTCATGCTGCATCAGGCAAAGGTCCATTGGGCACATCATCCTGTCTCCAGCAATGGCCTTTCTGGGATACAAGTACCTGGTAGGTCCCAAAAAGTAGATCTATTTCTCATAGCTCCTTTTTCCTCTCCCATGTCTACCTGGCAAATCACTTTTTATGGGTTTTCCATATAAGAACGTGTCCATTTCTCTTCTGAATCTCACTGCCTGTCCCTTGGACCACATCCTTTGGCTTAATTATGCACTCTGTAAAAATACAAGCTCTGTGATTTGTTTTCAGTCTCCTGGTCATTAATTTTTTAGTTTCTTCTTGTTTTTTGTTGTATGAAAAATACAATTCAGAGACATAGCCAGACATGATATTTTGGGTGGGCCTGAGCCTGAAGTGGGTGGGTACACAATCCCCCCTCCCCCCTGCACTTTCTGTCCCCACTCCCACTCCTGCACCATCAACCCCCCCCCCCCCCCAACAAATAAATACCTGAGCTGGTGGAAATCCCCAAACTCCGCCAGCTGGAAGAGGCCCTCTGGTGATCAGAACAGCTCAATCTTCTATTTTCTGCAGCTGGTGACCCTGACCACATGCTGCTAGTGGGCTGGCCTTTCTCCTCCCGCACATGCTCAGTTTGTGCATGCGTGAAAACCGAGTATGTGTGTGTGTTGGGGGGAGGGGGGGGGAGCACAGTGGCAACACATGGACAGAACTGCTGGCTGCAGAAAATAGGAGATTGAGCTATTGTAGTCACCAGAGGACCTCTTCTAGCTGGCAGAGCATGGGGATCCCTGCTAGCCATAGCAAAGGTGCCACTGCTTGTTCCCTCTTTAACTGTTCAACTCAACATGGTTTTATAAACTTCTATTATATCCCTACTCAGAATTCCATACAATACTCTTAAGATAGCCGTACCATGGAGTCTGGTTGGGGCTCACAGTGGTATGCATTTATTATAGACAACCTATAATTTGTTAATAATATAGGCACAATGGGACTGATATTCAAGGTGATTTAACCAAGCAGGAGAGGCTCCTACCCAGTTAATTCACTTGTGTGAGGCTATCCACTGATATTCATCAGCACTTAACCAGACAGTACCGCTGAATATCAAAAACTAATTGCCAAACGTGAAGCCGGTGGTTTTGTGGGCAGTCAATATTCAGCACTTACTCACCTAAGTTAACTGGACAAATAGGACCACATAAAACACAGTCCTATCTTTGTCTAGTTTAACTTATGTGCTTAAGTGCTGAATATAGTCCCGACAACATATGTTTTACCGAAAATGCATAAGTTCCCTACTCACCCACCTGGATGGCCTATTGTCTCCGGCAATGGGTCTGTTCTTGAGCTTTTTTCTCAATTTGTTTCTTTTTGCATCCACTTGTACCGTTAATAGAATCGCATGTCAGGGATTCCTCTCATTTCATTAACATTTTCAACAGCATAGATGATGATTTGTCAGATATTTTTTTGGTAACGTAGATATCAACTCACTATATACCAATATACCACAATTATTGTCTATCATTTATTAGGTTTGATATACCGTTTCTCATTGGAACAAATCGAAATAGTTTGCAACTAAGAAGCTCTATTGAGAACACATTAAGATGGAGGTCAACCTACCATCAGCAAACTAAATTATTTTGATATTTGTGACTATAACCCTCACTAAGAATTATTTTTGTTTTGAAGGCCAGTACTATCAACAGATCAAAGGCACCACCAAGGGTGAAACCATGGTACCCGATTTAGCAAATGTATATGTTGCTGTATTTGAGGATTCTTTTTTTTAAACATCCATTTAAAAATAAAATATGCCTTTATAATTGTTATATTAGTGACATCTTCATCATTTGAAGTGGTAGTGCTGAGTGTTTAACAACATTTCACCAATGATGAAACTCTAGGAACTCCCATCTTAAGTTTAAAATGAATTATCATGAGAATGAAATTAGTTTCTTGGATGTATTGGTTAAGACATTTGGAAATGTTATTCACACCTCTGTATATAGAAAACCTACAGATTGCAACACATACTTATAATACAACAGTTTTCATAACAGGAACTTGAAGAAAAATCTCCCCTTATGTCAGTTTCTCTGCTTACATGGGTTGAGTAGTGTCCATTTAGATTATTTTATTCATTTAGATTTTGCTCACACCTTTTTTCAGTAGTAGCTCAAGGTGAATTACATTCAGGTACACTGGATATTTCTCTGTCCCAGGAGGGCTTGCAATCTAAGTTTGTACCTGAGGCAATGGAGGGTTAAGTGACTTGCCCAAGCTCACAATGAGCAGCAGTGGGATTTGAACTGGCCACCTCTGGCTTGCAAAACTGGTGCTGTAACCACTAGGCTACTCCTCCACTCCAATACAAGTGGTAACTATGGGTCTGAGGTTTAAAATGAAAAGTTATCCAGATAGGTATATCCTTGAGGGTTTTCATAAATCAAAAGTTGCTGATAGGGCGACTGTCTTGACCACAAGAAAGGAAAGAATCACTCTGGAATTTGTGTGTATCTTATGATATTCCCACTTAGCAAAAGATATAGGAAAGATTTTATGTCAAATCTGGCATATATTAGAGGGCACAACTGTTTCAAAGACAAAAGACTAGTAGCACATTCGAGAGAGAAGAATTTCAAGAATTATTGGGTACCATCAGTTTTACCTGAGATAACACTCTCGTATGAGATGTCTACTGGTGAAGGTCATGCTAAATGTGGACTGGTGAAGGTCATGCTAAATGTGGAGTATGTAGTGTATGTATGCATTCTTTAGATATGAATGAATTTACCCATGCAGTTACAGGTAAAGTATACAAAGAGGCATATTTTCAAAGCACTTAGCCTTCCAAAGTTCCATAGGTTTCTATGGAACTTTGGAAGGCTAAGTGCTTTGAAAATATGCCTCAAACTGGCACACACTTAAGTATATAAGTATTGCCATACTGGGACAGACCGAAGGTTCATCAATCCCAGCATCCTATTTCCAACAGTGGCCAATCCAGGTTACAAGTACCAGGCAAGAACCCAAAACAGTACAATACATTTTATGCTGCTTATCCTAGAAATAAGCAGTGGATTTTCCCCAAGTCCATTTTAATAATGGTTTATGGACTTTTCTTTTAGGAAGCTAATACAAACCTTTTTTTAAAACCCCGCTAAGCTAACTGCTTTTACTACATTCTCTGGCGACAAATTCCAGAGTTTAATTATACGTTTAGTGAAGAAATATTTTCTCCAATTTGTTTTAAATTTACCACTCCGTAGCTTCATTGCGTGCCTCCAGTCCTAGTATTTCTGAAAAGAGTAAACAAGCGATTCACGTCTACATGTTCCACTCCACTCATGCTGACTTCTGACCTCTACTTCTTCCTGCTCTTTTCCTTTCCTTGACCCACCCTGTAGTCTTCATCTCTTATGATTTTTACATTTCCTTTCACCACTCTGATTTTTTTTACTGTAAACCACCTAGGGACATGTGCATTTTGACGGTATATCAAGCACCCTTAAATAAAAATAAATAAGTTCCTGTCTTGATAGAGCTCTGACATGTCTCTCTCTCTCTCTCTCTCTCGTTCAGCAGGGTTCTGCAGTCCTTATGTTTAATTTGCTTGAATTTGTGTATGATAAACTGCTTTCATTAATAGAACAAAGCAGTTTACAATAGCAAACAAAATCATAAAAGCAGGGAGTGAGTCAGGCAGCCAGGCAAGCAACAAGCAAGAATAAAGAAATGCCCAAAAGCGTAACAGGGAAAGAAGAAAACAGAAGGGAAGAGTTACAGAAATCATAAAAGACAGTAAACATTTCAGGCCAGAACTATAGGCAGGTTGCAAATGCTCAAACAGCTCTAGCTACTGTCTACCTCCTCCTGAAAGTCGAGAATAAATAGAAGTCCCATCTTAGCCCCCAGTTTCAATCACATCTCGGAGCACTCTTCTCAGACAATGGAGAAGGGTGTTCTATAAGATGGGGGCCAGAAGGACATTCTAATTTCAGGCTGATTTTTGCGGGGAAACAAGGGGGGTGGGGAAGATGGACAGCAAATGTCATTATGTTCCCCTTTACAAGTTCTGTAAATTACTGAGAATCTGAGTGTCTCATTGCTGCAGACACTGCACTTTCTTGTTTCCCTCCTGCTGGGAAGTTATTTGCAAAGATGATTCATCAGAGGGGTTTAAAATTGATGCTAGGATGGAAATTGAGAAATGAAAAAGCAAAAATAATAGTAGTTTCATTCCGAGAACAATTCCCCAAAGATACTATAGATCTGGCAGATCATTTGTGCATTAGGAATTATTTCTGAGAGGAAGGACCGATGGGTGGGAGGCTGGTTTCTCACATCTCAAGCAGATAATGCCATGGTGCTGGGCTGAAAGAGAGCCCTTAGCTTGGAGGATGGTGCTTGCAAAGTTTTGGAAGTCTTTTTAACTTTGAGTAACAATGACCAGAGGAGTCTTCCAGGACGGTTAAGTATTGGCCATTAAAAAATAAAAATGATGCTAGGTGGGGGGTAGGTGGGGGGGTCAGCAACGTGTTTCACCTTCCACTCCAGCTTCAATGGGAGAAAATCAGCAAATTCCAAAAGGTCCCAGGTTAGCGACCTGCCATGACTTGGTAGAAAAGAACCACTAAAGTGTCACTTCCACAACTTTGAATGAAGGAAGAGCCCTTACTTTTCTTTCCAGCCATTGATCTTTTTCCCTGGGGTAATATCTTCAAATAGGTTCGTTTTGTGCATATCATGAACTAGGGTATATGGAATATGATCTCAGTCTCTCAAATGTACTGCTAATGCTCACTGTAGTACAGTAGGACACTGATTATCCGACTAACTTCTGCAGAGTGCAATCCGGGTAATGAAAAATCTGGATCATCGGATCTTCCTTTTTGAAAAGAGCACACTCTTTGAGCATTACATGTTAAGTATTATTTTTTGTTTTCAATAATATGGGGGAAAATGCCAAACTCTTTGTGATGTTATACATTTTTTTTACTATATATCAGGCATAATATGATAACTATAATACAGAGGTTACAATTTAAAATTTAAAAAATAAAGAACAGAAGCAGTCTGGATAATTGCACATCCGGATCATCAGAGTTTGGGCAATTGGTGTCCTACTGTACTTGAGAGCTTTCCTCCGGAGATTGGAGGTGTAACATGTATAGGCAACCTATCCGGGCATGCATGGAATTATTTTTTAATCATGCTTGTAGCATCCGCTATGATGAGAAATATAGGTTGCCCCAATCTGTCTGACCTTTCAGATTATCTATACATTTGTCTTTTAGATTGTAAACTCTTCGAGCAGGGACTGTCCTTCCATGTTAAATTGTACAGCGCTGCATAACCCTAGTAGCGCTTTAGAAATGTTAAGTAGTAGTAGTATTGGTCACATTTTTTATTTATTAATTAGGATTGATTTACCGCCTTTATGAAGAAATTCACTTAAAGGCAATGTACAGTAAGAATAAATCAAACATGAGCAATAGACAATTACAGCAGTAAAAATATTCAAATAACAATACAAAGTATGGCATAATATACTACTTATAATGTCAACACATTAGGAGTGGAGGAGTGGCCTAGTGGTTAGAGCTCCAGTCTTGCAATCCAGGGGTGGGTGGTTCAAATCCCACTGCTGTTCCTTGTGATCTTGGGCAAGTCAGTTAACCCTCCATTGCCTCAGGTACAAAAACTTAGATAGTAAGCCCTCCTGGGACAGAGAAATATCCAGAGTACCTGAATGTAACTCACCTTGAGCTACTACTTGAAAAAGGTAGGTGTGAGTAAAATATTAATAAATAAACACAATATGTAATAGAACACTTTAATTGCCAGTGTAGGGTATAAGGAAAGATGGAACATATAGATAGGTAAGAGAGTAAGAGGAGTTAGAAAGTAAGGTGACTAATTTAAAGAAAGATGCATATGAAGTCAGAAAGATGGTTAAATATTATCTCGGGTAGGAGTGGACAAACATGTCTTGCTGCAGTATGTGCAGTATTGACTGCATTACTTGGTACTTGAAAATCTTCTTTCTTTCCACATTCCCCCAGATTCTGTATATGGCACCTAGATATAGGCAACCAAATTTGGGTACAGTGCCAAGATATGTGCACATCTTAATTGGCTAATGGCTTATTTGGAGGCTATTAATTATTGATGTTAATTGGCACCAATTGGGATTTAGGATAACACTGGGTGTCTAAATCCCACAGTGCACAACTCTGAAGGGGGCGTGGCCCTGGGAGGGGCATGGGCATGTTGGAGGCAGTCCGAAATGTTGTACACATTTACACCAGCAGGCGTATGTCTGCCACCCAAGTTAGGGTGCAGAAATCAGAGCTAAGCACATTTCTATAAAGGATGCACCCTTTATAGAATCGTACTTAGCACTGATCTTTTCTGATGCCCATATTTGAGTGCCATTTATAGAATCCATCCCATTATATACAGAATAAATACTTGGAATTGACACTTCTTTATCAATCTTAATCCTAATAGGGGATATATATATAATAGGAGGTACCTAAAACAACAACAACAAACAGTACTCCTGTTCTGTATAAATTACAAAATCTTTATTAGTGAAAACAAACCAGTGCATTAAAAGAATTACCAAATAGTATCCCTGCAACTCACTCACACTGCCATCCACACCAGACTTATACCCTGATCACATATGTAAATCCCACAAAGAACATTGAACATAAACACTAAATTGCAGTTTCTTCAGTCTCTGTGTATCATCAGAGCACAATCTCAATAAAGATCAGTCAATGAGCCCTAAAAAAACACAAGGGCACACAAAACCCAGTTCTTAATAATTGTAGCAGATATTGAACATTGCTGATCTTTGTATCCAACAAGTTCTCAAGTGAAGAAAGAAAGAAAAAAAACTCCACCGCAATATAAAGCCACTGTTCTTATAAGAACAGTGGCTTTATATTGCAGTGGAGTGGGGCATAATCGAATGGCACCAGCGAAATAGCTGGCCGGCCATCTTCAGGGCCAGCGCCACAAGTGGGCAGAGCCAACCATATTTTCAAAAAAGATGGCCGTCCATCATACGGTTGGGCCCAGCCAAATGTCAGATTTCGCTGGGTTTGAGATGGCCGGCATCGGATTTCGGCCATAATGGAAAATAATGCCGGCGATCTTAAACCCGGCGAAATCCAAGGCATTTAGTCGTGGGAGGAGCCAGCATTTGTAGTGCTCTGGTCCCCCTCACATGCCAGGACACCAACCGGGCACCCTCGGGGCATTTAAAAAAAACCATTAAAATAGCTCCCAGGTGCATAGCTCCCTTACCTTGGGTGCTGAGCCCCCCAAATCCCCCCAAAACCCACTCCCCACAACTCTACACCATTACCATAGCGCTTATGGGTGAAGGGGGCACCTACATGTGGGAACAGTGGGTTTTGGATGGGTTTTGGAGGGCTCCCATTTACCACCACAAGTGGAACAGGTAGGGGGGGATGGGCCTGGGTCCACCTGTCTGAAGTGCAATGCACCCACTAAAAACTGCTCCAGGGACCTGCATACTGCTGTCATGGAGCTGGGTATGACATTTGAGACTGGCATACAGGCTGGCAAAAAAATGTTAAAAAAATTTTTTTGGGGTGGGAGGGGGTTGGTGACCACTGGGGGAGTAAGGGGAGGTCATCCCCGATTCTCTCCGGTGGTCTTTTGGGCAGTTGGGGCACCTTTTTGAAGCTTGGTCATGAAAAAAAGGGACCAAGTACAGCCGGTGAAATGCTTGTCAAGCCTGGCTGGTTTTTTTCCATTATCAGGCGAAGCCGGCCATCTCGTGAGCATGCCCCAATCCCACCCTGTCCCACCTTCACTACCCTACTGACACACACCCTTGATGTTTCCCCGGCTCCATGATGGAAAGCAGTTGAACCCGTCCAAAATCGGCTTTCGATAATACCGATTTGGCCGGGTTCAGGAGATCACCGGCCATCTCCCGATTTGTGTCAGAAGATGGCCGGGGATCTCTTTTGAAAATGAGCTGGTTAGACAATTGAATCTGATCGAAAAGTGGAGAAGTGTAAGTCTGCCAAGAAACCACAGATATATCACACACAAGAAAGAGAAAAACAAAGCTGGAAACCTTTTTCTAAGAAGTAAATGTGACTTTGGTTGGCTCAGACCTCATCAACTGTTGGTCACCGCAAGGTTTCACACTTTTTGCTAACACTACAGTGCTAAAAATAATGTGGGGAAGTACTATCTTACTGACAAAATCTCAATTTTCCTTCTCAGCAGTGACATTCAAACATTGTTGGGAACCAAACTGCCCTTTGCCTCCCACAGATCTGCTGTTTTCATTTTCTCACTGCTAGTGATTTAAAGACTGGTAATTATGATTTACAGTTCATATTGTCAGAATGATCTGAAATTCATCTCATAGTGTACCTCAGTCCCAAGCTGGAGCTGCACCATGAGATGGATTTCAAACTCTGGCCATACTTAGCTGGAGCTGCACCATGAGATGGATTAGAATATCTCTGAGATGGATTTTTAGCCTCCCTGTCATTAAAACTGTTCCACCTAGAATCCTGCAGCTCTCCCTACACATGCTCTGGATCAAGGTTCAAAGCCTCTAAGCCCCTCCCTGAGATTTTGGATAGGCAGACTTGATAGGCCATATGATCTTTAGCTGCCATATTTCTCTCTGTTTCTATGAAAAACTAACCAATCATGATCAACTCAATGCAAGTCCTTCCAGAATAATCCCATAAAATGCATAGCTGGGAATCATATATGAAATTACTGCTAGAGCTCTTAGCAATCATTTTAGTAGATGGAGCCACTAGGGGCAGGAGGGAGTGTCAATTGCTCCTGGAAGTCTGACCTCTAGTGGTAGTACTGTGAGACTACCACTAGAGCTTGTGGCAGCATTTTACCAGATAGAACTGCTAGGGGTAGAAGCAAGTGAGGATTACTCATTCCCGGGCTACCCTACTTGAACAGTAGAATGTAAGCACATGCCAAGGCAAATCCTCCACCTTAACTGCCTAATGCTCAACACGCACAGATGATTCGTATAAAATTAGCATTGAGCATTAGGAAGGAGTTTTTGGCACTGTTCCTGCACTATTTCTGGTGCTGTTCCATGCAGAGCCAGAGTTTTCAGCATCTGGCCCTTAGGCCCTGATGCTCAGAAGCAAATGTGGGCCCTAGAGGCCATTAGCGCCAGACTAGCGCCCATATTTGCTATCGCAAAATGTTCAGAACTGGCTAGTGCGTGAAATAATGAGCTCACTGACTCTGACTGCTAATAGCATGCAAATGCAAGCTAAACAGGGCCATTAATATTCCTCTCCAATGCTCAGTGGGCAGCGCACCAAATAAGGGCTCAGAGCTAGTGTTATGGTTTCCCAGGGCTTTGGGGAGGAATGGGGAGACACTGTTCTGCATGCATTTGCATGCTTCCAGGCCCCTCACCCCCCCCAAACACAAGGACCTGGAGGTCCAGTGGACCCCCAGACACCTCACTCACCTAAGCATTTAACACAATATAACCCTGGTGGTCTAGTGTTGTTCCTCCTCCCCAAGTCCCCCTCATATCTTCAAAGGAGTCCTAGCTTCAAACAGGAGGAGGGACTAGCACTCCTTCTCTTCTCCTGCGGGTGCTGTCTCATAATGTCGTCGCTCTGCCCTCCCCAGTTCATCCTAGTATATGCTGGGCAGGGCTTAACAACTATTTAAGGGAGTTTCTTGCTTATATGGTCGTTAAGCCTCGCCTAGCACATCCCAAGATGCACTGGGCAAGGCAGGGTGCTGCCATTTTGAGACGATGCTCGCAGGAGGAGGGAAAGAGTACTAGTCCCTTCTTGAAGCTAGGACTCTTTTGAGGGTACAATGGGGCTTCGACTTAACTACCATATAAGGGAGTTTCTCCCTTATATGATAGTTAAGCCCTGCCTAGCGCATCCCAGGATGCATTGGGCAGGACTAGGCATCTCCATTTTGAGGCAACACCTGGAGGAGGAGGAGGTAGGGAGTGCTAGTTTCTCCTCCTGTTTGAAGCTAGGACTCTAGCATACAAAAGTATGCTTTAATAGTTAGTGGGTGTAATTTGCACTTGCTAATTTTCAAAAAGAAGAAATGTGGCTAGTTTCTCCTTGAAAATTTGAATAAAGCAGACAGATTAAAATTCCCACAAAGTTTGCAACATTGTGCTGGCTTTTTGAAAATCTTTCCTATAAGATCAGACTTCCTTTCTCCATATTCTCTTTTGGTTTCACCTCCAACACAACAATGTGTAGCTCTTCCTGCCTTGTTTCTAGCCCCACCTTGTATGGAAGATTTCCCCCTCCTCTTTAATTCTCGACCTTTTCAGCACTGTCAATCTGGCCTTGCATAGAGCTTTCATCACTGAACCACTGGCAATGCCCAGTCTCATTTCCTACCTCTGCCAGCTAATACCAGAGGCTCAGTATGGATTTGTGTCAGATAAATAAAGGATTAGGATTGGTAGGGAGGAAAATCAGATAAACTAGTACTTACCTCATATAGTAAATATTATTTATGTCCCAATTAGAGATATTGTCTCCTCCTTTTTTTTTTTTTAACCAAGATGAATGTGTCATTGGAAACTCCAGGAGTAAATATGAGGAGAAGAGAAGCTGGTTAGTTTTGGCATTTATAGAGGGCAGAAGGTCACAATGATCATCTGTAAAGCAATGTAAATAATACAGGATTATACTGCAATAATGCTCTCAACTGCTCCATATTATGCTTCCAAAATATAATTTGTGAAATTCTCCTTGAGTTATTGGAGAAATAGGGAGACAATATGGTTGTTCTTTTCTAAATTGCCGTTATTGAACTGCGGTGGTTAAACATAGAAACATAGAAAAATGTAGGCAGATAAAGACCATCTCCCTGATACTGAAAACTATTTAACCATCCAGGAACAGCTCCTGGTTGGTTAAATAGTGTTTAAACATCTAAAAGCAGATATTCAGTGGGCGGTAACCATAGTGGTTGACAATAATCTCTGAAGTGGATGTTGGCTGGGCTGAACTAGGATGTTTCCCCTTTTTACTCATTAGTCACAATTCCCCATATTCTATATATGGCGCACAAAATTGTGTGTGGAAATTTGGGCGTGCGTCCAAGTTGCACGCACAATTTAATCGAGTAAGAACCAATTAGCACCGATAATTGGGTGGTGATAATCAATTATCAGTTCTAATTGGCAATAATTTGAATTAAGCACACGTTTTGCTAGGCCTGTTCTATAAGGATGTGCATGTAAATTCTTGGGCGTGAATCTCAAAAGGAGGTGTGATCAAGTGAGTGGCATGGGCATTCCAAGAATTTGCATGCACTGTTACAGAATGCACCTGATCCGTGCCTAATTTAGGTACAGGGATTTACACCAGGTTTCAGTTACTGTAAATCCTTGTGCCTAAAAGTTAGGCGTAGATCCCAGCACTAGGCACTATTGTATAAATGGTGCCCAACTTGGAGCGGAAACAGGACAGAACATTGCAAGAGACAAGTGCTGGAGGTGCTACTTTGATGCTGGCAGCTCCCGATGAAGCAATAAGCAGTGAAACGGAGGGGCTCTGTAGATCATTTGCCGTCCTGAGTAAAGCGGCTCTATAAAAGTTAAGTTGTAGGTTAATTTGCTATTGTGGACCATTTTATGGTAAAAATAAGTCATAAAGAAATCTTTTTGCTTCGCTTCCTACAGGGAAAAATGGCTGCCACTGGTATTTTATTTTGCTTCTGTATAGAGATAAGCACTGAGCTTGATGTATTTTGTGGCCTATGCATGCTCTATGTCTGGATTTGTATCCTCCAGCCCTTCCCCTTCCCTTTTTTTTCCTTTCTTCTTCTCCACTTCCTCTTTCTTCCCCTTTTTCTTAATGTGATTCTAGTTGTGAATAGTTGCTTCTTGAATGTGAGCTCCAGTTTTGCCATGATTTGTAAATGTTGCTTGTTGTACTGTGGTGAGCTCTTGCTTCTATTGTATTGTATTGAAATCCAATAAAAGATATTAAACTTGAAAAAAAAAAGTCATAAAGCACAATTTAAAAAAAATATATATATATTAAAAAAGGATTTTAAGAAAGTATATAGAAGGGGGAGCTTTTTGACTAATGATGTATCATACAGCAGCTCTGTTGTAAAAAGTAGCTGCTGTCTTTTCCTCCATTTAAGTGATTATTTGGTGCATATTCAAAGCAAATGTGGCTATAATTTGTTGTTAAGCACGATTTAGAGAATACGCTTAACACTCATTTTTTGGCGCTGAATTTTTGGCCCCATATAAAGAATTTGGTCCAAAATGTCCAAATTCTTTTGCTTCAGTAAAGGTGACACAAATTCCCTCCATTGAAGTAACACAAAAACCTTGCAAAACACTCATACACAACCTATAGCAAACCTGCCATACCAAAACAGCACTAAGGAGCCCTTTTACAAAGGCGCACTGAAAAATGGCCTGCAGTAGTGTAGACGGGTGTTTGGGGTGCGCGCAGAATCATTTTTCAGCCCACCTGTAAAAAAATGCCTTTTTAAATTTTTCTCCAAAAATGGACATGAGGCAAAATGAAAATTGCCGCATGTCCATTTTGGGTCTGAGACCTTACCGCCAGCCATTGACCTAGCTAGCGGTAAAGTCTCATGCGGTTACCTGACGGTAATGACCTAAGTGTGTCAAATGCCACTTGGCGCGCACCCAATATGTGCATCTGAAAATAAAATTTATTTTTTGGACACGTCTAAAATGAAATTACCACAACAGCCACGCGATAGCCAGGTGGTAACTCCATTTTGGCATGATTTGGACACATGTAGATGCATACGCGACTTAGTAAAAGGACCCCTATGTCCCAGAACTCAAACAAACAAGAAAGCAGACTAGGTCAGAAAAAGAAGTGGTTTAATAAAACAATACCCAGAAAAGGTTATAAACAATACCCGACGTGGCCACGTTTCACCCACAGTCTGCTAGAACTATAAAATAAAAATACAAACATTGTATAAAAGGATGCCGCCACTTTTGTAGAGAAGGCCAGACGAATTTCATATTTAATATAAACAGTTTACTCATTTGTTTAGTGTACAAGCTGATTACCATCAATAGGGGTAGTCAGGAAGCATTTCTATACTCAAAGCATATCTACACACACAAGCAATTTACAGCAAGCTTAAGGCAAATCAAAATGCTATACACAGACAAAGAAAAATTCAAAATGCTTGCTACCTCTTTGTTCCAATCTGATTTTATATCGTTCTTCTTTGGCATCTGACCAATTCTCTCATACAACATTCCTGTGCAAGTCTCTGAATACCACAAACTGTTAATCATGTGCAGAACATCTGCTTTCTATTACCCCCCTACCTTTTAGCCCACAGACTTTCTGGAGCCTGCCTTTGGCTAATGTGTTGCCACATTTTTTTCATGCCTCAGGAGGGTTAATGTTAAAACAGCTTGTTGTAATCATGGAGCCTTCCACTCCGCATTTTTCATACTTTTATTCAACAAATCTTTCATACTTTTGTTCAACAAATCCTCCCTTTTGAGGCCTGGTATTCCAGGACTCAAACATCTGTTTTAGCTCCAGTCTGTTTCCTTACCTCCCTTCTAAATTTCCTCCCCCCTTGTTTGTGGCATTCAGTTTCTGCACGCTTTTTCAATATTTTTGGCTGACATATTAAAGTTTTATTTATTCTTGATTTCAGTTATCATTGTTATTTTAAAAGCATCCTGGCACATCTTTGCAAACATGCTAATACACATGTTACACAGCATTAAACAGATTCAATTGTACTAGGGTACAAAATTTATATCTCTTGAGGTATATAATTTATAGGACAGTGAGCTTCATCACAGGAGAATACACTGTCATTCATTCTTACTTTTCATTAGCTGATGTGGCATTAAAAAATTACATAAATTAAAAGCATAACATTCATTGAATCAGTTGTTACAATATTCTGCGTGTAAGTGCACTTTATCGGGGGAATGTGTTCAGTTGTCATACTATTAATCAGACACCAACATGATGTCTGTGGGTACTTGTCCATAAGCAAGGCTTGCTTATAAATAGTCTCATTTGTCCAATGAAGGTTTTCATCATCCCTTACACAGGTATTATTGGGATCACAGTCATGGTGCCCACTCAATTTTATCATTGTAGTCCCATTCATCATAGCTGGCAAGGACAAGGATGATGTCAATCAGTGGACACATATGATACAATCAGTCAAATTCAACATTTTGGCCACTGTAACAAGTCTATTCTCATATGTGTTCATTGTCCATTAACAAACAACAACAGTCCAATACCATCATGTTTAGGGACATGATGTTTGTTTATTCTTTGTCCATTTCAATGTTATTAATTCGTCGAATATCTGATAAATGTATCCAGGAAGTATGACCTTCCAGACGGGCAGCAGTCTGAGTAAGGGCCGTGATAGCAAAAGGCCCTACATACACAGGATCTTTCCATGTTTTATGTGTAAAGTTCTTTCGCAATACTAGATCACCTACTTTATAAGCACAAACATCATTAGTAGTCCCTGCCTGTGATGCTACATTTGTTCGGATCATATCACTTGTCAGGTTCAACATAGGTTGTAGCTTTTGCCAGTACTGAGTTGTGCTATCAGTACTTGCTGTCTGCATCGGGAAGAAATGACGTCCTGTCTGAATTTGGAATGGGGTCAATTTAGTACGCCCATTAGGTTGGGCCCTTATAACCATCAAAGCTAATGGTAACAAATCAAGCCAGGTATATGGTTTACCTGCTGTTTCCTTGTTTAAAGCCTTCAGTAATACTCTCAATTTAGTTTTTAAAATACCATTGTAGCGCTCCACCAAACCATTGGAGGTGGGGCGATACACTGATACTTTTCTGTGTGTTAAACCCATAATCGTTTCCATTTCTTTCAAAACACTGTTATTAAAATGTGTCCCGTTATCAGAAATTATTCTAGACGGACACCCATGTCTTGGCATAATATGAGTTACCAGGCATTGTACCACTTCATGTGCTGTCTCCCTTTTACATGGAAATGCTTCTATCCACCTTGAAAAAGCATCCACCCAAACTAACAAATATCTTTTTCCCTGCACTGGAACAATCATATCGGTGAAATCGATATACCATTCTTTTGCTGGGCCTTCTGGTATTGGAAGTGTCCCAGGTGATATTTTAGGACCTCGTTTAGGTATGTTAATATTGCATACCATGCAATTCTGCACAACCTGTTGAATCAGGTTATCAATTTTTAAAGTCCAAAATCTTTGCTCAAATTGTTGCCTCATTGTTTCCTTATTCCAATGCATGGTTGCATGCCACTCAGCCAATACCTTAATCGCCTGGCTCATTGGCATACAAGGTAATCCTTCTTCTGCATTAAACCATTCACTTCCCAATTTCATACATCCTCTCTTCAACCATTTTTCACTTTCCTGTCCCTCTGGCTGCCACATTTCAATCTTATCTACATTCGTAAGTGGCCCTTCCTGTGTCTGTCTAGTATTATACAAAATCTTTTCACTTTGCTTAACCACCTCCGTTGCTGCTGCATCAGCCATTGCATTACCTAGTGCTTCAAAGGTTGGCTTTTCAGTGTGGGCCGGGGTCCACACAACTGCAGTTTTTCTACCTTCACGTTCCCTTCTTGCCAAAATTTCAAACAGCAATTTCCAATATGTGTAATGTTGTAAATTTTTACCTGCACTGGTTATCATCCCCCTACGCTGCCATTTTAATATATGATACTGTAGTGAACTTGCAACGTAACCACTATCAGTATATATAGTGACATTTTGAGTCATATCAGTGTGTTGTAAGGCCGTAATAACGGCTAAAAGTTCAGCATGCTGTGCAGTATGATCAGGAGGGGTTTTATATTGTACTTGCATTATCTTTCTTAGATTCTCATCTACCTGCACGCAGGCAAAGCCTGCAACAGTCCTTTCACAAGCTCCATCTGTAAACCATATTAATCCATCAGATAAGGGTTCAAAAGTAAGACAATGAAATGTAGGGATTTCTATAGTATCAATCTCACCCTCTTGATCGACAGGAAAAAGCAGATCTATCTTATTTCTCTGTTCTTTAGTTAATGGTATTATTCTTATATCTTGTCCTAAAAGTACTGCTTGATATTTTCCAAATCTAGTGGCTGTCAATGCCGTCTGGCTAGGGCTCAACAGCGTTTTAATCGTGTGGTTGGTATGTATTACAATAGGAACAAAAGGCATTTGTGCTCTCCATTTACCTACTGCTGCCACAATAGCTGTCAGTAACTTTGGTATTTCTTTCATTCCCTTTTCCACATGATTAAAAGAGCCTGACAAAAAAGCTACTGGTGCATTTACTTCATTGTTTTGATTAATCATAGCTGCCCAACTATTTCCCATGTCTTTTACCCACAAATGCACAGGTGATTGGATATCTATTACTGCTAATGGTCCTGGAGATAATAAATCCCTCACAATCTTAGCCAATACCATCTTATCCTGTTCTTCCAATACAATTAATGTATTCTTTGGTGTGGCTGCGGGCAGTTTCAAATGTTTATAAAGTCTCATTACTTTTTGTGTATAATTTGGTATCCATTGTCTGCAGTAATTTAACATTCCCAAAACAGCACGTAACTGGGTAACTGTTTGCGGTACCGGAGTCTCATTTAAAATAGATATAACTTCCGGTATAATGACCTTATGTTCTGCTGAAACATTTTGTCCTAAAAAGGTGACAGTAGACTGAGCTATAACACATTTTTCCCTGTTACATTTATATCCTAACTCTCCTAATAACAAAAATAATTTTGTAGTCCAATCTAGGCATTCTGCTTCAGTCTCAGCAGACAGTAGAATATCATCTACATAGACAAACAATGACACCGTGTCAGGCAATTGACTCCTGAAATCCTTTAAATCCATCATTAGTTGTTTTGAGAATACCGATGGACTATCAGTAAAGCCTTGAGGCATCCTAGTCCACCTGTATGCCTCACTCTGTACTATAAATGACGTCAAATCCCTAGACTCTGGATGAAGAGGTATTGAAAAGAATGCATTAGACAAGTCAATAACAGTGTTATATGCATATATATTCTGGGTATGCAAAAGAGTAGCAGGATTTGCACAAATCGGAAATTGATTTTTTGTAACCTCATTTAGCTCTCTTAAATCATGTACTATCCTTACATTGTTTTCCCCTTTCGGGACAGGAAACAATGGGGTATTGTACGGGGATACTGAAGGTTCAATAATACCACATTTCAATAATTTATCAATGTGTTCCAAGGTTTTGGATACTAATTTAGGTCGTATGGGGTAAGGGTCTTGCTTCGGCCCCTTTGCCCCTTCTATTAATTCTATCTAATGGGGTTTTGCATTTATGGCTAGTCCATATGGTGAATCACTTGTACTCCAAATATGTTGTGGTAATTCTTCCATAACCCTTACTTTATTTTCATTATTCAACTGTTGAACCATGGTGAGCAAACTTGGTATTTCTTTATTTCCAAAATCTAAACACAATCCTAATTGAGACAATAAGTCTCTACCACACAAATTTACTGGGCAATCAGGTGCCACTAAAAAGGGTACCACAGCCTCCCTTGAACCGTGCGGTTGGCATTCCAAGCGCACCAGAGTGGGTTCTGTTAGCCTTTTCTTTGTTCTATCCCCGTAAATCCCACTGTTGTTCTATACTGATTTGAAAGTTTAACTCCCTGTGGTTTTGCACACAACACAGAGGTACTCGCCCCTGTATCTATCAAAAATCTCACAGGAGTTCCATATTTGCCAATTGTCAATGTAATAAAGGGTTCCCTTGTGTCTAACCTGAAAATCATTCCCTCTTCCTGACACGGGTTTGCTTCCAGTCAATAGCATTGGTCTGGAATATTCTGCCAAGTTGGAAAAGCATTTACAGTACCCTGTCTCTGTACTGCCGCTCCTGGTCCCTGTGATTGCATCGCCGGCTGCTGTAAGGCAGTCTGCGGGGCACTCACAGGCATCCCTACTACTTGTGGCATTAATCCTTGCTGCGTCTGCATTTGTACTTGGGGCATTCCTGCATTCTGATAACATTCTGAAGCATAGTAACCATATTGCTGACAAATCATATTGTTCAGATGTTATTAAAGATTTTAAATCACCTCTTTCCCTATTAGCCCTACACACAAAACTAGCTAGGACTGTGACTAATTCAAGTCAGATGATCTCTTAACACTGCAGGAATCTCACTTAAAAAAGAGTCAAACAAAGTTAAATTGCAAAGACATTCCACATAGAGAACTAGAAACAGAATAACACATATTTTAAAATAAACAGAGATCAGAATTCCCTATAAGACAAAGAACTTATTTAAATCTAATCTAAAACAATCTTTTAAAAGGAACAAAAAAAAAATTTCAGTTCTTTCAGACCTTTCTAACCGTTAGCTTAGCAACAGCCAGACACCGAGAAATCAAAAACAGATGACATTCCTCAACCTTCAGGCTGAACCAAAGGCTGATTTTCCTGTTCTCGCTGTATTTTTTCTACATCTGCATGAAGAAGATCTGCTGCTACAGAAAATAAATTCCAAATTGTAAGATGCTTTTCTAAGCTGTTCTTCTTTTTCTTATTTTCTTGTATATATGTCAGGAGAGATAATAATTTTGGACGATCAAACGACCCATCCTGAGACCAGCTCAAAACAGAATCTTTTCCTTCATATTTGACCCATTTCTCATGTATTTTTTCAATCTGTTTTTTTTCTAATGGGAATAATTCTATGACATGCTGCAAAGGGGAGCATTTTTTTGAACTATCTAAATCTAAATACATAGCATATACAGGAGGCTTTTCTTTCTTATCTGCCCCTTTCCCTTTCATTGTATTCTGACTATTACAATTTCTCCTATAAAGCCACAATCTACAAAAATATACTAATGCACTTAAACAAAGAAAATATACAAAAAAGAAAACTACAAAGCTAAACAAATATATCGGTAATAAGGCCACAGTGTAAGCTTACTCACGCGTCTTCTTATTTCTCTTTTTAGCAAGCCCAGGAGTTATCACCTGTATGTCCACGTCAGTAGTTTGATCAATCCCACATCAGTGGAGCACAGAAATCAGGCATAAACAACGCTTGCTCTGCTTTCAATCCTGTAAAAAACTTCATTAACAACAACTTAATTTGTCCTTCGTCTCGCCTTCTCTTTTCCGTATGCGGCCTGCTCCTGGCTGGCTCGCCACTTTTGTATAAAAGGATGCCGCCACTTTTGTAGAGAAGGCCAGACGAATTTCATATTTAATATAAACAGTTTACTCATTTGTTTAGTGTACAAGCTGATTACCATCAATAGGGGTAGTCAGGAAGCATTTCTATACTCAAAGCATATCTACACACACAAGCAATTTACAGCAAGCTTAAGGCAAATCAAAATGCTATACACAGACAAAGAAAAATTCAAAATGCTTGCTACCTCTTTGTTCCAATCTGATTTTATATCGTTCTTCTTTGGCATCTGACCAATTCTCTCATACAACATTCCTGTGCAAGTCTCTGAATACCACAAACTGTTAATCATGTGCAGAACATCTGCTTTCTATTACCCCCCTACCTTTTAGCCCACAGACTTTCTGGAGCCTGCCTTTGGCTAATGTGTTGCCACATTCTTTTCATGCCTCAGGAGGGTTAATGTTAAAACAGCTTGTTGTAATCATGGAGCCTTCCACTCCGCATTTTTCATACTTTTATTCAACAAATCTTTCATACTTTTGTTCAACAACATCAAAACATCTTGTAAAAAACAATAACATATAGATATGACAAAATGTCAGAACATATGCAAATCATCTATAAAATTACATAAAATAAGATAAAATCAAGTTAAAATAAAATTATATAAACAATCAAAAATGTAATCATAACAATACAAGCAAAATACATCAAATATAATGATAAAACCAAATATCTAAATCTATATGTAATCAAACAAGAAAATTCTTTTTATTTTCTTGTTTGATTACATATAGATTTAGATATTTGGTTTTATCATTATATATGATGTATTTTGCTTTTATTGTTATGATTAAATTTTTGATTGTTTATCTAATTTTATTTTAACTTGATTTTATTATATTTTATGTAATTTTATAGATGGTTTGAATATGTTCTGACATTTTGTCATATCTATATGTTATTGTTTTTACAAGATGTTTTGATGTTTATGTTTTTATTTTATAGTTCTAACCCTGACACAGCCTGTGGGTGAAACGTGGCCAAGTGGGGTATTGTTTTTAACCTTTTCTGGGTATTGTTTTATTAAACCACTTCTTTTTTTTTACATGGTCTGCTTTCTTGTTTGTTTTCTTTACTTCAGCAAGCAGATTTGTGCCTTTTTTGTTTAATTTTCCAGAACTCAAACAGCAACAATCCTACCCATGAAAATACTGCAATGAAAATATTACACCTGGCTTTATAACAACACAACTATTCTTCCCAGAAAAGAAAAGGAGTGGTCTGTGAAGTTAAGAAATCAGTGTTCAAATCGTATATCTTTCAGGCAGATCACTTTATATCTCCCTCAGGTTCTTGACTAGATTGTAAACGCTTAAGAAAATGGATTTATTGTAGCTGACTTCTGAAAATGCTGCATTATTTAGAAAGGTGGGATAAAAGTTTAAAAAATATATTATTAGCAATACACCTCCTATTGGTATAACTGCTGGATTACACAGAAACTACATATTAATAGAATACTTTATGTTAATCATATACAAAGAAATACCCTCACCAAATGTGAATTATAAATAGACATATGCAGACAAAAACTCAGCTCCTGCCCACTCCAGTTTCACCTCATCCTCTCCTGTTCCCTATCTACTACCTAAGACTCAGGTCACTGGCTAATAGTCATGAGCAGAATCCTGTGCTAATGCATATTGAAGTCTTTGATGCCACCCTCAAAACTGCTACACTCTAGGCAGTTGCCTAGGTGTGACTAATGGAAGAGCTAACCCTGATAAACATGAAAATAAATGCAAAACAAGCCTTGCCCAGCCCACCATTTTTCCAATGGTTTCACCAGATTCCATCTAGGAAATTGTTATTGGATTCCTTCAGTCCTGGAGCCTACAGCAATATTCACTTTTTCCCATTTGTATAATTCCTTTTGTGAACAATTTATTGTTCCCATATCTTCTCCTTACAGTCCCCTAATATCCTGTAGAGAATGTGTTCAGTTGATCTCATCAGCTTAAACAACTCCAACTCACCAGAATTCTCAGCCCTTGAAAGCACTGGGTCATCAGCAGGATATATTCCTCTGCTGAAACACAGTGGACTAGAGGGTTTGGGGGGTGGGGGTTAACTTTAAGGAGCAGAAAAAGGTAACAAAAAGAAACATCTAGACTATGAAACTACATAACAGCTGGCATCTGAGTACCTATTGCAGCCCAAGCTTTCATGGTAATGATTGTATAATTGAACTGTTCTAGAAATGTTCCAGGACAAGATCTCCAGAGAACAAGGCTTCCATCTACTGCTATAATATAAAAAAAAGAAATGGAGACTGATGGTCCCTGATCCCAAGCTTGGTCAGTTTTTTGAGCGTCAGAACCCATAAACTCTTCCTAGCACCACATCAGTGCCAATATGGGTCTCTCTGCAGCCATTAGATTGCAGATGAAGCAAATCCAAATAGAAAAAGAGAGACAGAGAAGATGAAACTCTGTTCTTCTTCTTCTTCTTCCAGGAGAACAGTTCACTAGAAACAAACTGCTCCTGCACACTGCAGACACTTGAATTCCAGAACTGCCTAGCAAGGGATGCATTTGCTAAAATAGGAGAAAGATTTTTACATAAGTACATAAGTATTGCCAAACTGGGACAGACCAAAGGTCCATCAAGCCCAGCATCCTGTTTCCAACAGTGGCCAATCCAGGTCACAAATACCTGGCAAGATCCCCAAAAAGTACTAAACATTTTATACTGCTTATCCCAGAAATAGTAGATTTTCCCAAGTCCATTTAATAATGGTCTATGGACTTTTCGATTAGGAAGCCGTCCAAACCTTTTTTAAACTCCGCTAAGCTAACAGCCTCTACCACATTCTCTGGCAACGAATTCCAGAGTTTAATTACAGAGCCTAACTTGGTTGTTAGTTGAAGGGGAATTATAGCTGGGGCCAGGTGGTAAAACCTGTGTTTGAATTTAGCCATGGCAACAGGACTAGCATTCCTGATCTTACAGAATTTAGTTACATTTTATTTAACTCAACACTCGCATTCTGTTCTATACACACAAAAAGGAGAACTAGGTGGATTACAGGGGACAGTTCAGCTGAAATAAAATCTCAATATAAAAACTTACCTACACATGCAGTAAATGCATTAAACAAAAATGATAAAATCAAAATACAACAACATTTCAGTCCATAGATTCTTACAAATATTATAATCTTTCAATTCATACTCTACATGGTGGTGTCTATGCTAATGATTCTTCCCCATCGAAACAGACCTTAGAAGGTACACAAAGGCCTTCAGTGGGGCTAATCTGAAGTGTCCGAAAAAGGCATCATAGGTGCTTATGTGCTTTCATAGAATAGGTCCTTGGTCTTCATGCCCAGACCTCGAGGGTTGCTAACAAGTCAAGTTTTCAGAATCTCCCTAATGAATATGCATGAAGGAGATCAGCATGCAAATTACCTTCTTTTTATGCAAATCTCTTTTATTCATATTCATTAGTAATAGCCTGAAACCTGACCTATCGATAACCCTTGAGGACTGGAAACAAAGCCTAACGGAATAGGTTCATGTAGAGGGGCATGAACTGTCCAAGTTGTGATTTGGACGTCTTTGTAAAACGTCCAAATCCGGGGGCGGGGAAAACCATATTTTTGAAAAAAGATGACCGTCCATCTTTCGTTTTGAAAATACCGTCAAAGACGTCCAAATCCAAGGACGTTCTTAAATTTGGATGTCTCTAGATTTGGACGTCCTTGGATTTGGATGTCTTTGACTTTCAGCGATTTTCGAAACCAAAGACGTCCAAGTCAAAAACGTCCAAATGCAAGCCATTTGGATGTGGGAGGAGCCAGCATTTGTAGTGCACTGGTCCCCCTGACATGCCAGGACACCAACTGGGCACCCTAGGGGACACTGCAGTGGACTTCATAAAATGCTCCCAGGAACATAGCTCCCTTACCTTGTGTGCTGAGCCCCCCAAAGCCCCCCAAAACCCACTACCCACAACTGTACACCATAACCATAGCCCTTACAGGTGAAGGGGGGCACCTACATGTGGGTACAGTGGGTTTGTGGTGGGTTTTGGAGAGCTCGCTGTTTCTTCCACAAATGTAACAGGTAAGGGGGGTATGGGCCTGGGTCTGCCTGTCTGAAGTGCACTGCAGTACCCACTAAAACTACTCCTGGGACCTTCATGCGCTGTCATGGACCTGAGTATGACATCTGAGGCTGGCATAGAGGCTGTCACGAAATATTTTTAAAGATGTTTTTTAGGGTAGGAGGGGGTTAGTGACCACTGTGGGAGTAACGGGAGATCATCCCCGATTCCCTACGGTGGTTGTCTGGTCATTTCCAGCACCTTTTTGTGCCTTATTCGTAAAAAAAACACATCCAGGTGAAAACGTCCAAGTGTTTGTCATGGAAGTCTGTGCTTTTTTCGATTATGGGTCAAACATGTCCAAGTGTTAGGCATGCCCAAGTCACGCCTTCACTACACCTCCGACACATCTCCTTGAATTTGGATGTCCTTGCGACGGACTTCAATTGGAGATGTCCAAAATCGGGTTTCGATTATACTGATTTGGACGTCTATGGGAGATGGACGTCTATGTTCCGATTTATGTCGAAAGATTGATGCCCTTCTCTTTCGAAAATGAGCCTGATAGTGAACTCCAGTGGTACAAAAATGCTCTGGCCCAAATTTTCACCTGCTCCAAAGAAGGTTTCAAATTTCAAATTATTTGTGATATACTACAACTCATATAAAATATGTCTAAGAGTTACTAAATTTAAAAATAGGGAGGTAGAAGCACTGCACAAAAACAAGGATAAGACAAAATTATAACCAAGTGAAAAGCACAGAAGGAATGACAATTTAATTATGATGCAATCATAAACATATATCCCCAGATTCTATAAATGTTGCCCACATTTGCATACCAAAATTTGGGCATGATCCTGAGAGTCATGTGCAACTTAATTGGTTAATGAGCCAATTAATGGCAATAATTGGGCACTAGCAATCAATTACTGATGTTAATTGGCACCAATTAGGATTTGCACGCTCATCTGGATGTGCGCTATTTTATAACACTGGGCGCATAAATCCCATGCGCACAATCCAAAAGGAGGCGTGGCCATGGGACAGGCATGTGCAAGTCAGGCATTCCACCAATTTTTTGCACAGTGTTATAGAACACCAAGCATGAGTGTCCAAATTGGGCACCGTGAGTAACACCTGGTTTCAGCAGGTATTGTCACGGTTGTATCCAGGTTCCTTGCTCTCAGTCACCTGGCCCCCCCCCCCCCCCCCCGGTGGTTAGACCTGGTGGCTGCTGTGAACTGATGACTTTCCGTTTCCTATGTTCCAGAAGATATGCTGGTCCGGTCCGGATTTTCCAGCCTTCCAGGTTGTTTTGGGACTTTTTTGGAACTAAGCAGTACCCGTACCTGGTGAACTCCCTGGTATGCTGCCTTTATTAATCACCTGGGAAGTTCTCTAGTTTGCATTGCAACAGAGGTCCTCAGATGAATTTCCTTTGGTGAGAGTTGTTGCAGTGCTGCTGTGCTCTTTGCTGTTTGTGGCTTTGACCCTGCTTTTCCCCTGGTTTATTCTTCTATCTGCTGCCTGCCCAGACCCAGCTTGTTTTCTGGTTTTTTTCTGCTGCTTGCTGACTGCCTGGAACCCCGGTGTGTTTTCTGGACGTGTCCGGCTGTTCGCCGGCTGGCTGCTGTTTCCTGGAGTTCTGCCTTCCTGCCCTGTCCGGTAAGTCCTGTCGGCTGCCTGCACCCAGGGGCTCAACTCCTGAGGAACGGCGGTCAAGTGCAGGTGAAGTTTGGGCTGATTTCCTGTCCTGCTTGCTCCAGCTTGAGTTGCCTTGGCTGCGGTCTTCACCTGGTAGTTCCGGTCCTGGGTTTGCTGGTACGTCTGTTCTGCCTTGTCTGTGTTTGGGTGATTCTCCTGCCACTGCTGCCCATCGGCAGTGGCCCAAGGGCTCACTACCCCTGAGATTCCAGGCGATACGTGACAGGTATAAATGCTGGTGCCCAAACTTGGCTGCAAGAATCAGCACTATGTGCTGTTCTATGAGGGACGCTCAGCCCAGAGTGACCTTTATAGAATAGCACTGAATACCAATTTTTCTCGGCAACGATTTTTGAGCACAGTTTACTGAATCCGGCTCATAAAGAGTAAGCAGGTACAGAAACACATAGTGGTATGCTGAAGCTGGCCAAAGTGGAACTATAGCAAAGTGAGGGCAAGTTATAAGGTGTAAAATGTGTGTGTGCAATCTACGTGTATATATTATTTATTTATTATATTTGTATCGCACATTTTCCCACCTATTTGCAGGCTCAATGTGGCTTACATAGTACCGGAGGGGTGTTCACCAACTCCGATATGAACAAATACAATGTTATGTAGTTGTAGGATAAGGTTAATGTGATAAGACACATTAGGAATTGTAGAGTGGAAGAGTTATGTTGTGGACAATATGTGCTTTGGTTTTGTTGTGTTGCAGAGTTCAAGTGTTTAGGTTGGATCAGTAGGGTATGCCTGTTTGCACAGATTGGTTTTTAGTGATTTCCGGAGGTTTAGGTGGTCATACGTTGATTTTATGGCTTTTGGTAAGGCGTTCCACAGTTGTGTGCTTATGTAGGAAAAACTGGATGAATAAGTTGATTTGTATTTGATTCCTTTGCAGCTTGGGTAGTGGAGATTTAGATATGATCGTGATGATCCGGATGTGTTTGTGGTTGGTAGGTCTATGAGGTCTATCATGTATCCTGGGGCTTCGCCGTAGATGATTTTATGAACCATGGTACATTCTTATATCTCAGCTCTGCCCAAACTTTAGTTTATTCACATTTGCACAGACACACACACATACACAAAAAACAGCAGAGTAAAGGAACTAGAACATATGATAGGAAAGTGTAGATGCTATTTCCAGTATACAATGCAAATTAAACTGAAGAAAGAAGTATAGGATGGGGAGAGGAGACAGAGACTGGAGGGAAGAATACATCAGAAGGAATGAGACAAGAACCCAGGCCAGGGACGCCGTGCAAGTTGCTCAAAGAAAGGCACAATTGTGTGATGCACCCACTTTATCCATGTGAATAACAGCACACAATGTTATAAGAGCCCTTTTCTTCATGTACAATTACCCCTTTATCATTGGACCCTATATATCGGTACCCAAAATTGTGTACGATCCTGAGATCTGCATGCAAATAAATTAGTAAATGAGCTGTTAACAATTAGTTCTTGATGTTAATTGGCTCTAATTTGAATTTGTGTGTGGATTTGGTTGCACATGATTGTATAAAGATCTGTGTCCAAATTCTCTCATGTGCATCCCAAAGGGGGTGTGGCTATAGGAGGGGCATGGGCAGGCCAGGGACATTCCAAAGATTTACGTGCAGTGTTATACAATATGGGGACTGTGCGCTCAAGTTGCATGCCATGATTCACAGCAGGTTGCTGTTGGTATAATTCCTTGCACCCAAAGTTCAGTGCCGGAAAATACACTAAGGGCCGAAATCTATATATGACACCTAAAATTAATGTGTGCTAAGCAATTTACACCTAAGCATGTAAATCTACATACAGTATTTAGAATATGCTTAGGCATAGTTTATTCGACTGAATCTACGCACATCCATTTATGCCAACGAAAAGCTGGTGTTAATCCCTGTGTGTAGATTTATGCACACTAGCCCATATTTTATAACAACTCATGTAGATTTGGGAACACCATGAAATGCCCATGCCCACACTCCCTAACCACACCCCCTTTTCCCTGTGTGCATTAGAATTTAGGCACAGTACATTACAGAATATGCTTAGCAATGTATGTGCACAAATTCTAATTTTTGCCAATTAATGCTTGTTATTGCTTGTTAAGAGATGTTAACAACCCTTAACAGCTTGTTAAAACAATCAATCTAAGTGCATAGTTATAAAATACGCCTACATTTATACACAGAACCATGTGTAAATCTAGGCGCACTATATAGAATCTAGGGGTAAGCGCTGAGCACAAACTTTTCATGGTTCCTACTGTTCGGCACCTTTTACTGAATCCAGCCCTTAATGTCCACTGAGTGGACAAAACTTTGTGCAAAAATCACAACTGGAAACATCTTCTGAATTACCACAACTCATAATACTACACAAGAGGATATAGGTTCAAGAATGACTTGGAGAGACGTGTGTCCTTCTGCTCCAGTTTCTATGAAGCCCTTTCATCCACGTACTCACCTGGCCTGTCCGTATTTGGCTTCTTAGACAGCAGAGGATCTTAATCTGACTCCAAACTAGACTAAGGCAGATGGGGAAGATGAATGAGGTTAGGGATTGGACAATGACAAGAAGAAGGCATAAAAGAGGCAGCTGATATAGGAGGAGGAAAAAGTGAAATGCAAACGTTTTTTGCTTTCATCCTTGGAATGTGAAGGCTATTTTTAATCTCCCAGTCTGAGATAGATGGAAGCTACCCTTTCTGCTGAATGTGAGCAGGAAGATTAAATTAAAAATCAGCTATATTAGGCACCTAGCAGATAGCACAACAATTGCAAGAAAAAGGTCAGAGTGGATTGCATCAGACACTAGTCATATTCCACCCACTTTGGTGACCAATTTAGTTTCCAAGAATTAGACTCTTGCATTTGTTTTGCTCAGATTTTATTAAGTTAATTAGTATCATGTGCTGACTCAGTAGTAAATAAAGAGTTCCGTTAAGTTACAATGAAATGTTAACAGCATCTCCATCAATGTGAAAACACCAGTTGAAAGGTGCAAGTTTCCTAGAAGTGTGAGGTTAGGTCTGAGTATGGCATGTGGAAGGACAGACAATGAATGTGTGCATGGAACCAATTGACTCCTCGCCTAGCCTGATGCATCAAAGAAACTAAGCACTTTGGGCCAGGTTCACTTAATGGCACCAAAAGTTAGGTGTTGGGAAAAATCAGCACTCGGTGTTATTCTAAAGGACACTCCAGGATGAGCATTCTTAATAGAATAACGTGTAGTGCCAATTCCCACAACAAACTTTAGGCGCGAGGACTTGCTGAAACCTGGTGCACAAGTAGAGTGCACATCCCCAGAATTCTAGGATGCCCCCCTGACCCACCCATGCCCCTCCCATGGCCACACCCCTTTTGGGTTGCATGCTTTGGGATTTGGGCATGCAGTGTTATAGAATAGTGTTCAGCCAGATGCACAGGAAAATCTTGGTGCCAATTAACATCAGTAATTGATTGTTAGTATCCAATTATTGACTGTTTATGGCTCGTTAACCTATTAAGTTGAATGCGCATCTCAGGATCGTGCTCCTTTATAGAATATGGTGGTTTACGGGCAACTCTAGTTTTCCTATGTGAAGCATATAATGTATGGAGCTATATTATCTTCTCACATGTATTATCATTTTGCCTTAAAGTTTAGAATATCTATCACAAACAACTCCAAATCTAGAAGTTAATATTATTGTGAACTGGCTGTTAATCTTGGAGAGAAGAATTAGATCTTCAGAGCAAGATCCTCCCCCCATATTTTTATACTTTTGTCATTTCTTTGGAGAGAGAAAGCATCAGTTCCTCACCCTTCTGCACTCCCTAGATAGAAAGCACTCATCAGAGATTGAATCTGTCCCAGGATAGCAACAGCATTCTTTTTCTGAGTCAAGTTCTTCAATAAGGTCCATGGAGTCAGGAGGGAGCTCTCTCCAAAATTTTAAATTTATGCCACTGGCTCAGGAATTGGCACAAAAACTTAGAGGTAACACCACACACAGAAGACAACCAGTGTAAACAGAACCATTGCAAGGAGAGGGCAAGCAGGGCAGCCATCTTGAGCTTCCCTTTTAAGTCAATTTGTAAACCTGTGAGTAAGCAACTTTCAAAAGAAGGGGGGGGGGGGCAAAATCAGCTCTTGCCCTATTTTTTTTTCCAGGGACTACCCTGCCCCAAATCCTTAGCCCATAAAGCAAAGGGATGCACACTTCTGATCCATCACTATTTCCTGCAAACAAAAGAAAGTTGTGGAGCTAAAATGGAAAGAGAACATCAAGACAGAAAATGATAGGAATCTGGCACAGCAAATAGAGCTAAAGTTTTTCTGCCTACAATTAAGACATTCAGTGGTAAAACAAAAAAGAAATGTGTCAGTCTTACCACAGTCTGCTACTGCTTTCCCTGACAATTAATGCAAATAACGATCTTGGGATTGTTGATCCATTTGTGAATAAATATATGTCTGGTTTGGCAGACTTATATAACAGCAATCACAGATAAACCCTAACAGCAATCTAACTATGGCACAACAATTTGATTAAATTAATTAAAACATGGTTTAGATCAATTTCAAACTGTTTAAGAAAAGAATAAGAGGTGTTTCAATCAATAGTTTCATGTATAGATCCATAAAGGAGTGTTTGAAATATACATAGGTGAGAGATGATGTTAAATCAATATGAAAGGATGTATTTAATTATTTTAATTAGGGAACAAAGAGGGCACAATTACATATGTGTGTGTATACTTGTATGTCCTGTGCCTGTGTGTGTATCTATCTTTCTTTCTATCTAAACCCATATGTTTATCAGTTTTATGTGCTTGTGTTTCTCCAGTTCTGTGTATGTGTATTTGTGTTGGCTGCTATGTTTGTGTGTGCCCATGTGTATTGTGTCAGTGCATGTATGTTTGTATGTGTGTGCATGAATGCTTCTGTGTGTGTGTGAGTGTTATTCTGTTTGATATACATTTTATTTTTTTGTGGTAGCTTTTTTATTGTATTTTATGATTATTTTGTATTTGTAAACCACACTGGACCAGGTTTGGGATTTAGTGGTATGTATCATATTGTTATTGTACTGTGTGTGTGTGTGTGTGTGTGTGTGTGTGTGTGTGTGTGTGTGTGTGTGTGTGTGTGTGTGTGTGTGTGTGCGTATTTCTCTCTGTGTTGGTTCACTGTGTAGCTGATCAGAAAAGGAGATGAGAGGGTAGGACTGTTTGCAAAGTGCAATTCTGTAATTGCTCTGTTATTGTGAATCAGTGATTTGATGCTGTAGCTCTTGCAACTGCTTTTCCCATTTGGGGTGGCTTCATTTCTCTTCTATCTCCCACCACATGCAAAAGCTACAGAGGTAATGTTCAGCCAGAAGCAGTCAGTGTTTCTGTAATTAAACTCAGATATTCAGTGTCAGCCTCTATCTGGATACTCAGTGGCCTGCCAGGAGTTACATGGGTATCGTCAGTATTCAATGCTGGTACCCAGAGAGAGAGCTTAGGAACAGCTTATGCTGAACCAAGTTAACCAGATAGCTATCCAGGTGCCAGCACTGAATCTTGGTAATGCCCATATAATGTCTGCTAGATGTCTCATACCCGGACACTCAGTACTAGTACCAGATTTAACCTAGTGTTGAATATTCAGGTATAAACGTAAACACCATAGTCAGCGTTTGATGTCAATGTGGACTGTGGTGTTTATATATTGGGGAGAGGTTTTAAAGTCTGAAAAATGTTCAGACACATTTGCCATACTTCTCGCCTCTGGACATACTACCACTTATCATTTCTATAGCGCTACTAGACGTACACAGCGCTGTACACTTGAACATGAAGACACAGTCCCTGCTCGACAGAGCTTTCAATCTAATTAGGACAGACAAACAGGACAAACAAGAGATAAGGGAATATTAAAGTGAGGATGATAAAATAAGGGTTCTGAACAAGTGAACAAGGGTTAGGAGTTAAAAGCATGAAGGTAAAAATCAGTAAAATCCTGAAAAAAGCCAGACAGTTGGCAATCCTAATCTCCTGCGTCCTGAGCACGTCCAACACGGCTCCTCTAATATGTTCCAGTTCACCGATTCCTTTAACGTAAAGTGTGCAGTATACAGAGCATTCAATAAGAAAGCAGCACAATTCAGTCATCACATTGGAAATAATAAAAATGAAATTGCCTGTGTGTCTCTGTTATGTATGATCTGTATGTATTGCGTCTGGTGGAGGTAGCTGGGGGTGGTGAGGCAATGTTGAAGGGTAGCTGTGGAGGGAAGGGGCAGTTTGAAAGGTTCTGGTGCAGCTGTAGGGGTAGTTTTTGGAAATCAGGCAGTTTGCAGAGTGGTGGGACGGTTGCATGTGAAAAGGTTTTGGGGATGGAGCAGATTGTGAGGTAGAAGAAAAGCTGCAGGCTAGTTTTTGGAGGTGAGGACAGTCACCTCCAAAAAGGGGAATATATTCATAACAATGTTGCAATGCTCAATGTGCATCATTATGCAAAGATTTGAATCAAATTCGCCAAAAGACAGTCAGTGAAATGACTCTATGACACAGGTAGTCAGTGTAACCTACTCTATCCTGCTTATAATCGAACGAGAATAACGCCCAAGTTCCGACCTAAATCGGGAGATGGGCGTTCTTCTCACAAAAACAAATAAAGCGGCATAATCGAAAGCCGAACTTTGGACGCTTTCAACTGCACTCCGTCGCGGATGCGGACAAAGTTGACGGGGGAGTGTCGGAGGCGTGGTGAAGGCGGAACTGGGGCGTGGTTATCACCCGAACAGAGATGGGCGCCCTTCGCCGATAATGGATGCGTTTGTAGCTAGAATTTAGGGCACTTTTCCTGGACCCTGTTTTTTGACGAATAAGGCCCCAAAACGTGCCCTAAATGACCAGATGACCCCCAGAGGGAGTCGGGGATGACCTCCCCTGACTCCCCCAGTGGTCACTAACCCCCTCCCACCACAACAAATGATGTTTCACAACTTTTACTTTCACCCTCAAATGTCATACCCTCCTCCCAAGCAGCAGTATGCAGGTCCCTGGAACAGTTGTTAGGGGGTGCAGTGGACGTCAGGCAGGTGGACCCAGGCCCATCCCCCCCTACCTGTTACAATTGTGCTGCTTAATGCTACTAGTCGTCCAACCCCCCCCAAACCCCCTGTACCCACATGTAGGTGCCCCCCTTCACCGCTTAGGGCTATAGTACTGGTGTAGACTTGTGGGCAGTGGGTTTTGAGGGGGATTTGGGGGGCTCAACACCCAAGGGAAGGGTGCTATGCACCTGGGAGCTCTTTTACCTTTTTTTTTGTTTTTGTAAAAGTGCCCCCTAGGGTGCCCGGTTGGTGTCCTGGCATGTGAGGGGGACCAGTGCACTATGAATCCTGGCCCCTCCCACGAACAAATGCCTTGCATTTATTCGTTTTTGAGCTGGGCGATTTCATTTTCCATTATCGGTGAAAAGCAAAAACGCCCAGCTCACACCTTGGCGAATAAAGCATGGGCGTCTATTTTTTTTTAAAAAATACGGTTCACTCCGCCCCTTCACGGACCCGTTCTCGGAGATTAACGCCCATGGAGATAGGCGTTTCTGGTCGATTATGCCCCTCCATGTGTCTTAGAGTTATTTATCCTTTGTTTTCCTGACTCACTCCAGTTCCAGATGTGCCCTTGAATCACAGTTGACTCCTGGTGACATTCTAACTACACCCCCCTTGTGGTTGTTTTGGCAAGATACAGGAGTGGTTTGTCTTTACCTTCTCCTGAGGCTTCAAGGGTTAAGTGACTTGCCCAAGGCCACAGGAAGCTACTGTGGGATTTGAGCCTGGACCTCTTGGTTCCCAGCGTGCTGCTCCAACCATTGGGCTTCTCCTCTGCTCCCCCCCCCCCCCCCGAACCACTATCCCCATGTGATTCTTGATGGATCTAGGTTGGACCATGTTACTCTGTTATTTCTAAAATTACAGTATTTTAGAAATAACAGGGTAACATGGTCCAACCTAGATTCATCGAGAATCACATGGACATCAGCATTCTGTGCAACTTAAAGAGTTTTCAAAGAGGATAAAGGTAAACTACAAATCTAAGTCTATATATAGCATCACAAGACTTTGTATTAGCAAATGAAAATTCTCAGAAGATAACAAACAAGAAACCATTCTTATCTTTAAAAAAAACAGTTTTAATAACTGCACAAATCTCACACTTGTCTTGGAAACAGAGAATTCAATGGTAGATAAGGACCATAAGACTTATCTGGTCTGTCCAATTGATTTCTGTTAGTTATTTATTTATGACATTTATATCCCACAGTATTCCCACCCATAGTCAGGCTCAATGTGGCGTACAATAATTAATAAGGAACAATAGTACAAAGTACAGTAGACAAGGTCACAGGAGAGAAGAGAAACAACGAAGGAGGAAGAGAGGGGAGGAGATAAATCAGCAAGGAAGGAGTCGTGGGCTAAAAGGGTACGGCACCTGTAGGGCTCTTAGCTTATGCACTGCCAAAGAGGAAGATCTTGAGTCGCTTCTTGAAGGTCGGGTGATCAGAAGTGAATTTGACCTCTCGAGGCAACCCGTTCCACAATTGAGTGCTGAGGTAAGGAAAAGAGGAGCCATAGGTGGTCTTATATTTGAGGCCATGAGGGGCAGGGTAGTGGAGGTTGAGGTACGAGCGGGCCGACCTACGGGAATTCCTGAGCGGCAGATTAATGAGAGTGTCCATGTAGGAAGGGGCATCGCCATAGATGATTTTGTGCACCAATGCGCAGGTTTTGAAGGCGATGCGGTCCTTTACAGGAAGCCAATGCAGCCGCTCACGCAACGGCCTCGAACTGTCAAATCTAGACTTGCCGAAGATAATTCGGGCTGCTGTATTCTGAGCTGTTTGCAATTTTTATGATAGACCCCAATTGATTTCTAGCTTCCCTTTCACTTCATATAGGGCATTACTGTAACAGGAGAGGAAGAAGGCATGGAGGGGGCCACAATTATATTCTTTCATTGAGGTGCATGAGAGTACAGAAAAAGGATGTGGTTTGGGCCAAAGAAGAGGGAATTTCTTCCCTAGGGAAAGAAACAGCTGAGTTATCTCCTTCTGTTCTCTGTCTCTCTCTTTGCTTCCTTGTGTACATTTTTGTATGCAGTATTTCTCCCTCTCCCTTCAATTCTCCTCTTTCTTTCCTTTCTGTCTTTGTCTTTACTTTTTTTCTCTCTGTAATCCTCCATCAATCTGTCTTGTCCTCTAATCTCATTCCTTCATCTTTATCCATTCCTCTAATTTCCCTTTTCTTTCACAAAGAAAAATCAGCTGGAAAAAAAACTAAACTGTAAAATTGATTCCTGATATCTGCAATGTCTGTGAAGCCCATAGAATTTGTTTAATTAAACTGTGATTCATGAAGCAGTAAAGCAGAATTTTTGCTGTCCACGGCCACTTTAGTCTTTGCTATTGATTCTGTGGCTTTGCTTTCTTTTAATAGCACATTACTAAATATATAGCTTCCTTACACTGCCTCTGTGCATCCAGTTGCAAGTCTTTGTGTTAGATGGTAAAAATGTACTGTAGGATATGGCGTCATTTTTGTGTTTTGCTTATGCATATAAAGGAAGAAATGATGCTCTGAAATCAAAAGCTACAGTACTAAATATCAATTAGTCAATTGGGAAAGAAAGGGATCAAAATACAAAAGGAAGCCTAGGTTACAAATTATAAGCATGTAGGACTAAATTCTGTAAATGGCACCCAAATTTGGGTACCAAATTAATGCACCCTAAGTGCTATTCTATAAGAAGCACCCCAAGGAATTCAAAAAGGTGTGGGATGAGCACAGAGGAACCCTATTTAGAAAATAGATGATAGAAAACAAAAATAATTTTTTAGAAACCCCTTAAATGTCTGCAGGGCTGGATATGTGAGTGACACTTGGGCCAGATGCACTAAACTTTAACGACCCTTTTACAACCCTTTAACGACGTCTCTCCTTCCCTGAGCTGGGCCCGCCCCCGTCTGACATAAGTAACCTACGTAGGTTACTTACGTCAGACGGGGGCGGGCCCAGCTCAGGGAAGAAGGAGAGACGTCCTGAAGACTTGCGGTGATCAGATGTTCTTCTTGCCTGTGCAGTGCCTTCACACAGAGGTGAGAGGTGCTGCGCGGGCCCGGTAAGGCGGAGGGGGAAGCGGCGGCAACGACCTCAGGGGGGGTGGCGGGGGCGGGGCACGGGGGCAGAGGATGGCAGGAGGCGGAGCTGTGGGCAAAAGAAAGGAAGAGAGGAAGGGAGGGGGCCGGGGCTGCTAAAGTTTGAATTTCTATGCTGCAGGGGGAAGCGGGGAGCAGCTGTGACCTCGGACGGGGGGGGGGGCAAGGCCGTCCATACAGGACGCTCCTGACGAGCGCCTTTGCCCCCTCCCGAAACACGTGTTTGTGTTTTGTTTTTGTTGTTGTTGTTGTTGTTGTTGTTGTTGTTGTTGGTTTGACGTTCGTGGCATGCGCAGAGCAGCCAGCATTACGCTTGCCTGCTCTGTGTATGCTATAGGGGCCGATTACCGAAGGGGATTACACCATTTTAATGCATTTTACTTTTTAATACCACACCGAACATGTGCGACTTGTTTTTTTGGTGCATTCTTCATTTTTTCAAATTCATTAGGGACTTTTATGTTTTAGATTTTTTTACGTTTGGTTGATGCATCTGGCCCTTGGACAGCTACTTCAGCTGTGAAGAACTAAGGCCAGTGCCGGGCAGATTTTATAGATCTGTGTTCTGTATATGGCAATCCAGTTTAGGAGAACCTGGAAAGGGCTTCAATGGTAACTTCAGTAGCTGAAATCGAGGAGCGTGCTGGGCAGACTTTTACAAGATGGATTTGGATAGGCTAGAGTGAGCTTTGATGGCAACTCCAGTAGGTGGAACATAAGGACAGAGTCGGGTGGACTTCTACGGTCTATGTCCCAGAAACACCAAAGAAAGACATAGTAAAGTATACAATATCACATTTATTGTTGATTTAATCATGAATTGATAATGAGTGTGACTGTTGGGCAGACTGGATAGACCATTCAGGTCTTTATCTGCCATCATTTACTCTGTTGCTATGTAAGTTGGGTGTCATTTATAGAACAGCGCCTAATGCCGGGATCCATGCTCAACTTTGGGCATGAGGATTTATACCAATTGAACCCTGGTGTAAATCCCCATGCCTAAATTAGACGCGGATCCCATGAATTCTAGAACAGTGCATGGAAATCATAGAAATGTCCCTGACCCACCCATGTCCTTCCCATGGCCACACCCCATTTTTGGATCTTCGAAGAAAAATTTACACACACGTCTTTATAGAATAGCGACAATAAAGATGCGTATAAATTCCCATTATTACCAATTAGCACCAATAATTGATAGCATCCAATTATTTGTGCTAATTGGCTCATTCAATAATATGTGGGCAAATTGGGTGTGTGCCCAAATTTACACCTGCAGTTTTGAGTAGTATATATAGAATTAGGGGATAGTGGGTCGGGGGGAGCAGAGGAGAAGCCCAATGGTTAGAGCAACAAGCTGGAAACCAAGAGGTCCAGGCTCAAATCCCACAGTGGCTTCCTATGGCCTTGGGCAAGTCACTTAACCCTCGATGCCTCAGGAGAAGGTAATGACAAACCACTCCTGTATCTTGCCAAGACAACCACAAGGGGGGTGTAGTTAGGGGTCACCAGGAGTCAACTGTGATTCAAAGGCACATCTGGAATTGGAGTGAATCAGGAAAACAAAGGATAAATTGCTCTAAGGCACATAGGAACATATGGAGGGGCATAATCGACCAGAAACGCCTATCTCCATGGGCGTTTATCTCCGAGAACGGGTCCGTGAAGGGGCGGAGTGAACCGTATTTTAAAAAAAAATAGACGCCCATGTGTTATTCGCCAAGGTGTGAGCTGGGCGTTTTTGCTTTTCAGCGATAATGGAAAATGAAATCGCCCAGCTCAAAAACAAATAAATCCAAGGCATTTGTTCGTGGGAGGGGCCAGGATTCATAGTGCACTGGTCCCCCTCACATGCCAGGACACCAACCGGGCACCCTAGGGGGCACTTTTACAAAAACAAAAAAAAAGGTAAAAGAGCTCCCAGGTGCATAGCACCCTTCCCTTGGGTGTTGAGCCCCCCAAATCCCCCTCAAAACCTACTGCCCACAAGTCTACACCATTACTATAGCCCTAAGAGGTGAAGGGGGGCACCTACATGTGGGTACAGTGAGTTTGGGGGGGTTGGACGACTAAGCATTAAGCAGCACAATTGTAACAGGTAGGGGGGGGATGGGCCTGGGTCCACCTGCCTGACGTCCACTGCACCCCCTAACAACTGCTCCAGGGACCTGTATACTGCTGCTTGGGAGGAGGGTATGACATTTGAGGGTGAAAGTAAAAAGTTGTGAAACATCATTTTTTTGTGGTGGGAGGGGGTTAGTGACCACTGGGGGAGTCAGGGGAGGTCATCCCCGACTCCCTCTGGGGGTCATCTGGTCATTTAGGGCACTTTTTGGGGCCTTATTCGTGAAAAAACAGGGTCCAGGAAAAGTGCCCTAAATTCTAGCTACAAACGTATCCATTATCGGCGAAAGGCGCCCATCTCTGTTCGGGTGATAACCACGCCCCAGTTCCGCCTTCACCACGCCTCCGACACGCCCCCGTCAACTTTGTCCGCATCCGCGACGGAGTGCAGTTGAAAGCGTCTAAAGTTCAGCTTTCGATTATACCGCTTTATTTGTTTTTGTGAGAAAAACGCCCATCTCCCGATTTAGGTCGGAACTTGGGCGTTTTTCTCGTTCGATTATAAGCAGGATGGAGTACTATTATTTTGTCTTGGTACTTAATAATGCTACTAGTCATGTCTCAAAAGAAATAAACCATGAGCATCCAAAATACGAAAGGATAAAAGAAAACCCTGTCCTTATTGGACTTTTACAAAATTTCTTCTTTTTTCACAGTAATAATGTGACTGATGGTGTTTCTCCTCCATTCATTCCAAAGGCATCACCATCCTAATCACATCATTCACATCCTCCTAACCATGTCATTCATGCCCATAGATTTTAATGGTTTCATCTTAAAAATCTCACTAGCAGGTTGAAAGGAACACACACAGCTCTACAGCCATATTCCAGTTCTTCATTGAAATGCAGCAGTCCAAGTAACTGGTAACATCCATGCTTTGACATTTTCCCCTGTCCTACTTACATTTCTTATAGGATGCCTTTTGTCAAAACAGTTTTTCTCACAGGCATAGAAAGAAACAAATCCTCTGATTAGCTGCCTTCTATGCCTGTGAGAGGGAAGGGAATGAATAGTAACAGGATTTGAAGGTTCACACTTGTATTAATTTAACCATATTTCCATCAGTATTTGACACATATTCTCAGCCTGACACCCTGGCTTCTGCTCTGAGCTGGAGTGTGAACATCAGTCAAATCTTTGCCTTTATGTATCTCTATGACCTGTGGGTGGCTGGAATTACAGATCATTGTGGAGCTCATGTTTCCTGCTGTAGTTGAGTAAGTGCCCTTAATATCTTGTCTATATTTTGGTTTTATTTCATTTCTCTGTTATATTAGCTTTTTATATCTCTAGGACAATCTTCTCTCATCTGTCTAGCAGTAAAGTACACAGAGACCTTTGTATCTGTGAGCCTAAAACAAATTTTGAAAGCTCACAAGTACTAAAGTACCCAGGTACTTTGCCCTGTTGTATCTGTGAATGGAGTTAGGTAGAGGAAACTATCCCTTTATTCAAGTATTCAAAAATTTCCACACAGTTCCCCCCACCCCCACCCCCGGCCAAGTTGAACAACTAGCTAGTTAAGTGGCTAATATATACTAACAAGTGCAAAGTTTTGTGTGCCCTCAATATCCAAATAGGAGAACATTCTGGAGTCCTGTGCCAGATCCGATGCTGCTTGCATCATGAAGTAATGAAGGAAGGATCTATCAGTCACTGCTCAGGGGATGTCTTCTTCGTTGTTTTTAAAGAGAAAGCTAAAAGGCCCTGTATCTGGGGGCCAGGCATCTAGGAGGAGATTCTATATATGGTGCCTAAAAAATCAGCGCTGAAATCAGTGCCAACTAAGTGTATTCTATAATCAGCACCTAGATTTAGGGGCCGATTATAAAATATGCTTAGTTGATATTTCAGCGCCGATATCTGCATGCATCCATTTACTCCAACGAAAACCTGGTGTAAATCTCAGCACGTAGATTTAGGCACATTAGGCCATATGCTACAACTAGGCCTTTAAAGTTTGGAATACCTATGAAATGTCCATTTCCTCACTTATAACCACACCCCTTTTTGCCTCCGTGCGTTAGAAGTTCAGCCCACAAAGTTACAGAATGATAATGCAGCTATTTTGCATTTTAATGTATGACTATTGACACAAGTTTTCATATTTACAGTGAATAATATTTCATGCATAGTTTTTATTCAAATGAATACTTAATTAGCCATTGTGATGTAAAAATAATGCAAAGCAGCTTGTTAACTACTGGTGCTGAATGTATTTACTCTCAAAATTTGCTTCCTTGGCCACATTTCAAAACAAAATAAGAAAACTTCTACACTGGGAGGATGGAATGGAGGGTTGGCAGTAATAAGGGGAAAGAAAAGAAGGATGGAACTCTTCTCTGCTCACTTGGAAAAGCAGTGTAAATGGAAGTGGTACTAGGTTGGCAGAGGATAGGAAGAAAGAGATGAGGGGAAGGGTAGAAGAGAGAGTGAAAGGTGGGATGTTCCTGGGCAGGGGAGATATAGAGGGAGATGCTGGGGAAAAGAGTGGGGATAGAGAAGGAATACTGTGCTGGAATCACAATTGTTAAAGGAGAAAGTGCAGTGCCAGGGGGGTGCTGGCATTGCCTTCAATAGGTAAGCTGTGGTGGGGAGTGGGAGATGGCTGCAGAGTCACATGGGGGCACCCTGTACATTTGCAGTAGCCTAGAGAAAGCCCACTGACTGCAATAACAGGAGCCAATAAAGAAGAATGTGAGTCTCACAGGAAAAAGGGACCATGCCATTACCATTAAATGCAGGAAATGCCTAAATGGATAAAATCAAAGAGAGCTTTCAAAGGTGAAATAATTTCTCCATTACCATTAAATACTGAGCTCAGTGTAGATGTCTGGCATCAGTCTCATTACAATAATTAGTTGTTTTGTTTAACAGGAATAATTAAAACCTTTTCATGGTAGTATCCATTTTTCAAGAATTCCCCTGAGTGACTGCAGATATACAGCCAGCATCACTGCTGTCAATATGTCAAACATTTTCAGAAAATAAAAAGTATTCACAGTGCTGTTTACTGGATTTCTCCACTGTGCTCTGATTCAGAAGGAGAAGCATGTGGAGAATAAGGAAGAAAAGCTTTGCTTGATTGCAAATGCATGGATTTCTAAGTGAAGCACCTAGCTAATGGAAAGGATTAACAAGTATAGGGCTTCATTTACAAAGCCACGCTAGCGATTCCCGTGCGGCAAATGAGAGGAAGCCCACAGGAATTGAATGGGCTTCCTCTCATTCGCTGCACTGAGAATCGGTAATGCGGTTTTGTAAAAGAAGCCCACAATGTCTTTACCAGTTAGCTTCTGGACAGATTTTCCGGACAAGGGGATCCAGTCCTGATTTGATCCCCTGCCTGCATGGACTTGTATTTTGATGTTGCTGTTGACTTCCCTAAGAAAAACAAGGCATGAAGGCAGTGTGGTAAAATGAGGACTGGATAAACTTGTCCTAAAATTATGAAGCTGGGGGGGGGGGGGGGAGGGGGGCTTGTCTTGCTGTACCATGGGGATATTTAGGTCACCACAGGTTACATCGTAATGAGATGGAAAATATGCAAATGCATGTAAAGCAAGCTCATCATTACTATGTAAAAACCAGAACATGATTGCGGTGTGCACCTGATGCATGCCACAAGTAGCATTATCAGCATAAAATGATGGGGGAAAAACCCAGCCAAAAGCTTAGTTTACCATGCCAGGAGCATCAGACTTCAAAGTCACAGCCTCTGGACCAGAACCAAAAGGGCTGATGCCATGCTAACTGATAAACCCTCCCTCACCCCCCAAAGCCAAGTCTGTCTCCAAAATAATGCCCCTAGCAGTAGTCTCATGCTACCACCACTAGCAGTCATGTTTCCTTATACAGAAACATAACTCCTACTGGTAATAGTATGAGACTACCACTAGGAGCATCATTTTGCAGAATGTGACAGCAGGGCAGGAGCGACTGGAGATTGCTCTTGCCCAAAGACAACTAGCCCATCAGGAAAAATGCTGGTAGACCCACAAAGATAGTGGAGGGAAGGGATCAGGTGAAGTGGGAGGATGTGATCAGGTTGAATGGGGGGATGTGATTGGGGGGGGGGGGTTGATCAGGGAGCAGTGTTATTCATTTACCATGGTAGTCAGCAACCTGAGGGACTGTTATGCCAAGGTTGCTGCTCCTGTGGTAAATTAAGGTGCAGTAAAAGCTTGCCTTATACCACATCTTAAAAACTCCCCCCCCCCCTCCCAACTGGCTACAAAGATGTGTTTGAAAGGGAAGACTTTAATTTGGTTAATGATTTTTATCCTGTTTTTCCAAAAATCAAAACCATCCCTAAGCATGTGAAAATTTAGTACAGTTTTGAAAAAAGAGTCTTTTGATGTATTTTGAATAAATCCTTACATGCAAGTAATATCACATCTCCCTTGTGTCCTTTGGAAATGCCTGTCTGCCCTTCTCATGGATTGTTGTCCATTTTCAGGTATCACAGGGACCACCATAGAGTTCAGCACCATGGTCAGTTCCTTTTTGGTTTGCTAGTAGGTGATCCACCTAACTTTGGTGCCCTTTAATTGATGTGCGGCAAAATGAAATTTACTGTGCGTCCATTTTGGGTGTGAGACCTTACCTCCAGCCATTGACCTAGCGGTAAAGTCTCACACGGTAACTGGGCAGTAATAACCTATGCGCATCTAATTCTACAGCACGTGCCCAATGCATGCGTCTGAAAATAAAAATTATTTTTCGGACATGCGTATTGGACATTTGCCAAAACTTAAATTACCGCAAGAGCCAGTAGTTGGGTGGTAACTCCATTTTGGCGCATGTTGGGCATGAATAGACATTTACACGGATTAGTAAAAGGGCCCCTTTGTAAGTCTAAGTGCTTTGAAAATATGCCTGTTATCTATCTATCTATCTATCTATCTATCTATCTATCTATCTATCTATCTATCTATCTATCTATCTATCTATTTATCAGATATTTGATATACTGCCATTTTGAAATATAAAATAACATCAATGCGGTTTACAGACCAAGGGCAATGAGCTGCATATAAAACAAATCCATAACAGGGTGAAAGGATAAAAGGAGAAGACAATGAGAAGCACATAAGATAAGGATAACAACTGATAGACCATGTAAGGAATTGGAAAAACAGAAGGAGAGAAGGGGAAGCTACCAGCCTCTAGCATCAAAAAAAAAGGACCACTGAAGAGGCCCTTCGACTTTCACAGTTTGACAGAGAGAAAAAAAAAAAACTATTGACCAGAAAAGGAATATTCAAATATCCAGTTGTTGACCCCCATTTTAATTTTTGATAGAACTCTCCATCCTCAAAAATATAGGCAAAGAGTTCCAAAGAGTAGGAGCCAAACCAGAGAAACAAGCTTGCTGAGTTAAGTCAAAATGGAGCTTAGAATAAGTAGGGTCAATGAACAATCTAGCCTGTGGAGAGTACAAGGACGTCTGAGACTGATACAGGATCCACACAGAATAGTTAAGAAGACCAGAATTAAAAAAAAAAAAGTTAAAAAAACAGCATCTTCTACAAATATTTTTATTAAGTTGTTTTATGTTTTGTTATTGTGGTAGTGTGTATAATAATATTTATTTATTATAATTTACTGTTAAATTTTAACTTTCATTTGATCTGTTATGAGCACATTATTGATAAAATGGACAAATCAAATAAATGCTACCTATTTTGTGAAAATGGGTACGTGGAGGCAGGGCAAATCAACTGCACAGTGAGACCTAAAATCTTTCAAAAAGGAGTAACAGATTTGTCGCAGCCACCCCTGAGATGGTACATTTTGTAGAATATCACCACTTTGTGTGATTTTGCTAGTGAGCTGGTTTCCATGATTCTTCAGCTCATCAGCAATTTATCATAATTTTTCTAAATGGCTTCACAAATGCAAATTATGTGCTGAAGTAAAACAAACAGCAGGTTTGAAAATTTACCAACACAATTGCCATTTTTCTATGCATAATCAGATTTATTTATTTGGATTTTGCTCACACCTTTTTCAGTAGTAGCTCAAGGACGTTACATAGAAATACTTTTAAAACAAATAGGAGGAAATATTTTTTCACTCAATAAATAGTTAAGCTCTGGAACTCTTTGCCGGAGGATGTGGTAACAGTGGTTAGCATATCTGGGTTTAAAAAAGGTTTGGAAAAATTCCTGAAGGAAAAGACCATAGACTGCTATTGAGACAGACATGGGGAAGCAACTGCTTGATCTGGGATTTGTAGCATGGAATGTTGCCACAATTTGGGTTTCTGGCAGGTACTTATGAACTGGCTTGGCCACTGTTCGAAGCAGGATACTGGGCTAGATGGACCATTGGTCTGACCCAATATGGCTACTCTTATGTAGAGAATGACACAGGGACAGGGACCTGTGGTAAACACAGGAATGATGATGGAGTCAAAGTTTGTGAGAACAGGATGGGGATAGATCCCATGGGGATGACAGAGCCCATGGGGACAGGGACAAACTTTGTCCCCATGTCGTTTTCTACTTTGAAGCCTGTTAATGAACTGGACTGTTATTTATGTTTAACTGCGATATTTTGATTTTTTGGAAAAATAAGCAAACATGTTTTCCACATCTAGTAAAATTTGCATGGGGGGTCCTGTACATCCTGCTACTGGCACATCTTCTAAGAAGACATCTTCTACTTCAGGAAGGGCTATGGAAGATAGGAGAGCTAGACTGAATCTTGAATGGATTGTATTTTGTACTCCTGGACAATCCAGGGTGGATTAGGATTCCTTGGGGTAGTAGAAGTCAGCTATTTGGGGGTTGGAAGGGTAGAGGGTGGGGGAGGGTTATTATAGCTATTCGTTGTTTTCTATTTGTAATTTATATACAACAGTTGCACAGCATATTGTTCCTTTTTATACTTTAATGAAAATATTTAAGTCCAAAATCATAAGTGTTTGAGGCTTCTGCAGATGAGGACAGAGCCCGTAGGGATGGGGACAAACTTTGTCCCCATGTCATTCTCTACTCTTATGTAAGGTGAGTTACATTCAGCTACACTGGCTATTTCTCTGTCCCAGGAGGGCTCACAATCTAAGTTTGCACCTGAGGCAATAGAGGTTTAATTGACTTGCCCAAGATTATAAGGAGAAGTAGTGGAATGTGAACCAGTCACCTCTGGATGTCAAGACCTACGCTGTAACCACTAGGCCACTCCTCCAGATTTGCTAAGCTCTTTCTATTTATTACATTGACCTCACTATCTCTCCAGTTTCATTTCCATGCAGTTGCTGCTCTAGCAGAGCTTTTATTCTCAGTGTAATATTTTGCATTTTAAGCATCCTCTCAGTCAAATGCTAAAGAAGTTAGTATGAATCATGGGGCTACATTGGAAGCTGAAGCAACACATTGCATCTTGTCTCAAGAGAAAGAGGAAGAAGCAAGAGGAAAGAGAAGCAGGGAACAAGTGCTGTGGGGAGGAGAAGGAAATAGTCTAGAAGATTTGCAAGAGAATAAATCATATCAAGGGAAACAAAAATAGAAGGAAAAGATGTCATGGGGTGCTAAAGAATCAGAAAGTGAGAATGATTCTTGTTTTCATGATTGAAGCAAGAGCATGGCATGTGGAAGTATAGATGTGTGATGTTCTTCATCATGGTGGGTATATATTATTTTTTAATGGAGGTAAGTGGTCTAATGGCTATAGGAATGGGCCACCAAGCAGCAAAACCAGTGTTTAAATCCCACACTCCCCACTGATACTCCTTGTGACCTTGGGCAAGTCAGCTCACTTCCCATTGCCTCAGGTGCACTATGGGGAAGGGAGTTAACAATACATACCTTTTAAAAATGTTGTAAACCACCTTAAACTTTACCCTGGCAGTTTTTGGGTATGAGCTCTGTCTGACCAAGGCATAAATTCCAGTTGCACTTGGTATCCCAAGAACCAAATAAAAGATGTTCTAAACCTGTTTTCTGCAACTACCAATCATTGATCTTTGGTGCTTCCTCCATAGCTTATTCTCACCCTTAGAAGTAGTTTAAGCCTTTTACTTGAGCCCTTGATTCCAGGATACACTGGTCCTTGTCATTCCACATTGGGTAGAAAATTAAAAAATCAGAGCTGGATTAAGATTGGATGATGACATGCTGAGTTAAGGGGGACCGTTTACAAAGGCGCGATAGCATTTTAGTGCACGCTAATGATTAGCGCACGATAAATGCTAGAAGCATCCATAGGAATATATGGGTGTCTCTAGCATTTAGCGCATGCACTAAAAACATTAGTGCACCTTTGTAAAAGGACCTCTAAGTTTGTAAGAAAGACTTGATTGAACCTAGATATTTATTCTAACCCCTAGCTGTGTGATGAGTCTTGCAAAGCTAGTGTAGGGTCGCTCACCATGCAGTAAGGATGGGCACCATTTGCAGAACTGAGTCCATCATGTCAACTATTTTTCATTTGCAAATTCATTTTTTAAACTTACACAAATCACAAACTTAGAATCATATAAATCAGCTCATTAGCAATCAACATAAGTCGTAATTTTGTGCAAAAATGTTCACACAGCCTGGCATTTTTCAGCAACATAATTACATCTCAGGGAGACAAATGAAAAGAGATACAGACAGTCAATTAGTGTTGTGAAGAAATAGGAGTGAAATGAGAGATGGAGGGAGGAAAGAAACCATGGTCTAAAGGAAAGAAAGAAAAAAGAAAAGGAAGGGAAGAGAAATGTTGTAAAAGAATGAGAAAGGAAAAGTGGTTGATGGTTACAAGATAGTAAGAGAGAGGGGTACAGTTTATTTGCAAAACAGGGGCGTAGCCGGACGCCCAATTTTGGGTGGGCCTGGGCCCAAGATGGGTAGGCAGAAGAACCTCCCTGTCCCACAAGTGATTTGGTCTCTCCCTCTCTCGCCTGCATGCCATAGGATCTCTCAAACACCCCCCCTCCCCCGCATACCTTTTAAATAGCAGATTTTCACCAGCAGTAAGTAGCAACTAATATACACTGCTCATGTTGGCCCCAAAGCCTTCTCACTGATGCAACTTCCTGTTTCCGCATAGGCGTCAGAGGGAAGGCTGTGGGACCAGTGCGAACAGTATGTATCAGTCTTTGCTTGCTGCAGGCAAAGATCTGCTATTTACAAGGTATGCAGGAAGGACAGTTGTTGGGAGTTTTCAGCTGGTGAGGCTTGGGGATCCCTGCCAGACAAATCATAGGTGTGCTGTTAATGGGTGAGCCTGAACACAAAGTGGGTGGGCCAGGGCCCACCCAGGCCCACCCTTGGCTACGCCACTGTTGCAAAACAAGCCATTATTTTATACTTTTTTTTTTTGCTAGACTAGCACAGGGGTGGGCAACCCTAGTCCTTGAGGGCCACTACTCATTTGGATTTTCAAGATTTCCATAATGAATATGCATGAGATCTATATGCATACAATGGAAGCAGCGAATGCAAATCAATCTCATGCACATTCATTGTGTAAATCTTGAAAACCTGATCGATTGTGGCCCTTGAGGTCCATGGTTGCCCACCCCTGATCTAGCACCATGAGAAAAGAAAATGTGTGGTTCCAGCTTATTTTGGAGAAACTCATTAGTTGATATCTAAGCATCTGGCCTTCCTTTCACATCTCTACAACTAAGACTCCATACTAATGACCTGGCTTTTCTAGCAAGTCTATGGGGTCCAGCACTGTGATGGCTCCCCATCTCCTCTCACTATCACAGAGTGCATTCACTCCCTTTGATTGGTAGATTATTTCAGAGTCTTTTTAAGATGTGCTAATAGTATTAGCTTACATACTAAATGGCCCTATACTAAGCAACGCTAGGGCTAGTACACGGGTAGCATGCACCAAATCGACACTACCGCCGGGGATAGCATGGGCGCCCTGCAGTAGTTTTGAAGTTAGCGTACGCTGTTTCCTGCAGTAGAAAATATTTTTCTATCTTCTATCATGCGGAGGGGGGGGGGGGGATCCAGGGAGTAATCGACAGTGCAGCCACAGTGTGAGTAATGTGTGAGCCCTTACTGCTAGGTCAATGGGTGGTGGTAAGGGCTCAGGCAGTAAATTAGTACATAAGTACTTAAGTATTGCCATACTGGGAAAGACCAAAGGTTCATCGAGCCCAGCATCCTGTTTCCAACAGTGGCCAATCCAGATCACAAATACCTGGCAAGATCCCAAAAAAGTACAAAACATTTTATACTGCTTATCCCAGAAATAGTGGATTTTCCCCAAGTTCATTTAATAACGGTCTATGGAAGTAAATACTCTGCTACCACTATGGAATTAGGCTTGTTTGGCCCAGACAACTTTACAGGATTTCTGCATGGTAGCAAGCAACATCCCCCAGCAGTCCTACAGAAGTCACATATTTTGCCTACGATGAAAGCGGTGTGGAAATGGATCTGCCGCATGCATGGCTTTTCGCCTAAAACTACCCCCTACCTGTCGATTTGTGGCAACCCGGGGTTCGAGCCTGGGACAAGTTATACTGTATTCAACAAATGGAAGGAAAAGGGGATAGAATACCTATATCATGTGCTCACAGACGAAGGGCGTATCAGAATGTTTCCAGAACTGAGAGCTCAGTTCAAAATAAATTCAGCGGACTATTTCCATTATTACCAGCTGAGGCACTATGTGTCCAGTCTGACTTGGACAGACCTCACCGAGGACGTGAGGGAAGAACTGGCTGCTGCTATGTCGCTGGGGGTGCAATTGAAAGTGCCCATGGCCTACCATCATCGCCACATCCGAGATACAATGCCAGAATTGGATTACAGGGGCTACGCGGCAAAATGGAGCCAAGATCTGGGAAGCCAGATAAGTGAGACTATGTTTAAGGACCATGTGCGGTCGCTCTGGCAGACCACAAAACTGGCAGAGCACTGGGAAATACAATATAAATTCGCACTAAGGATATATGTGGCGCCTAGAAGAGCTTTCCATATGGGAGCATCACCGGATGGAGCATGTGGGAAATGCCATCAAGAAGGGGCTACATTGGCTCACATGTTTTGGACATGCCCAAGAGTGGTTTGGTTTTGGAAAAGTATACTACAACAAGTGACAGAACTCTGGTCCCGAAGATGGACATATGATCCAAAGTTGCTTTTTGGACACCCAAGGCTAAGCAAGCCAACGCCGAAGGGATTCACAGACTTTGTAAAAAGAGCTACAGTAGTAGCGAAAAAAGCAATCCTGCAGGAGTGGCTGGGGAACAAACCACCATCACTGCAATATTGGCAAACTCAAATGCTTATACTTTTACGTACAGAACATCTGGCAATGTGGAACCAGCCACGGATAAGAAGACAACAATTTGAATGCAGATGGGCACCCTTGTGGGAAACCTTGACCCCAATGGTCCGGAGCCAGATATTGAACCTATAATCCCCGTTGCTGCTGCTCCTGTAACCTCTGCTTGTTATTGGATATATAAGGGAAAAAGGGGGGGGGGAGGCTTTGGGGAGGGAAGGGGGGTAGGGAACAGGGAGGGGAGGGGGAGTAGTTTAGGGGGGAAATACTAATATCAATAAAAATACAAAATGTGAAGATATGCCAATTGCTGTTATGGAACTTGCTTATGTAATGTGAAATGTTACAGCTGATTATGTTCACTTAATAAAAATGATTGAAACATAACGGTCTATGGACTTTTCCTTTAGGAAGCCATCCAAACCTTTTTTAAACTCCGCTAAGCTAACCGCCTTTCCCACATTCTCTGGCAACGAATTCCAGAGTTTAATTACACGTTGAGTGAAGAAACATTTTCTCTGATTTGTTTTAAATTTACTACATTGTAGCTTCATCACGTGCCCCCTAGTCCTAGTATTTTTGGAAAGCGTGAACAGACGCTTCACATCTACCCATTCAACTCCACTCATTATTTTATAGACCTCTATCTTATCTCCCCTCAGCCGCCTTTTCTCCAAGCTGAAGAGCCCTAGCCGCTTTAGCCTTTCCTCATAGGGAAGTTGTCCCATCCCCTTTATAATTTTCGTCGCCCTTCTCTGCACCTTTTCTAATTCCACTATATCTTTTTTGAGATACGGCGACCAGAATTGAACACAATATTCGAGGTGCGGTCGCACCATGGAACGATACAAAGCATTATAACATCCTCATTTTTGTTTTCCATTCCTTTCCTAATAATACCTAACATTCTTTTTGCTTTCTTAGCCGCAGCAGCACACTGAGCAGAAGGTTTCAACATGTCATCAACGACGACACCTAGATCCCTTTCTTGGTCTGTGACTCCTAACGTGGAACCTTGCATGACGTAGCTATAATTTGGGTTCCTCTTTCCCACATGCATCACTTTGCACTTGCTCACATTAAACGTAATCAGCCATTTAGACGCCCAGTCTCGTAAGATCCTCTTGTAAGTTTTCACAATCCTCCCGCGATTTAACAACTTTGAATAACTTTGTGTCATCAGCAAATGTAATTACCTCACTAGTTACTCCCATTTCTAGGTCATTTATAAATATGTTAAAAAGCAGAGGTCCCAGCACAGACCCCTGGGGAACCCCACTAACTATCCTTCTCCATTAAGAATACTGACCATTTAACCCTACTCTCTATTTTCTATCTTTTAACCGGTTTTTAATCCACAATAGAACACTACCTCCTATCCCATGACTCTCCAATTTCCTCTGGAGTCTTTCATGAGGTACTTTGTCAAACGCCTTCTGAAAATCCAGATACACAATATCAACCGGCTCCCCTTTATCCACATGTTTGTTCACCCCTTCAAAGAAATGTAGTAGATTGGTGAGGCAAGATTTCCCTTCACTAAATCCATGTTGACTTTGTCTCATTAATCCATGCTTTTGAATATGCTCTGTAATTTTGTTCTTAATAATAGTCTCTACCATTTTGCCCAGCACAGACGTCAGACTCACCGGTCTATAATTTCCCGGATCTCCTCTGGATCCTTTTTTAAAAATCAGCGTTACATTGGCCACTCTCCAATCTTCCGGTACCATGCTCGATTTTAAGGATAAATTACATATTTCTAACAATAGCTCCGCAAGCTCATTTTTCAGTTCTATTAGTACTCTGGGATGAATACCATCCGGTCCAGGAGATTTGCTACTCTTCAGTTTGTAGAACTGGCCCATTACATCCTCCAGGTTTACAGACAATTCATTAAGTTTTTCCGACTCGTCAGCTTCGAATACCATTTCTGGCATTGGTATCACTCCCAAATCTTCCTCGGTGAAGACCAAAGCAAAGAATTCATTTAATCTCTCCGCTATGGCTGTGTCTTCCCTGATTGTCCCTTTTACTCCTCGGTCATCTAGCGGTCCAACAGATTCTTTTGTCGGCTTCCTGCTTTTAATATACCTAAAAAAAATTTTACTATGTGTTTTTGCCTCCAACGTAATCTTTTTTTCGAAGTCCCTCTTAGCCTTCCCTATCAGTGCTTTGCATTTGACTTGACATTCCTTATGCTGTGTTACTTTTAATTTTAGTGCATGGCCATTTACTGCCCCAACAGAAACAGCCCTTTTTCTCAGCCGTGGTAAAAAATGATCCAGAGTGTGCCAATTTCACATGTCCAGACTATGCCAGGCCACTTTTTACCACAGCTAAGTAAAAGGACCCCTAAATGATAAGATGCCCATTATATTCCTTATCATTTAGCATGTGCTAAATCTGTTAGTGTGCCTTAGTAAAAGGGCCTCTTCATTTGTTGTTTTGTGTCTTGCTAAAGATGTAAAAAGACTAGAAGCGGTGCAAAGAAAAGCTACAAAAATGGTATGGGATTTGCATTGCAAACTGTACAAGGAGAGACTTGCTGACCTGAACATGTATACCTAGAGGAAAGGAGAAACAGGGGTGACATGATACAGACGTTCAAATATTTGAAAGGAATTAATCCGCAAATGAACCTTTTTCGGAGACTGGAAGGTGGTAGGACTAGAGGACATGAATTGAGGTTGAAGGGGGGCAGACTCAGGACTAATGTCAGGAAGTATTTTTTCACAGAGAGGGTGGCGGATATGTGGAATGCCCTCCCGCGGGAGGTGATGGAGATGAAAATGTAATGGAATTCAAACATGCGTGGGATAAACACAAAGGAATCCTGTTTAGAAGGAATGGTTCCATGGAATCTTAGCGGAGATTGGATGGCAATGCTGGTAATTGGGAAACAAAATGGGAGCTAGGCAGACTTCTGCGGTCTATGCCCTGATTGTGACTGAATAGATAGGGATGGGCTGGAGTGTAAATATTAAGGGGCTTCGACGTTAGCTCCAGAACTTAGTACAAGAATAGTGCTGGGTAGACTTCTACGGTCTGTGCCCTGAGAAAGGCAACAACAAATCAAACTCGGGTATCTTGTTGGGCAGACTAGATGGATCGTACAGGTCTTTATCTGCCGTCATTTACTATGTTACTATTATTTGAATGTGTTTTTCACATCTCCCTTCTTACCTCTCCTCTAATGTATATGATTTGGATCTTTTAGTCTCATTTCTTAAGACTTTTGTTTCAGACCCATTTATCTTAAATTAAAAGCAATTACCACGCATTGAAAATGAGCAATAAATGAGCTCCATTATATCAGTGTGACTCGTGCTTCGGAATCGAAACAGTACAAAATATAAAATATTTGATTTTCAAGCTTGTTTAGTAGAAATGTTGGTGTGACACCTTTTCAATTACCTTTAAAGAACAGGGACGTCTAGAGGTCTAATTCTCATTTTCACCTTTAGACAACTGTCACGAACCCTAGCGGTATCTGAGATCCACACAATATGGTGTGAGATTGAGCGTGATAGCTTTGCTACAATAATATTATATATCAGAGCATCACTTTATGTGAAAATGGAAGATTCCTTAAATTTAGCATGAACCTTAAGGGTCTAATGTGTTTATTTATTTATTGCCTTTTTTGCAGATATTTACCCAAGGCAGTGTACAGCAAGAATAAGACAAACATAGCTAGTAGATAATTATAGCAGTGAAAATATTCTAATAGCAATACCCACTATAGCATAGTATATTACTTCTTGTGAAACTGCCTGGCTTATCCTCCTGGAGAAGAATACAAAACAGGAGGGTTCTCGGTCCCTGTCGAGGACAAGGATTTAGATCCAGTGTGTTTGGTTGTTGAGCTGAATGATGACTACATAAAGAATTGCCCTTGGTGATTTGGGCATTTTCCAGTGGTCCTACAGTGTAAGGTGCACATGGATTTTGTACTGTTTTGGGTTTGGCATTTTCAGATGTAGGAAGTGCCTTTTGGTATGTTTGTTCACCTGTATTAATATATAGTTGGCTGTTTGGTTTTCTGGGAACACAGATTTTTCTCTCTCTTTTTTTCTTGTTGTAGAGAGTTGTTTTCTGTGTTCTTTTTTTTTTCTAGTAACGCCAACCGAAATCTGTGATAGTAGCCCATTTCAGGATGATTACTGTTTAGTGTCTCCTGGGGCAATTGAGGTTTTGTTTATTTAATGTTGGGAGCTAACATCCATAGGCACTCTATAGCAATTATAGATTTTTTGATATCATAGTATATTACTTACAGTGTCAACACAACACACATTAAAACTTCTTAATAGACAGCATGGGGTGTAAGTGGAGGTGGGACATATACACAGATAAGATACAGTAACAGGAGTTAGATAGAAATAAGGGACTAAGTAAAAGAAAAGTGTACATGAAGTCAGAAAAGGTGCATGGAATGATTTCAGCTAGAGTAGGAATAAATAAGCAAGTCCTGCTACTGTATGTGCAGCTGGTGTTCGTTCTTCTGTATGTGATGGGCTAGTTAGTTGCTTCTTCCATTAAAGGCTTGGGAGAAGAGACAAGCTTTCACCAGCTTCCTGAAGTAGAGACAGTTTTATCTTGAGCAAAGCCTTTCAGAGAGTGAATTCCAGAGTGTGGGGGTTACTCTGTAGAAGGATCATTCATGTCTACCAATCGTGTGATGTCCTTTGGAGAGGGTGTGGTTAGGGATAATCCTCAGGAGGACCTTAGCATCCTTAGGGCCCTGTTTACTAAGGAGCATTAGCATTTTTAATGCGCTTACAATTATACGCAGCTTAGTAAACAGGGCCCTTAGAGCTGTGTAGAGGGAGATCTGTTCTTCAAGTACTCTGGCCCCATTTCCTAAGGACCTTGAATATCATTATTATCAATTGTATGGACACAATGCATGAAAAAGTGAGAGTTTAGAAAGACTTGGAAAGAACAATGGATAACATAATAATAAGTTTGAGGTGTACATGCCTAAAACTGCATTCAGCTATGTCAGTGTATCTCAGTCTGGACCTGCAGCACTGTTTGCTGTGCTAGTCCAGAGATCCCTACATAATTCTCCCAAATCACCACAGTTTTGGCCAGAGCATATTTCTTATTAATCCACTAAGCTTGGGGAACTGATAAAGAATATTAGGTGAAAGATGGCACTTGTTTTGAGTTTTAAAGCTGTTGCAGAAAAAGACTTTCTCTCTTCCAGTTTCAGCTTATGGAAAGGCAATCTGTAGTACCATTGGGCAGCTACTTTCAAAATTGATGCCCTGGGCTCTGATTAGCCCTGGACTTCAAATCTAGCGTGAAGGTACTGGGTTTTCCCCATCTCAGCCAGGGAGTGGAGAAAGAAAGATCTCTTTACTGAGGCCCTGTGAGCAGTTATATTTTATAGCCTGTGAACAGCTATATTTCCTGAACTCCTCGGGTACTGCCCAGGTAGTAAACAAATTTTAAGATAGTTTTATAATAGATTCATATTCAGTTACCTGTTATTGCTTGCTGAGTTCACCTTTTTCTACGACAATAAACCTTATTTAGTTTATTGACTCTGCTGTCCTGGACTGACTAAGAATCCTGGTTTGTGTTTTGGGTCTGTGGGTACTTTCTGAGAACTGTGGAACCCCTGGAGTGTGGCCCAGTATCCTAGAAATCACCGGAAAAATAACTTGAGAGTGGGAGACTAGACCAGAGGCAAGCAGGGCCCAGTTCGTGGGTGGAGGGTGCTAGTATAGAGCATGAGCCCGTGTGCTAGGCAGGTGCTGGGCATTTTTTGACAGGTGGTAAGCAGGATTACTGCACACTAATACCACTAGCCCAACGCAGGCGCTGGTGGTAGTTCCAGCCCCAGCATGTGCCATTTCCTGTGCTGGGAAAAATAGAGCTGTATTTTTAGTATGGCACTAACCTGGCAGTAATTGGGCAGCGCCGCACTACCCAGTTACCGCCGGGTTAGCACAGGAGCCCTTACCATCACCTCAATGGATGGCAGTAAGTGCCCCCCTCACATGGCCACACAGTAAGAACAATTTTACCGCATGGCCATGGCTTTTTTCAGCCTTTTTTACCCACTGTGGTAAAAAGGGCCGCAGCACGTGGCAAAAACGGTCCCCGCTGCTAGCACAGGGCCCTTTTTACTGCAGCTTGGTAAAAGGAGCCCTGAATGAGGAAAACAAAATCTGAATTTTCTGCTGGCTGTTAAGAGACCTAAGGATATACGAAAGGGGGTAGGAAATGGTGGGGGGTGGGGGGCCCAATGCTCAGTGTAATAGCTTCTTTGGTAAGCAATAAATTAGATTCAAGCAGACGAAAGCTGGGAGGCATCTGGGAATAGCTGAATTTTTTTTTTTAACTTTTCATACCATCTGATGGGAGCTGCGAGTCCTCTTTCTAATTGATATCAAAGGATCCTGGGTTTCATTTTTGTATTATTTTCAATAATTAATATTTAAAAGTTTGCTAAATTAAAAAAGGTATTTATGATATTGGATTAACATTCTAATGAGTGAGGTGCCTTTTATGAGAATTTCTGCCCATCTTGGGGGTGGATAGTACCAGCAACTCTGTAGTAAATTAATGAATTCCCTCCTGAAGCTTGGATCAGCAGATTTGACTTCTATAATCTATTTCACACAGTTCATCTCCCCCTTTTTCATTATTTAAGGAAAAGTCCATAGACCGTTATTAAATGGACTTGGGGAAAATCCACTATTTCTGGGATAAGCAGTATAAAATGTTTTGTACTTTTTTGGGATCTTGCCAGGTATTTGTGACCTGGATTGGCCACTGTTGGAAACAGGATGCTGGGTTTGATGGACCTTTGGTCTTTCCCAGTATGGCAATACTTATGTACTTATGAAATATGCAACTGATTTTAGTTTAGTTTAGGAGATATTTTCGATATGATTGGCCATAACATCTGAGGTTGTCATAGAGGTTGGTATGCACAGTTTCTTTCACATGTTTGGGGGGTGAAAGGAGGTCAGTGACCACTAGGGGAGTAAGGGCACTCATGCTTTAATTCCTTCAATGGTCATCTGGTCATTTACAGCACCTTTTTGTGACTTATTTGTGATTGAAACAGGTCTGGACCAAAATGTCTGACTTTTAGCCCTGGAAGTTTTCACTTTGTTCCATTATGGTAGAAAAATGTCCAAACTTGGGGGAATGCCCAAATCCACCTCCAACATGCTCCGTTATGATTTGCATGTACAACATAGAAAAACGTCTCAAATCTGAGTTTATGCTGTTTTTGAGACGGTCTTTTCTTTTAAAAATGAGCCCCTTTGTGGATTTAGCTCAGGTCTTTGTATTAGCAGCTCAAAGTGAGTTACCTTCATGTACTGTAGGTATCTCTCTGTTTCCAGAGAAATGAAAATCTTAGATCTCTATATACAGCAAGCTGCTTTATGGCAAATGGCATGCATTATTTATTTATTGCCAATGGCACAGCTTAATGTGGGATTTGTTTTGCTGTGAAATGTGCAAATGTATGCAAAGCACCTCATTATTATACAAAATGAAATACCTTACAAGCTGCATTATTTGTTGAAAGTTAGCAACACCTCATGGGCTATTGTCAACTTTCCTCTATGAATATTGGCCCCTTACTGCATGAGCCAGTGCTCCCCATGAGGCTGACCAAGGTGCCCGCCCCAAGCCCTTACAATAGCACAGCATAGCAATATTTCTTGTATCCCGCATATTTCTCAAGAAGTTCAATGCGGATCACAGTCAAGGCAAACAAAAACAATTCAAAAATTAAAACAGGGATCGCAGTAAGGAAAAACTAACAACAACTGTCCAAAAAATTACAATATAAATCGTAACATAAGCATAATAATGATTCAAGGGTGCAAAATACAGGCCTTATTAATTAAGAAAGTTTTTAATTGTTTTGTGAAGATTTTGTAATCAGATATAGATCTGATCTGAATAGGAAGTTCTATCCACAATTTGGCAGCTTGATATACGTAAGACAATGTTGTCAATCGCTTCAACTTCTTACCTAGAACTGGGAAAACTAAAATAGTGGGTATCACGTAAAGAATAAATGCATATAATAGAGTGCTAACCCTTACTGGACTTTTATCCGGAAACAATAACAGTGCTCTGTTTTCAGAAAGAAGCCAATGTAGGCAGATCAAATATGCTGAGACATGATTGGTAACGGTTAAAGAAGATCAGTCTCAAGTCCCCTACCTAATCTTTGAAAAGTCAAGGTGCTGCTATCATCCCAGGCTCCCGCTCCCCACACTTAGGAACCCTTTTACGAAGTAGCGATAGCCGTACCACTGCATTGCCATCTGCCAAATCATTCAAGATCCCAGTGGTAGTTCCGGCTTTTGGCACGCAACGATTACAGTGCTAGAAAATACTTTTGCATTTTCTATTGCAGCGGGCATGCCTGGCGGTAATTGGGCAGTGCTGTGTGTTGCCCAGTTACTGCCAGGCTACCGCTGCAGCCCCTACCGCCTCCTAAATAGGAGGTGGTAAGCGCGCCCCCAGGAAATGGCCATGCGCCAATGCCTTGGCTTAGTGCATGGCCATTTCTTTCTGGGAAAAGAACAACTTTTATTGGCAGCAGTAAAAGGGGGCCCTCGGCACGCAGCAAGCCTGTATTCTGACACCACCGCAGGGTCCCTTTTACTGCTGTTTGGTAAAGGGACCCCTTACTGAGTCCTACTTGGGGTCTAGTGGGGGCTAGGAGTGATCCCCAGTCACTCCTGCCCAGGTGGTTCCATTATGCAGAATGATATTTCACCCTCTCTGAGGAGGTAGAGACAAAATAGTGATGGAATTCAAAAAGAAGTAGGATAAAGACTGAGGATCCCTAAATAGCAGGGTAGGAACCAAGCATAGAACACTTCTACTCAAAGCAATATATAAATGACTTTTTCATTTCAAATAAAGCAAGGTAGGGTAGAGGCAGTGCTGGCCCAACAATTAGGTAGAATAAGGTAGTTGCCTGGGGCAGCAGCTATTTTTTGGAGGGGGGGGGGGGGAGAGAGAGAGCATAGAGCAGTGGCATTCAAAGCAAAAAACTAAGTCCTGACAACCAGACAATCTCAAAGTAACAACAAGGGGTAATTTTCCAGCAGGAAGGTTGAGCAGTTTTCAGATGGCCCATTACCCAGATTATTCTATCTTGGGAACTGTTGGGGTTATCCTGATTGTTGGGAGGAGGAGCCAAAGGGTCTAAAGTTAAATGGAAGGGGGGTATGAGGCTGAGAATTTGCCTAGGATACCTAATACCCTTTTACTGACCCGGGGAGAGGAGAGGGGACAGGGGCGTAGCTACATGTGGACCTTGGGTGTGTCCAGGCCCACCCAATTTCTCCTGATCCTCCAATCAGTGTGGTCTTGGTAAGGCTGCAGTGGGAGTGCATAACCTTTCAGGAAATCTGTCAGGGTGCTTGCTTAGCTCAGCAACTGTGCATTAGGCAGCAACAACAGGAGCTCTCCAGTCCTATCTGTGGTAACCTTACCTGCCTAATTTTGTTTTAGTGCAGGCGCAGGTGCGGGTGTGGGTGTGGGTCTGGGTCTGTGTCCGGGTCGGGAAGTCATTCCCTCTAGTTCTGTGCCACTGCTATTGGCACTGTATCTGTTGTGTGCTCTGCTGCTCTTGCTCTGACGCCGACCGCCAGTCAGAGCACCTGCCTTATCTTACCCTCTGTGCCCCTATGGTGCTCAGGTCAGCACCACACAGAAACGTCTGCTGCCAGTGCTGCAGCTCGGCCTGGCCGGGTGATCTAAACTGTACCAGAAGCAGCTGCTGCTAAAGAAGACACTATTGGGCCTTGGCTGAGCTCACTCAGCCTTTAGTTGAGCCCCCAAGGCCTCAGTACTCTTCTGCAGCCCCAACAGGCACAGGACCCAGCCAGCAGACATTGAGCACTTTCTGCAGTGCTCTCTGAGATACATGCACACAAATTTTGGAAGCTCAAGCCCAGCTGCCCAGGTAATAAATATTCTTTAAAAATGTATAGTGTAATGGTGGTGGTGGGCTTCTGGGTGGGAGTGGGCTCTTCAGTGCCTAGGGGAAAGAAGGTATATTTAATCAAATATACCTTTTCCCCCCCTAGGCAGTGAAGAGTCCACCCCCACCCAGAAACCCACCAACAATAAATTTTTAATGTTGGGTTTCTGAGTGGGACTGGTAGTGGAGGTGGGCTCAATAACCAAGTTAAAATAAAAAAAGGTTGTATATTTTTTATGTTGGTGGATTTTTGGGTGGGGATGGTCTCTGCAGTGCCCAGGTTAAAATAATTTTATAAAAAGCTTTCTTTATTTAATGTGGGCAGGTTGCTGGGTGGGAGTGAGCTCTGTAGTAGCAGGGGCGTAGCCAGACAGCCAATTTTGGGTGGGCCTGAGCCCAAAATGGATGGACATGGAATTGAGCCCGTCCTGGCCCCCCTATGCTCTGCATTCTGCCTCTCCCCCTACCCTCAAACACAAAATATTAAATACCTGAGCTGGTGGGGATCCCCAAACTGCACCAGCTGAAGATTTCCTCCTCCTTCCAAACAGCAGCTGGCAGTACTTAACTTGAGCTGACGCTGCTGCCAGTAGTCCGTACATGCTCAGTGTTTCCGCATGGGTGACAACTGAGCATGTGCAGAGGGGCCGGTGTGTGGTGCCATCTGCCGTTTGGATGAGCATTGGATGCCTGAGGAGGAGGCAATCTTTAGCTGGTGGGATTTGGGGATTCCCACCAGCCACATCAAGAGTGTCACAATTTTGGGTGGGCCTGAGTCCAAATTGGGCTGTGGCCCACCCAGGCCCACCTGTAGCTACGCCACTGGTGTCCAGGACATTAAAAAAACAAAAGGTTTTGTATTTAATGCTGCTGTGCTTTGGGGTGGGAGTGGGGATATGGGTAGGGGGTAGGACAGGGTTCATGCTAAACTACAGAGAGGGTGGGGGGTTAGGGGTGGGGCTGATGCCTATCTCCGGTGAGGAAGGGAAGGGCTGATGCTGGGCTACAGGGATGGAAGGGGGTAGGGAAAGGAAGGACTGGATGGGGAGTAGGGAAGGAAAGGGCTAATGCTGGGCTACGGGGATGGATCGGGGGGGGGTAGGGAAGGCAAAGACTGATGCCTGGCTATAGGGATGGATTGGGCAGGGGTAGGGAAGGAAAAGTTGATGCCAGGCTACAGGGATAGATCGGGGAGTAGGGAAGGGAAAGGTTGATGCTGGGCTAAGGGGATAGATGGGAGAGGGGAAGGGAAGGGCTGATGCCGAGTTACAGGACAGTTTCTGATTTTTGGTGCTTTTTTCTGTAATTGATAAAGGTTCCTCTGTGTTCTGAATGTGACTGAGATTCTGTTGGCATGTGGTTTGTGTGGGGATCTATGAGTCTGTCTTGTCTGGCTTTTCCAATGGGATGTGTATTGCTGTTGTATATATTCACTGCTGCCTTTTTTAAAGGTACTATTATTGGTATTCATGTTCAGAATTGGTGTTAAGTTTTGCAAAATAGACTCTAAGAAGTTTCTTTGTAGTATTTAGTGTTACTTCAGAAAGTACCTGCAGTGATAGGATTTTGTGTTACTATTATTGAGGAGCTACCTGAATTTGAATACATTTTTCTTATGGAAAGCTGTAAGTGGAAACATTCTAGCTATGTTCTGTATGCTACAGATTCCACAGTAGGTAGACGAGAAAGAAGTCTTTAAAGGTATATTTATCAAATTTTACCTGTTTGATTAATACGGCTTAATAAGGCATAAATATCTATTATAAAGCCAAGTTGAAGGATACGTGCCAAACTCTGGTCATTTTATTTTCTCAGCATCAGAAGGGCGAGAAAGCAGTAGAGCCAAAGAAAGGGAAATGCTTAATCAAGCATTTAGATTTGTTATAAAGCAGTTTGAAGAGTATATGCCATTGCTGTAATTATATTGCATGATCCTGTCATGTATGCTGAGATGTTTGCTATTATTGCAGATTTATGATTGGTCAAGTTTAAGATATGGGATAATGTAACTGTTTTTTAAAATATCGGTTTTTCCATTAAGTATGTCTGTAGTTTATATTGATGCAGTTCAGCTGTTGGACAGAGAAATCCATCAAGTGCACTCTAAGGCATTATTTTGTAGTATCCTAAGAAACACTACTCACACCTATATATACAAAGTGCTCACCCATATTAGCTCTGGACCCACCCAAAATGTCAGGTCTGGCTACGCCACTGTGACAGCAGGTACAAACCTAAATGAAGGCTTGAGGAAGCAACCTACGCTGAGAGGCAGTTACAGTTTTAAGCCTGTAGAATTGCCTTTATTGATTCTTGAAGTGCATTTCTCTAGTTTGGCCAGCAGGTGGTGCATGTTATGTTTTAAGCTGTTACAAAGAACTGACCTTTCCCTTCTTTAGTTAAGATAGATAAAGGAAATGCCTGTAATGATGTAACCAGCTTTTTTTTTAATGTTGTTGTTCTGAGCTCTGATTGGCCTGGAGTTTGAAATTACCCAATAGTACTGGCTTTTGCTCCAGTCTTAGCCAGGGAGAAAAGAGAGACAGATTTCTTTGCTGAAGCTCTATGAACGGTTATATGTCCTGATATTCCCGATTACTTTTTAGACAGTAAACAAATGTTTAGATAGTTTTATAATTGATTCATATTTCAGTTACCTGTTATTGTTTGCTGATTGCACATTTTGTTGTCCACTGTTCAAGTTCTGACAATAAACATTTTCAGTCTGTGGACTCTGCTGTCTAGACTGATAAAAAAAAACCTGGTGGTTTGTGTGTTGGGTCTGTGAGTGATTTCTGGAAAATGTGAGACCACTGGGAGTGTGGCCCTAGAAACCTAGAAATCATTGGGGATAATTTGAGAGCAGAAGACTTGCCCAGAGGCAGTTATGACCCACTCAGTGGGAGGAGAATGCTAGTGTAGAGCACAAGTGACAGGTGCAGGTGGACCTGAGCTGTGCTGGGGATAGACCCTCTAAGTGGTGATGGGGTAACCCCAGGCAGATGGCTAGGCATTTTGTGACAATTCATATAAGTTTTTACCTACTATAAGGAGCTGCCTATATTCTAGTCATTTTCATGTATAAGTTTCAACATTGACATGACCATATTCTGGCTCCATGTGATTCTATAAGTACGCATCCATTTTCGATGGTGCATACTTTGCAGGTAGACATTTATGTGGGTGGAGTTTAAGTAGAGTACACAATTATGCACATAAATTATAGAACACTATGAGCTATGTGCATTCTTTAACCATCTAGGCACAAGCCTTTACTCCAGACCTATGGCTGCAGTAAGCACTCGCAGCTAAAATTTGACCTAAGCTAGTCAAACATATAAACGGCGAGTGACCGACTCACTCGCAAATGCGCAGTAGAGACTTCCCTCTCTGTCCCGCCCCGCGTCAATACGTGATGACGAGGGCGGGACAGAGAGGGAAACTGCGCCGCTGAGGTTGATACCGCTCCCCCCCCCCCCCCCCACCCGAGGTCGCTGCTACCGTTACCCCCCCCCCCACACACACACACACACACACACCCAGCCCGGGCCCTCTCTCCACTACTAAACTTACACATCCATTCGCCGGAACGCAGCACGCACATCAGCTGAGCTGCTGTCGGCCCTGTGTCCCGCCCTCGCTGACGTTATGTCACAGGAGGGCGGGACACAGGCAGAGAAGGAAGGGCCGATGGCAGCTCAGCTGATGTGCGTGCTGCGTTCCGGCGAATGGATGTGTAAGTTTAGTAGCGGAGAGAGAGAGGGGCCGGGTGGAGGGATGGCGGCGGCGACTCCGGGGGGGGGGAACGGTAGCGGTGGCGACCTCACGGGGAGGGAGGGAGGGGGAAGGAAGGAAAACCCCAATACCAGCCCGTTTTTAAGGGCTCAACGGCTAGTATTCTATAAAGAAGAGTAGGCACCTACTTTTCTGACTAGAATAGACTTCAAATGGCACATTCTTGGGGCCCTGTTTACTAAGGTGCGCTATTGTTTTTAGCATGTGCTAAATGCTAAAGATGCCCATATATTCCTATAGGCATTGCTAGCATTTAGTGTGCAGTAAAAATGCTAGTGTTCCTCTAGTGTGGCTTAATAAACAGAGCCCTTGGTGCCTACAAAAAATAGCTGCCCCTTATCTCCCTAATTATATAAAAGTTAATAAAACTTGCATGCTTAAATTTGGGTGCATGTGTAATTTAATTAAATAGCATGCTAATTAGTGCCAGTAACTGAGTTTTTAGCAAGCAATTATTGCCACAACTTAAATTTAATTGAACTTTACATGTGTAACTTTAGGTGTGGGATCTGCACATAAATTTTACTTGTAATTTCAAACAAGAGGTATGGAAATGGGAGGGTCACGGGCATAACAAAGGCATTCCTAAAATTAGCTTGATTTGTTATATAATAGCAAGGATACATGCCTACTATAGGTGCAAATGGCCACACCTAGTTAGGTGCAAATCCTGGGTGTAAGTGCTATTCTATAAACTGTGCCTAACTTTAAGCGTGACTTATAGAACAGCACTTTTTCAACACCATATTTATTTATTTATTTGGATTTTGCTCACACCTTTTTCATCAGTAGCTCAAGATAAGTTACGTTCAGGTAACTGGCAGGCTCAAAATCTAAGTTTGTACCTGAGGCAATGCCCCAAGATCACAAGGATCATCAGTAGGATTTGAACCAGGCATCTCTGGAAATCAAGACCTGTGCTCTATCCACTGGACCACGCCTCCACTCTATAAATTGTAGAATCTAGCCCTATATGCACAAAAGATAGGTACATAAGCACCCAGCAATTTTTGAAAAACAGGATTGATGCATTCAGTTCCACTGCTGTCTGCAAAAATCCTTTTAAATATTGGACCCATTTGTTACTAGCTTTTGATTTTCAACTTGTGTCGACAAGCAAAGTGCACACATTAAAACTGTATTCTACACTACAGCTTTTCCATACAATACCTAGGTACAGAGAGGCAGTCTGAAGCACAGATCCTCACAGCCATGCTTTGAATGGTTGGTGCTCTTAAAAGAAAACAAAGCCACAGAATCAATAACCAGAAGCAGACAAGCCCTGGACAGCAAAGGTTCTGCTTTATTGCTTCATGATTCACAGCCCAATTAGCAGAACAATTTAAAGGCAAACTCCACAAGGCTTCACAGATGCAGGCAGACATTGCAAACATTAGGACCAACTGGTGCTGGCCTGGTTACTACAGTGGGAAGGGAAGGGATGGAATTTGAAGGTTTAGCTCAAGATGACTCACATTTAGGTACAGTAGGTATATTATCCCCCATCCTTGGAAGGCTTACAATCTAAGGTGGCAATTCTATAAATTGGTGCCAAGATTTAGGTGCCCCACTGCCACTGTTCCCTCTAAGCTAAGAAGGAGTCCTCCACCTACAGTCCTGCCAGTGGGTGGTGCTGTTTCACTATCCCATGTTCAATAGTGAGAGCAGGCAAGCTCTGCAGGACTCCAAGGAACCTGTCTGTCCCTAGCAATTCAAAACACAATGCTGAAGCCCCCCCCCCCCCCCCCCACACTGACAGCAATGAGTGTAAGTGGGCATTGCTGTGCCTAAAGATAGGCATAACTGTTGGCACCAAATTGTGCCCTGAAGTGCATGGAACATGTGGAGGGGCATAATCGAAAGGGACACCCGTTTTCCTGTGGTTATCCTCGCAGGACTGCCCTGTGAAGGGGCGGGGAAACCCGTATTATCGAAACAAGATGGGCGTCCATCTTTCGTTTTGATAATACGGTTGGGGACACCCAAATCCTGAAATTTAGGTCGACCTTAGAGATGGTCGTCCTTAGACTTGGTTGTTTCTGATTTTCGGTGATAATGGAAACCAAGGACGCCCATCTCAGAAACGACCAAATCCAAGCCATTTGGTCATGAGAGGAGCCAGCATTCGTAGCGCACTGGTCCCCCTGACATACCAGGACATCAACCGGGCACCCTAGGGGGCACTGCAGTGGACTTCACAAATTGCTCCCAAGTGAATAGCTCCCTTATCTTGTGTGCTGAGCCCCCCAACCACCCCCCAAAACCCACTCCCCACAACTGTACATCACTACCATAGCCCTTACGGGTGAAGGGGGGCACCTAGATGTGGGTACAGTGGGTTTCTGGTGGGTTTTGAAGGGCTCACATTTACCACCACAAGTGTAACAGGTAGGGGGGGCCTGGGTCTGTCTGCCTGAAGTGCACTGCACCCACTAAAACTGCTCCAGGGACCTGCATACTGCTGCGAGGGACCTGAGTATGACATTTGAGGCTGGCACAAAATATTTTTAAAGTTCTTTTTTGAGGGTGGGAGGGGGTTAGTGACCATTGGGGGAGTAAAGGGAGGTTATCCCCGATTCCTTCCGGTGGTCATCTGGTCAGTTTGGGCACCTTTTTGAGGCTTGGTGGTCAGAAAAAAGGGACTAAGTAAAGTCGGCCAAATGTTCGTCACGGACGCCCTTCTTTTTTCCATTATGGGTCGAGGACACCCATGTGTTAGGAACACCCAAGTGCTGCCTTTGCTATGCCTCCGACCCCCCCCCCCCCCCCGGGAACTTTGGTTGTCTCCTCGATGGAAAGCACTTGTGGATGCCCAAAATCGGCTTTCGATTATGCTGATTTGGGTGACCCTGGGAAAAGGACGCCCATCTCCCGATTTGTGCCAAAAGATGGGCACCCTTCTCTTTCGAAAATAAGCCTGATAGTGTCCTATAAGTAAAACACATACCTCCGAGACAAACCAATAACCCGTCTACTCTCAGCCCATGTGGCACCTCCTCAAACCTATGCACCAAGCAAATTTGGCACATATGTTATAGAATAGCTCCTAGCACTTAAGCACATAAATGCCAATTTGAGGTTCTAATCCATGTATAAGTTCTATTATTCTATAACTAGTATAAAAGGCCCGTTTCAGTAGGCAATGAAATGGGCGCTAGCAAGGTAATCCCCCTCCCTCCCTCCCTCCCTCCCTCCCTTGTTCCAGACCCCTCCCTCCCTTCCTAGTGCCAGACCCCCTCCCTCCCTCCCTTCCGAGTACCAGACCCCCCTCCCTCCCGATTTCAAGACCCCCCTCCCCAGACCCCTCCCTCCCTTCCTTCCTTCCTTTCCTTCTGTCTGAGTTCCAAATCCCCCTCCCTCCCTCCCTTCTGAGTTCCAGACCCCCCTCCCACCCTCCTTCTGATGTCAGACGCATGCACAGAAACTTGAACAGATGATCATTCATCAAGCAACGCCCCGGCGCAGCCGAGAAGAGAAGTTTGGTTGTTGTCAGCACAGGAACGCGACGGCAGTGGGCTGGGTTTTCTGCAGATGGGGGGAGGGGGTCCAGGGGTCAGTTACGCGGAGGGGGGTGTTGAAATCGGAGGGAGGGGGAGTCTGGAACTCGGTAGGAGGGGTGTGAGGGGGCCTTGAACGGGATGGGAGGGAGGGAGTGACATGTGTGTGGAGGGGGTGGGGGTGTTGATGTTCTTCAGGTGCAGGGGGTACTTTGGTGATGCGCCGGGGGGGGGGGGGGGTTCTGTGTTGCCCCGCTCCCTGTCACTTGCTCAGAAGTGGCAGGGAGCAGCGCACTGACAGCTGATTCCCAAGCAGAGGGAGGAGTAGGGAAACATGCTCCACGTGTTTCCCTACTCCTCCCCTTGCCTTGGAATCAGCTGTCAGTGACGTTACTGACGTCAGTGTGTTCTTAGCTGCCTAGCAGACCACCTCCAAGGGATCCACGGTCCCAGGCAGGTTAGAACGTTGGAGGTGAGAATTATTATATAGGACTAGAATAAAAGGCCCGTTTCGGTAGGCAATGAAACGGGCACTAGCAAGGTAATCCCCCCTCCCTCCCTCCAGACCCCCCTCCCTCCCTCCCGAGTGCCAGACCCCCCTCCCTCCTTCCCTCTCTTCCGAGTTCCAGACCCCCCTCCCTCCTTCCCTCCCTTCCGAGTTCCAGACCCCCCTCCCAATTTCAAGACCCCCCTCCCCAGACCCCTCCCTCCCTTCCTTCCTTCCTTCCCTCCCTCCCTTCTGAGTTCCAGACCCTCCCTTCCATCCTCCCAGTTCAAGGCCCCCTCACGCCCCTCCCACTGAGTTCCAGACTCCGCCCTCCCTCCAATTTAAACCCTCCTCCGCGTTGCCGTGACCCTCTCGACCCCCCTTCCCGCAGAAAACCCTCCCCCGCCGCCGTCGCGAACCTGTGCTGAAGACAGCCAAAGTTCTCTTTTCGTCTGCGCCGGCGATGCTTGTTGAATGATCATCTGTTGAAGTTTCTGTGCGTGCGCATGCACAGAAACTTGAACAGATGATCATTCATCAAGCAACGCCCCGGCGCAGCCGAGAAGAGAAGTTTGGTTGTCATCAGCACGACGCGACGGCGGCAGGGGAGGGTTTTCGGCGGAAAAGGGTGGGAGTTCAAGAGGGTCACGGCAGGGGGTCCAGGGGTCAGTTACGCGGAGGTGGGTGTTGAAATTGGAGGGAGAGGGAGTCTTGAACTCGGTGGGAGGGGCGTGAGGGGGCTTTGAACGGGATGGGAGGGAAGGAGTGATGTGTGTGTGGGGGGGCGGGGGTGTTGATGTTCTTCGGGTGTGGGGGGTGCTTTAGTGATGCGCTGGGGGGGGTTCTGTGTTGCCCCGCTCCCTGTCACTTGCTCAGAAGTGGCAGGGAGTGGCGCACTGACAGCTGATTCCCAGGCAGGGGGAGGAATATGGAAACACACGGAGCATGTTTCCCTACTCCTCCCCTTTCCTTGGAATCAGCTGTCAGTGACGTTACTGACGTCGTTGCATTCTAAGCGGCTTAGCAGACCACCTCCGAGGGATCCACGGTCCCAGGCAGGTTAGAACGTTGGAGGTGAGTATTATTATATAGGATGTATGTGCCTGGTTTGGACCTTCTGTGGAAGATCCCCTGTCTGATCACCAGGCCAGCTGGGGTTGGAGAGGCTGCAGAGGTAGCATTCACAGACCCTTGGGCTGACATCTGGTGGCCAGATTACAGGGTCCAGGAAGAAGGACCGTTGCATAGACCTTGCCTACGACTGTCAATGCAATGACCAGACTAGCCATGTGTTGGAGGGGGTGAAGAGGATAGAAATATAAAATATAGGAACAAGTCCTCAGGCACTTGTGTATGAAAGCTTATGTCCCTAGGATCTCAGTCCTGGTTCCAGTTGACCTGGAAGTACAGAGAAGCAGGAAAACACTGCTAGGTCAACAAAAATGAATCCGTTTTATACATTATTTGGTGCTAATTTTCAGGTGATAGATATTCTTTGAAAGAAAGGGATGGAAGAGGGATAGTTAGAGATGAAGAAATGGAGAGGAGAGAGATTAGAAGTCAAGACAGAGTTAAAGGTACATAGGAAGATATATGGAAGACCGCAGAGAAGAAAGGTGAAGATAAGCAGCGGAAGGAAGGAAACAGGAGAAAGGAAGGGAAACAGAAAAATACTGCATAAGAAAATGCAGAGAAGAGTCAAAGAGACAGTGAACAGGAGGATATATTTCATCTCTCTCTCTCTTCGGCAGTGGAACAAAGGTGGGGGCACTGGGGTGATGGCCCAACCAACTGTTTGCCCCAAATGACATAAGTAGCTAGGGAGCTGAAGGGCAGGGTCAGAAATCGGTTCAAATGGCCCCTCCAACTGAAAAAAAATGTTCTGCTGCCCATGGAAATTCCTTCCTCTTCAGTTCAAAGCACATTAGTTTTCTATGACCTTCTTATAATGCATCCCTATACTCTCACCTAACTCAATGAAAGAATAAAATTGTGGCTCCCTCCATGCCCTCTTTCAGGGGAAACCAGAAGAGCCACTGCTGTTCCTTTTGATCTTGGGTAGGCCATTTATCCTTCCATTGTCTCAGGTACAAATTGGAGCCCTCCAGGGACTGGAAAATACATACTGTACCTGAATGTACCTCATCTTGAACTACTGAAAATGGTATAAGCTGGTAAAGGTGGTTAGTTTAGCGGGGTTTAAAAAAGGTTTGGCTAGCTTCCTAAAGGAAAAGTCCATAGACCATTATTAAAATGGACTTGTGAAAAAAACCCACTGCTTATTTCTAGGATAAGCAGCATAAAATGTGTCGTACTTTTTTGGGATCTTGCCAGGTACTTGTGACTGGATTGGCCACTTGGAAACAGGATCCTGGGCTTGATGGACCTTCAGTCTGTCCCATTATGACAATACTTATGTTCTTAAATCCAAAAGCCCTATATGAAGTGAAGGGGAAAGCAGAGATCAACTGGAGCCGATCACATTTTGTAACAGGCAGTGAATTGGACAGACCAAATGCGCCTGAGAATCCGCATTTGCCATCACTATGACGGAGGCAGAATGGGAGGGGAAGGGCTACCTCAAATCCATTGGCATGCTGCAAGGACCCCTGAGGAGTTGCTGTTGAAATACATATAAGGATGAAGTTTCAATGATGATGACATACAAGGAAGGACAGGGCTTTGTTGACTTCAGCTATGTTGGTTCTGACACTTTCCATTTTGTTTGCTCTGTGCTCTTCCTTGATAGGTTTCTGGCGATGTTTGGGAGGGTCTTTATAATGAGATAACACATACCTCTGTGTCTGTAGAACATTCCAAGCATTGGAGTGGTTTATATAATAAATGTTTCATATACATAGGGGAGGGGGAGAGGGAGGGAAGGAAGGCACTGTTAAACACCCACACGTAGTGAGATAGAGAGATTACACACATCCAGAGAGATTACAGCTGGGGGGGCGGGGAGGGGAGAGGTGGAAATGTGCTGGTACAGAGATTATACACACCCTAGATAATTACATCTCAAACAGCCTCCAACCCCCAGAGTCTGAATAATTATTCAGGACGTATTATCCTGGCTTTTTATTGGGAATAAATCTCCTTCCTTTTTTATTACTCTACAAATGTCATACAATAACTGCTCTTAGGATCTATCCTTTATGGATAATAGATGTTTATACTGTGTAAATTATTTTAAAGTTTTAAGGATTTGAATTTATAATGCTGTAGTAAGGATAAACGGTGATGTTTCATATCATAAAATTTGTAGATTGCCTTGAGTGGGGAGGAGATGCAATCCATAAATTCAAATAAATGACTGAATGAATGAATGATGGGAAAATGTCAGGTTCTAAAATGAAATTGCAGCTTGTTGTGTAATGCCAGGCACTGTAGGAGCCAACTTTTCAAAATTGTTTGGGGTGCTATGGAAAATTACCTCCCCCTGGACACAGACAAGGAATCCGTTCGATATTAGGAGTGCTCAAGCAACCACAGCACCTGCAGAACTGGTTCCTAGGCCAGACACCCCACCTTTCTTCAGGGTTGGTCTTAAGATATTGGGTTTATTGATCATTTTATCTTTTGGGGTTTTTTTTCTGTGTGTACTAATAATTTGTTGTGCACAGTCCACCAGAGATTTCCCGTTTTTTTTTTCTGTTTCTCAATGTTTAATTTTATGGCATTTGGGGGTTAATAAGCAGCTAGTATGCGGTAGCCAGCTAAAACCAGCCAGTGCACTAAAATTCTCACACTAGCTGCTTAGCATGGGTGTGAGGACACAGGGGAGACATTACTGTATGTTTGCTGTCAGGGCTGCCAGTAGTGCGTTTACGCTTAACAGCATAACAGCTTAACAGCATCTCAAGAAGTGTCATTAGATGCAGCTACACTACCAGCATTCAGATAGTGCTGCCATGGCCCTTACAAAAGAGGACCTGGATCCCCCTGAACAACATCCCCCCAAACAGTACCACCCTCAAGAGACCCCCATAACAGGTAATCCCCTTTCAAGTGGCTACCCCCAACCAAAGTGCCCGCTGTCAATAATCCCTGACCCTCCCCTCCATCCCCTGGGATTGACCCATGAGTCTTTCTGGCAAATCTAGTGGTGTTGCCCCATAGCTGTTCCAGGTTCAAAATGGCAGCTCTGACCCCTAGTGGTAGTTTCATAGTACTACTGCTAGAGGTCAATGCCATATAAGAAATGACTGAAAACTTTTACTGCACTTTAGTAAATATGTACCTCTGTTTCTCCAACACGGGGCCCTTTTATTAAGCTATGGAAAAGGGAGCCTGTGCTACTGTCAGCACATGCTTTGACTTGCGCTGAGGCCCCCTTATACCACAGTGGGTAAAAGGCTGTCTCCTTTTTTTTTCTTTTTAAAAGAATGGCCGTGCAGTAAGTGAACCACTTACCGCACAGCCATTTCAGGGGGGAGCACGGCACTGCCTGATTACCGCGGGGTAAACACCAGCACTACAGAAATAGAAAATATTTTTGTAGTACCAGGAATGGCGCGCGCTGGGCGTAGTTCCTGTCTGGCTTAGTAAAAGGGCCCCCCAGTGACTCCCAAACTTGTCAGTCAGATTTTCAGGATATCCGCAATGAATATGCATGAGATCAATTTGCATATCTAGGAGGTATGCAAATCAGTCTCATGAATAATCATTGTGGGTATCCTGAAAACCCGACTTGCTGGGGTTCTCTCAGGACAGATTTGGGAATCATTGCTCTAACAAAACCTTTCCAGATTAATTTACGCATACTTTATCCTGCAGCAAAGCTTTTAAATTCAGCCTAATATTTCATATTTTTCTCTGAGTCACTCAAATGATAAAGGAATTAGTGTAAATCTGAGACCAGTTTGGAGGCTAAAGAACAGCTACAGGCTGCATTTGATCTCAGGGAGGACAGAAGGAAAGGGACTTGGGCAGGCAGGGCAGGAGAAAAAGTGAGAGTAAACCAGGGAAGTGAAGGGAAGAGAGAAGACATGGACAAAAATAGAGGAAGTGAATAAAAAGCGATGAAGTGAAAGGAAGGCATGAGACAGGGAAAGTAATGGACTAGGGAGAAAGACAATAGGAGGCAGGATGAATGAATGAAGTGCTGCTCCTGCAGACAATGGACCATCTCATCCCTAAGTTTTCTTTTTATGACCGAAGCAAGACCCTGGTGTGTAAAAATGATGCTCTTCTTCCAGCATGGGTGTATAGTGTTTTCTTTATGGTGCATTCCTTTGCTCTGTTCAGCTTTTTTTATTATTAATATATCTGGAAAAATATTTATTTATGTTTCAATAATTTTTATTGATGCTATAACGTAAAACATAGATACTATCATTAATATCTATACAAATAAAGTCAACTTTTTGGCATAATTTAACTTTAACTAAGAACATCAACATTTTATCCCTTTCTCCCCCCTCCCTCAACCCCCCCCCCTTTTCTACTATAACTCCCTCCCTCCCTACCTCCTCATATACCTCCCCTTCCCCCCCCTCCCACCAAAAGTCCCAAACATCTGCAGTTTTTCAGCCATATGGGTTCCTTTCAAAAGTTTAATAAGTAGCTTCTGGCCACTGGTGTTAAGGTGTTCCAGAAAGGTGTCCACACCAATTGTAATTCCTCTCCAGCACTCGTGTCCATATCCTTTATGTCTACGCGTTCCAAGCGCAAAAATATTTATTTAATAAGGCCCTGGCTGTATAATTCCAGGCTGTATAGTGCATTTCTGTTTGGTGCTGTATATTTCTTTCCTGGATCATGTATAGCCCTCTGCTGTGTTCATTCAGTGTATAGTCTGTTCTGAGTCTGCTCACTTTAGCGTCTTATTAAACAGTCTTTATATGCTTTTTAAGATCATGTTTTGCACCTCTCATAGAACAGAAACAATCATTGTGAATGAGAAATTATGTTCCGTTATTTATCTACTCTATATAAAGAAAGGAAAAAATAATTGATCTCATGATTCCAACTACTAGGTTTCAACCTTTTCTGATTCATCATCTGCTGCTTTGATTGCTGGAGCAATTTAATTTCTTTTTTTTTTTTTCAGAAAGCTCTGTGTCCCTGAGCCAGTTCATCCGACCAATTCTAATATACAACAAAGACAAAACATATGAAAGAGCATTATTCACATCCAGAGAGAAGGGCTTAGTGGACAAGCTGGCTAAGAATATTTATAAAACCCTCTAGGTCCCCAGTTCGAACACAAGTTGATAGTAACTGAAAATTATTACCCTGTTTACTGGGAGACTGGGGGTGGGGAATCTTATACCACTGCAGTACATACAGTATCAATCCTCTGGGCTCTGTGTGTATGTGAGAGAGAGAGAGAGAGAGAGAGATATGGGGGAGGAGAAAATTTACATTGCATTTCCCAACTGATGAGAAGTGTCTTACCTTCCACTTGTTCAATCTTTCCCTACATCCCTTATTGAAATAAGCTGTAATTTTCTCCTCCCATTGTATTATAGTTTTTTTTTTTATTATTGCGTATTGTATTGTCCACCTGATTCCCTTGTTATTTTATCATGATATTGTAAACTGCTTAGACTTTTATTATATAGATGGTATATCGAATACAATGATCCTTGAACAACTGTACTATACCTGTTTAATGGCGAGGTAGAGCGTGTGGGAAGGAAGCTTGCTCTGCTGTTACCTGCGCTTTATGTGGTTTGGTGATACGGCAGAATTGTACATTAATACTGCCTGTCTACCTGTTGTTTAGTTTAATCCTTGTTACCCCACCCATGCAAAAACATATTACTTAGCGGTTTACAGTAATATTACAAATATGTTTGACAAAAAAAAAGCTACTTAGCTAATAAAAAAGAAAAGTAGTTACAAATTCAAAAGAGAAAAGAAAGAAAGAAAAAAGTCCTAAAAGCACCAGCTCTAAAAATGTTATGCTCCAACCTCTTTCCTCCATCTATGTTGTAAATCCAATGCTCCAATTATTGACTGAGGCCAAATGTCTTTTTTCTCAAGTTCTGAGGCCATTTCTAAACCATAAAAATGATATTTCCAATTACAGATCTGCTGGTAAATCATGACAATGTGGGGGCAGTGACTGCAAAGGGTGCATGATGAAGTGAATCCAAATGCAAAGACAGAAATAGAAGAACCACTGGTAGGGTCTGCTGACCAGACCTAAGCACTCACGTAGAAGCATAGATAGAAAGGATAGCTGCCCAGAGTAATAAATGTTACAATAATCCAGTCTACTAATAAGTAAGGCATGCATCAATATGGTAAGATTCTTTCAGGGCCGCCGAGAGACTAGGCTGGGCCTGGGGCAAGGCCGCCCTGCCTTTGCCCCCCCCCCCCCCCCCCCCCCCGCCGCTGCAGTCCCCAGTCTCACCTGCCTGCCTCCATGGCTCCGGGCCCCCTGCATTCAAAGCGGCAGTCGCAGATCGCCTTTCTTCTGGCCTTCCCTCCCTGTGTCCCGCCCTCGTCTGATGTAACTTCCGGTTTCCGCGAGGGCAGGACACAGGGGGGGAAGGTCCAAAGGGAGGCAATCTGTGACTGCAGCTTCGAATGCATGGGGCCTGGAGCCGAGGAAGCAGGCAGGTGAGACTGGGGACTGCAGCGCTGGTGGCCTGACCCTGGTGCTGTGCCCCGCTTGGAGGCCCGGGCCCGGGGAATTTTGTCCCCCCTGCCCCCCCCCCCCCCCCTCTCGGCAGCCCTGGATTCCTTTTGTCAGAAAGAAATCCATTGTAAATCAAAATCTTCCCCACTACTACCCTTGTTATGCCTGTTCTGTGGTGGGCAGCGTGAAAGAGCGAGCTGAAAACATGCACATGTTCCATCTAGCCCTTATGCATGGTTTGGTGTGGAGTATCCTTGAAGGATACTATTGAAACAGGACACTTAGGGAATCCCAATAGAGAGGTTTCAACATTGGTGAAAGAAAGCCAGGTGTGTTTAAGGAGAGAGCAGGGTAAAGGATGCATATATTATCCCTGACAACTTCTAAGCAGCTTGTAGATGCAAGGGAAAAACACAATTTGAAGTGCCTATATAGAAATGCTAGAAGCCTAAAAAATAAGATGGCAGAGTCAGATTATATAGCACTAAATTATAAGGTAGATATAATAGGCATCTCGGGGACTTGGTGGAAAGAGGACAATCAATGGGACACTGTGTTAATAGGGTACAAATTATATCACAATGATAGAGGGAATCAAGTTGGAGGGAGGGTTGTGCTATATGTTAAAGAGGGAATTGAGTCAAACAAAATAAACTTCTACATGAAACAGTTAGCAGAGTGGAATCATTATGGATAGAAATTCCATGTGTGAAGGGAAAGAGTATTCTTGTAGGGCTGTACTACCGTCTGTCAGGACAGAACAAACAGACAGACAGAAGAACTGTTTGCAGAAATTAGGAAAGCTGGCAAACTGGGCAACAGTGTAATAATGGGTGATTTCAATTACCCCAAAATTGACTGGTTAAATGTTATTTCAGAGAGTGCCAGGGAGATAAAATTCCTAGATGACTGTTTCTTGGAGCAACTGGTCCAAGAACCGACAAGAGGGGGAGCCATTTTAGATCTAGTCCTTGGTGGAGTGCAGGACATAGTGCGAGATGTAACAGTGTTGGATCCGATGGAAATGATGATCATAACATGATCAAGTTTGAGCTATTATCTGGAATGAAGCCACAAAGGAAATCTATTGTAGCAGCATTTAATTTTCAAAAGAGTGACTATGATAAAATGAGGAAAATGGTTAAAAAAAAAAAGCTAAAAGGATCAACTGCAAAGGTTAGGACATTCACATCACGCATGGATGTTGTTTAAAAATACCATCTTGGAAGCCCAGACCAGATGCATTCCTTGTATTTACAAAGGTGGAAAGAAGAGAAAACGATAGCCAATATGCTTAAAAGATGAAAAGAAAGAGGCTATTAGAGCCAAAAGAATGTCCTTCAAAGAATGGAAAAGGGACCCAAATGAAGAAAATAAGAAGGAACATAAGCACTGGTAAGTTAGATGCAAAGTATTAATAGAGAAGGCTAAAAGAGAATATGAAGATAAAGTTTATTAATGATGAAGCCAGTTCTGTAGTTCAGTGGTTCTCAATCCAGTTCTCAGGGCACACCCAGCCCGCTGGATTTTCAGAATATCCACAATAAATGTGCATGAAGGATGTTTGCAATCTCTTTCATGCATATTGATTATACCATTCCCCAAAATGAGATCCCCTTATTTCACTCTAGTTACTAATCTAAATTACTCCCCTCATTAAGTAACTACACATTATTTAATATAAATTATTTATTAATATCAAAACCTACATATAAAACCAACTACTGGATTTTACCAGGTCCTTCCACATACATTCCTTCCATGCATACTACATCATAACCCTCTCCATTCATACTATTTCCTACCCACTATCACTTTACCTGCAGGAGTCTTGTCCTGTGGAAGCAGCCTGAATTATGTGATAAGTTAAACCCCTGAAGACACGGAAAAGTGAAACGCATCGATTGCGTTGGGTTTGACGACTGTGTTTTAGTTCAAAAGAAGAAAACACAGCAATGGAAGTTAAGTTTGTGATCTGATTATGACAATGGAAGAACATCACTGAGGTACCGAAGGAGAATTTGAAAAGTGATTTGAGGAGTCAGCACAGTGTTGACAAAAGGAAAACAGTTATAACATTCTTAAAAAAAAAAAAAGGTTTACGTGATAACTTTGGTTGATATACATCATTAATGATTGCAACACGAGAAGCTCTACAGCACAGAGAGGATTTCTTATAACATTTGGACTTAATATATAGAATACCAACTTGTAATAACAATGCCACGTATTTGTGCAATGATAAGAAATGTTATATTGAAGTGTTAACTTCATAGCGCCTTAAGGGTAGTGATAGTAGGTAGCAAATAGTATGAATGGAGAGGGTTATGAGTTAGTATGCATGGATGGAATGTATGTTGAAGGCATAGAGGATTAGAAGGACCTGGTAAAATCCAGTAGTTGGTTTTATATGTAGGTTTTGATACTAATAAAGAATTTATAGTTAATAATGTGTAGTTACTTAATGAGGGATGCATATTGATTAGGGATATCCTGAAAACCTGGCTGGCTGGGTGTGAGTTGAAAAGTACTGTGGGATAGTGTGGGCTATAAATATTTTAACTAAATATATATATAAAGAAGCACTGATATATTTCACTCTGTTGCCTATGCAAAAGGATTATGAAGTAATTGATAACTGTGTTGGAACCTTCATCTCATAAGTTCAAGCTTGATGATGCTGCAAGTTAGCCCTCTCCATGGAAGATGTGCCAGTTATTAGTCACACTGGCACAATCAGACATGAGCTTTGTGAGGAGCTGTATAAATGAATTTCTTATGTACCTACCAAACATCATAAACTGTGCCAAGAGATGTTAATGCCTCTGCTGATTATAGCACAACATGTGGACAAGAGACTTAGCTTCCATGGTGTAGAGCTACTGAAAATGTCAGTGGCACACTCTTCTGGAAATCTTCCCTCAGCATGAGCTGATCATCATCATCATTTTTCAACAAGCCATTGAGGATAAGAACACTTGGATACATCCACCCAGGCTCCAAACACTGACATATTAACAAATACCAGGATTTTATGGAGACCTTTTTCTGACAGTCTGCATAGCTGCAAAGTGTGTGGGTCCGTGGTACTTAGTTTTTAAAAGGGAAGTGACGTAGATGGCTTCCATTTATCTTTGCCTACTGGTATAAAGCACCCACACACCTTTCCACTTTTTTCTGCAGATTTGTTTTCCACTGGACAATAACATTGTAAATGATGGCAGATAAAGACCTGTATGGGCCATCCAGTGTGCCCAACAAGATAAACTCATTTTTACAAGGTATGTGATACTTTATATGTATACCCGAGTTTGATTTGTCCTTGCTATTCTTAGGGCACAGACCATAGACGTCTGCCCAGCACTGTTCTTGTACTAAAAGTTCTGAAGCTAATGTTGAAGCCTTTAAAATTTACACTCCAGCTCATCCATATCTATTCAGTCACGATCAGGGCATAGACCACAGAAGTCTGCCCAGCACCGGTTTTGCTTCCCAATTACCAGCGTCATCACTTAATCTCCGCTAAGATTCCGTGGATCTATTCCAAATACGAAATCTATGGCTGGCTCAGTGGCTCTGCGGCAATACCATGTGGAATGTGCCTGGGTCAGATCCCAAATAGGTTTTCTACTCCCTGGATGAACTGGGGTTGAGGATGCTAAGGAGCTCATTGCTCAAGAGTGACATCTAGTGGCTATATTCTGCGCCTATGTTTACAGGGTTCAGGTAGGAGCCCTGGCCCATTGCTGTAATAACCAGGTTAGGTACAGTATGAAATGTGTTTGAGAAGGCTTGTAACTACATAAAAAGCCTCAGTGCTCCTGGGACAGCGTGTCAATGAGGAACCTTTTCTGTGGATAAATGAGGGACTTCATGTCCAACACTGCTAAGGTGGCACCATTTAAGCTACACAAAAGAGTAATAATTCAGAATAAGAAAGCCATGTAGCATTTCCTTCCTGTGGTTTGGGAGATTAAGAGGCTCATTTTCAAAACATTTAGACTTACAAAGTTCCATAGGTTACTATAGAACTTTGTAAGTCTAAGTGTTTTGAAAATATGCCTCTAAGTGTTACGACTGTGAGTTTCGGAGCACACAGTAATGACATATCAATAGGTGAACATATGGCACCGCATATTCTCTCTGCAGCACTGGCTTTGTGCAGCTTGGCACATACAGCTTCCTCTTTCCTGTTATCGCAAGAGAACCACACAAGCGCTCACCACAGAGATTGTCTATTTAGTACTGTATAAAAGTGTCCTCTTTTACCCAAAAATGGCAAAAAAAAAAAAAAACCCATCAATATGACGTCATGAGAATTCAGTGTAATCCCTCACCGTCTCGTGCGGGTGAGGAGGAACAGGAGGAAAGGGATGAGAGTTCAGTCGTGTTCCCCTCCCATTAAAATATCATATGTAATGATCAGCGCTAAAAAATGATTTGGCATCGGGGTTATAAGGATCTCCCCGTAGCACATCAATGCTGTGCAGGGTGATGCGGGTTCTTCTTTCAATCTTAAGGAAGAACGTAGAAGCGCGGGGTATAGACGCTCTCTTACGGTAGCCGTCGCGGGTCCTGCGGTGCGCGAAAGCGATGTTACGACTGCTGCGGTGTCTTTGCCTTGCAGTACGGTAACCAGCCTGCACTCCCGGCTCCGATCGCTGCAGTCTCGCCGGGCTGGCGGGCTCCGAGCTGGGGCGGGATGTGAACTCTGCAGCCGCAAGCAGCGCTTTCCCTGCCAAGCGACAACTGGAGGAGTTGGGGCGTCCTGCAACGGAATTGTAAGTGCAGCCACCTCCTGGGCGCGGGGGCGTCTGGGTAAAGTGCTCCCGGGGGGGGGGGGGGTTCTAGAGGGGGGAGGGGTGCCCAGCGTATCCCATGCGAAAAGAGGGCTCCGACCCCTGACAGGGGCTCAATGAAGTTCCTTTGCTTTAGGGGAGTACAACATGTTCCATGTTTAGACGTTTATAGTCTTTGGGGAGTTAGGGGCGCACTGTGAGTTTTGGGGGTGCACAGAATATTCGATGTTAGGGTTTCGTGTATCTTTGAGGTACCCAGTGTGATGTTGGGATGGACACGGGGTATTCTGATAACCTGCAGAGTGTTTGATGTTTCAGGGTAATGCGCTTTGGGGTGCACAGTATATTGGACTGCAGTATTTTGGGGGTGTACGGAGTCCTTGATGTTACAGTATAATCTATTTTGGGGGATACACAGTGTGTTTGCATTTAGGATGCAGAGTGTGGTGGGGTATTTTGATGCTGTAATGTGTTTTGGACTGTACAATCTGCTGTTAAATGCAGAGTGTTTTGGGGGTGTTGAGCGCACTTAATGCTATATGGAATATGTTTTTGGGGTGCACGGTGTGTTTGATGTTAGGTGCAGAGTGTTTTCAGAGTGTACAACGTGTACAACGTGCCTGGTGGTGTGTGTAATACTTTTTTTGGGGTGCTCGATGTGTTTGCTCTTAGGATGGAGATGTTTGGGGTGTACAAAGTGGTTGAGGTTACAATGTAATGTGGTTGTTTGGTGTGAGGGGGGGTGCACAGTGCGTTTGCACTTAGGTGTAGAGTGTTTTGGGGTGTACAGAGTGCTTGAAGTTACAATATAATATTTTTAGGTGTAGAGTATTTTGGGGTGTACAAAGTGCTTGATGTTACAATATAATATTTTGGGGGTGCACAATGTATTTGTTAGGACATAGAGTGCTTGGGGATGTACAGAGTTCTTGATGTTACAATGTAATGTGTTTTTGGGGGTGCACAGTGCGTTTGCACTTAGGTGTAGAGTATTTTGGGGTGTACAGAGTGCTTGATGTTACAATGTAATGTGTTTTTGGGGGGTGCACAGTGCGTTTGCACTTAGGTGTAGAGTATTTTGGGGTGTACAGTGTGCTTGATGTTACAATATAATATTTTTGGGGGGGTACACAGTGTATTTCTTAGGACATAGAGTGCTTGGGGGTGTACAGAGTGCTTGATGTTACAGTGCCATGTGTTTTGGGGCGCCTAGGATGCAGCCCGTGTTTGATCTGACAGTGTAGTGTGTTTCTGGGTGCACATCGTGTGTGATGTTAGTGTGTTTTGGGGTGTTTATCCTTAGTTTCCACATCCCGAGGCAGAGAGTAAGAGGAGGCAGGACCGGTTGAGCGCAGCTCGCCTCAGGTCAAGTCGGTTCCCAGCAGTTGGCACGGGGTAGAGGAGGTGCCTCCCTCCAGTCCCATCGCACTTCGGCAGAGTGTCTCTCAGAGACGGCTCTGACTCAGGTTTTGCTGCCTTCTCTACAGATTGTGTAGCTTGTTTTGGATTCAGTGTAGGAGCTGGGTGACTGTGTTTTTGTGTGGTGCAGAATTCTGGTAGCCGTCCATATGAATCCGGAGAAGAACTGGACTTTACAGATCATAGAGCTGCCGTTTATTGAACATAATTCTAAGCAGACTCGAGGGGAGAGACCTTTCCAGACCACTCTGACCCTTCTCGTAGACTAATTTATCTAGCGGATGCTAATGAAAGAAAGAGCGATAAATAAGCACTGCGCTTTAACCAAAAGCTAAAGTGTTTTTGTAATTGTGAGGACTTTCTCCCTGCTTTCGTTTTAATATTAAATCATGCAACGGCATGTATGTGAATTCTTTAAAAGGGGGTGTATGTCTTATGAGAGACTTAGGTAATGCATTCTGGAGTCGAAACGGTGCTTAAAATTTGCAGCCTCCGAAAACCGCGAGCAAACTGCTAAACCCCAGTCATTTAGCGGGATATGAAGTCTTTCCAAGGGATCTGCCCCGATGTTTGCTTCTCTGTTATTCCTTGGAGATTCGGAACATTTGAAAAGAGGTGTTTTCTATAGGTGGATGTTAATGCATATCGGGTTTGGGTGGCTCACAAGGTTCATCTTTAGATAGCTCTGCATTAGGGATGTATTAGATAAGAGACCAGAACTGATTTCTGTGCACTGACTGCTGCAGAAATGTTTACAAACTGCTGACAGATGACTTAATGTGAGCAAGTGCAAAATGATGCATGTGGGAAAGAGGAACACAAACTATAGCTGGGTTCTATAGGTGTCCACCGACCAGCAAAAGGATCTAGGTGTCATCGTTGATGATACTTTGGAACTCTCTGCTGTGTGCGCAACTGCAACTAAGAAAGCAAAAAAATGTTAGGAAATATTAGGAAAGGAACAGAAAGCAAAAATGAGAATGTATTATAATGCTTTTCAATTGCTCCATGATGCGACCACACCTCAGATGCTGTGTGCAGTTCTGGTCACAGCATCTCAAAAAAGATATAGTGGAATTACAAAAGATATGGAGAAGAGCAATGAAAATGAGGAAAGGTGAAAGAGGCTAGGGCTCTCCAGCCTGGAGAAGAGTCGGTGGAGGGGAGATATGATAGAGGTCTATAAAACACAGAGTGAAGTGAAACAGGTAGAGGTGAATCGCTTGTTTACTGTTTCCAAAAATACCAGAACTAGAGAGCACGCAATGAAGCTATGAAGTAGTACATTTAAAACAAATCAGAGAAAATATTTCTTCACTCAACGTCTAATTAAACTCTGGACTTCGTTGCCAGAGAATGTAGTAAAAGCAGTTATCTTAGCCGGGTTTAAAAAGAGTCTGGATAACTTGCTAAAAGAAAAGTCCATAAGCCATTATTAAGATAGACTTGGAGAAAATTTACTGCTTATTTCTAGGATAAGCAGCATAAAATGTACTGTTTTGGGATCTTGCCAGGTACTTGTAACCTGGATTGGCGACTGTTGTAAACAGGATACTGGGCTTGTTGAACCTTTGGTCTATTCCAGTATGGTAACACTTATGTTCTTATTAACTATCAGGTTTACGGCTCTGCCCAAAGTATTATTCCCTGGTGTAGAGCCAAAGACTCCATTTATCTCTGTTTTACCTTCACCTGATCTTTTCTCAAAGAACCTCTCTGCTTATGCCAAGCTTTCTTGATTCTGTTGCTGTATTTTGCATTCAACGTTGGGAGGCTTTTCTGTGTATTCTTTGCTCTTTCTACATAGAAATATTTTCTAAATCTATTTGTGAGACTACTCAGCTTATACATAGGCGTAGTTTGACAGTAGTAAAGAAGTAAACACTGCAGGCTCGCCTCCAATTTCTCCCTTTCCTCACAGTGTCCCGCCTTCCGCATGATGCATTTCCTGTTTCCTCCGCGAAGGCGGGACAACTGCGTGAGGGAAGGGAGTAGCTGGAGGCGAGCCTGCACTGTTTACTTCTTTACTGTCGTCACTGCCCTCTGCAAATAAAAAGGTGAAACGCACCGGGAGGGAGAGAAGGAATGGGAGCTGAGGGCGAGACAAAGGGAGAGCTGCCTGCCGTGACAGCCCCTGCGCTCGCCTCCCCCCAACTACGCATATGGCTTTATACCTGATATAGTGACCTCATCTAAAATTTCCTTTTCACTGAAAAAGATCTAAGTTTTGAGCCTCAGTACTATCTTTGAGCTAAATATGTTTATCATGCCCCCTTATCTCTCCTCCCCTCTGTGTGAGAGAACACATGTTTAGGGGCCCTTCCCTAAAGGTTTTCTCCTCTTCGAAGTCTATGGCTTATATCGGCACCATTTTATTTATTATTATTGCATTTAATTCACATATATTCGGCAGTAGCTCAAGGTGTGTTCCATTCAAGCACAGTAGGTATTCTCTAATTTTTGTATCTGAGGCAATGTAGGGTTCAATGATGTGCCTCAGATCACAAGGCGCAGCAGCAGCGGGATTTTGAACTGGGATTTCCCTGGTTTGCCAGCCTGGGCTCTAAGGACTAGGCTGCTCCTCCACTCCAGCCTGTCTTTGAATATTTGCGGAGGAGACTCCTGACACTCCTAAACATTGCTGTACAATTTGTAACAGTCATTTTCTAGTGTAACAGTAAGGATTGCATTTATTCCACTCATCCAGGAATGGCAGGCTTCTTATTCCTCTGGGAGATGTTTAAGAAAGTCTTCATGTAGTATTGTCTTTGTCATGTCAGTTTCCCTGATATGAATGTAGATTCTCAGTGCAAGCACTCAAAATAAAACAAACACGGGGTTTATCTGATATAGAATCAGCAGCATCAATGTATTATCCTTATATTTGCTAGGTGAGGTGAGCCTACCAAGTCCCTTGCTGTTGCTTTCTTTTTGTTTTTCTTCCATTGTACTCATGTCTCCTCAGCTGATTTAGGAAAAGTTCCAGTGTAACCCCTAGGATGATTACAGGGGCAGAAACCTTAATTCTGAATCTGCTCTCATATCATTGCTTTAGAAGCCACAAGGACATAAGAACATTGCTATACTGGGACAGACTGAAGGTCCATCATGCACAATATCCTGTTTACAACCATGGTCCAATTCAGGTCACAAGTACCTGGCAAGATCCCAAAGGAAGGCAATTATTCCATGGAACAGATTTTGGCAACTTTAAAAATCTGGGGATTTAACAAAGATGTGCTGTGTGCCTTCAGGTTGATGATTCAAGCTAAGCTAATTCTCTGTTTCTCTTATCTGGAGTTAAATGACCCCCACAGGTATTTGAATACAAGCAGAATTCTTTAATAACTAATGAACCTGGCCGAGAACGGAACTCAGAAATTCACTAGGGAGAGGAACCATTCCCAATAAACAATTTAAATCCAGACAATGCACAGAGCATGTCATTTTGGGATTATAATATGCTTTTCCATCATCTTCCTGGGAGATCTTTTTAGACCTGCTGTGACATTCAAGCAGGGTTTCATGGAGAGCATATAGACAAAGGCTTGTTCAGTCTCTGTCTCATTTATCCCAAAGTAGTTCCAGCCGTAATGCAGTGGCTAATATTGTAATATTGCCTGATGGATCATTAATTTCATATTGGGCCGAGATACTCATCCAGCACTAAATTACTCATGTTGGCACACTGCTGATGCTGCCATTTATAGTGTCTCATTGATATATGAGCTCAAAAATATCTTCCAAAGAAGGGTCTTAGAATTGCATGCATGTTATCTTAGGATAGCTCATATGCTAATCATGTAAAAGTCTCCTGAGCTTGCAAAGTGATGCACCCTATGAGCTGTGAGTTTTGTGTGTTTTATATATATGCTGTTTGGTGTAGTTCCGTGCATATTTTTTGTTGTGTATCAGCATCTACATTGATTACAGTACAATGAGTACTTATGGACAATAACAATGCCATTAGTACCAGAATCTGCTTTACACATACTGGTCAATATTCAAAAGCACATATCCAGATAATGGTACCTGCTCCCTTGATTAGTGTTATTGATTAGGATATTAAGAGGCACTATCCCTGGATTCTAAATAGGTCACCCAAAGTGTGATACGCAGGGCAATCAATTCTTGACGTTAATTGGCACTAATTTGTAATTCCTGCGCATATCTGCCCAATGCAGCACGCCCAGCTGCCTCACCACAACCCAAAAGGGAGTGTGGCCATGGGAGGGGCATGGACGGATCAAGGGTGCTCTGAAACTTTAGGTGTAGTGTTATAGAATACCAGGGTTGTGCACCCACCTTGCATGCCAGGATTTATACCAGGTTTTCAGCCGGTGTAAGTCCTTGTGGGAATCCGCACTAAGCTCTGTTCCATAAAGCCGCTCAGGTTGGCACAGATTTTTCCCGCACCTAATTTTGAGTGCCATGTACTGAATCTGGCCTTATTTGTGTAATGCCTGTGAATATTATTACAAATTACCTCTGCATATCAGGGCACGTCTGTAAACGAAGCAACTACAATTATATGCAAGTTATGCATATAAAGTTTAGAACAATGGCATATATAGCAGATACATGATTAATGCAAAAATTCTGCCTAAGCTTATCTGCAAAAATCTACTTATTTACATAGCATGATTTGCAAGGGGGTGTACACAGGGGAGGAGCATGGGCCTGCTTTCAAGGGCGCCACTGCGGTGCCATACCGCGCCACCCTTGGTGCTTTAAAATCTTTAATTTACCCTCCGTTCAG